>NC_140955.1:104525086-105727586 GCF_014529385.1 Adiantum capillus-veneris | reverse complement strand
GTAGCAATAGTGTCCCAGAGGCAAACAGAGTGCAATGTGACCCTATCCATAGAGGCAAGCAATCAAGAAACTCTACTTTCAATGAAGGATGGTTTGCTTGCAGAGATACCATTTGTAGATGGAGCCAGAAAGCTAGCTCTGGAAAAAGTGGACATTAATTTATTGCAGAATCCAGATGCTCAGATTTCAGACACAATTATCTATGCTTGTCTTAAGTAAGTGTTACTATCTTGCTAGCTTTGAAAACTCAGATAATAGGTTTGCTAACTCAGGTAGAGTCTCTGCAGCCTGATCAAAAGTCAACTCCCACTGCACACTCACACAGAGGTGTTTCTTCTTGATCCACAAATGTCAGTGATTATTAGACAAAAGAACAATCCATCTGGGACCTTTGAGAGTTGGTTTCTCCACTGTGCTATGCTGGAAGTTACTATGATCATCTTTCCATATGAGAACAACCATCACTGGAGTCTCATATGCCTCGATGTTGACCAACCAGCAGTGTGGGTGTTCAATTCAATAAAAGGAACCCACCCTGAAATTAGGCTGTAAGTGTTTTGTATCAGAAAGTGTTTCTTATAGATATCCATGTAAATTTGAAGCCTCATGCTAACATCTTGACATTGCTTTGTGCAGGTATAAAGAGGTTGTTGGTTGCCTATGGCAAGCTATGTGGAAGGTATGAACTATACAAGGCCCCAATCAAAGAAGTACCTGTCCCAAATCAAACCGATGGAAATTCTTGCGGCTGGAGATGTCTTCTCCATGCAAAATATGTCCTGCAAAGCTATTTTGCATTAAAACCTTTCATGACTAAGATACCCATTTGGCAATGCATTCAGTTAGTTTTGGTTTAGTCTATAAAAGAATTCTCACCATGTGGTCTTTCAATTTTGCAGAGTGCTTTAAAAAACTACACATATGATTATTTGCAAAGATACCGGGTAAGTTTAATACAACACCTGCTTACTATGTCTAGCCCTAGAGAGCTTGAAGATAGCGGCTTGGATGAGCGCACTATTGATCTAACAAAACATGACGTGCCACCACGACAAACCCCTACATCCGATACAGTGGAATCACAACGGGCCGAGGGGGTCATATCAGCAGAAGATGAAAGAGCCGAGGATGAGGAAAGGTCAAATGAGTATATGGAAGGTGCTAAGGTACAACCAGAGGAGACAATGAAAGAGCCAAGTCAGCCAGTGGAGGAGCCAAAAGAACCTATGGCTGAAACCCAAGATGAGGAAAGCAGGCCTATAGATGAGCAAAAGGATATGGATGAGGAAAGCAGGCCTAGGGATGAGCAAAATGATATGGATCAGGCAAGGATGTATGAGGCAAGCCGATCAACCGAGGGAGACGAAAAGACCTTGGAGGAAACCTTGAATGAGGCAGAAAGAGCCATGGGGGAGACCCCTGATGAAGATGTGAATGATGACTATGAAGATAAAGCAGAGGAGAGCAACAACGACATGAACACTACAGAGACCCAGTATGGACCCTTGCTACCTGTAGATACGATTGTTCCGGCAATGTCTATTCAAGTATGGCAAAATATGTTCAGCTTCTAACTACTTATATGTACTTGTCAACTTTTACAGAGGTTGATTATCTTGGACGTCAATGGATTGCTGCTGATGCAGGTGCCTCTCGGTGACAGAGGACCCTTTGAGGATTTGCAAACGTTTCGGATGGGAACTTGTCGAGTCGTGGTTCGTCCAGGAACCAAGGAATTTATTCAGTTTCTTCTTCCGCGCTTCAGAGTTGCCATATGGTCTTCAATGCAAAGGCAAAACTTGTCGCCACTAGTTGCAATAGTTTGCAGTGTATGCGACGCTCACACGTCAGATTTTGCCTTTTTGTATGATCAAAGAAAATGCGTTACCGTTGAGGGCCACTACCACCCTAAAAAACCACACTTACCTCTTTTGTACAAACCGTTTAGCCAAATCGGTGTACCCTTTGATGCAACTAATACACTACTAATTGATGATACTCCTAAAAAGGGAGAACTAAATCCGCCGGGAACAACTGTCTCACCACCTTCTTTCGAGGGGCATTCCTTCGATTTTTACCTTGAAGACATTCTGATTCCATACTTACAGAAATTGTATCTCAGTCCATTGTTCACGGACGAGTTTGTACTTTCTAATGAATTAAGATGACTCTTCTATCATGTCTTTGTCTTGTCTAACATATATATATATATATATATATATATATATATATATATATATATATATATATATATAGAGAGAGAGAGAGAGAGAGAGAGAGAGAGATTTGACATGGTAAAGAAATGTATTTCAAGCACACTTTTTCACAGGGCACAATTGAAAAATGAGCTCAATAAACTTCATGTCTTGAAAGTCATTTGTATACACTTGGGTTCACAAGAATATCTGTTACATTGACACTACTTCAACCCGACCATCCAACTCTTTGCACAGAATATCTTTTTCCCTTCGCCGCATCACCTTACGGCCAGCTAGGAAAAAGGAAAAATCTGATAGGTCCTTGTCCATTGATTCTTCAATGATGTCATGCCGCAAATACTGAAGACTGCATAGCTCCCTTATTGTAACCACCAATAGTAGGCCATGCTCTTTATCAATCACTTCCACATCCACAGCAGGATTATCTTCCAAACCTGCAGAAACCTGGTCCATAGGAATGTACTTACCGTTGAGCATTTGTGATCGCATATACCAAAACGAGAGTCACAGTGATTGGCTTGCAATCATGTACTTGACAACTAGAGTATCAAGCGCGACCTCGCATCGTAAACCAATCTCTTCCTTTGCATACCATCCTTTGTCAAGAAGTTTGTCACAGGATGACTACTGAAATGACTTGCACATGAACATAGTTTTTGTAACTCGGATGTTGTAGCTATGAAACAGCTCTATGAAGAGTGCAACAGGACAGAAGTTTGCAATTCTAACCAGTTTGGTAGGAATAGAGCTACGTAGAGACCTTTGTATATCCTTGTAGAGCTTACTTCGCATTGCCTCCACCATTGTTTCCTCGGGAACTGGCCAGTCCACAGTGTTCCAATCGGTTGGTAGAGGCACTTTCACCAACATGCCATTCTTATTCCCTGAGCTGAGTTGGTAAAAGTGGTCATAAAAAAAGATTCCCTCATCAGCCAGTTTTTTGCTGCTCCTCTCTGAGTACTGTAGAGAACCAATGTGGGAATAAACAACATGGAAGAGGCCTATTATGCACTCCACAGGCTCCCATTGCTCATAAGAAGAGGGATAAACATCTGCAATATATATAAGAAGAGTTAAACTAAGAGTATCAATAAGTACAAATGACAAATCTAATGTAATTGAGCTGTGAAGAATGGAGACATTACTCATAACAAGCGGGAGAAACATTGCAAAATATATAAGAAAAGTTATAATGAGAGTATCAGTAAGTTCACATGTCAAGAGTACTTACAATTGCAACGTGGTTGATGTATATCTGATACATTTCCACCGTTTGCTATCACCTCAGGATGGGTAAACACATGCTGAACAAGAACTTCCTTTACAGATCTTTTGCCGATTTCAACTTTGAAATCCAACACTCTGGCCTTCCATGCTGAGCGGTAAACGTTGATACCACTAGACCTCTTGGGTCTTCTTGGTTGCATGAGGACCCATGAACCTTTGTTTATCCTTTGTCCAACCCATTGATTCTCTGCACTTATTGAAGCTGGTATTGTAATTGAGGATATGCTACTACTTGGCCTTCTAGGCAAAGTGCAGTTGTTGGTTGTTGGTGTGAGAGACAGTAAACACCTGGAGCCTCTTGGGCGAGAAGACGTGGACGCCATAGCTCTCAGAGAAAAGCTTTAGAAGAGGGAGATTCACTTTGAAAGCATTCTAATGGAGGGAAAGTGTTTTAGAATTCCAATATCTTGTGCGGGCTTAATGGTCACCGTCCAGTACGTTAATGACCATAAGAGAATATCAGAAGTGGGACCACATGCAAGCACCTAAAAGCTCGGTAAAAGGAAGGAAATTACTATGCTACAATCCTAGATTCGTGAAAGTTTTATGCTATTTTCCTATTTTTTGAGTCTTTCCACGTACTTTCCTACGTAACGTAGCCTTCATGCTCATTGGACGCGCTCTATTTTTCTCTCTCTTCATATGGCCCTCCAAATGACCTCTAAAATTTCCTAATGGCGACAGGTTAACATGCTTTCACCCAAATTAGATAAGTTAACATGGTGTGAAGAGATGAAAGCTAAGAGAATTCAATTTAATTTTTTTAATTTTTTTTGAGAATAGAGTGGTTTCTAGAATTGGTTTCAACAACAGGAACGCGATTGGATTCAATTTCTTTGTTCCACTGCTTACGTTCTTCTATCATTGCGTCTTTCTTATGAGCAAGGCATGAGAGACCAAGGTTGTAATGAACATCATAACCTCCTATACAGTAAGAAGGATATCTTTAGCTTGGTCTACCTAGGGTTGAAAAAAGTTCTACCAAGTCAAGAAGAACTAGCTGGGTAATCTAGCAAGTTTTTAAAGATGAAGGGCCAAGGCCCATAACTACTACACTGTGTAATTATAAAGCTTTTCATGTCTAAGAGGAGAGTTGTGAAATGATTAGGACTCATATTTTTCAATATACCAAGGAAAGCTTTAAGTGTCAAAGAGATGAGTTGGCCTTCTTTGAAAATTTAGAATGTGATGACCATGGCCGAAATTTCTTTCTCCCAGAACCTTCATGGATTCAATTTGTCAGTTGCAACCATTATATCCATAGTCTTCAAGCATGCTACATGTTGAGTGTGGTCCCATAGGTCAATCTAATCTTTAAGGATGCAATGACTCTCTCTCTCCCTCTCTCTCTCTTTAAGGTCATCGTGACTGTTTCTATGATATTAAAAATCCTACCCCCTCTTCCCTCCTTCAAAAAGTATGTGTGTGTATGTAAGTGATTGTGTTTAAGAATCAAGACTTGTTCCTATATTTTTTAGGTCTCTTCTGTACTACTTCTTCTTCTTCTTCTTCTTCTTCTCTCTCTCTCTCTCTCTCTCTCTCTCTCTCTCTCTCTCTCTCTCTCTCTCTCTCTCTCTCTCTCTCTCTGTTTAAAAGACATATTGTATCAGGAACAAAAACTTGATACATAAACAATTCATTGCAAGATACTTTGATACATGACAAAGTACGAGATTTAACCGAAACTCGTATCAGCCAACCAACCACTAGTACAATTAATTAGAACTAATTTGTACTAAATGGGTGACAAGTATCCAAGCATAGCTCTTTAAACACTTTATGTGTGTGCAAATGGGTGTGGAAATGCCACCTTGTGTGCTTCAAAACTGTCTGTGTGCAATTCTGAGAGAAAAAACCATCACTTATCGTACGTAGTATGCCAAGTAGTGAATACTCAATCCGTTCAGTTCTCTGTTTTTTGTAACTAGAGACTCACAGAGTAGAGCTTGCGTTCGTTGGTTGAGATGACTAGTGCGTACGCATGTTGTAGCCCAAGGGGAAATCGTAGGTTGAGAAATAAGGTAGGTGGGTGCTCTTACTGTAGCCCAAGGGGCATCATTACATACAATATGGTTGAGCACTATTTCTAGCAGGAATAACACACAGTGCATGTGTGTGTGCTTTACAAAGCCAAAACAGTATGTGTGCGTTCCAGATTCATATGCGTTGCCTTATTTATATAACATCGCTGCAAACGATGCATTAAATTGATGATTCATGAGTAGTATTTTTAGGCAAGTAGAGCCACCCACCGGATGTTGCTAAAAATACTCCCTAGCCATTTAGGATTATCTCTTTCCACCAATTATGCAAAAAATCCTAAAACACATTGGGGATTTTTTTTAATTCAAATGTTATGTACATTCTTTGATGAATTCCACCCAAAGGAAAAAGTGAGAAGTACTAGAAATGATTAGAAAAAAGGCATACAACTTGTTTTTTATTAAAACCCAGTTATGCTTCGCTTGGAGCCTTGGAGCCAGCTTCCGTCTCTTGTCCAGTCCATCTTCATCTACTAATGACGTAGTTGCATGTACCATGTTAAAGAATTACTAGATCATTGGTGGCATGGTGTCAATTTTTTTACTAAACACTTGTGCCCTTTCATGCTATTTATTTTTTGGGTATGCCAATGGTATTATATTTCGTGTATGTGTGATTGTGGATGTGTGCGTGTGTGTGCGAGATAGCAAAGAGAGATAACAGTATGTCCTATATACTATGTGCGTGTGTGTGTGTTGTTGTTGTTTTCATTTAATAGATAAACACAAAAGAACTGAAAAAGTTCAAAAGACAGTTGGCTTTAGACAAGTGACAACAGGTAGCACAAATTATTTTTGTGAATAGCTATAAGAATGAGGCCTCGTTCTAGTGTTTAAATACGTAGGGAGATCTGTAATAATTGTCCATAGAGTGGAAAGCATCTGGCACATCAGGGACGGACAACATCTAAACCAAAAAGAAATCCAAATAAGGATAGAGTCCTCACCTACATCCATGTTAGCCTTGAATGCGTTTTATAGGTGTTGAGAGGCGGAAGTGAAAAATAGACCTGGTGGCCTCTACACCAAAACTATGCACAATGGCCTCATCATGGGGGATACACAATAGGGGCACCACCTAGCAAGATATGCGGCTAGGACGCATACATATACACAATGAAGCATGCCATGGAAAACAATTTCAAGATCCACTCCCAAATGTGGAATGGGGTGGTCGGAGAATAAGGTGAGAGGAGTGGTGAATGAGTGAGAATGGACTTACTACTCGTGCATGTTATTAAGGAAGATAATGAGGTAGGGGAAACTTGCGAGTATGCTCACTTATCATACAAGAGGTGGCGAATCCGTACACCTCAAGACGGAAGTAGCAAGATGATAGGAATATGAGAGGGAGAGAGAGAGTGTGTGTGTGTGTGTATGGTGGCGAATCCACACACCTTTACATAAGCAGAAAAAAAAAAAGGAACAAGCATATACCATACTCACAATGAGATGTATCCAAAGCGACACAAAGTATGGCACCAAGATGGAGTGTGTTGATTGCTTGCAAAAGATGAATACAATAGGTAGCGTATGGTAGGAAAATGAGAAGGGGACAAGATCGTAGGAGGCATAATGGAGAGATGGGAGTTGATGGCGAGGAATATCATGAGTGTGTCCACCCTTCTTCTTCTTGAAATTGTGCCTTCAACCCTTAATTACAAGTGGTGTGGAGGTGTGGTGCTCATCTTTTGTGCATGGTGATGGTGATGATGATGGTGTTGTGATTATGTGATTAGGGTTCATGCTACAAGCATGTAGCACAAGAGTGTGTATGGATAGGTATGTGTGTGTGTGTGTTTTTTTTTAAGTGAGCTCTCATGGCCTCCTTATATAGGGAAGGAGGGGAGGATTTAGCAATATTTCTATTTGAGGTGAGTGTCCCACTTTGGTGACTAGGAAAATGGGGTGCATGTGACTATGTCTCCCATCTTGTCTCCTCATTATTTAAAATACCAGAGTCAATAGAGAGAGAAGATGAGAGAATGTGGGTAGGATGTAGAGGATAGGAGATATTTACAATAGTTTAGCTTTGGCTAAACATAAGCTTATTAGGGAGAGATGAGAGAGGTAAGAAATTTACAAGAGAGATTGTCAAAGGTGGATAGTTGTTGATGAGGATGGATCCTCCAAAAATGGTGATAGAATCACTCTAAACTTGCCAAGACCTCATTAAAAGAGCCTTGTCTCTTGTAATCATTCTTGAAGACTTGTAGAACCATAGCCATTCTAGAGGGAATAAAATTGGGGATGGCCTGTGTCACCATTACACGAGAAAATTGGGGTCCACTACAAAAATCATATCTCCGTGTTCATAACTCCAAAAATTTTGAAAAAAATTGAGCTAAAAGTTGAGATCACGAGCTACATCTTTTATGTTGAACGCTCCTTCAGATTCGGGGTTCTTCTCTACTTAAAAAATTCAGCCAAATAATGTATTATTTGTGGCTGCAAAGGTCTTTTGGTAGTCCCCTTTGAGTGGACTTCTCTCTTGCCTTCAAGTGTAAGCTCCTTCATGTGTATGAAAACATGACCTAGAGTTTTGAAAAGATTGGCAATCATCTAGATGGAGGTATTATTGAAATTTGAAAGTGGGGTTGAGGTTTGAAAATGAAAACTAGTGAATAAAATATTTGGTAGGGTGGAATAATATATATATACATGAAAAATATATTAGAAAATACTAAAATATATAATGTAATTTAGAATATATATATTTAATATTTAAGGTCAAAAGAGAGATCAACAAAGAAAGCTTACTTATTTATGCTACATCGTGATTGATTAGCATAAGTCTTATTTATTTAATAAAGGTTAAAACGTTTGTGAAAAAGGGAAGAAAAATCAAAAGTAGCTTATATAATAGGAAATATTTTTGGTAAAGGAAAAAATAATATATGGGGGGTTCCCATGCATGGAAAAGCTTGCCTCAGTGTCAAGGGACTCTATCAATTGTTATCCAAGTCCATCTTACAACTTTTTCAACTTTAAAAACTATTGTCCAACCTTGTATTTTTGCAAAGTAAAAGGTGTGTGTTATTTTTCTTCTTTTAGTATATTCTACACTTATTAATCCAAAAGTTCATCACTCCTTTTAGAAACAAGTGGAAGATTTTGTTTTGGTAATATGTAAGGTTAATATGAGGCCCAATTTTTTAGGCAAATTAAATAGATATTGAAATACATAGAATCCTCATCAAAAGCCTACCACCCCTTCTGATCCAAATGTTTTACATCAAATTTTCCCAAAAGGTTTTGTAATATCCCATCCAGCAAATAGTACAATGAGGTAAAAACATTGATTTGTATAGATCTTTAAATGGGTCCCACTATACCGCAAACCACAAAAAAATATTTTTAAGTACAGTCCCTCATACTAAAGGGTATGAAACTACAACTAGTCAAAGCCTATGAATCAACACATTGTGAATGGCCCAGTGTCGCCACTCCCATAACGAAGGGAGATGTCCAGCCCTGCAATCCTTATGTACAAGCACCCAAAATATACCAGAAAAAAAGGAGGGCTATAATTTTGCCAGAAAAAATCATTTAGGACTAACGAGGTAATACAAAACTTTTCTCTCTCTATTTTGCATAGCAACCTAAACTTTTTTACCAGAAAAATCGGCAACAAGACAGAATTGTTTTTCCTCCACTAGTCTATATCACCAAACATCAATTATATAGTATTATAGAACCAAAACCAATCTCACCAATATCAACGATTTTTGTGCCAAAAGAACCTGCAGGAGCTTTGAGACAAAATCCTTAGGTGCTTTCTATCCCCACAATGGTAGAGGAAAATGAAAAAACCTCTTTATAGTATGACAAGCTTCAACCAGCCCCTTGCATGATGTTATAACAAAAGCAGTGTGGTAAAAACACCATATACAATATATGAAAGAGATTAAAAAAACCACATTTGCTAGATATAATGAGAGACATACGGGTCGAGTACCTCAACCCAAACCTTAACATGTGATGCCAACAACCCTCAAATAAACTTTAAACATTTATGTTTTGCATCTTTACGCACATGTAAAGTAGTTCTTCACGAAATAAAAGCAACAACAAGTGCAGAGTAACGATACAGTATGTTTAAAGAATAGAAACAGTTCCGACAGGGTGCAAACCTGAGAAGCCCCATCATGTTCCACCAAATCCATATTCACATAGTAAGCAGGCGACCAGAAGCCCTCAGAAACTCTCTTGCACATACACACAAATAACTGAAAGACAAGGCTAAGTCTTTGATTCATTTTTTGTACGTCATAGTGAGAATGAGGTTTACCATATCATTCTAGTGCTTTGTACATAAGATAGTAAAGAACAACTTTTTCAGAAATGAAAGAGGCCAAATTCGACATTGATGGACATTATCTTAGCCAAAAAGATCCTAAGTAAAGATAGAGTCCTCACCTGCGTCCATATAAACAAGACAACAAATTTGTTAGCCTTGAATACGTATATAGGTGTCAACAAACCTATCAATTGTTATCCATGTCCTAATTAAAACCTATTTAACTTATACCTACCATCCATGTAGTGTTAAATATCACCAAACAAGTATCCATTCTCAAAATAGTAAGCCACATATGAAAGTGGCATGTGTGTGTGTGTGCGCGCGCGCATGCATGTGTGAGAGAGAGAGAGGGAGAGAGAGAGAGAGAATCTAAAGATAAAACAAAAATATCTTTATTCTCACCCAAGTTGTTGGATATATATTTTGGGATTGTTCCTATGGCATAAAAATCTTTCTTCTTCTTCTTCTTCTTCTTCTTCTTCTTCTTCTTCTTTTCTCTCTCTCTCTCTCTCTCTCTCTCTCTCTCTCTCTCTCTCTCTCTCTCTCTCCCTCCTCCCCACACATATATCAATTATTAAAGACTTGTCATGTAACTTTAACGTCTCTTTAGATTGTTCTCTTTAGATTGTTCTTACACACTTAAACATTTTTCTCTCTTTCTCTCTCTCCTCTCTTTCTCTCTCTCTCAGGTTGATTTTTGATGAGCACCCTTGCTTATCAAATTTTTAGAGAATTTATAAATCTTTTGGCATGTCCCATAGTTTACTCTTGAATATCCCAAAATTGGTAAAAGCCCCGTCAACTGGGCAATCTCTCTCCCCATTTAGGATGCCAAAAATGTGAGTATTTGGTTTTTATTTTATCTATCTTCTACATGTGAAAAACATTAGCTACTCTTTCTTCTACATGTGAAAAACATTAGCTACTCTTTTAAAAATACACTATAGTACCAAAAAAATTATAATATCTTGGAATTTTGAAGGGCTTGAAGGGTTCCCTTGGTGAGATGGAGTCCCTATGAAATATATCTATAAAAAGTAGACAATTGTAAGTTGATTGTTCTATCAACACTTGACGAACAAAATTTATTCATTGATTATGTCAAACAATTGATAATAAGTAGTCAAATATATCCTACATTAATTCCATCGTACGCACACTTTAAAACGAGAATCTAATTCACTTTCTAGGTCTTTTGAATGATTGCCACACAATTTATACACTTACAAATGATAAGAATCATACTCAAACAATATTTTGTCACAACAGGCCATCTCAAGATGTGACCATTATGCTCCAACACAATGCAATGTTTAATAAATGATCAATTTTAGATTGTTGTTACATTATCATGCTTTTTTACAAGTCACATTTTCATTGCATATCTTCTTGGAAGTGTGAGCAAGTACTCTAACACAACAAGGTGATAACTCATTATCGATTATGCTGTGATTTTTTACTGCACGTTAGTAGGTTAATTTTGTTGTGATTTTTGACTACACGTTAGTAGGATAAATCTACTGATTTGAGTGTGTTAATGAGTATTTTTTGACATTTCGACTATGGGAGAGTGTTCCTAGCCCTAGGGCGACCTTTTTGATGTGTTTTGTTACAATTTTTGAGACCTAAAGTATGAGGGATCGTGATTTTGATACCTCCTCAAAATGTGACCAAACCTAGTAGGTTAGTGCCCCTAAGTTTCATTGACCGCCTCCCAAATCTTTGTAGCATTTGGACTCCATTGAGTGCCCAATTAAATGGGTTGATGACTGAGTGCATTGACGTAGGACATAGGTAAGTTGCCAGAATTGAGAGCGAGAGATTTGCATGTCTTAGAGATAGAGTTATTCCGTCAGTTCACTTCTCAAGATTGACACCCATGAAGAGCCTCCGTACCTCAATCTAAGTTGCTTTCCCAAGTGTTGACATTATGTTAGTGCTGAAAAGCTATGCTATAGACGTCCATTGCGGAGACTCGCAAACATTGGCGTTGTTGCCAGGGAAAGTGATCCTTAGGTGGGTTGTAGCTTTTACTTAGAAACTTTGATTTTGATTTCCACTATATTTACACTTTAGCAATTACGCAGCTAAACACAGGATTTAGTGCTTGGTAGAGTCTAGGAGTCGAGAACTTTCTAGATCTATTCTCGAGAGGTAAGAGGGTTGTGAGTGAGATAGCCAAAAGCATTTTATTCTTCAATTTTCTCATTACTTTCAGAGTGTGGTTTCAACTTCAAATTGTATCGTTTTGTCTGTTTTCTTTCATGTTTCCTTTTAGTACTTAGGAGTAGGGTAAGTAGAAATTATCACCATCAAATTTGGGCTAAAAGATCAGGGGAAAAACTATCGAAAACTATATTTTGGCGGCAATGACCATAAACTTTGAAATTATAAAAATTTGATGGTCAAAACTCCAAAGTTGATCAAAACACAAAAAGAAGTGCAAAAAAGGTATAACCAAACCACAAAGAGTGGAAAGTTCCATGTAGATTGGTGCAGGAACATGGATCACGATCCATGATTTTTGGTATGAACTGATACCACTTGGCCTAGAGTGATTCCAAAGCTCCAGCTATACACTTTTTGTGAAAAATTGAAACAAAAAAACCCAAATCAAGGAAATGGGCAAAAACACAAAGAACCTTGGAAATCGACTGAAATTGGGGATTTTTGACTTTTTTGTATCCAAACTGAAAAAGAAGTGAAAATTTAACTTCTACATGGTCTGCATATACAGCTGACAAAATTCATGTCGAGATGCAGTGGAACATGGATCGTGATCCATGACCCCTTGAGACATCTGACACTGAAGTGAGGAACAATTGTTGTAAAGACCTCATAGCAAAAAACTACAAAAAGTTGACTAAAACACCCAAAAGCAAGTTGTAAGTCAAAAAACCACAAGTAGACACAAAACTTGACCTTTATCAAGGAAAAAGGGATTCAAATTCAAAAAGAAGTGGATAGGTGAACCCCACATACTCCAAGTAATCATCCAACCAAGTTTTGGGTCTAGATGCAATGGAACATGGATCGCGATCCATGACCCTCTGTTAGATTTTGAGACAAAAACATCACAAATTTGTACAAGTGATCAAAATAAACATTTTTTCCCAAAACAAGGATAACAACAAACGCTCAAAGGAGGCTCAAAACAAGCCAAAGACAATCAAGACCAAAATCTACAAGATAGACTGATCCAGTGACTTTTGGGGGAGCAGAGGCCATTAAATCTTCTATAAGTCACCCAGCAATCATCAAGATACTATGGGAACCATGTGTGTAAAATTCAAGCGACCTTGTCCCTGATACAGAAAATTCATGCGATTCTGTCCGTGATCCATGTACCCTAATACAGAAAATTCTCAGATTGATACCATAGCAAGCCCTAGTCTTGGTGAGCACAATGGTCTTTTCAAAAGTCAATTTGGATCTATATTGTGCAAATTGCAAGCAAAAGCAGGAGTTGTGTCAAGAGCTCGATAAGATTTTGATTTTTGTAGATTTTGACTAACCTAGCGGCTGTAAGGCTATAGCCACCAAGTAAATTTTGTACAAGTTTGGCAAAACAGTTGCAGGGAAATGTCTTTGGTCGAGGGACTGAATGCACCATAAAAGGTAAAAGGTCAAGGTTTTCTAAGCTTTGTTTTCTTGATGTATTTGCGGTCAAGCCAATTGTAATAGAATAGAAGCCCTAGCCATAGAGAACAAGGTAGCCATATTTCCATCGAGGGAAGATTAAACCAAAGGAGCATACCCACCTTAGAGCCAATCTCAAAAGAGAGTCTATCTGACACTTCATCAGAGAGATCATATCACTATATGGCTGATGAAACCAAAACTGTGAGTTTTGAAGACAAAAACAAAATGGGAGCGGGACCAACTCATCCTGCACCAACCCAAAAAAAAATCACTTACAATATCAGTTTGAGAATGAGCAAAGAAGTTCAGATCTATATAGATGGTATAGATTGACAATACTTTGACAACGAGGGAAACGTGTATATATTCATAATAAATCTTTTCATTTTGTGGACAAATGGGGATTAAAAGTCACCAAAGAGAAAGTTGACAAAGAGCCTAAAGAGAATCAGCCAACGCTGGACATTTTGAATGCCAAGATTAGGCAAGTAAACGTGGATACACGTGTCAACACCAATAACACCCACAAGGGCTTATACAAGTATGACAACAAAGAGAAAATGCTTTACTATAGATGTGAGGAGACCAATTTGAGGGAGTTAACTGAGAAAAAATTCTTGTATGTGTCTACATTTGAGGCTGAGAGAGATATGCAAGTAGTTATATTGGACGAGTATGGTCATAAGTATTCTTCAGTGAGTCGTAATGAGCTCGAGGTCTATACATACTTTGGGGGACCATTCCATCAGTATTACTTCACCCCTAGCTTGCAGAAACATATTGTTTTAGAAACAACAAAATCGGAAACTGCGAGAGTGAGTCCCTTGAAATCTTATGTGGAAGACTCGCTCAGTTGACCTCATCTGCCTGTATCGAGACCTATGGGATCCTTGGATTTTAGGGTTTGTATGTCAACACATCTTAGTGACATCGTGGATACCATATTCGTTACAAGGGTACCAAATTTCAGGACTGAAAGTTGCGACATAAGACTTGAGGGAAGGGTGCCTGAATGAGCTCCTTCTAGAACATCTATCAGTGGTTATGAAATGAGAGATGCTATGGATGGATAACCTAGAGAGATGAGGATGGATGTAAAAAATCAAAAAATGCAACCTGCACAAGTGGCTAAATGCGTACCAAAGAAATATAGCAAATCAAGAGATCCATATGCGCATGTTTCCATATTTAAGCAAGTCTGTAGAGCAGAACAAGTAGTAGGATTTCCATACACAATATGAGGGATTCAGGTTAACATTGGAGGGAGCTGCATTAACTTGGTTCCAGCCACTCAATAGTAGAGATTTCCTGAACATTGATCGACTCTTATGAGAGTTTGATGTGACCAATTCTCCAAAGAGGAATCAAGCACAACACGGTTTCTCAGATATACTTTCATGAAAAAAGAAAATGAAAAAGTAAAGGAAGCTTCACTACATTTCAAACAATGCATTGAAAGATGTCCAGTGTGAGAGTTTCCACAGGATGATCAATTATCGGTTCTCTTTATTGAGGGATTGAGAAACAAAACTCTCAAAAAGGACTTACACCTAAAAGCATGTACCATGTTTGAACAAGTCATTCGGGAATCCTTGTACTTGGTTGGAAATTGCAAGACTTATGGCGAGGTAACGAAAGAAGTAGAGACCAATCCTAGCATTGCATCTTCTACATCCAGTGGGGTTACTGTAAAGTAGAGTGCTCCTACTGCAATCACACCAAACGGGGAACAGTTAGTCAAGGAAGTTGTTTGTAGGATGAATAAGATCTATAGGCAATATTCTAATCTAAGACGATAGCAGCCAAAGTAGTTAATGCTCCACGAATGTTGAAGTGGTGTGCCATAGAGAAAAAATACACAAACCATGACACTAGCGAGTGTTTCTTTAACCATCACTGTGTGAGGGAAAGGTTGTATGGAGACCATCGATAGTGCAACAATTGCGGCTGCCTCCGAGGTACTAGATGGGACATACCAACACGATACAAGGAGGGGACAAACGGCAAGCAGTAATGGGGCAACAATCGCCTTTTACTACACGACAATCAATCCATTGTGCATTATGTGAAACCTGTGGAGTCATTTGTAACTCAATCGATGATTCCACTAATTGTCTATTATGAATAACCAATTGAAGGTCATGTGAGAGAGACAGAGGAAGTAGCTTATGCTCCAAAAGAAAGACATTATTGGGTTAGTAGTAAGGAAACTCCCGAACCTTCATATGTGGCTCAAACATCTAGAAACCAGTTCACAATGGATGAAAACACACTCATGTTCATAGCAAACTAGAACTACAAGCCTAGGGATTATCCGTCTAGAGCAGGCCAGCCAACGAGAGCACCGCCAGCAGCCAAACACGAGGACCCGTGTTATGAATGTGGAGGTGACCATTGGGCAAGGGGATGCCCCTTTAAAGGTCAACGAACAAAAATCTTTGGATTTTGCGATGGGTGTGGGAGAGACCATTTTATTCAAAACTGTGCAAAAATCCTAGACAATCCTGGGAAAGAAACTATTAATTTCATTGGGATATTTGCACGAGTGGATCAGAGGCTGAGCCAACAATTCTTGTCAAAGTGGTGACTAGAGCTCAAGGTCAAGAAGCTACAAAAAAAAAGGCCGATAGCAAATGATCTACTCACAGAACAAACCAAATCGGAGAACAAATCAATCAAAATAGATGGGATCAAGTACTGTTGACTCTTGATGTATGCGTAGATTAGGTAACCAAAACCACATTTTGCAACAAAGATGGCTATGATATAAGACCCCTTCTCATGGTTTTGCTGGTCCAAGAAATTGAAAAACCTTTTGGAAGCTACTGGAACAGAACTGGTAAGCGACTGTAAATGGAAAGTGGACGAGGTTTCTATATGTGACCTTTCACATGATGATGAATACGAATACCATGATTTGAGGAGCGAGGAATTAGAAAACGATATAGAAGACAAACTCTCGGGTGATTCTAAATGCAAAATTGTGAAAAGGGAGGATGAGCGAATTTTCTACGAGCTTCCTGACCAAAAAAAATGCGGAGACAAGAGACATATCAAAGAAAACAACAAAATAAAACAAAATTGAAAAAAAAACATCAAATTTGATGCCCAAAACGCAATATCTTATGCTCCTGGTAGCAGATGAATGTATCCAAGACAAAATAACACAAAAATCATTGAAAATGATAAGTTTTTGAGCAAAGTCAAAAAATCAAAACAAGAAATTAAACAACCAAAAAAACAAAACCAAAAAGTCACCAAAAATGTCCAAAATGGAACGCAAGAGTGAATACCAGATTTCAAAACGAACATTGAAGGAGGTTTGGACTACGAAAATGAAAATTGAGGGGAACTCTAACTTAAAAATATTTGACGCACCCTCTCATTACAAGAAATATACAATTCAGGATCAGCGAATTGTGGTAGAACAACTGATGAGAGAGCGAAAAGAATTGGAAACATCATATGATGAGCCCGAGAACGCAAAGAAGATAGATTTCACAGAACCAAGAGAAGAACCAAAACCGTCTTACATAGCTACAGGCCTTACTAAGAAAGAGAAATAGTTATTGATAGCTACCCTCAAACAACACAAGGATATATTTGTCTAGTCATACAAGGATCTTAAAGGGTAGATCCTATTATTTTCCAACACACGCTACCTCTAAAAAATAATGCAAAATCGTGTTGACGACGTCCATACACATAAAATGAAACTTTTGCGAAGAAGATTAAGGAAGAGATAGAAAAATTGAAAGAGGAAGAGTTCATCTATGAGATTAAACTCACAGAGTGTGTGTCACCAACTTTTGTGGTGCATAAAAAGAATGACAAATTACGAGTGTGTGTAAATCTCAAGCAAGTCAACACTGCCATGATCAGAAACAACTATCCCTTACCCAGCACAGATCATGTGATTGAAAGGGTTGCTGTGAAGGAAGCCTACAACTTTCTAGATGGCGTTTCACACTATAATCAAACCACAATCAAACTAGAGGATCAACACAAAACTGCCTTTGCTACAAAATGGGGCATACATATGTGCATAAAGAGTAATGCCATTTGGTTTGACCAATGCACCTACCACATTCCAAAGGCTAACGAGTCATGCATTCAAGAAATATCTAAGACAATTCTTAGAGATTTATATGGATTTCCTTTGTGTGCATTACCTTCACAGAAGTGAGCATGTTGAGAACCTAAAGAAATTCTTTGAGAAATGTAGGACATATCGTATTTGCCTAAACCTTGAAAAGTGCATTTTCATGGTAACACAAGGCAAGATTATGGGTTTTATTGTGTCCAAAAACGGAATTTCTACTGATTTTGAAAAGATACAAGTGATTGTTTCCCTTCCACGACCAACAAAAAATAGAGAGGTACAAGCCTTCATGGGCCATTGTGGATATTATCACAGATTCATTTACATGTACGCTATCATTGTGAAACCTCTCTATGCACTCAACACTAAGTTTGAGTGGAATGAGGAATGTGAGAAAGCATTTCAATAATTGAAGGAGAGATTTATTTTTGCTCCAATCTTGAAAGCTTATGATTGGAACCAAATCTTTCATGTCCATGTTGATGCATCGGCATACGCTATTGGCTATATCTTGGCTCGACCTAGAGAAAAAAATATGGATTTTCCAATTTGTTACTCCAACAAACAGCTAAAAACGCGAAACAAAATTACACTACCATAGAAAGAGAGGGCTTGGGAATTATCTACTCTATAAAAAAGTTTAGACATGACCTGCTCCCAAACAAATTTATGTTCTTTGTGTACCACTAGTCATTGTTATACCTCGTCAACAAGCCTTGCAATAAAGGTTGCACCGTCCGATGGTCCTAATATTGCTTGAGTTTTATTTCATGGTGGTGGTCAAAAAGGAACTAAACATCAGAGAGCAGGCCATTTGTTTTGAATGCTACATGGGGCAGCTCCTATAGGGGTTTAAGATGATTTTCCAAATTCTTATCTCTTCAACATCCAGATGGTACCAAGGTGGAGCGAACACGTCATACCTTTGCTCACCATAGGTTCACTGCAGATCGAGAAATATCCATCAATCATTGAGCATCTCGCTACCTAGTGTTGATAGCACGATGGTTATATAAATGAGGACAAGATGGAATACTTAGGTTATGCATCGAGCTATGCAAAAAAGAGTTGTATCTGCAACAAACTCATGGGCAAATTACGACATATAAAATGCCAAAACGCAAACATATCAGAGACTAATGCTACTTGGGGTATATTGGCCCAACATGCAGAAGACCAAACACAACTATGTTTGCTCATGTAATGCTTGTGCAATCAAAAATCCAATCAAGTATGCTACATTATTCAGGATAGCAATAGCACCCAAATGGGAAAAGCACCTAGTGGTGTACTTAAAATAAGGAGTCATACCAAAAAACTTGAACAAAACCAAAGTACGATCAATTCAACACGAAGCCAAAAGTTATGCTATAATTAAAAACCAACTTTATCTGAGAGGAATGGATGACAACTTAAGAATTTGTGCTATAGAAGTTGAGTACTTGCCCATACTTCAGTAAGCTCATGTTGGTCCAGCAGGAGGACACTTTTTGGTTGAAAAACCGTAAAAGTGATACTCCTAGCAGGAATTTGATGGCCTACTCTATTTATCAATGTGGAACATTATGTGAAACATTGTGACCCATGCCAACGTACTAAATTACTGGTAAGACTAGATGACATGGCGCTAAGACCAATGATGGAAGCATCACTTTTGCCAAGTGGGGATTAGAATTTGTGGGGCCTATCTCTCCATTGGCATGTAGAACGCATGCTCAATACATTATAGTGTCAACGGATTATCTAACCAAGTGGGTTGAGCCTAAGGCAAACCAAAGGAATGATGCTCACATCACAACACAATTCTTGTACGAGAACATTTCCACGCGCCATGGCCTTCATATCAAAATTGTGAGTAATCGAGGCATGCATTTCTTGAATGAAGTGGTTGAATTCTTGTTGCATGAATTTATGATCATTCATTCCAAATCAGCTCCATACCACCCATGGGCTAATGGGCAGGTTGAGAGTACCAACAAAGTTTTGTGCACAGTACTCACAAAGATTGTCAATGAATCTAGGACGGATTGGGAATTGAAGCTACATTCAACCATATGTGCATAATAGGTAGCATATAAAACACCACAAAATACAACTCCTTTCAACTTAGTGTTTGGAATAAATGATATACTACCGGTAGAGTTCTTGATTCCTACACTATGCATAGCTCAAAACTTGGAGTGGATGGGACATGAGTTGTCTGACAGATTGGACCAACTAGTCCAATTAGACAAGATCAGACTTCTATCCATTGTAGCTATGTATGCGTACAAATGACAGTTGAAACAGTTCTATGACCAACATGTAAAAAACAAGAAATTTAATAAAGGTGACTATGTGTTAGTCTATACCCTTAAGTAACATTCCAAGAAACTTAAAAAGCGAGGTAATGGTCCCTTTGTGATCAACAATATATCACCAAGTGGAGCCGTCCAAGTTGTAAACATTAGAGGGAGAGGTGAAGTCTAACTAGATAAATGGTTGCAGATTGAAAAAGTATCACCACGCTCTCACAACAGACATGTTGGAATGGATACATTTAGCTAAGAAGCAACAAAATAAAGTTCAAGAATTAAAGATCAAGCACAGGAGGAAGACAAATTAAGGAGTTTGAAAAGAAAGAATAAACAACAACTACCACCTCCTATTGCAGTAGTTCAAGTCAAACAACCTTGGCTTGATGGAATAAATGTTTGGATCATTGTCAGGGTAGCTAATGGTACGAATGAAAGACAATTTGTGGATATCGGAGCATGTGTCAATACTATGCAATATTTGACATACCTCAAACTATCAAATCTAGGATTAAAACAAGAAAAATTGGCTAAAAGTGGCCGGCAAGAAAACCATGGTTATTTTGGGACAAGCTAGTATCTCAACTAACATTGATGGAAACCAATGCCCACATAGGTTCCATATTACAAAGCATATCTATATTACAAACTAAAGGTATGGGAGTCGGCTGCACTTCTAATGATCACACCCAATGAGGTTGTCAAGAACCACGAGCACGAGATGATATCCCTGCCATTGATGAGACAAGAGGCTCTATTGTGGAAAAAGAAGATGTTGCCTAGCCTCTAACCAAATCATAAGGGGGATTATAGGGATGTCTTGATAACAGCAAATCAAATACAAACCATCATCAACAACAAACCCCTCTATAGGAAGAAGTGGTTTGAGAAGTGTGCAACAGAAGATACACATTACAAAAATGCACCACAACATCTCAGGATTGACCCAATCTATTGCCCCATCAACAGAAGGAAATTATGGGATAGCTTCTATTCATGGCAAAGCAAGAGACCCACAATGTTGAATTACTCAGTGCTCACAAAGTCGGTTGGAAATTTCCCACCATGGAAGAAATATATGGTAAACATGATCAAAGGAGTTATCAATCAAATGAAGGATGTCCTTGACCTTCCTTGCCAAATGCTAGTGAAAATTTCAAAAATGATCATGACCTGCATAACAGAATTTAAGGAACTTAAAGCGGTGGAGCATCCTTGATAGGTAATCTTAGAAGGAACCAGAGGTTTATGCTGGAATCTAGAGACATAGATTCCCATCCAAAATGTAATCGTGGGGTTGTATGCCTGTGTCATGTTTTTTCCCTCTAAATACATGCAAACAATTGAAGAGGTGTTCATAATCGGGTTCTTTGAAGTTGATTCATCCATCTTCAACCCCAGGACAAAGAATCTGCTTGTCACATTGCCTATCAGGGCACCTTAAGCAACAACCCTTTCAGAGAGCTAGCTACAAAGGTAGACATTGAATCACGAGCAAAAAAAATTACTCTGCTCACTCGCACACTACAAAAGCGTGCCCTGGACTACTAAATAGATCTAATCCAATTTGTCCAGTGGTAGCGGAAGCAAAGCAGAAACACTAGCAAGCATACACAAACAACTTGCACAAGGGCATGCAAAGAGTAGGAAGGGGGGAATGTTGGCAGTCAAGAAAGACAGGTGCCCTTCGATTCGACCCCTTCTTCCATGAGCCTAAAATTTTGATGTATTCCCATTATTTTTTCGAAAGCCTTGTAAGTATTTTGATCATCTTTGATTAAAAGATGGACAAGCAAATTTTGTAACGAGTCTGAGTCTTGTAAAATCAGCTAGTGGCCAAGAGAGCCCTAGGTATAAGGCCTAAGTTGTAAAGTGGGAAAACACATTATGATCACTATCAAGTTTTGAAGAGTTTGAAGTGTACAGCTAAGAGTGGCTTCTTTCCTACCACTTGTAATCCTCATATCTTGAGCTTTGGTAATGACGTTTAAATTTAAAACTTGCAATGTGTTCCTTGTTTGATAATCTTTCATTCAAGTATGCTCATTGTCGATTCTGATGTGATTCTTGAGTACACGTTAGTAGGCTAAATTTGCTAGTGAATGCGTTGATGAGTATTTTTTGACATTCCGACTATAGCAGAGTGTTCTTAGACCCTAGGGCGACCTTTTTTATGTATTTTTTTGTGATTTTTGAGACTTCAATTATGATGGATTTGATATTGGTACCTTCTCAAAATGAAAACCTAGTGGGTTAGTGCCCCTAAGTGTCCTTGACCCCCTCCCAAAGTTTTGTAGCATTTGGACTCCGATCAAGTGCTGAAACGGGTTGATGACAAAGTGCAGTGACGTAGTACATAGGTAAATTTCTAGAATTGAGAGTGAGAGATTTGCATGTGTTAGAGATATAATTATTGCCTCAGTTCAATTCTCAATATTAACACCCTCGAAGAGTCTCCGTGCCCCATCCGAGTCGCTTCCCCAAGTATTGACATTATGTTAGTGTCGGAAAGCTATGCTATAGATGACACAGCAACCCGCTAACAAAATCGAAGTTTCTAAGTAAAAGCTACGACTTGGTCACTCACCACCTAAGGATCACTTTTCTCGGCAACGGCACCGATGTTTTCAGGTTTGTCTAATACTAATCATGCTCCCCTACTAAGGGCTACTTCTTATGCTTTTTCCAATGAATGCCACTTGTTGTTTGCTATTGCAATAGGAAAAATAATAATAATCATTCCGGTAATCCTCGATGCTCATGTACAAATGTATTGGTGCCTAAATAGTACATACATGTGTACATGGTCCCATGGCAGCCATAACCGCATACCGTATATAAAATCTATACGGTAAAAAAATATTACATTCACAAGTATGAAGGTCCTAATGAGCAGTTTCAACACACAAAATTCCTCAAATTCATAATCATGAACAATATAGTAGAATAGAAAGAATATGTAGTGCAATAGAACTTTCATTCATGGTAGTTTTAAAAAATCCATCTAATGTAGCTGACAGCTATCACTATCAGACTCATCATTGCTTTGTCTCTCAACATGTTGTCGTGCCATTTCGCAAGCAAAGGGTGAAAGATCAGTATCTGGATGCATTTTGGTATTTTTTCTACCTTATGGTTTATGCAAGTATGATGTCAAATTGTTAGAATGCTTGTTAAATGTGAATTTGGAGCCATTAGGTGAGTTTTGATACATGTGAACCAAGATGTATGGAAGCTGGAAAAATGTGGGTTTATGGGCTAAAAAGGTAGTTCTTGATGTGCTCTCCTAGCCTCTCTTTATGACTTGCTAAATCGCAGTTCGGAAAGAAAAGTTATGAGTAGTTTAATATTTTTTGGAGGACGGGTCTGCTATTTTTGGACCAGCTTTGGGATGCATGCCAAGTGATTGGATTCAGCTCACCAGGATTTTTCTTGATAGTCTCTGACACTAGCTTTGACATATGTTTAATCAGATTTGAGCTGGCAAAGTTATGTCCATACTAATTAGTGCATATGCAAGGTTTGCAATTTTGAGCCTTATTGGACGGGGGAGATGAAATGTGAGGGTGGGCTAACTTTGAAAAATTGTGAATATGGATGATTCTTGGATTACAAATGATGCATCTCGAATGTGGCCAGGCTTTACTATGTCTAAATTCAGCTAAAATTGGTGAAGATATGTGGATTTATAGTGATGAAAACTTGGGTATACATGAAGATGCACACCATCTATCACCTCTATGTGGCTCAGATAGAAACACCCCATCCTCCAATCGCACATAGAGCACTTCAATTACTCTCTCTCCCCCTATGTATTTATATCTTGATACATCATGCACCTCTGTCTAATGAAGACTAGTATGTGACCTGCGTGTTGCTGCGGCCAAAGAAACATTGCCTCTATTTTTGTAGGGATATCTTCTCTTCCAAGTGGAACACTATCAATACTCTCTTCCTGCATGTATAGTCTATTGCATTTCTAAAAGTGATGCATGACACAACCTCTTGACAGATTCTAACAAACATGAATATATGTAATATGCTACAAAGCATTCTTTGATATCAAGCATGAGAGCTTCTCATAGACATTAGTTTTCATGAGGTGCTAGCCCTTGTTCAACAAATTAAGGAGTGCTCTACTTCTATTGCGGTTGGGGGGGGCGGGGGGGGGGGGGGGGGGGGGGGGGGGGGAGAGAGAGAGAGAGAGAGAGTCTCCTCCTTTTGGTTATTATCTTGGTGTAGCAATGTGATGAAGCTTGATTATATAGATTAGATAAGTTAGCGTGGTGTGAAGAGATGAAAGCTAAGAAAAATCAATTTAATGATAAAACTTTTTTCTAGAACCAAGTGGGTTCTAGAGTTGGTTTCAATAATAGAAACATGATTGGATTCAATTTCTCTATCCACTCCTTACTTTCTTCTATCATTGTGTCTTTCTTATGAGCAAGGCATGATGGTAGTAGTGCACATCATAACCTCCTATATAGTAAGAAGGACATCTTTCCCTTGGTCTAACTAGGGCTGACGAAATTTCTACCAAGTCAAGAAGAACAAGCTGGGTAAGCTAGCAAGTTTTTAAAGATGAAGGGCCAAGGCCTATAAGTGCTACATTGTGTAATTATAAAACTTTTCATGTCTAAGAGTAGAGTTGTGAAAAGATTAGGGCTCCTTGTTCCCAATATACCAAGGAAAGCTGCAAGTTTTAAAGAGATGAGTTGGCCTTCTTACATACTATAAATGTGATGACCCTTCCATCTATGTTTCTCTCAAAATGCTTTGCTTGGATCTCTATCTATGTTTTGTGCACAAGCATTGTAATGGTTTACATCATACCTAAATCATAACAATGCATAAGCATCTTAGTACGATAAGGTGCAAATTATTTTTTCATGTACACTTTCATATCGTTTGCATCTTAAAATGTGATAGAAATGAAAGAAAAATAGCGTCGCTTAGTTGTTTATTTTTGTAGGAGTTCTGGCCATTATGCTAAATTGAAGGATGTGGTGTAAAATTGAGGCTATGACCTGAAATCATGAATGTATGATTGATCTTTGTCTCCCTCTCCCCAAAATACATAAGCATGTTCCTCTTGGAGACAGAAGATTGTATCCAACCAATTACATGCTTCAGCCTATTCTCTTACGCACAATCTATATCATATCAAGCATTTGGCTTAGCTCTTGCTCTCTTAAATTTGAGACCTAACATTGAGGAAGCATAGGTGATCCTCCTTTTGTATACACATTATGTCCCTTGAAAATCTAAGTGTATGAGCATTATACCCTACTTGAGTGCACAGTTGATCACATCAAAAAAAAAAATCTTACATTTTAGCCTGGACCATGGCTAATTTTTTTTCTATCCCAAAAAAGTCATGGATTCAATTTTCAGTTGCAACCATCATATTTATAGTCTTCAAGCATGCTACATTGTTGAATTCGGTACCATAGGTCAATCTAATCTATAAGAATGCAATGACTCTCTCTCTCTCTCTCTCTCTCTCTCTCTCTCTCTCTCTCTCAAACTCTCAAAACTCATTTAATAGTATGTGTCACTCAATTATTTATTTTGGTGATGTTAAACATGGTTGGTGTGTGTGTGTGTGTGTGTGTGTGTGTGTGTGTGTGTTATTGAAGCTATGCAATAGGACGACTCTTTGTGAGCGGTGTTTGAAGAAGGTTTGTCTAAGATTAGCGGTTGAGATTTTAGATTAGCCAATCTCAACCCCTATTGAAAAAGTGGGCAAAAATAGTCAAAATGCTCTAAAATTACAGCTTTTAGAGATTATTAGTACTTTCGGTGTGCATCTTAATTAAAAGGAGATGGGCATTAGATTTATCAATAAGATGAAGGCCTTTTTGGCTACAAAGGGAAGATGCCAAAAGGTTCTTGAGGGCTTGAGAGAGAGAGAGAGAGAGAGAGAGAGAGAGAGAGAGGCACACATTGCCTAGTCAAGGGAGACACACACGGGGCCACTACTATTCATGAGCATCTTCTCTCATCAACACTATGCAGAGCTAGAAGGGGATGGTTACATGTAGAGAGTTCAAGAGTTGAGAAAACTTCTCATGTCAATAAAGAAGTTATACGATGCTCTAACATCATAGAAAAAATACCAAATTATTTTAAAGATTTGTAGCATTTAATAAAATCAAAAAATGATACAAAGATGACATGCATAAAATTGAGATCTCTCTCTCTCTCTCTCTCTCTCTCTCGTGCAGCCGTTTTCTGACCTAATAGACAACAGTTCACTCTTTTGATCATAACTTCTTCATCCAAACTCCGATTTGGGTGATCTATAGCCACAATTGAAGAGCACAATGTCCTCTATGAATTGATGTAAAGGCAAAAAAATTTAGAGTTATGGAAGGCATTTCTGTAGCAACATTTCTGAAGTGAACAGGTTCAAGAAAGTCGACTCTCATCTCTTATTTTACATACAATGTCTTTCGGCACTCACAAGGGTTCTTCTTCTTCAACAAGGTCCACAACCATTGTACAAAATGATCTGAAATGACCTAAGTGTGGAGGTAGCAACACAATTGCATGGATAGAGATCATCCAATTTTTCATTAGAAGAGGACATTTCTTATTTCAAAGGCAAAGGTGATGTTATTGTATTTGGAGGTATGGATGCTCACACAAAAACATTGCAACATGATACTCAACAATTTGATATGCCATAGATTTCAAGGGAGTTAGAGAAAATTCACTTGTATGATCATACTTCAATGGATGAGAAAGATCCGAATCACTATGAAAAGTTACTTTTACACATAAGACATATTTAAGAATTTTGGAATTTACTCAAGTCCCATTTTTAAAAGACCTTAGGAAGAAGAAGCTATTTGATCAAGCAATTTGCACGCATGTATATAGAAATAGGCTATGAAGTGCTTGATTTTACCAATATTCAAGTCGTACAATACTCGCTTTTGTAGCCAAAAAGGTTAATCATTTCTATAAGACTATTATACATATTTGAGAGTTTTCATAATTGATACAACAATGTTTAAAGAAAAATTATAAACCCTTGTGTTCCTCTATGTTATATTGCATGTTTTTAATTGTCTATTTATCCAAAAACACCCATTCTATAGTGTGCACTTCTAAAAGGTTAACTTTTTCATATAGTAATATACTTCCTTATTTTTTATCCATCATTTCTCCATTCTTGAGGCTGGTAACAAAGTGCAAACCCTACTTCAATGCGTCTCCAACCTATCCATAGGAAACATCTCCCCAGTAGGAGGGTATATTTTGAAGTCATTTTCTCCTATAGATTTAGTGGAGGCTTGACCTTATCAGAAGGGTACCTCTTGAAGTTATTTCCTTCTCTAGATTAATTGGAGGCTCAAACATAAGTTGTTTCCTTCTCTAGATTAAGTGGAGACTCGAACATAAGTTCAAGCCTCCAATCCATCAAGAGAGAAACAACACATTTGGCAGGTATATGCAAAGGGTCTATATTGACTTTTCTCGAGGGGGTCAGTATATGTAAAACCTATATGTCATATGCGTTCAAGCACTATTTATAAAACCCCTTAGTTGTGAATTTATCACCGATAAGAGGGACCCTTTTCCTATTCAATCTGTAAAACAAATTCAATAACATTTTTTCAACACCCTTATGTATGTAAAAATATGAAAAAAATATAGAATAAAATAATCCCCAATGTTGAACCCACGTGATAGGCATTTTTCTGTAGTGACCCCCCACCCCCATCTCCAAGCTTGAGTTTCACCCTAACCAAACAAGAAAAATCCATCTTGGCAATGGAGATAAAGGTTGTGTTTCACCCTCTAGAATATCTGGAGGCTCAGAGTTACATTTGAGCTTCTATAGCATCCGAAGGTAAACAACTCATTTAGAGAGTGTATCTAGAGGTGTTTCATGCTCTAGATTGGGTAAAGGCTCAAACCCCTTCCTCACAAGAAAAAATACAACTTGGCATTGTATCAAGAGGATATTTTATCCTCTAGAAAAGATGGATACTGGAACTTAAGTTTAAGCTCACCCCATCCAAAGGGCAAACAACCCATTGTTAAGGTGTATGACAAGAGAGTTTCACCCTCTAGATTAAGTGAAGGCTCAAACTTAAGTTCGAACCTCACCCTAGTTAAACGGGAGGAAACCCATCTATAGGGTGCACCAAGAGGGTGTTTCACTCTCATGGGGTGCACTATGCAATCAAGTTAATGTATAGCGTGAGTTCAAACCGAGGGATTTTAAAATGCAAAAATTTTAGGTAATTTAATAGAGATACATTATAATAAGGGGTTTTATATTCAATTTTGAAAAAAAAAATCATAAAATAAGGGGTCATTTTATTCATTCAAACATGTTAAAAGATGAGGGTTTTAAATACCCTCTGCGAACACACGTTATATAGGGAGGTATTGAATGGTGAATCCCCCAAGGTTTCACTCTCTAGGTTGGGCGATTAAGTTTGAGCCTCAACCCATCCAAATGGGAGAAAACCCATTATTAGTGTGCGTCAAGATGGTGTTTCACTCTCTAGTTGAGTGAAGGCTCGAACTTAAGCTTGAGCCTCACCCCATCCAAATGGGAGAAAACCCATTAGTAGGGTGCATCAAGAGGGTGTTTCACTCTCTAGATTGGGCAAAGGCTCGAACTTAAGGGTGTTTAACCCTCTAGATTGGGTGGATGCTCGAACTTAAGTTCAAACCTTGATCCCATTTAGAGGAGAGAGAACCCATCTAGAGGGGGCTTCCCCCTTCCATGATTCTCAAACATGTACCTTATAACTTGAAAGCAGTTCAATAGTGGTAAAGGGTGGAAGGGTGAAGAGAGAGAGAGAGAGAGAGAGAGAGAGAGAGAGAGAGAGAGAGAGAGAGAGAGAAGAACATGAAATGTGTAAGGTTTCCAGTTTCCGAAACCTTCAAAATTGTACTAAGCTTGAAAAACTTAATGGAAAATGCTATTGCAGGACTCCAAACACTAATTATTTTGGTATTTTTGGATTTATAAGCAGAGCTTTACTATGTCTAGAAATTTTCAAAATCTGATTCCGATAAAAACAGGAACAGTTACGGGACCTGGAAAATTACCATGAAAATTTAATTAATAACAAAAATTGAATGGTTTCATTTTAATCATTAGCAAAAGACTTCTTTACACTAAGGTTCTAGAGTTAAATAGGAAATTCCAAATTTCATCATGGAAAATCTGCAAAAAATCAAACAGGCAAATTCTGGAAGGTATGGGGTGAGTATGGAAGCTGTGGAAATTGGCCAGAAGCAGTGATGGCTGAAAAATGCGCCATTTTTAAGCTGGGGGGGCTGCTTGGACTAGTGTGAAGCTGCCAAAAGCTGCCAGATGCTCAGAAAAACCTATAAATAGGACCATTCTCTTCATATCTTGACAGACTCGGAGCCTTGCTACTCTCTCTCTCATCTAGAGAGAACACTACGCAGAAATCATTAGAGTTTAATCTCTAATTGATTAACCCTAACGGCCGCCGAGATGGCCCCCAAGAGAACCAGGGGAAACCCATTGACGGAAGATGAAGATACTAGTAACAAACGCAACAAAGCCAATAACGACCATGAAGCAGGGCCTAGCCATAGGCCCACAGAGGAGAGTTTACAGGCACCTGGCCCACAGCAGATGGACGACCAGTCCCAGGTGGTTTTCAATTATGCTACTAATAAGCTTTTAGGATTCAATTTAAGTTAAGCATTGCATACGAAGGTTTAAGAAGGAAAACACTGGCTGAAAAAGGAAGGTAACTTCCACGAAACCCACGATCAATGAGTGTAATTAGGAAAGGAATGATTGGGTTATTACTGGTTGAAATAGGAAAGAAATGTTTGACCATTCTTAAGACAACTTGTCTCAAGACACCTCTGATTCCTTGGAAATATTTTTACTCCAGGTAATGAGTAATGATGGAGATACCATCATGGAGGAGTCGGTTACCTCTGCACGTGTGGAGTTTTTACCCCGTGCTTGTTTATGTTTATGGATAGTACTTTTAAGTTTATCCTAGAGGAACCGCCCGGTTGTATGGGCAACTGGTTTTTGGCGTATGGGCGCCCGGACTTTGGGTGAAGACTTTTTCCACCCCGGTTATATAAATAAGGAATGGGTGTCGTTTTTCACCCTTGTATAGGTGGTCTTGAGACAAGTTAGTACTGGTCAGTGATACTTTAAAATGACAGTACCTTGTCTTAAGTATAAAGATGTCTGTTTTCGGAAAGAATGCTTTCAATGCTGTCTTCAAGGAATTACTGTGATGGAACATTAAAAGAAACCATTATTTTAAAATGTTTAAAACAATGTGATAGTAAGATAAAAAAATCATGTGTGAGTGTGGGTGGTAAGTGGGGATTGACTCAGGTTGTCAATCATGGACGGGTGGACCTGATTAGTCAGGTAACTATCCATTCCCGCGCACTAAAACGTGTAGAAACTTCACTTGGATGAGGAATCCACCAACGGCTGTGCCCTCACATATGTTAGAGGGAAAAAAGCGTTGGTTAAGGAGACCTTAATCTAAAGGATGAAGATTTAGGGCCGGAAATGTTGTTTTGGGTCCCGTTTCCATTGCGAGACAGGACTAGGTCTCTTCTAGGGCTATAAACCTAAACCATTGCCAATGGTAAGGGGGAATTCCCTGGAATTTTTCTTGTTAAGGACTTCGACTTTAGTAGGCCTAGAGACCTGTCAACGGTTCCATCCCGCTTTTGGGTGTCGGCGGGTTTGGAGACCTTACAAGTGGTATCAGAGCAGGTTTAATAAGGTCCTGACCTTAGAAGGGTAAAAGTTGGGAAATAGGCATAAGTTGTATTGCACTTTTAATTATAGTATATTGTGGAATGAGAATTTCCCTATCAATACAGGAAAATATCCGCCAAGCTTACCAAAAGTTTGTGATTTTCAACATCATGTTCGAAGCTGCTTGCAGCTCCAACAACTTTGTACTTCGCAAGAGCATCATGAAATTGTTAGATTTAATGTTTTCCCCTCCTCCTACATGGGGAATCAGCTGGTCACAGTTTGGCGGAATTTTCCTGATTGATGCGGGACAGTTAGAAGGGTTGACACTCAATCTAAAAAGACTCAAGTGGGCAGAAACACTTCGGACCATCGAAGTTTTCTTCTTTAGTGGGACTGAAGATCCAGATCAAACCATTGTGGTAGATGGGGTAGAAGTGTTACAAAATCAGTGGGTCTATGATCAGGTAGCCACAGTAATATACCCAGGTAGGATTAGGCCCATGAGGGTAGGCCCAAGGTTTAGGGGACCAAAAGACGTCATCTTTTTTGATCCCCTGTCAGACCCACCAGTGGTAAAGAGGTTGTTGATTTAGGGAATCACACATTGTATATAGTATGAGCCCATCTTGTACATAGTATGAGTCAGTGTTGTATCAACCTTTGTATATACCATGGTTTTATGACATGATTGTGTGGTTAAATTGAAACGATGTTAATGATTGTCAGATTTCTGTTTTTAGTATGTTAAAAAGTATACACATTAGAGAGCTGCATGACAAAACAAAAGTAGTATAAACACTAAAAACTCTTCATTAATTACAAACCTAGGGAATTGCCAAAAGTCTCTATACTCCCACCCAGGAAAAGAAACTACTGTTAAAACAAGTTCAACTCCCAACTTTCAAGGGAGAAGGAACCAATTTAGAGCGTGATACCGAAGCATGGCTCGACGCCATGGATGATTATTTCTTGGCAGCAGGAACTGCTTCAGAGAATCAAGCAATGTTAGGAATGTTCCGGCTCACCGGAGACGCCAAACTTTGGTGGAAACAATACTGTAGAGATAATCCTTCCATTAGTCCCTCTTGGGAAAGAATGAAGCAGGCAGTGAAAGAAAGATATCTTCCTCCAGCTCACCAAGCTATCAAGATGAATGAGTTCTTTGCCCTCAAACAGTTAGGGCTTACTTTGGAAGAGTATTATACCAAATATGTGTCTTTACGACGTTATGCCCCACCAATGACTATGGAACAACAGATTGCTCGTTTTTGTCAGGGTTTAAACAAACCCTTGAGTAACCGGCTGGAAGCTATGAGACCCACTTCTATTCAAGATGCTCTTCTAAGAGCTAAACCACTTGCAGCGGAAGGAAACCCTCCTGCCAGAAACTATTACAACTACAATAACTTTAGAGGAAGAGCAAGGGGAAATTATAATCAAGGAGGTCAGCGAAGGGCAGTGTCAGCTGCAGCCAATATAGAGCAGACTTTTCCCAACATCAGATGCTATGGATGCAATAGAATGGGACACTACAAAAGCCAATGTCCTAAGGGACAAAATCCTCAAACGGCTACCGGAGCCCCTTCTCAGACGCAAATAGGACAAGGGAATAATCAAAGAGGTAGAGGCAATGGAGGACGAGGCAGAGGAAGAGGTAGAGGAGCCAGAACTTATGCTGCATTAGGAGAACCTACATTGCAGGATGAGGAAGATGAAAGAGCTACTATTTTTGCTGCCATTGATAATCCTGGAGCTCGGCAACAGTACGCTGTCATCCAAACCACTGCAAACAGAGAAGGTGAACAATTTGAACTACTTATAGATTGTGGCAGCACACACTCTTTTCTCTCCCCTAAATGTTTAAGAAAACTTAAATTGAACCAATATCCTACCAAGAAATTATTAGTAGAATTAGCAAATGGGAAAGAGGTTCTATCTCAATTTACAGCTGGGAAAGTTGAGTTTGAACTAGGGGGAACCCTGACTTCATCCTACTTCCGAACTCTTCCAGTAGGAATCTATGATGGTATCCTAGGAATGGATTGGCTAATCAAAAATCAAGCCCAAATTCACTGTGCTCAAGGGAAGATAACCTTCAAAAATCACTTAGGTGAAGAAACCTTAGTACAGCGATTAAATGGGAAACCTAAGGCTCATATAGTCAAGGCTAGCCGACTTCTGAAGGGGTTACGAAAAGGGCAACAGATCTTTGTAGTAAAACTTAACAAGGCAGATGATTCAATGGACAACCCAATTCCAGAATGGCTTAAAGAATTTTCGGATATATTTCCGGAAGATCTTTCGAATTTACCTCCTCCCAGAGATATAAACCACGAAATTGAAACCTTCCCAGGTAGTGAACCAATTTCAAGAAGACCCTACAAAATGTCCCTCCCTGAAGCTATTGAATTAAAAGAACAGCTTCGTCAGCTTATTGAGCAGGGATTCATAAGACCAAGCATTTCACCTTGGGGAGCACCTGTTCTATTCCAAAAGAAGAAGGACGGATCCTTACGTCTCTGCATTGATTATAGGGGGCTTAACCAGGTATCAGTAAAGAATAAGTACCCTATTCCTCGCATCGATGAATTGCTTGACAGGTTACATGGAGCCAAGGTGTTCACAAAAATTGATCTCAGATCAGGTTACCACCAAATCCGGATTAAGGAGGCAGATATTTACAAAACTGCTTTCAACACCCGGTATGGGCATTATGAATTCATAGTGATGCCTTTTGGCCTTACGAATGCTCCAGCCACTTTTAACCGTCTCATGCAAGATATATTCAAAGAATATCTGGATGACTTTGTGTTGGTGTTTTTCGATGATATTCTGGTATATTCTGAGGATGAAAAAGATCATGAAGACCATGTACGTAAAGTACTCCATCTTCTACGCCAACATCAGTTATACGCCAAGATGAGTAAATGTGTGTTCTCCACACCAGAAGTTAGTTATCTTGGTTTTATAATCAATCCTGAAGGAATTTCAGTAGACCCCGTAAAGGTTAAAGATATAATAGATTGGCCACAACCCAAAACAGTCAGTGAGATTAGAGGATTTTTGGGCATTACAGGATGGTATAGAATCTTTGTCAAAGATTATGCAGTTATCGCCGCTCCCCTGACGCAGCTACTTAAAAAGACAGCCAAACTTACATGGGGGAAAGAACAGGAAGATTGTTTCTTCAAGCTAAAACAAAATCTCACATCAGCTCCCGTACTCAAACTTCCTGACTTCACTCAAGAGTTTGAAGTAGTAACAGATGCCAGCGGTCTTGCTATAGGAGGAGTCTTAAACCAAGAAGGTAGACCAGTCGCCTTTACTTCACGAAAATTAAGAATCCACGAGGTGAACTATCCAACTCATGATTTGGAACTTCTCGCTGTCATCCATGCTCTAAAACTATGGAGGCATTACCTTCTAGGAGGAAAATTTCAATTAATCACCGATCATCAGAGTTTAAAATGGATTTTCTCACAAGCAACACTCAACATGAGGCAGAGAAGATGGATTGAACTGTTACAGGAATATGACTTTGAGATAAAGTATAAACCAGGGAAAGAGAATGTGGTTGCTGACGCTCTTAGCCGTAAGGTTTTTCTTGGGGCTATTTCCACAATTGACAATCCCATCCTCTACAAGGTTAAAGAAGCTTCCCTGGAAGATAAGGATTATCAAAAACTTTTACAGGTTATCAATCAACCGGATCTAAAAGAAAAAGAGAAAGACAAGATCAAGGATTATTCACTTGAAGAGGGGCTTCTCTATTATAAGTATCGGCTTTACATTCCTAAAAATACAACGTTAAAGGATTTAATCCTTTATGAAGGACATAATGCTCCAGTTGCCGGCCATCCCGGCTATGCAAAGACCCTTAATGCCATAAGGAAAAGCTATTTCTGGCCAGGAATGAAAGGAGATATACTTCGCTACATCAGACAATGTCTTTCCTGTCAAAGGATTAAGGCTGAACGAGTCATGATGCCAGGAAAACTTCAACCTTTGGACATTCCTCAAATGAAGTGGGAACTCATAAGCATGGATTTTGTAACAGGACTTCCCACTGTTCAAGGGGGTTATGACTCCATTATGGTGGTAGTAGATATGTTGACTAAAGTCTCCCACTTGATGCCTGTAAAAACAACTTATACCGCATCAGACATAAGCGGTCTCTTTATCAAAGAAATCTTCAGATTGCACGGGCTTCCTAAGAGAATAGTCAGTGATAGAGATGCAAAATTCACCTCAAAATTCTGGAAAGCTTTATTTGAATCATTAGGAACTAAGTTATGTTTCAGTACATCCTATCACCCCCAGAAAGACGGCCAGACAGAAAGAGTAAACCAAGTCATTGAAGACATCCTTAGAGCCTATTGTGGCAGAGAACCCCGGAAATGGATCCAATTTCTTCCTCTGGTGGAATTCGCCTATAACTCCGCTTTTCATCAAAGCATTGGGATGTCCCCATTCAATGCTCTTTATGGGCATGAATGCATATCACCCCTAAATTTTTCCGACCCTACTACAAGGGTAGAAGCTTCAAAACAGATGTTAGAGGAAATGGATGCCCAAAGCAAAGCCATAAGGCAAGACATTCAGGCAGCCAAAGATCGCCAGAAACAATATGCTGATAAAAAACGGTCTGATCGGGTTTTCAAACAAGGAGATAAAGTGTTTCTAAGGGTTCGGCCAAAAAGAAGCACTCTATCCTTGGGAAAATACAAAAAACTAAGCCCCAGATATTGTGGACCATATGAAGTGATTAAAGTAATCAGTGATCAAGCTTATAAACTAAAATTACCTGAGCATCTCAAGGTCCATAATGTCTTCCATATCAGTCTTCTAAAACCTTACATCCCAAATCCAAATCATACCCTAGATGACGAACAAATTGTGATGCAAAAGCAAGGAATTCTTGAACTCCAACCAGATTGTATTCTCGATACCAGGGAAAGGAGTTTAAGAAACAGGGTTATCAAAGAATATTTGGTCAAATGGAAGGACTACCCTACAGAGGATGCCACTTGGGAGGATGAAGTATCCCTTCACAAGGATTTTCCCAATTTCGGTTGAGATGAGGACATCTCAAATCCTTAAGTTGGGGTGATTGTAAGGTTTCCAGTTTCCGAAACCTTCAAAATTGTACTAAGCTTGAAAAACTTAATGGAAAATGCTATTGCAGGACTCCAAACACTAATTATTTTGGTATTTTTGGATTTATAAGCAGAGCTTTACTATGTCTAGAAATTTTCAGAATCTGATTCCGATAAAAACAGGAACAGTTACGGGACCTGGAAAATTACCATGAAAATTTAATTAATAACAAAAATTGAATGGTTTCATTTTAATCATTAGCAAAAGACTTCTTTACACTAAGGTTCTAGAGTTAAATAGGAAATTCCAAATTTCATCATGGAAAATCTGCAAAAAATCAAACAGGCAAATTCTGGAAGGTATGGGGTGAGTATGGAAGCTGTGGAAATTGGCCAGAAGCAGTGATGGCTGAAAAATGCGCCATTTTTAAGCTGGGGGGGCTGCTTGGACTAGTGTGAAGCTGCCAAAAGCTGCCAGATGCTCAGAAAAACCTATAAATAGGACCATTCTCTTCATATCTTGACAAACTCGGAGCCTTGCTACTCTCTCTCTCATCTAGAGAGAACACTACGCAGAAATCATTAGAGTTTAATCTCTAATTGATTAACCCTAACGGCCGCCGAGATGGCCCCCAAGAGAACCAGGGGAAACCCATTGACGGAAGATGAAGATACTAGTAACAAACGCAATAAAGCCAATAACGACCATGAAGCAGGGCCTAGCCATAGGCCCACAGAGGAGAGTTTACAGGCACCTGGCCCACAGCAGATGGACGACCAGTCCCAGGTGGTTTTCAATTATGCTACTAATAAGCTTTTAGGATTCAATTTAAGTTAAGCATTGCATACGAAGGTTTAAGAAGGAAAACACTGGCTGAAAAAGGAAGGTAACTTCCACGAAACCCACGATCAATGAGTGTAATTAGGAAAGGAATGATTGGGTTATTACTGGTTGAAATAGGAAAGAAATGTTTGACCATTCTTAAAACAACTTGTCTCAAGACACCTCTGATTCCTTGGAAATATTTTTACTCCAGGTAATGAGTAATGATGGAGATACCATCATGGAGGAGTCGGTTACCTCTGCACGTGTGGATTTTTTACCCCGTGCTTGTTTATGTTTATGGATAGTACTTTTAAGTTTATCCTAGAGGAACCGCCCGGTTGTATGGGCAACTGGTTTTTGGCGTATGGGCGCCCGGACTTTGGGTGAAGACTTTTTCCACCCCGGTTATATAAATAAGGAATGGGTGTCGTTTTTCACCCTTGTATAGGTGGTCTTGAGACAAGTTAGTACTGGTCAGTGATACTTTAAAATGACAGTACCTTGTCTTAAGTATAAAGATGTCTGTTTTCTGAAAGAATGCTTTCAATGCTGTCTTCAAGGAATTACTGTGATGGAACATTAAAAGAAACCATTATTTTAAAATGTTTAAAACAATGTGATAGTAAGATAAAAAAATCATGTGTGAGTGCGGGTGGTAAGTGGGGATTGACTCAGGTTGTCAATCATGGACGGATGGACCTGATTAGTCAGGTAACTATCCATTCCCGCGCACTAAAACGTGTAGAAACTTCACTTGGATGAGGAATCCACCAACGGCCGTGCCCTCACATATGTTAGAGGGAAAAAAGCGTTGGTTAAGGAGACCTTAATCTAAAGGATGAAGATTTAGGGCCGGAAATGTTGTTTTGGGTCCCGTTTCCATTGTGAGACAGGACTAGGTCTCTTCTAGGGCTATAAACCTAAACCATTGCCAATGGTAAGGGGGAATTCCCTGGAATTTTTCTTGTTAAGGACTTCGACTTTAGTAGGCCTAGAGACCTGTCAACGGTTCCATCCCGCTTTTGGGTGTCGGCGGGTTTGGAGACCTTACAAAATGAAATGTTAAATCAAATTCACAAAAGGAAAAAATGATCCATGAGGTAAATAGAATCAAGTAGTAAATATGCATGCCTTAAGAGAAAAGGATAAAATGTCTACCCGAACATGCGTGCACATGACTTGGCAACATCTTATTGGTTGAAAGGTGTGTTCGGCACTCCACAGTAGTGAGCAAACATTGCAGGAGGGCATGAGCTATGCGGCAGTGTCTCCTCAAGCAATGTTATGATCAATCCCACTTCTATTATTGCACTAATGGCCTGCTCCTACAACTTATAGTGGCCCCTTGACCACCATCTACAAGGATTTTATCATACTCTCTGATCACTGTTTGTTGGTTTTGATGTTGTGGCCAGCCACGCTCGACCATCAAACTACGATGACGCATAGCTGATTGGGGTGGGTGTTGGGCTCCATGGTGAAGTATAGTTGGATCTAGTGTTGGGCTCCATGGTGAACAACACAGCATAAATAAGTTGTGGCATAATCATGAAGCTCCACTTCAGTAGCACCCATCAAAATTCCTGTCGATTTCAAGGACCTGTAGCACCCACGACGTCGCCAAGCTATTGAGCATAGACGGTAGGTAGTGTACAATTGGCTAGCTAGGGGCACGGTATGAAATCTAGAGGATGGACCTCTAAAAACCCAATTGCACCTCTTCCACCAATGTTTGAATCCACATTGGTTGTGCCCCTCACCTTATCTGCGCCACATCCACCTCTACCCACTCTCATCATCATGGTTGGTGCGTTGCACCAAAGCTAAGTTTTGTACATTCAACTCAGTAACATCCACAACAAGCTCAAGTAGGTATTGGCAAAGCAGTAATGGCAAGGTGCAAAAGTCACAAACTGATCGTACCAATTCATTCTTCAAGGTTATTTTGCAGTCCCCGTCAAGTTCAATTTTGAATCTGAGAGAATGAGTAGCTTTTTTTTCTTGTTACATTGCTACACTAGTATTATTTTATTAATTTATTTATGTGTAACCCGTATTCTAAAATCCAGGTCTTTCTCTACATTTTGCAAGATTATTAGGACTTCTTTCGGTCACATAATCTCAGCTCAAATTCAAGAGATGAAGACGATTTTCATCGAAAGTTGCATCTACACTTAATTTGTTCATTTATCTTTTTAACCAAGAGTATTTTGCATAAAGAATTGCTTACTTACACCTATTTCAGAAGAAAGCCGCATTTTGCCCTTCAAGGCTCAATCCAAATTTCGACCTAGTCAAAAACTTGGAGCTAGCTATGAAAGCATAAAGAGATTTCTCGTAAAGAATTGCTTATTCCCACCTATTTTAGAAAAAAAATCAAATTTTTCCTTCAAGGCTCAATCCAAAGTTCGACCCAACGAGCCAAAAACTTGGATCTTAAAGGAGATTGGAGACTGACGTGAAGAATGAACCATCATGTGTGAAAGCTAACAATTGAACTAAATTGTGAACCATTAAGTGAGGAGGTTCTGAGGCAAGTTAGGTTCCAACTCGTGGGGTTGGAGTTCAAGCTAGAGGTTTCACCATAGAGTGCCGGCGCTAAAAGGAAAGCTCAAAATTGAGATATCGATGAGTGAGGTTGAAGATCAAGGTAAATTTTGGGCCTTTGAGTCTAGCTCAAGCATGTCTACGGCTCGTGAGATCTAATGTTATCATACGACATAGTCCTTCAGTTCCACAATGTGATGGAGTGGTTATAGATCTCAACTTTGTGTGACTAGAAACATCACAAAAATCTAACCACCCTTAAAAACAAAAACTTTCACAAATGTATTGCAAGAGCTTCCTTTTTAGCTCTCTTTTCGTTTGGAAATAAATATGGAATTTTCTATATGAACTTCATTGTCCTAACACTATTTCTTGTGTCATGGGTCTTCCAACTAACCCTAGAACTAAAATCTCTTTCATAGTTTTGTTTTAAGAGCTTCCCTTTAGCCAAACCTCTTTTGACACAATGGTGTGCAAGAGCTTTCTTTCTAGCTCTCTTTCCATTTCACAAATGCTATATGAATTTGTAGTAGAACTATTATTTGTAGCTCTATTTCTTGTGTCAAGGAATTTCCAACTTATATAACAAAAGGAGGGGGGTTGATACTATCTACACATACATACACCCTCAAGAACCACTCTCCATTTTCCTTCAACGTCTAGTTGGAGATGAGTTTGTATGGAACGTTTCATGTTTCTAAGATTTCAAATTCTTCTCTAATCTCTTTGGGGTTTATTGTGTCCGTGCAAGGGTGGAAAATCCCCTCTTCATGTGGGTTCAAAACTTCTATTATGAAGAAAGGCTTGGGTCCCTTCTTTGAACATAGAGCTTTTGAATGGGAAGGATTTTTGTCTTGTTGTCTTTGTCTTGATGTGGAATGTGACCATAGAAATCTTTACTTTGAAACTACCCAGAAAAAATGGAAATATTTTCAAGTGGATGCAAAATCATAAGTTTCTCAAATGTGTGTTTTTTTTTCACAATCTGACAATGCAACCTTGCACTATGCTATCTCTCCTATACAACATGAGAACTAATGGTTGAAAATAGTGCAGCTTAGAACAATTCTATCTCTCCTCTAGGCTTTGATACCAATGGTTCAGAGTAGTGCAACCTAGCACAATGCAACCGGCAAAAAGGAAGAGCCTGCAGGGCTCACAAAAATGGTCCCAAAATTGTGCATTTTTTTTCAAAATTCATAAACGTGTGTTACATGTTGTAATAGCACATGTATGCTTGTTGCTAATGGTGTATCTTTGTGGAGTGGAACCACTGAATTTACATGTAGAAAAAATAATGGGGATAGTGTGATTGACTATATTCTACTCTCCAAAGCCATCATGTATCGCATAACAAGTGTAATGTTTGGCCAATGGACCTCGGAATCAGACCATTGGACCTTATGTATTGACCTTGTATGTGGAGAAGAAACTAAGCATGATAATCTCAGCCAAAGGGAAGAGAAGTTATCACTATGTATGGATTTCAAACGGGCACTAATATACACTAAAATGGTTGAGAAAAAGTTATGAATGACAAAGCTTCAATATGACGCATCATTGGAAACTAAATGGGAAGCTTTCAAGAAAGTTATTTGTTCTTGTACTGAAGAATTCTTTTCCATACAGCATCTCCATGGTATCAACAAAGATAGATCACGCAAAAGGTGGTCTGATAAAGAATGTCAAGATGCTCGAAAGTCCTTGATAAAGCTTGATGCAACTATGGACAAAGACAACTATCAAATTCATTTGCATACATACATGGCATTGATTCAAAAGAAGAGAAGAAGATGGGAAGTAAAGCAACAACTTTTTCAAGTCAAAGAAAAGGCACGTGCATGTGGAAAAGTTTAGAGAAACTTGAGGAGCAAGCGGGCTGAGAATTTTGGTAGCTTCAGTCTTGTGGATATGTACACACATTGTAAGCAATTATATGAGCAACCAAATGCTAAAAAAATGTCATTTTATGGTTCACTCCCATGTATGCCCTCTTTTTTTACAATTGAGGATATATGCGGTGGGCTTGAAAAGTTGGCCACTCGCAAAGCAGGAGAGCTTCAAGGTATCAAGCCGGAGATGATCAAATGGACGGGAGATTTTACCCATGAGTGGATGCGTGATATGTTTAACCTTGCACTTCAACATGGTATACCTTATGATTGAAGTACTAATTGGGTCAAGCCTTTTCATAAAGGAGGGGATGCAAAGAATATAAAGAACTACCGAACTATAATGATTGGGTCTCTTATAGTGGCAAAGTTGTTTGGGTAAAATTGAGTGATTGGGTTGAAGAGAGTGACACGCATGCAAAAGGACAAGCGAGTTTTTGTTGATGCCATACCACCATTGATCATCTTGTCACTCTTCATGTTCTCATGGAGGAAAGTTGGTTGAAAGGCAAGTGATTCTATTTTTGTTTTGTGGACTTTAAGAAAGCCTTTGATATGAATACACGTAACAATTTGTGGAGAAGGATAGAAGAACTCCAAGTGCCAAGTGAGTTTATGCTTGCGGTTTCTTGAATCTATGAGAAGGTGATGTGTCAATTGCTGTTGAAAGGTCAATCTTTCAACAACGCTTCCGCAAAGATTCTCTAACGATTCCATAAAGATTCCAAATAAAGATGCTGATGAAGTGATGTAGACGAAGATAAATGCTATAATGTGAAGATACAAGCTCATGGACATCATCGAATATCCCATTATTATTATTTTGAGCCATTACGGCCACTTTTGTAATGTTTACGGGAACTTCATATTTTAAGTCAGCAATTGTATTGAGGCCACAGATGCTTGTTGGATGAGCAAAGCCAGCTCACGGTGTTGTAATTAAGCTCTATAGAAGCATAGGGACAAATAAGGTCATTTTGGTCGAACATTAGGTTTTCTAAGGCTTAGTATATAAGCCAAAACCCAAATCTTTGTAAGGAGACTTCTAATAAATCTGATCTTCTGTATCGTTGGGAGACTGCGAGAGAGTGAGAGAGTGTGTGTGTGTGTGCTACAAGAGCTACGGTGGTCGGAATCGCAAACGGAGAGCAGCAGTGAGTTGCCCACGAGGAGAGCTACGCGTTGATGCTTACATCACACGCGTTCGTCTGTGTTTTGGCAGATTCACCCGCGAGCTACTTTTGGAGTTTCGATGAGTAATTGTTGTCCGTTTTTGCATTTCAACATATACAGGCGATCAGAGCGAGTAGAGCTACACATTAGGCACTTTAGTTTTCGGAAACGTCGACCTGTAAAAACCCGCCAGACATCCTACGCGTTTTCTGCACGGAGGGTATTGAGTAGGTTTTTTTTGTCACGGACCTTAGGGAGAGTGGCCTATTGGTGTTGATAGGATATCCCTCAAGTTTCGTAATGTTTCGAGAACGTCTAATGGGCTTTTGGCTTGCGGTAGCATCATAGGAGACTCTCACATTCACAGAACCGATGGCATGTAGAGTTGATATCTCTGTAGGAAGTAGTCAGTAGTCGGTCGAGTAGAGGTTGACACCCTTTGCTTGCTTCCACGCTCCTGCGGGTCAAGCTTCGTCCTCAGTTGACATTATATGTTAGGTGAGTTCTCGCTATGCTGATGTCCGTCGCGGCATATCCGTCCAACAATTGCGTATGGGAAGAGAAATTTCAAAAAAACTTGTAAGCACTATTGGGGTTAAACAAGGATGTATGTTGTCACCAACTCTCTTTGGTCTATGCATTGATCAATTGGAACAAATGGTACTTGACTTTATGCAAGAAGAAGGCATCATAGAGGTCACGAATCACAATACGGTAATCATGTTTTTGTTATATGTGGATAATGTAGTGCTTCTAGCACACACTTTAGAAGATGCACAAAAGCTTATGGTTGTTCTTGAGAACTTTTTCTTGCATAGTGGGCTGATTGTGAATGAATCCAAAACAAAGGTTATGCTTGTGAAAACCAACAATAACGAGAAGCTATGCGTTGTGTACAACACTAAGACACTTGAAGTTGTTGAGAGCTTTAAGTACCTTGGTCTTGAGGTTCCATCCAATCATAAGTGGCATGAATGTGCTATGCGTCGTTTGGAAGTGAGAAAGAGAGCATATTATGCATTTGAGAACATGTGTAATACGGGAAACATCAAGTGCTGGGTTCTCAAGAAGTACCTAGTGATGCATTGGTGACACCGGTTCTTCTTTATGGAGTTGAAGTGTGGGGCGGGAGCATCTCAAGTCTACTTGGAAATATTTTGAGAATGTCCAAAAGCCCTTTCTTACAAACTTTCTCCAAGTTAGGACACAAACACCATATATGCTCCTAATTCTTGAGTCGAGATCTCTTCCAATTGAGATTATGGGCATGGAAAGGGTTGTGGAGTACATGATAAAGATGCCTCAAAACCCCTCACATCAACTTCCTGCAATTGCATGAGAAGCAAGCAAAAAAATTCAAAAGATGCATAAAAGCAAAATCTTGAGCACGGAATGGATGCAAGACATAAAGAAGTGGTTTGGAAGATGGGATGCATTACACTTGCTACATGATGCTTCAATTTACTTCCAAGTGAATGACGCTTTTCTATAACGCCAATGTATTACGGCTTGGGAGAAATCCAATGGATTACGCTTCATATATTATACCACCCATATTGCCCCCAACTGCAAAACCATGTTCTTCGCTAAAAGATGAAACCATACTTACACTTAAATGATTGAGCCTATCCCCTTGTCGATGATACGCACTATCGCAACCATTTGGCTTAGCTCCCATTCCCTTCGTTGTGAGATGGGGCGTTGAGGCAATGGAGAAGAATCAGATCGACTATGCACATTATGCTCCTTGCAAGTTCAAGAGTTTGAGTACCACACACTACTAGAGTGCTCGGCTTTTGGTCACATCCGAACTTGCTTCTCTCAAATTTTCAGCCATGACATAGACCTGCACACTTTCCTTTCCCAGTCACGGTGTGGGCTCTCCATTGCGACTCTCATCACCACAATTTTGGAGCATCGAGAGTCACTCATCAACCATACACATACAACATCACATGTAATTTTGGTCCCGTAGATCATATTTGACCTTTGAGGATGATAATAAAATCTCTCTCTCTCTCTCTCTCTCTCTCTCTCTCTCTCTCTCTCTCTCTCTCTCTCTCTCTCTCTCTCTCTCTCACACACACACACACACACACATGTGCGCGCATGCACGCACATATGTGTTGGGTGGATAGCATTTTGCATGGAGCTCATGTGTGCATACACATATGGCTTCTCATCGTGGCATAATAGCTGACAAATTGGGGTTGCAGTTGAAGTGACAACCCCAAGTCAACGCGTGAAAAGGACGAGTAAATCCTTTTTCTTAATCTTTTTATAGAAAAGTGTAGATGGCTATGATTGCGCTCTCTCTCTCTCTCTCTCACTCTCTCTCTCTCTCTCTCTCTCTCTCTCTCTCTCTCTCTCTCTCTCTCTCTCTCTCTCTCAGTTCGGGGTGGATGCTTGACATCAAAAAATACTAAGTTCAGGGTGGATGCTTGAAATCAAGAAATGGTTTGGAAGATGGGATTCATGTCACTTGGTCAAGGATGAGTAGATCGACTCCCAAGTTAATGAGGACTTCTTACAACACCAATGTATCACGGCTTGGGAGAAATCCGGAGGTTCTTGCTTCAGCCATTACACCGCACACATTGCCCCAAACTACAAATCTCTCTTCTTCTCCAAACGAGGTAACCGAACCCATCCCTACATCCTTGAGCCCATCATGTTGAGTGCGATCCACACCATTGCCTCCATTAGTCTTAGCTCCCATTCTCTACGCTGCGAGACAGTACGTTGGGGCACTGGCGAGGAGTCTCATCGACTTTGCTCCTTATGCCCTCGTCAAGTGCGAGAGAGTGAGTACCACACACTACTTGAGTCCTCAGCTTTTGACCACATTAGGCCCTCTTTTCCCAATATATTCAACCATGAGCTCTCCCTACATACCTTCCTCTCCCAACCACAATGTGAACTCTCTATTGTGACACTCATTTCAACCATTTTTGAGCATCGAGAGTCATTTATGACCTCCACTCACACCGCGTGACATGTTCATTTGGTCCCATAGGTCATATTTGGCCTCCGAGGATGATAATAGAACTCTCTCTCTCTCTCTCTCTCTCTCTCTCTCTCTCTCTCTCTCTCTCTCTCTCTAAGGTCTTGAACTTGAGACCATCGGATAGATCTTTGAGATCTCATCTCATCATTCCTGCAACATTTTCAATTCTCCTTTTATCAAGACGTGTGTGTGTGTGTGTGTGTGTGTGTGTGTGTGTGTGTGTGTGTGTGTGTGTGTGTGTGTAGCTGTTTTCATTATAATAAATACACACCAAGGAACAAGATGTTCAAAAGACGACTGGCTAAAGATGTCTAGGCAAAGATTAGTACAGAAACAACTCAGTCTTTGATTCATAATTGTATAGCATAATAAGAATGAAGTATCATTCCAAATGAGTTTATACAAATATATCAGAACTATCCCAATTGAATCATCAAGAGTTTTCAAAGTCGGACTCCAACAAGCTAAACCTTTTTAATCCAAGATAGAATTCTCACCTACAACCATATAGTCAAGACAACAGATATGTTAGACTTGGCTACGTATGGCAAGCTTCATGGGTATGTGTTCGTAAAGGAGCATGTCAGTAGTCGTCACCCAAACAGCATGCCAGGTAAGGCCATACCCTGCAAGCCATCCACTGCACGCAATCCACATTGGGATAGTGAGCGGGCCCTAAAGAGGAGGAGATATTACGAAAGGGTTGTGCTAAATGCCTCATTGGGCTGCCAACATCATCAGAAAGGGGAGGGGATCGGTGGCGATAGATAGTGCTTAGATTTCCTCGCTATGATTTGAGCCAGGGGGCGCCATATAGGGAAGGGGGTAACATTTACCCTTTTAGGTTAGAACCTCAAGGGCTAGTTCTCACTGTTTTACTTTCTATGGGTTATATCCACAAGGGATTGCTCCCACTTAAGTTATTAGAGGCACTTTTTAAACCATGCTAACCAAGACAGCATAGTGGATAGCTCCATTTAGCAATTGTATTCTGCATAGCAAAAGTTAGGAGTACTCATTATGGAAGGTGTATAGTAAATCATAAGGTAAACAACTCAAATTTAAATTGAGTGCAAATAGTTGCATGCCACAATTTTTAGCCAGATATAGTGATTCACAGCACAATCACAACCCCTCTAGATGTTATCATGGTCAGATGTTGTGACCAAGTGTGCATGTGTGTGCGTGTGTGTGTGTGTGTGTGTGTGTGTGTGTGTGTGTGTGTGTGTGAGAGAGAGAGAGAGAGAGAGAGAGAAGAAGAAGAAGAAGAAGAAAAATTTTAATGCCATAAGAACAATCCTAAAAGATATATCCGACAACTTGAATGAGATAAAGATTATGGGCATGGAAAGGGTTGTGGAGTACATGATAAAGATGTGTCAAAACCCCTCACATTGACTTCCTACAATTGCATGGGAAGCAAGCAAAAAAGTTCAAAAGACGCATAAAAGCAAAATCTTGAGCACGGGATGGATGCAAGACATAAAGAAGTGGTTTGGGAGATGGGATGCATTACACTTGCTACATGATGCTTCAATTGACTCTCAAGTGAATGAAGCTTTTCTACAACGCCAATGTATTACGGCTTGGGAGAAATCCGGTGGGTCACGCTTCATACATTACACCACCTATATTGCCCCCAACTACAAAACCATGTTCTTCGCTGAGAGAGGAAACCGTACTCACACTTACATGCTTGAGCCTATTCCCTTGTCCGCCATACGCACTATCGCAGTAATTCGGCTTAGCTCCCATTTCCTTCGATGCGAGATAGGGCGTTGGGGCAATGGAGAAGAGTCAAATCGATTGTGCACATTATGCTCACTGCAAGTTCGAGAGTCTGAGTACCACACACTACTAGAGTGCTCAGCTTTTGATCACATCCGAACTTGCTTCTCTCACATTTTCAGCCATAACTTAGACCTACACACTTTCCTCTCCCAGCCAAAGTGTGGGCTCTCCATTACGACTCTCATCACTACAATTTTGGAGCATCGAGAGTCACTCATCAGCCATACACATACTACATCACATGTAACTTTGGTCCCATAAGTCATATTTGACCTCCGAGGACGATAATAAAATCTATCTCTCTCTCTCTCTCTCTCTCTCTCTCTCTCTCTCTCTCTCTCTCCCCCTTCCCACAAATATATTAATTAGTGAAAACTTGTCATGTAACTTTAACGTCTCTTTAGATTGTTTCTACACACAAACATTTTTCTCTCTCTTTCTCTCTCTGTCTTGTTCTCCTTGTCACATCATTTATTGGGCCCTAAAAAATTTCCCTCTCTCTCTCTCTCTCTCTCTCTCTCTCTCTCTCGTTGAATTTTTATGGGCACCCTTGCCTGTCAAAATTTAGAGAATTTATAAATATTTTAGCATGTCTCATAGTTTAACTCTTGAAAATAAAAAGGATAGAATATCCCAAAATTACTAAAAGCCCCGTCAACAAGGCAATCTCTCTCCTCATTTGGGATGCCAATGTGAATGTTTGTTTTTGTTGGACATTTTATCTATTTTCTACTGGTAAAAAACATTAGCTATTCTTTTAAAAATACACTATAGTACCAAGAAACCGTAATATCTTGGAATTTTAAAGGGCTTGAAGGGTTCCCTTTGTGGGATGGAGTCCCTATGAGCTCAACAATACAAAGCTCAACAATAAAATCTCTCTCTCTCTCTCTCTCTCTCTCTCTCTCTCTCTCTCTCTCTCTCACACACACACACACACACACACACACAGAGGCAATGGGACGGTCTCTCTCTCTCATGATCAATAACGTGGATAATGATCCTTTCATTTGCATGCATGTCCTCAAAGAGAGACAACCCCAAGTTGACGCAAATCAAGCTTTTTTCATTTTCTCAACTCTTTAAACAAATACAAACTTTCAAAAATTTCTTTAAAAATATCAATATTAGTTTTTTTTTAACCCCTTGAAAAAATAAAGCTAAATATATCGTCAAAAATTAAATTATCATTAAATAACAAAATCTCTACTAAACTTATTATTTTTTTGTTATGTGCACTTAAAGTCAAAAATTAAATTATCATTAAATAACAAAATCTCTACTAAACTTATTATTTTTTTGCTATGTGGACTTAAACTGGAACACTTATTCTATGTAGAGTACAAAGTCTTTGTACTTTACAGTCTAAAAAGGCTTATCATTTCTTACAATCTTACTATTCACTTTTGTAATCTAAATCTTACCCTTTACTTTTGAGTTTTAGAGTAGACATTTTGTAAGGTTTTCTTTCAAGTGAACCAATGAGTGAGCGCATTCCTTCCTTGAAAATTTGAAGCTCCATCATATATACTAGTATGTGACCCGTGTGTTGCTACGGCTAAGAAGAAGCAATTGTGGCACTCTCCTCCCTCACCTTCCCTCGAAGGTGTCAACATGCGCATTCTCTATGCATCAATAAGGTAGTGCCAAATATTCTTGGACGCTTGATTATTAAATAAGATTATACTCCGAAGCTATGATAAGGCAGCTCTAGCTAGCTATAAATAGTGACATCTTGTGTAGAACAATGAAGGAAATGACATCTAAAACCTCTCAAAAGACAATCAAATGAAGATCCACCCACGTCAATGTCTTTAACTAATCCTTATAACAGCTAATCCTTATAACCTGCTTGAAACATAAAGTAAATGTCGGCTGCTTTAAGTTACTAGATGGTTCCATTGAAGTGCCTATTGTTTGATGTCTATTGGTTAGGAAGCGACTTAGAGGTACTAAATTTTTTTTCTCGTAGCATGGTCCAATTGTTTTAGGACCTATAAATATGATGTATAACCTTGGTATACATATAAGTTGTGAGTATTTGTAGACTTACATATCATATAATATTACAATCATAATTTGTAGAAGTGTTGATGTTTGATTAGCCAAGAAATGACCTTTGCTATTATCAAAAAGTGGATGCATGAGTCTCTCTCTCTCTCTCTCTCTCTCTCTCTCTCTCTCTCTCTCTCTCTCTCTCTCTCTCTCTCTCTCTGCACCTAAGAAGGATCTCGCCACTCGCCAAGGCGCAAGGATCACAATCCTAGAGGCTCAGATCCAAGAGCTTATCCTGGAGAATGTTGAACTCAAACAACGTTTGAGTAAGCTTGAGGAGTTGAAAGCAAAGGAAAACAAAACTCTAATAGCAAACACACACGAAGTCGAAGCTTCTCTCACTGAGATTGTCAAGGAGGTTTATAAAGAAGCCCATGAGGCAACACATAAGAAGATCGATAATGAAATACAAACAGTGTCATAAAATCTAATATCTAACCAACCCAAATGATATTCTCATATTAAACTGATCACTTAATGTGGGAGAATAAATGGGAACAAGGGTTAAGATATAGACATGTGCTTATAGATCTATCGCAACACGGGGCCAATGGTAAAGGGGCCCAAATGAGAGATGTTCTATCAAAGAGCAAGGCTAACCAATGGAGCATAAGGCCTTAAGATTAGCTTCATTAAAGACCTCCAATAATGTGTGTAAAAGTCCTTTGACCTTAGGTAAGCTAGGGCTAAGAGCTTGAGGCGGGAACCCGACCCAGCTCTATGTCCGTGTCCTGCTTGTCATGCTTGATAACTAAGGTGCTTGAGGTGCTTGATGATTGAAATGCTTGAGGTGCTTGAAATGCTTGAGATGCTAGGACTGTACTTGAGGTGAGAACCCAGTCCAAGCTTAAAGTGCTTAAGGTCTAATCTTGTGGTGGGAATTGGGCCTATGCATGAGGATCTTCAGGTGTCAAAAAGTCAAATCCAATCCCTACAAGGAGGGGGCGAGCCCTACAAGAAGGGGGATGAGAGAGAACACCCACACACTCACACAAGGCCTACTTGGTACAGAGAAAGCATAAGGGACACTTGGCAAGTTCCTCCTCATGTTTCCCTCATGGTATGCCTGAAGCCTACCGGTTGGCCACCTAAGGGGTCCAATGATAATTAGGATATTTTTGCATTTATCAAGTCCTCTCTCTCAAAGGGGAAAGGGGGACACTTGTCCCAAGGCTACCCTTGTTGCTTGCTATGACTCCTGCTTATGATTGGCTAGGCCTGGAGAGGTCCAATGAGCTTCAAGCATGAGCTACAAGGGAGGGTCGACCAAAGCAAGCTAGGGGGTTGCTTAGGGGGTACACTCTCCTACACACACTCTCATTATGCATTGTGCAAAGTGCAAGAGCTCCCTCTCCTTCTCCAACCAAGTAGAGGTTGAGAGCCTACACCAACCCTCTTGGCTATGCAGTGCAAATCCAACCAAGAGCCATGCTTCAATGCTTAACACTAGTCTTGTAATGAGCCACAAAACTGGCTAAAGCCACTAAAGTGACACACCTCAGGATTTTAGTAAACAAGCCATAACTTTTGTATACCGCATCACAATTTGGTGAAACTTCTTAAGCAAGGATCGGATACACAACACAAGCTTCCAAACTCAAATTCTACCTAAAAATGTCAAAAATATAAAAATTGTTTTTCAAAAATGAGCAAAATTTATGAAAAACTGCACCGTACTACCTAGCTTTGATGAGTACTAGAAGTTGTCAATCTTTATAAATAGGTCATAAAAGCTTCATGGCTCTACTATATACCTATAAAGCATTTTTTCAAACAATTTTGGGTGTGCTTTGAAAATATTTGATCCAACTTTGAGAGAAAATTGGAAAAAAACATCCGTCTTAATAAAGTAGTCCTTGAAGTTGACCATGAGAAGAGACCCTTAGCTAATTGTTTAGCTTTGTAGTACTTTTTATCAACTTATGATGAGTGTTGGGCGTACTTCCCCCAAACCATATTTTAATTGGAAATTTTTTGTAGTGTCAAAATAATTTTGTACAAAAGTCTCTCAAAGCCACAAAAGTGGCTATTTTTTTATAGGACTAGTGCTAATCTTGCCATCTTCATTACTATGCTATTATGTATGCTAGCAAGAAGAGTATGATAAGTGAGGAACTAATTCTTTCTCCTATGAAATGTTTCTTCTTCCTCTTCCCTACCCTCATTCCCTGCTAGCTCTCTCCACCTTCGAAGGTGTTTGAGGTCTTGGGACTGAGGCTTTGGATAGTTAAAGCTTTCTTTAAGTTTATGTTATGATTGTGATGCATGAGGCTTTCCATCTTCATTTCATCACCTAGGTCACAAGGAACACAAAGATTGTATTGTAACAAGTCTCTCTTAATGGGAGAAATCATAATACAAATGCCTATTGGAGGAGGGACCGGCTCCACATAAATCCAGTCCTCAACTATTGTCATGCTCTCTAAATTCTCTCTCTTGCAAAAGTATTTTTTATGCCAAGTTAACTAATTCCTATGCCTATGTTGTTATCTTCAATTATGTTCACCCGTTATGCTCACAAAGTAATTTCTCAAACGTACTCTCATTAATTTCCGCTACTCTCAAGTTAATAGGCCAATTCCATTACAAACAGCCGTACAAGTATGCAAGTTGCAAGAATCCCTTGCTCTCAAGATCAGGATTGGAGGGCTCTTCCAACCATGGTGCACCGAGGAGGACACACTCGAAGAAGCCATCACCAAGCTCATTGACATTCTTCAACCAATTAACATCGAGCCCGATATTGTCTCTTGGATCAACGGCACGCGTAGGCATGTGCCACTCGGTCAATGCATCCTCAATTTCAAGAACAAAGAAGAATGGACAAGCCTACTACAAAAGTCCTACCGTCTCAAGGGGACAAAGCTTTGGATCACCAAGGAATTGACCACAAATCAACTCAAGCTTAAAGCAAGCGAGCTCAAGAAGATGCATGAAGCCCGTAAACAAAGTAAATGGGTAGTCTATCGTGGCATTAAATCAATCATCCAAGAGTTTTGAACTCCCAAGACAGCTCCCCCTCCACTTGATCCCCCTTAGATTTTGTTTCTTGTTTTTTCCCTTCATCCTTTTACTCCTTGATGGACCGTCAGTCCCTAACTAATATGGAGTCTAACGCCTTCACCTCAAAGAGTTGATGTAATGTTTTGTTTTGGCCCCATAGGTCATATTTGACCTCTATGGACGATAACTAAACCTCTCTCTCTCTCTCTCTCTCTCTCTCTCTCTCTCTCTCTCTCTCTCTCTCTCTCTCTCTCTCTCTCTCTCTCTCTCTCTCTCCATCTCCATTGTTCTTTACAAAGGAAGATACGTACTTGTATGATTTGTCATTAAAAATTTTCTCTGACCATATTTTGAAGTAATTGTACCCCAAAGATTCCTCCTAACCTAACCCTGGTATGTGTTGGGCTAGGTATTGGACATATTTGATACATGGAGCTTTGTTAATGCCATGTATAGGCTCAAGCTAGCCTTATTTCTCTACTTATCATTGTCTCAAGAAAAGAGACATTCTTTCTTTCTTAATCACTTTGAATTAACAAAAGTAAAATATACTATTTCATAATTGTTCTGCAATTGTAGCTTGAACTTAGACACAATGCAACCCCAAGTCATTGCTACACTCCAACTTTGTCTACTCATATCAATATAGCCCAGCATAATGCTCACAACTCTCCCCATTGCTACCCTAGCCCACTCACCCTTGCCAAGATCCATTATATCATCTTTACCCTCACAAAATCTACGTTTGAGGATCCAAAGTACAACACGAGTAACCATATGTTATAAAATTTATGGAGCTTGGTTTGCTAGCATATCCAGGTGACCTTGAGATTGAGATTGAGGGAAAGCAAGCATCAATTATTTCATTGACTCTCCACTCTCTCTTTCACTTATCTGTGTATGTATATGCATGTGCACGTGTGTGTGTGTGTGTGTGTGTGGGTGTGTGTGTGTGTGTGTGTGTGTGTGTGTGTGTGTGTGTGTGTGTGTGTGTGTGTGTGTGTGTGTGAGAGAGAGAGAGAGAGAGAGTACATATATACATATATATGGATATATATAAAGAAAGAGAGAGAGAGAGAGAGAGCTTTTTTAGAGAGTGGTTTTGGTGGAAAGGTCTATCTTTCAAAGGCAGTGGTCATCCTCTCTCCATTTAGCTAACCATTTTACTATCATTAGGAGAGGCTTCTTTTCTAGTTTTTGGTTTTGACATTCTTATATATTGTTCAAGTAATACAAATAAGCCTCTTTTGAGAGAGAGAGAGAGAGAGAGAGAGAGAGAGAGAGAGAGAGAGAGAGAGAGAGAGGCGGGGGGAGGGGGGGGCGCAGTTTAAAAATCCTTTCCATTGCCCAGATGTAGTAGGTTGGTTATCCAAATTTCCTTCTAAGCAATAGATCCAAAGTCCCAGATTTATTGGAGGTAGAACTAATCTCCTCCTCCTCCTCCTCTCTCTCTCTCTCTCTCTCTCTCTCTCTCTCTCTCTCTCTCTCTCTCTCTCTCTCTCTCTCTCTCTCATGGCCCATTTTCCCTAGTCTCCTCCCTCAAACATCTCTGCGCGCTTCCCACCATTTGTAGGGTAGCGCCTCACTGGCGGGGTTAAACCATAGCCCTGCCCTGCCCTGCCCTTCCCTCCATCATAGTGAGGGAATTGCCCCTGACGGGAGCAAAGCGAACCCCAAACCCCGACGGCCTCTAAAACACCGGGGATAGAATGGCGCGCCTCGAGCCTGTCATGGTAAAGCAAACAGGGGGCACCACCTAGCTTCAGCGGCTAGGACGCAAACAACACACCACCATAACAAAGTTTTCATCCAAGAGAGATGGATGCTTTGGAGTAATGATGAAGAGGAAGGGAAATGAGATCAATAGAGAGAGAGAGAGTGAGGGAGGGGGTATGGCGGCTTAGTACTTAGGCACCACAAAAGGATGGCGAATCCGCACACCCTTCACACATACACAAGCTCACTCCAAACACAAGACTAGGTGGCGATTCCGCACACCTCACATGGGCAAAACATTGCAAGAAAACATACTCACAAAAACTCAAGCTTTATTTAGAGAATAAGGCGATGAAATGGGGAGCATAGGGTAGGGGAATGAGAAGGGAGAGCGTGGTAGAGCATATGGCGGATAGGTGGGAGTTGATGGCGAAGACTCGCACGAGGGTTATGGCCATCATCTTTCATTTAGTTTCCCTTCATCTTCCATAGCCCAAGGGTGTAGAGGTCATGCTTAAAACGAGCATGGTGATTGCGGTGATGGTGATGGTGTGGGTGTGTGTGTGTGCACTAGGCACACACAGTGCATAGTGTACTCTTTGGTGATGGTGTGTGTGTTTAGTGTGATGGTGACCCCTCTTTATATAGGGGAGGAGGGGGAGGAATTCTAGAATTTAAAAATGAAGAAATCATTATCTACATAGGCCATGTGACTGTGGGCCCCACTTGTCTGGCTGTGTGTATATGTGCCAGAACAGCAGTCTCATGAGAGAGAGACTAAGAGAGAGAGATGGGTTGATGAAAAAAAGTGAGAGGTGACATGGAGAATAAAGTAATTACAAGAGGGGAGAGAGGGGAGTGTGTTCAGAGGTGAATCTGTGTGCAGATGTGTGTGAACACAAGAAAAATCAGGTAACCACCGGGTGGGGATGGGTCTGTGGGCATTTTTTTTCAGTGAAACTGAGTGTGTGTGAGTGTGGGGGAGGTTATTTAGCTACAAGACAAGAGACATGGCACCCTTTAGAGAGAGAGAGGGGGGTATTTGGGTCATGGGATATGATAGGAGAGAGAAAGAGGGGGTGGGGTATACTATTTTGGAAGATAGGGTAAGTTGCATGTGAGTTAGGGTGCATTATTGGTGAGTTATAATGCATTATTGGTGAGAGGTGGGGTAGCTTGAGGGGAGAGAGAAAGGAGAAAGGACAAGGGGAAGAGAGAGGGGGTTGACCTTTTGAGTGGAGAAGAGGAAAAAGGACACCCGGCGGGGCAACAGTGAAGAAAAAGGAGGCAAGGTGGGGATGGGCTACCCCGCAGGCATGAGGTGGCTTATTTTACCTTTCTTATATATTTACATAATCATACTTTATTTTTTTCTTACTTTTTCCAATGCCTTTTATCACTCCCTCCCTAAGAGGGGGTTTTCATGGGGTGGTGACGAGAGAAGAGGGGTATGGGAGCTTGGCTTGTGAAAAGCCCCCATCATTAGCCCTCCCCTTTTGGCTAGAGGCATTCATGTCTCTAGCTCATCTGTTTGATCATTATCATCGGAGGTGGCGGCTGATGGTGTGTCCTCATCTGGAATGTCAATTGGTGGAGCCTGGTCAAATCGAAGAAAATAAGGTTTAAGTCGCCAACCATTTACCCTGGGTTTATGAAGTTTTCCATCAGCCTCCATAAGCTGGTAGCTTCCATTGGCATACTTTTTCCTAATGATGAAAGGGCCTTCCCATCGAAGCAGGAGTTTCTTATCCTTGCGCGTGTCGAAGCGATTGTCGTAGCGGAGCACCAACATTCCTTTCTTCAATTCTTTTTTCCGGAGATGCTCGTTAAAGCTAAGCCGTCTATGCTCTGCTTGTGCTGCATAATAATTTATTGCTTCTTCTCTGTCCAGCTGCAGTCTTTCCAAGTTGATGATGTGATCTCTCAAATGCATGTTGGGTTGTTGAAGTTGGCTTGCCATTACTCTGAGACTTTGTAGCTGCACTTCAATGGGCAAGATTGCTTCCTTACCAAATACTAGATGATACGGTGTGAATCCCAAGGATGTACGAAATGAGGTTCTGTAGGCCCATAAAGCTGGTAGTAGATACTTATCCCAGTCTCCGGGATGATTGTTTACCTGCTTGGTAATAATTTTAGAAACCATTCCATTTACCTTTTCAACTAGACCATTACATTGACGGTAATATGGTGAAGAGTGCCTCCTTGTAATGCCCAGTTTCTGCATTAATTCTCCTACCAAGTCTGCTCTGAAACCTGGCCCTCTATCAGAGATGATCTCTAAAGGTGTGCCAAACCTACAGCATATGTGCTCGTAGATAAATTTAGCTACCTCTACCGCTGTGATTCTAGTGGTGGCTGTAGCCTCTGCCCATCTAGTCATGTAGTCGACCCCCATGATAATGTAGAATTTTCCTGAGTTGGCCCTAGGTAATGGCCCAATGGCATCGATACCCCATTTTTCAAATGGGCCATATGAGAGAATAGGTGTCTGTGGTTCAGGCATAAGTGACCTAGTGCCGGCCTTTTGACACAACTTACACGTTTTGCACCAATGGTGTACATCACGGTTGAGGCTAGGCCATATGAAGCCTGCCTGCAAGATTTTCCTACTTGTTATGTCTAGGGCAAAGTGACCACCACAAACCCCGTCGTGACAGCTAGCAATTACTCCCGTGATTTCGTGAGAGAGAGGGACCTTCCTGAGTATTTGGTCCTTACCCTTACAGTACAAACCATCATTGATGAGTCGATACCTTGTGGCCTTCCGCGTCAGCCATTGCTTCTGTCCCTTTGTTAAATCTGATGGGCATTCCCCTATTTCCAAAAAATGCATGATATCAGGCAAGGCATCACTGCCTTGAAATAGAGGGAGCTTTAGTTTTATTGCTCCAACCACCACTTCCTGTAGTCTTTCACTTGCTAGGGCATCTGCTTCTTGGTTTTGAGCCCTTGGGATATGGTGTATTTGAACTTCTTCAAACTTACCCAACAAGGTTTCTACACCACTTAAGTGAGTCCTTAAACTAGGATTCTTGCATGTCCATGCTCCATTTACTTGCCTTACAAGAAGAAGAGCATCCCCAAATACATTAAGGCGTTGTACACCTTGCGAGACGCACCATTGTAGACCCTTGGTTAGTGTTGCATACTCAGCTTCATTGTTAGAATGTGAATCTAACAATTGGCCCAACGAAAATACCTTTGTCATCAAAGACCACTATGCCTGCAGCTGCTTTGTCTGACGCTCGCTTGTAGGCTCCATCAAAGTAGAGAGAGTATGCTCCTTCTACCATCGGTGGTACTGGAGGTAATCGGACTTCTCCTTCCTTAGATTGCTTCTCCTTCCTTTCAAATACTTGGTAGGTCATGAGTCCCCCCAAACTTGCCCTTGTCGTGCTTTCTACCTGTACCGTGTAGTCAAACTCTTGCAAACGAACTAGCCATTTAGTAATTCTAGCAGACACATCCATGTGTTGTACAACATAGGGAAATATTTCATCCGTGGTTAGAATCAAAAATTGCTTAGGCAGCAAATATGATCTAAACTTTGTAGTTGCAAATCTAAGAGCTAGGACTAAGTGTTCCACATGGGTGAAACCTTTCTCTCCTGCTGTCATCATTCGACTAGAGAAGTAGATTGGCTTCATGAAAGATGTCGTTGTATCCTTTTGGAGTAGCGCAGCCCCCAATGAATCATCACCAACACTTGAGGTGACATAGAATTTTTCATCCCACTTAGGTGGTGAGATAGTTGGCAGAGTGGCTAAGACCTCCTTTACCTTGTTGTAGTGATGTTCGCTTTCCTCGTCCCAAGTGAAAGTTGATCTTTGAGTGAGTTGTTGCAGTGGTAGAACAAGTTGTGATAGTAGATGTATGAATCTACTTAAGTACCTCACCTTCTCTAGAAAAGAGACCAGTTGACGTGCGGTCATTGGTGAAGGTAGGGCTATGAGTGCGGACACCTTACTTGGGTCGGCGTTGATACCTCTTGCTGAAATTTAATGGCCTAGTAGAATGACTTTCCTCTCCCCAATGTGACATTTATTCACATTTAATTGCCCACCTAGGCTCTGCAACCTGGCCAAACCTTCAGTTACCTTTTCTAAATGTGAAATACGGGAGCTATATATACAAAAATCATCAATGATCACTCTTATGGATGTTCCAAAGAACGGTTGAAAAACATATGTGACATATCTTTGGAATGTGGCAGGTGCATTTGTGAGACCAAATGGCATAACCCTGTATGCAAAACAACCCCATGGCGTGATAAAAGTGGTTTTTAGCTGATCTTCCAAGGCTATGCGTATTTGAAAGTATCCAGAATAACCATCACAGACGGTATAGCATTCAAAACCCGCTACTTCATTCAGAATTTCATCCAAGAAAGGGAGAGGAAAGTGGTCTCTCTTTGTAGCTGCATTTAGTGGTTTGTAGTCAACACAGACCCTCCACTTACCATTCTTTTTAGGAGTCACCACTACGGGTGACACCCATTCTGAGTTTTCTACATGATAAATGAATCCCACCTCCAGCAGTTTCCTTACCTCGGCCAAGAGTGGCTTTTCTTGTATGACCCCCAGTCGTCGTAGCTTTTGCACAACTAGTTTTACCCCTTCCTTCAGCTTAATATGATGTTCCACCACTGTAATGCCTGTGATTCTTTCATAGTTGTGAATGAACAGGTTAGGAAATCCCATCAACATTTGCAAAAAACTATCTTTCTCCTCAAGTGTTAATTCCGTAGACAACATACCCTTCAACCTACTTCCTCCTAGGCCAGGTGATTTGCTCTCCTCTTCATTGGGTTGCCCTTTTGGTGATGGATCACCAGTTGTGCTTACCCTTTGTGGATCCTTCATAATGATACTCATCACATCAATGGAACTGTCACTTTCGTCGGTGGATGTGGTCTCCTCCTCAGAACTGGAAGATTCGCTAGTGGTTTCATCTGCCGATGTTTCTAGATTCATTTGCTTCTACTTGCCAATCCTCATGTCGTAGTAGATTGTCTCCCCTTTCTTACCGGTCATGCGTAGAAGGCCAGTACCCCAGTCCTGTTTTGCCTTCATGGCCATCAACCATGGCCTTCCCAAAATTAGTGGATAGCCCTCCCCCTTAGTAGGCATTACAAAAACATCTACCTCTACCTCAGTGTTGAAAGCTTTGATTTTCACGGCACTTACCACACCCACACACTTTACTTTTGCGTTGTTTGCCATCTTTGCCTTGCATGGAGAAGGCCTTTCAACCTCGAGCCCTAATCGAAGCATCATAGCTTCGCTCATTACACAGATTTGTGCACCTCCATCAATGTAGGTGTTTCCAACCCTCTTTCCTTTTATGTTTACGTCGACAATTGGAAGGATGTCATCCATGTTGCATCCCGAAATTGCTCCGGCTACCTTTGTTTTGGAGCGTCTTGTACTTACCATTTTAGACCATTGTCGCCTTACTTTAGGTACAAGATGTAGCAGCTATGGCCATGTAATCTTCGGTCCTTGCTCTACCACATCCAATGTTAGATCATAGGGCTTAGAACTTTCCCCTAGCTGGAAGTCGATGATGCCCAATTTCCGTCGAGGCCTGGATGGCCTCTTGCTAGTTTCTCCTCTCATGCTTCTCTCATCATCTGATTGTGTAGCCTTCTCCCTCCTAGCTCTTTTCACAGTCATGGCCTCAAGTGGTTCTAAAAAGGTTACCTTCTCCTTACCCTTGTCCCTCTCCTTTGCTCTGGGTGGATCCACTACTACGGCTTTTCCTTTCTCTTCTAGCCTTATGATGTTTACAAGGCGATCAGGTGGTGGGGCTGGTGGAAGAGGTGGAATGGATGCTTGTAGTGGTGTCTGGGGTGGACGTAGAATTTGTGTTGGTGGGGTTGGTGCTCGGGGTGGGGGTGTTCTTTCTCTAGGGGGTGACAATTGGTTCCTCCTACCTCCTCTATTATAGTTTTGTCGTGGTTTGGGACAGTAGTACATACCGTGACCGTCTTCTCCGCAGTTGTAGCAATGATACTCCTTGTTTTGTCGTCGTGCTCTTCCAGGGTCTTGATCTCTTTCTTGACTCCTCCCTTGCTGTATTAAGTAGACAGACAAATTCTGCAGTTGGTCAGTAATATGGGCCAACATATCTTGTTGGTCATCTCTTACCCCAAGAGCCGGTGGTGGTGGTGGAATGGTGGTTGTCATAGTTGCTAGTCGACGCGATGTTCCTGCTTCTATTGACTCGGTTTCTTTGGCTTTCATTCGCAGCTTCTTGTCCTTAAGGCGAGCAATCTCAACGGCTAACTCGTACGTAGCCGGGAATCTACCTTTCACCTTCTCCTTGAGAAGCGGCCATAAGCCATGCATGAACCGATCTTTTTTTAGGAAATCCAGTGCAGCTTCCCCCCTTGCCAGTGACTCAACCCACCATTCCCACAAATCCACAAATTTGGACTCATAGGTGGCATATTCTAAAAGACCCTCCTGCTTCAAGTCTCTCAACTTGTCCCACAACTTTTCTGAAGTGATACCTCCCCCAAAGCGCCTCTTAAAAGCGGTTTTTAAGGGTTCCCAGTCATCCTTGGTTGCTTGTGGAAGTGCATTGTACCATGATCTAGCTTCTAGCTTCATGAGATGCTTAAAGATTCTAACCCGGGATTCATCTGTATCTTTGTTGCTCACTACACATGCTACTTCAAAGTCATCTAGGAAGTCTGTTACCAAATCCTCCCCCTTCTTTCCTTTAAATGTTGGAAATGCTACACTTGCCATGATTACTGAGAGAGAGCTAGAAAGACACATTGCTTAGCTTGCAAAAGTTTTTTTCTTCTTTACAAGGAGGCGTGTATACCCTCTTATACTAGGACATAGATTAAAACTTCAAACGGTACATTGCCTTGTACCAAAGGTAAGACAAATGGTTGATCTGATGCCAGAACCTCAAAAACACGCTCCCCACCTAGCATGGTGTCAATGACGTGCTGGTAGTGAGCCTTCAAATCCAGTATTACCTTGATTGAGCGTACACGTGTTGGTATGTGTGATCTGTCTTGAGGTAGGTTGTACTGATTCATGTGAAGCTTAGAGGTGCTTAGTCACTGTCCAAGCTTGTGGGAAAGGGTGGTGTTCTTTCCTGAAACAAACTCAGTAGATCCCTAGTTTCTCTAGTGAGAGTGTGAGCCAATGATTCCGTTATCTGTGCTGCAGCATCAGGTGCGACTTGAAAACTGACTGTGATAATTACCTCGGTGACTTGAGTTACCCGATTCTCAAAGTAGAATAGTGTTGATTCTCTATTGTGTAGAGCTCCTTCCATTTTGTTGTTGTGGGTTGGTTGTAGGTTGCGGACATGGTTTCGACCTTCTCCTTCTTCTTCTTCTTGGTACTTGGCCTATGTATATCCACTGGGTTTGGCGTGTTGGTTGACTCTCCCACTGCAAATCGATTACTGTTACGCCTGGCACTCGAGCTTCGATGGAGATGCGGAGTTCGTCTAGTTGTGCTTGGAGCTCTTCTTCTTCTGTCGTCCAATTAGCAAATCCTGCTAGCCATTCATCCATTCACAATAGTTTAGGGGTTTCAGTCTTGTAAACTGAAGGGTTTCATGAAAAGATCCTCAGTGGGGGCACCAAATGACGGGAGCAAAGCAAACCCCAAACCCCGACGGCCTCTAAAACACCGGGGACCGAATGGCGCGCCTCGAGCCTATCATGGTAAAGCAAACAGGGGGCACCACCTAGCTTCAGCGGCTAGGACGCAAACAACACACCACCATAACAAAGTTTTCATCCAAGAGAGATGGATGCTTGGGAGTAATGATGAAGAGGAAGGGAAATGAGATCAATAGAGAGAGAGAGAGAGAGAGAGAGAGAGAGAGAGAGAGAGAGGGGGTATGGCGGCTTAGTACTTAGGCACCACAAAAGGATGGCGAATCCGGACACCCTTCACACATACACAAGCTCACTCCAAACGCAAGACTAGGTGGTGATTCCGCACACCTCACATGGGCAAAACATTGCAAGAAAATATACTCACAAAAACTCAAGCTTTATTTAGAGAATAAGGCGATGAAATGGGGAGCATAGGGTAGGGGAATGAGAAGGGAGAGCGTGGTAGAGCATATGGCGGATAGGTGGGAGTTGATGGCGAAGACTCGCACGAGGGTTATGGCCATCATCTTTCATTTAGTTTCCCTTCATCTTCCATAGCCCAAGGGTGTAGAGGTCATGCTTAAAACGAGCATGGTGATTGCGGTGATGGTGATGGTGTGGGTGTGTGTGTGTGCACTAGGCACACACAGTGCATAGTGTACTCTTTGGTGATGGTGTGTGTTTAGTGTGATGGTGACCCCTCTTTATATAGGGGAGGAGGGGGAGGAATTCTAGAATTTAAAAATGAAGAAATCATTATCTACATAGGCCATGTGACTGTGGGCCCCACTTGTCTGGCTGTGTGTATATGTGCCAGAACAGCAGTCTCATGAGAGAGAGACTAAGAGAGAGAGATGGGTTGATGAAAAAAAGTGAGAGGTGACATGGAGAATAAAGTAATTACAAGAGGGGAGAGAGGGGAGTGTGTTCAGAGGTGAATCTGTGTGCAGATGTGTGTGAACACAAGAAAAATCAGGTAACCACCGGGTGGGGATGGGTCTGTGGGCATTTTTTTTCAGTGAAACTGAGTGTGTGTGAGTGTGGGGGAGGTTATTTAGCTACAAGACAAGAGACATGGCACCCTTTAGAGAGAGAGAGGGGGGTATTTGGGTCATGGGATATGATAGGAGAGAGAAAGAGGGGGTGGGGTATACTATTTTGGAAGATAGGGTAAGTTGCATGTGAGTTAGGGTGCATTATTGGTGAGTTATAATGCATTATTGGTGAGAGGTGGGGTAGCTTGAGGGGAGAGAGAAAGGAGAAAGGACAAGGGGAAGAGAGAGGGGGTTGACCTTTTGAGTGGAGGAGAGGAAAAAGGACACCTGGCGGGGCAACAGTGAAGAAAAAGGAGGCAAGGTGGGGATGGGCTACCCCGCAGGCATGAGGTGGCTTATTTTACCTTTCTTATATATTTACATAATCATACTTTTTTTTTTTCTTACTTTTTCCAATGCCTTTTATCACTCCCTCCCTAAGAGGGGGTTTTCATGGGGTGGTGATGAGAGAAGAGGGGTATGGGAGCTTGGCTTGTGAAAAGCCCCCATCACCCCCTTCTCCTCATAATAAAACTAAGGGTCACGACCTGGTTGGGACCTGCTGAGAGGGTTTGTTGTTGCATGGAGACAAAGCCATTGACCTGCTGAGGACATTTTTAATGTGTAGTCGACCTGCTGACTATTGCTATTGTATGGAGAATGCTTTGAAGGCCCAGTCCCATAGTTGAAGGATTTTCTGCCCTATAGTGGATGCCATTTGGATTGGCTACCTTGCAAAGAACGTCACTAGTGGTCCCATAGTTGAAGGATTGGCTATCTTGTAGAGGACGCCATATGCCCAAGATATCAATAGATTTGTAACAAGCCCCACAGCTCACAGGTGGCATGTCTACCTTTTGGCACACCAATATCTCACCCACGGAGCTTCCTTGCTATGGAGGCCGCCCCCAAAAGGATCCCTCCACCCACCAAGAAGCAAGAATCTTGGCTCTTGAGGCTCATATCCAAGTCCTCATAGAGGAGAACGTAGCCCTCAAGAAACTGCTACATAAGCTCAAGAGCTCGCAAGAAGTAGAGAGTCAAACCCTGCTCGCAAAGGCACGGGAGGTTGAAACTCCCTCATTGAGGTTGAACCGAGTCTCAATTGTTCAAAAGATAGCCCATGATTTAACACATGAAATAACAAAGAACATCGACATCAAAAAATAAACGGCCTTTCAAAAATGCCAACTACAAGAATCTCTCAGCCTCAAAGTGAGAATTGGGGGACTTCCGTCACCTTGGTGCACTTACAAGGATACACTAGAAAATTGCTCAACGACATCCTCCAACCAATCACCATTGAGCCCAACACAATCTCTTAGATCAATGACACAAATAGCCGTGTGCCACTTGAGCACCGCATCATCACCTTCAAGACAAAGGAAGAGCGGATAAAGCTATTATGCCAATCCCGCCTCCTCAAGGAAACCAAGTTTTTGATATCAGAGGAATTGACAAAATTCCCCTCAAATTTATGTTCTTTTCTATCGTGCACATTTCAACTAATACATTTACTAGTTCTTTGGGGAAAAAAAAAGGTAAGTATTTTGACTTTTCATTGTCAAAAGTATTTTCATTCATGCAATCTTAAACCCACACTTTTGCACTTTAGATTAAATGTTTTGCTTTTCTTTGAAGTGAACCAATGACTGAGTGACAAGTAAAGGCCCTCTCCTTCCTTGAAATTTGAAGTTCCATGTTATAATCTATACTAATAGTAAGGGGGAGCGAATTCCCCCCCCCCCCCCCCCCCCCCCCCCCCCCCCCCGGCCACGGCGCGTCAGTCTCTCTTGCATCCGATGGGTGTCGCCTGCAATCCGGGAACACAATGACGCAGAGAGATCATCTACAATCCGGGAACACAGTGATGCGCAGAGAGAGAGAGAGAGAGAGAGAGAGAGAGAGAGAGAGAGAGAGGGGCAACGGAGTCGTCGGCTGCACTAGTGTTATATAGTATAGATTCTCATATTTATGCAAAGGACTTAAGTCTTAGAGTGTGTTCGATGTTTGTGGTAATTATGGGATTTTCTCCTATGCCTCCTTTATGAATATTAACAGGTTTATTAGAATCATCAAGCCTATATGTAAGGGGTATATAAGGGGTTGGGAGAAACTACTTGAAGACATAGTATACATATAGTTCCAGTAAGGGTGCCCAATTTTCAAGCACGTCTCATTAAAAGGAATCAAGCAAGATTCCTCGACTCTCGAGTGAGGCGAGAGAAAAGCCAAGGAAAAGATGAGGTGACGGTGCCCAGGTGACACTAATCGAGCATGCAGGTGGCACAATCGAGCGCAGAGAGAGAGAGAGACTGTGATATTTGCTCGTGCATGAGATAGCAAAATGCAGACAGTATCGGGGTCTGCCTGTGTGTGTGCACGCGTTGAGCGTAACGGATGCGCTCCGTTGGCCTGTCCACAGATGCAAATTGGCGCGAGTGTGTGGTTTTAGGATCTCACGCAAAGTTGGGCGCATCGTGGAGGGCATTTTCCATCGGAGCTACAGGGTAGAGGTTGCCGTGCAGGAAGGTCAAATGATGCAGAACGATGGCGCACCAGTCGGGGAAGGGAGAGGAGAGAGATCGCGCCTTTTTTTTGGGGGGGGGGGGGTGGATCTACGGAGATTCTAATTAATAGGAACATAGACCGAGTATGTATCATTATATATAGTATATATTCTCATATGTATGCCAAGAACTTAAGTCTTAGATTGTGTTTGATGTTTGTGGCAATCATGGGATTTTCTCCTATGCCTCCTTTACCAATATTACCACGTTTTATTATAATACCAAGCTGGTATGTAAGGGATTCGTGGAAACTACTTGAAGAGAGTCTAAAATTGAGAACTTTGAGAAGGGAGGATGCCCAACTTAAATGTGCACAGCAAACTGCCAATCCATGTCAATGTTTATGCTTGCTTTTTAACTACAACACTAGTGTTTAATGCATGCGTTGTTGCAGTCAAGAAAAGCATGGCCATTGGATCACACAACACATACACACACACACACACACCTATATTTGTAGGTGTGTGTGAGTGTCCATATGCACACAAGTGGAGAGTGTGGACTCTAGTCCTTGTAATCACTCTAGGAAGATGACAATTCTCTCAATTCTCTCTCTCTCTCTCTCTCTCTCTCTCTCTCACACACACACATTAGATCTTGAGTTCAAAATTACTCGTAGATCTTTGATATGTATTCGGATCAATATCTCTCTCCCTCCCTCTCTCTCTCTCTCTCTCTCTCTCTCTCACACACACACACACACACACACACGCACATGCACACAAAGTTTTGAGTTTGAGACTTGTCAAGTAGACCTTTGAGATCTCCCTCAGCGAATAAAAAGAGGAAACTATAGTAACCATTAAGTGTGGTGGATTGGTTATCACAATTCCCTCTCAAAAACCAACTCTTAAATTAAAGACTTGTCTCGTTAGAGATTTGAGGTCTCTTAGTGTGTTCCTATGATTTTAAAACTTCTCTCCCTCTCTCTCTCTCTCTCTCTCTCTCTCACACACACACACACACACACACACACGTGCTGGCACACAACCCCTCAATTTCCCTCTTGGTCTCCCTCCATCAATCTTTCTCTCGCTATGGGGAAATTTAAGATAATTTTAAGTGGTTTTCCTGTGGACCTTTGGAGGCCAATGTAGGGGAATTAACATGAGGATGCCACGTTGGCCGTGGCCTGCGCTATATCCCACATGGGGTGTTGTCCATGAAACTTGCAAGCTATTTATATTGCGAGTGGTCGCTAACATTGGCAAGATGAGAGAGGGAGGGGAGCTCCCTCAAGGTGTTGACTATGGCCTCCATGAATGGGTGTTGCTCACGTGATGCTATGCGGCACTGTTGGGTGTGGTGTTGGCGGTGCTCAAGGAAGCCATGGGCCGGTTTTGGCTAGAGTTCGAGTAAGATGGCACTCTCGATTGGGTGATGACATGGTAGCCTCGTAGGGGCCCCTTCTTGCTCCAAAATGTTTTGAGGAGCAATGTAGGAGCACTGATGGTGCCATCAGGTCTCCTAATAAGAGAGGTGCATGTGATGCCTTGAGCCTCAAGGCTTGCCAAAATTAAAAATGGGTGTTTATGCAAATTAAGCTAAGAAAGGAGTTCGACAAAAAAAGAGTGGTTTCCCACACCCATATAGGGCCCATTTTTTTGGTATTTGGGAGGAGCTCTCAGAGGAAGGGAGTTCTTGAGAAGAGTTTGGGAGTATTTTGGGGCAGCAAAGGCTCCAACAAGTGGGAGTTTTTTGCTCGCGCTCTCAATAAGGAGAGCTTCACGAAGGAGAAGTAGAGGGCTACCAAGGTGTGTTTTTGTGCCCATTGAGGCCACGCCGACGGATCCGGACGTGGTTGCAGGTTTAGTGGTTGTTGTAGATGGTTTTTTTGTCATAGCTGGAGCAAACCATAGCGAATTTTTGTGCCGTTTCTTCCCCCTTTCCCCCCTTCTTGTCTTTGCTCTGCTCAAAGTGTTTAGTGCCGGTGTGCGTGAGCGTGTGTGTCCCTCGAGCCGTTTGTGTGTGTGTGTGTGTGTGTGTGTGTGTGTGTGTGTGTGTGTGTGTGTGTGTGTGTGTGTGTGTGTGTGTGTGTGTGTGTGTGTGAGAGAGAGAGAGAGAGAGAGAGAAAGAGAGAGAGGTGTGCATTGTGAGATTGCTAGAAACATGCAAAATCGTGATAGTATGCAGTCTATTGATGGTGCAAATCATGTGTGCATTGGTATGCGGGCAAATGGTGATATGCTTGCAAAAATGTGCTTTTTTTATGGTGATTTCTAGTGGACGGGGGTGTTGTGAGTAGCTTGGGCTATAGAGAGGCATTTGTGTTGTGTTTTCGATTGTATTCCCATTCCCCTTCTCCAGTGTCATACCAATGGTCGGGTAAAGTGAGGTTGGTGGATGGTATGTACTCACATTTGTGTAGTTTTGCTTTGGCTTTTGTGAGGTGGTTCGAGAAGTATGGGGATTGATAATGCCATTGATACCGAATGAACATGTCTCGAAAGTCAAAGGACATCCATGGTTTATGGAAGTTATCATACATGATGATATTCTGGTTGAGATTATTACACAAATTTTGGTCGAGATTATTACAGTCTGTGTGGTGGCCACAGTAATCTCATTTCTCTTTGTTTATCTCTCTCTATCCTTGCAACCTCATTTGGAAAATTTTACTTCCACAACTTGTAATGGCACTACAAGAATGGATGTACAACATCTATGCCAGCAATTGGTTGCATGATGGTGAGCTTTTGCTCATAATACAGCAAGTAGCATAATGAGTTATTAGAGCTCCTTCAATGGTATTACAACGATCTTTGAAATGTTTTAGATGGCATGTTAGCACCCCTCTTGCAGCTTCTCAGTTATCCACCAACACAACTCCTCGCTTTTCCTCCAAACGGCATCAAGTCCTTAGAATGGTTTTTCGTTGCATGCTTGGCTAGGTCTTTGACATGTTTTCTTTTCCAAGGCTTGAGGTAATGCAATTGCCTTGTACGCAGAGAATGTGAATGAGGGTCTGTGGGTGTGGTGTGTGATGAGAGGATACTAGATGGGGATATTAGAGAAAATTAGAGATTGCGAGGGACGATGTGTAGGGAGCGAGGAATGGAGAATAGTTAGGCAAAGAGGGATAAAAATTATGTTGCGCAAGGAGGAGAATTGTTTAGTTGTTGTTGGGGGGGGGGGGGGGGGGGGGGGGGGGGGGAAGAGAGAGAGAGAGAGAGAGAGAGAGAGAGAGAGATTACTTGCGACCTTTATTGGTGTGACACAAAAATCTAATAACTTCTTTAAGGCGGGTGGAGCAAGGGACACGTGTCCTCTCCTCCTTCCCTCCCTGTAGTCGCTCGCTATCGTCACCGCCAACTCGTCGTGGAGGACACCGCCGAGCTGCAACCACCCCACCCCTCCGAGATTCCCTACTCCTGCGATATTCCCTGAGCAAAGCCGTATAAGGAGAGCAGCGCTGCTTCCTGCACACTACAAGAGCGAGAGACAACGATAGCGTTCAGTTGCACGCTGCGAGAGAGAGAGAGAGAGAGAGAGAGAGAGAGAGAGAGAGAGAGAGAGAGAGAGAGCGCGACCTGCTGCTCCTGCACACTACGAGAGCGTTCAGCTGCACGCGAGAGAGAGAGAGAGAGAGAGAAAGAGAGCACGCGACCTGCTGAATTTGGTTGCACTCTGTGTGTGTGTGTGTGTGTGTGTGTGTGTGTGTGTGTGTGTGTGTGTGTGTGTGTGTGTGAGAGAGAGAGAGAGAGAGAGAGAGAGAGAGAGGAGGGGGGGGAGTCGGGTGCTAGAATACAAGCAAGAGGAGGACGATTTGAGGAAGGGCGGCCGTTCTATCGCCAAGTCGGGTCGACAGCGCCGTTTCAACTGAAGGTTCTCTCTCTCTCTCTCTCTCTCTCTCTCTCTCTCTATGTGTGTATATATATATATATATTGATTTTTTATTATTATTTTTTTAAAAAAAAAACCTGCACACATTTTAGTGTAGATACTTGCAAAAGTTTGACATTTTGACGTGAAAATATTTACAAATTTTAGTGTAAATACTTGCAAAAGCTTCACATTTTGACTTGAAAAAAACATTAGAATTCAAGTTTGCTCTTGTTTTCTTCCATTAGGGAAAATGTATTTCTCTCTGTCTCTTTCTCTCTCACTATATTTTCCTACTACATTAAAACTCTCTTCTTCTTCTTCTTCTTCTTCTTCTCTCTCTCTCTCTCTCTCTCTCTCTCTCTATATATATATATATATATATATATATATATTTTTAACCCGCACAAAAATTTTAGTGTAAGTACTTCCAAAAGCTTCACATTTTGATGTGAAAAACAGTTAGGGAAAATGTATTTCTGTAGCTTTAGCACAGAGAGAGAGATACATAGATAGATAGATAGATTTTATTATCGTCCTCGGAGGTCAAATATGACCTATGGGACCAAAGTTACATGTGATGTAGTATGTGTATGGCTGATGAGTGACTCTCGATGCTCCAAAATTGTAGTGATGAGAGTCGCAATGGAGAGCCCACACTTTGGCTGGGAGAGGAAAGTGTGTAGGTCAAAGTTATGGCTGAAAATGTGAGAGAAGCAAGTTCGGATGTGATCAAAAGCTGAGCACTCTAGTAGTGTGTGGTACTCAGACTCTCAAACTTGCAGTGAGCATAATGTGCACAATCGATTTGACTCTTCTCCATTGCCCCAACGCCCTATCTCGCATCGAAGGAAATGGGAGCTAAGCCGAATTGCTGCGATAGTGCGTATCGCGGACAAGGGAATAGGCTCAAGCATGTAACTGTGAGTACGGTTTCCTCTCTCAGCGAAGAACATGGTTTTGTAGTTGGGGGCAATATAGGTGGTGTAATGTATGAAGCGTGACCCACCGGATTTCTCCCAAGCCGTAATACATTGGCGTTGTAGAAAAGCTTCATTCACTTGAGAGTCAATTGAAGCATCATGTAGCAAGTGTAATGCATCCCATCTCCCAAACCACTTCTTTATGTCTTGCATCCATCCCGTGCTCAAGATCTTGCTTTTATGCGTCTTTTGAACTTTTTTGCTTGCTTCCCATGCAATTGTAGGAAGTCGATGTGAGGGGTTTTGACGCATCTTTATCATGTACTCCACAACCCTTTCCATGTCCATAACCTCAATTGGAAGAGATCCCGACTCAATAAGTAAGAGCATATATGGTGTTTGTGTCTTAACTTGGAGAAAGTTTGAAGAAAACGCTTTTGGACATTCTCAAACTCTTTCCAAGTAGACTTTGAGATGCTCCCGCCCCACACTTCAACTCCATAAAGAAGAACCGGTGTCACCAATGCATCAAAAAGATACTTCTTGAGAACCCAACACTTGATGTTTCCCGCATTACACATGTTCTCAAATGCATAATATGCTCTCTTTCCCGCTTCCAAACGACGCATAGCACATTCATGCCACTTGTGATTGGATGGAACCTCAAGGCCAAGGTACTTAAAGCTCTCAACAACTTCAAGTGTCTCGTTGTTGTACACAATGCATGGCTTCTCCTTATGGTTGGTTTTCACAAGCATAACCTATGTTTTGGATTCATTTACAATCAGCCCACTATGCAAGCAAAAGTTCTCAAGGACAACCATAAGCTTTTGTGCATCTTCTAAAGTGTGTGCTAGAAGCACTACATCATCCGCATACAACAAAAGCATGATTACCGCATTGCAAATAGTGACCTCTTCAATGCCTTCTTCTTGCATAAAGTCAAGTACCATTTGTTCCAATTGATCGATGCATAGACCAAAGAGAGTTGGTGACAATGGACATCCTTGTTTAACCCCAATAGTGCTTACAAAAATTTCTGAAATTTCTCTTCCCATGCGCAATTGACAAATCACCTTCTCATAGATTCGAGAAACCGCAAGCATAAACTCACTTGGCACTTGGAGTTCTTCCATCCTTCTCCACAAATTGTTACGTGGAATCATATCAAAGGCTTTCTTAAAGTCCACAAAACAACAATACAATCGCTTGCCTTTCAACCGACATTCCTCCATGAGAACACGAAGAGTGACAAGATGATCAATGGTGCTATGGCATCGACGAAAACCCGCTTGTCCCTTTGCACGCTTGTCATTCTCTTCAGCCCAATCACTCAATTTCATTTCCATTATGCACCCAAACAACTTTGCCATAAGAGACCCAATCATTATAGTCCGGTAGTTGCTTACATTCTTTACATCCCCTCCTTTATGCAAAGGCTTAACCCAATTAGTACTCCAATCATAAGGCATACCATGTTGAAGTGCAAGGTTGAACATATCACACATCCACTCATGGGTAAAATCTCCCGTCCATTTGATCATCTCCGGCTTGATACCTTGAAGATCTCCCGCTTTGCGAGTGGCCAACTTTTCAAGCCCACCGCATACATCCTCAATAGTAAAAAAAGACGGCATACATGGGAGTGAACCATAAAATGGCATTTTTTCAGTATTTTCTTGCTCATATAATTGCCTACAATGTGTGTACATATCCACTAGACTCAAGTTACCAAAATTCTCAATCCGCTTGCCTCTCAAGTTTCTCCAAAATCTTCCACATGCATGTGCCTTTTCTTGGACTTGAAATTCTTGTTGCTTTACTTCCCATCTTCTTCTCTTCTTTTGAATCAATGCCTTGTATGTATGCAAATGACTTTGATAGTTGTCTTTGTCCATAGTTGCATCAAGCTTTATCAAGGACTTTCGAGCATCTTGACATTCTTTATCAAACCACCTTTTGCGTGATCTATCTTTGTTGATACCATGGAGATGCTTTATGGCAAAGCATTCTTCCGCACAAGAACAAATATCTTTTTTGAAAGCTTTCCATTTAGTTTACAATGGTGCATCACATTGAAGCTTTGTCATCCATAATTTTTGCTCAACCATTTCAATGTACATTGGTGCCCGTTTGAAATCCATACATAGTGATAACTTCTCTTTCCTTTGGCTGAGATTATCATGCTTAGTTGCTTCTCCACATGAAAGGTCAATACATAAGGTGCGATGGTCGGATTCCGGGGTCCATTGACCAAACATAAAACTCTTTATGCGATACATGATGGCTTCAGAGAGTAGCATATAGTCAATCACACTATCCCCATTATGTCTTCTACATGTAAATCCATTGGTTCCACTCCACAAAGATACACCATTGGCAATGAGCATACCCGTGCTATTACACATGTGTAAAAGCAACTTTCCATAGTGATCCGGCTCTTTCTCATCCATTGAAGTACGATCATACAAGTGAACTTCCTCCAACTCCCTTGAAATGTATGGCATATCAAATTGTTGAGTATCATGTTGCAATGTTTTTGTGCGAGCATTCATATCCCCAAATACAATAACATCACCTTCACCTTTGAAATAAGCAATGTCCTCTTCCAAATCAGAAAATGGTTGATCTCTATCCATGCAAGCATAAAAGGGAGAATCATGATGAGGAATGTAGCAACCGGCTACAAAAATGGGTACTCTTTTTGGTGTCATAATTTTCAGCCATACATAACGTTTGTACTTGTCATCTTTCACAATTGATACAAAATCTTCCAATTCTTTCTTAACCATACATGCTAACCCTCCTTGTCCTCTTCGTTGCTTGAGATTCTTTGACCACATCAATGAATGTACATTGTAATCCTCCAAGCCGTCAATCCTTTGTGTATCATGCTCCCAAGTTTCAACAAGAAGTACAACATCGGCTTTGCTTGTTAGTTCATCAATGCCAACCCCCGCATTCCATGGGTATCCATTACAATTCCAAAAGCATATTTTCAATTGTAACTCGGTCTCATAGGTCACGCATCCCTATTTGCTTGAGAGACTTGCCTCCTCCTTGGGCACATTTTCTTCATGAGAGATCTCCTTGTTTTTATTATTCTTTTCCTCATATGCCTTGCGACGCATATTTTGTTGCTTAATAGTGCGATCTTCACATACAAAACATTTTGTATCCCTCAAATAGATCCAACTATTATCAAGGATAATCTTTCGCTTGGTCTCATCCGGCATGGTGCATACAATTGGCCGTTCTCCCGAGCGAGGAGCTCCTTGCTTCCCCACTCTATGTGCTCCATAGACCATAACTCCGGACATGCCAAAGTGGGTTTTGAAGAAATCTTCAATAACAATGGCAAGAGAAGGAGGTGTCTCTGACTTCTCTTCTCGAATTCCACGAATAACAATGTTCTTGGAACGTCGCTCCCGTTCTTTCAACTCCTCCACATCCACATTCTCAACATTCTTTGTTTGAACCATAGCTTGCATGAGTGAGGAATTAGAAACCACATTGCTACCACATACATCAGCCCAAGACTTGTTTGTGCATACATTTTTCATGTCGCATACATCCCGGCTCATAGTGTCAAATTTCTCCTCTTTCAATACATGGTCATGCGCTACTTTGCTCATCCGCTCCTTCAAAGCATTCAAGTCCACAAGAGAGCGTTTACATTCCTTGACTTCCTCTTCAAGTTGCATCAAACGTGTTGTTTGCATCTCAAGTGTCCTCTTGAGATTTTCATTCTCAACCACAAGTACCCTTAGTGTGCCATTCTCCATTGCAAGTGCTCGTAAGTCTTCGCCTTGTTTGTTTACGGTCTCTTGCAATGATACCAAGTACGCCATGATCATGGTTTCCAATGTCGTTGGTTGGGGGGTTGTGTTGCTATCTCCACACTTAGGAGATTTTGGATCACTTTCCACAATGGTTGTGGATCTTGTTGAAGAAGAAGAACCCTTGCGAGTGCCGGAAGACATTGTATGTAAAATAGGAGATGAGAATCAATTTTGTTGAACCTGTTCACTTCGGAAATGCTGCTACAGAAACGCCTTCCATAACTCTGAAAATTTTTGTCTTTACATCAATGCGTAGAGGACTTCGTGCTCTTCGATTGAGGCTATAGATCACCCAAATCGGAGTTCGGATGAAGAAGTTATGATCAAAAGAGTGGACTGTTGTCTACTAGGTCAAAAAACGGCTGCACTGAGAGAGAGAGAGAGAGAGAGAGAGAGAGAGAAGAAGAAGAAGAAGAAGAAGAAGAGAGAGAGAACTTAGTTAGAAAATACCAAAGGATGGGGATGGCACTAAATTAGCTTAGATGTGTAGATGTTGGCATTTTTAAAGAGTAACGTTGGCATTTTTAAACAAGGTGTAGAGCTGTGTTGGCGTTCTAAAGCAGTTAAGTAAAATTAATTTATATTTAAATAGATGAGATTAATTCAGCGGATTATGGACCCATGAAAGTAAATGAAGTTTCTCTTTAGAACCGTTTTATTTAAATCAAGGTGCAAGCCGTGTGTTTTATCACCTTCACAAAAAAAAAAAGATGGGATTTCATACGTAGGTCTTTCGTGAAGCAGTGGTGAGCTGCCATGCATAATAGTTTGAATTGAAATTTTTTTTAGTTTTTTATGTTGAAAGTCTCTAGCATTTGTATGTTTCTCACTTTTAAAAAAACAACCTCTAAAAAAATGTATGTGGGATTAGACGTAGGTTTCTTTCCACCATTGTGACCTTTGCAGCACTTCGAAGCTCATAATGCTTGAAAGATAAAAATTTGTATCTTGATCTCTCCCTGGTCTTCCTTTGTTTAGAAATATGTCTCTCTCTCTCTCTCTCTCTCTCTCTCTCTCTCTCTCTCTCTCTCTCTCTCTCTCTCTCTCTCTCTCTCTCTCTCTCTGTCTCTGGGATTAGACGTAGGTTTCTTTCCACCATTGTGACCTTTGCAGCACTTCGAAGCTCATAATGCTTGAAAGATAAAAATTTGTATCTTGATCTCTCCCTGTTCTTCCTTTGTTTAGAAATCTCTCTCTCTCTCTCTCTCTCTCTCTCTCTCTCTCTCTCTCTCTCTCTCTCTCTCTCTCTCTCTCTCTCTCTCCCCAAAATTGCTTCTAAATAGAATTCAAAAGTATTCTCAAATGAAAAGAGATTTTTGGAATGCTATATCCAACTCATGTCATCAACACCATGATGAAAACTCTCTCTCTCTCTCTCTCTCTCTCTCTCTCTCTCTCTCTCTCTCTCTCTCTCTCTCTCTCTCTCTCTCTCTCTCTCTCTCTCTCTCTCTCTCTCCTACATAAAATCGAAAGTGTTTTTGAAATGAAATCAATCTTCTTAATGCTATATCAATCTCATGTAAGGTCGTCATTCTATAATTTTCAAGTGGTCCGTCTGTACTCAACCCCTTGATGACCAAATCTCTCTCTCTCTCTCTCTCTCTCTCTCTCTCTCTCTCTCTCTCTCTCTCTCTCTCTCTCTCTCTCTCTCTCTCTCTCTCTCTACGTGTGTGTGTGTATGTGTGTGTATTGAAGATGGAAAAATTGTATAGTTTAATCAAATGACATTATGTGTTTGTGTGTGTGTGTGTGTGCGCGCGTGTGTGTGTATTCCCTCGACATTAGGCCATTAATTTGACTTACTATGTCGTGTTAAGGGAATGTGTTATCTTTTGTGGCGTTATATTGTATGCGTCAATAATCTAGGTGAAAGGGCATGATCTCAATATGGCACTTGGTTATATATTGTCCATGTGTGCTATATTGAGTTGATACATATGTTGGTTTTTGACATTTGGTCATGCAATATTTGTCCATGTGTGTCATTATACCACAATGTTTGCCTTTAGAGTGTCTTCAAGATACACGTCTTCTTTTGATGATGCACCATGTTCTTTGGTGTTGTGCGTCACTGATATCATTTCACTTGGTTGCATCATCTAATGGCCTTAGGGAACACTCATGACACTGAATTTAGTATAGTTTACATCTAGAATTTATTTTCATAGATGTAAGGTCTGTAGTCGACGATGGTATGAGCTATTGATAATGTGTGAAATTGTATGCTTTCTCTCTCTCTCTCTCTTTGCACTTACAACTTATTTGTTTTGGGAAGTTTGTATCAAAATCTATTAACAATTAAGGTCTTTTTTCTTAAATTAGAATGGCCACTCTTGAGGAGCAGAAGAAGGCTATGTTAAAAGCCCTGCGCATCTCCCTATGTACCAAGGTTAGTGCACTCACAGTGAATGAGATTGCTCACACCTTGGAGCGTCCTATTCTTTTAGACCACTTGCTTAGAGAGGCAATAAGCAGCGCTAGAAAAAGCACGGTTTATCCTATTGAAGTGGACAAGGCATGCTTGTGTATGTCCTCACTCATCGGCAACATGACAAAATGTGGCATTGATTTACGTGATGGCTTTCCACTTGTGTGAACTTTGAAAGGCTGAAGGAATGGGACTTGCAATGGCGTGCACAGAAGGAAAAGACCAAGTGAGCCCGCGATATGGATGTACAATTTTTCTTCTCCAAGAAACTGAGAGCGGCCCAAGCTCATAGGGCCATTGCTGTGGAAGACAGAGAAATATTTATGGAAAATGCTCTTGCTGACTACTTGGATAGCACGCTTAGAAATTCTTCATGTACTTTTTCTATTGGTGTTGAGCATGATGCAATCTTGCGCCTTGCTACACTAGGGCGTGGATCTTATGGAGAATGCCAAAAAGTGCAACTAAAGGGTATCTCTTTCTTTCCGAGAGGTACATTTTATGTTGCAAAAATGTACTTGGGACCCCCTGAAAATTCGCCTCAAGTCATTTGAAAAAGAGTTAAGTGTGGATCTTATGCATAACGGGATTGTTCGAAGCATCGGACATACACGACAAGTTCCATGGATAAGTATCTTCCCTTATTTCAATGGAGCTTGGGTTACGAGAAGCGTGTGTCCCAGAATGGGTTACGAGAAGCGTGTGTCCCAGACTCCACATAGGAAGGATCATGACTTGAGACCATGGCTGGCTACAGAGCTGATGGGAACCGATGATGAAGATGTCTACACAAAAGGTGTGGATGTATATGCTTTATCTTGGATGATTTTGCAAATTTGCACTTTTTGTGAAGAGTTTGCTTCACTCCATGAGACCGGCTGGGAGGATACTGATGCAGCAAGTCAAATACAACACATTTCTTTCATTATGAGAGCAAACTATTTCCGATTTAGTGAAAGAAAGTCATTGGTGGACCTTGATAAGAAGCTCCATTGTATGCGTTTGGAGCCTTCCAAGTGTTTAAGGCCATTGACAGAAATGATGCCAGCCTTTTTTTAGGATCTTAGAAAATGCTTTAAGGGTTTCAAGGAAATAAAGTATCTAAGTCTATTATGTAAGGTAGCCTGGGTAGCTTGGGAGTCAACAAAATGTTTTAGAGTTTCATACTAGATGAGCTTTTGTTATGTAAGCTAGCCTCCTGAGTTTGGAAAGAATTTGGAGCTTTCATTTAAAAGTTCTCTCTCTCTCTCTCTCTCTCTCTCTCTCTCTCTCTCTCTCTCTCTCTCTCTCTCTCTCTCTCTCTCTCTCTCTCTCTCTCACACACACACACACACACACACACAGCAAAATTGTGTGTGTGTCGTAGATAGCAAAACTGAATTGTTTGACTTGGTTATATCATGCAATGGATTTAGGAACATCCATGCTCTGGATTTGGTGTAGTTTGCTCTTCCAGCATTTACTTTTAAATTTGTAAGATTGGAAATCGATGATGGCATGTGTTGTCAATAATGTCTGACATTGTGTGCTTTCTCAAGATCTCTCTCTCTCTCTCTCTCTCTCTCTCTCTCTCTCTCTCTCTCTCTCTCTCTCTCTCTCTCTCTCTCTCATGATTGTGCCATAACTAAGAATGTGTTTCTATTAGGATATGTCTACAAAAATTGCCACATATATGAGCGTAATTGAAGACCTTGAAAAGGATCAATTGACCAATGGAAAGCTTGCAATTGCACACAATCAATGCCCCCACCATAAGCGCCATAGAGTGATAGCAAAACGTGATTTTCCAAAACATCCGAAACTTCCTCAGAAGAGCACAAGGGTCTTTCTTCCTCGAAAGGCAAAGGAGTTGCTTGAAGATATCTATGTTGGGTATAAATATACTTTGGGGCATTGTTAGCATAAAAGGTTAGCGATGTCTTTAAATTAGTGGTTCAAGAAGGAATAGTATAGCACTTTTAGACTAGATAGAGAGCATTCATAATTTTCAATGATACTTGCAAGTACGTTGCATTGTATATGTTTACATACCAAAAAACAAAGTGAAATGCTTCATATAAAAGTATCCACCCCCCCTCCCCCCCGCTCTCTCTTTATCTTTGTCCCTCCCTCAATGTGTATATGTGAAGTGTTTCAAATTTGTATTGGGTTTATACACTTTCTTAACTCTTTTGGGTATATAGAATCAATGCACATTTGTTCTTGCTCTCATATGTCTTCTATTATCTCCCTGTCTATCCTTAAGTGAAACTCTCTCTCTCTCTCTTATCTCTCTCTCTCTCTCTCTCCCCCCCCCCCCCCCCCCCCCCCAAGATCCTAATAACCAATTTGTAAATTTTTTCATCGTGCAGCAGTAATTGAGATTAACAATAGCACGTCTTTGGTTATTGGCAATGACCAGTCAGCCACTACCAACTTAGATAATAGCCCATCTCTTGTGCTACCAATGTTGGAAAGTGCAATAACACCTAAAAACGTTCGAGTGGCAAAGGGACTTGCGAGGAAGCTTCCTGCAACGCTTACTACATGTAGGGTGGAAAAGCATTGCAACAAAAATCCATCAAGCTCATCTCGAATAGTGAAGTCAACCAAGATAGGGACTACCATTGTAGGAACTTCTATGAATCATGTAACAATGACACGTAGACACACTGCTAAGCGTCGTGGAAAAATTCTTCCCTTCATGGCTCCAAGTAAACGCATCATTAAGTCCTTACAGGAAATATAGTCTTCTTGTATTAGATTTGAAGATAAGCATGATGCTTCTATGGACACTATTTCTGACTTGATAGGCTCCATGGAAGCCGAAGGCGGATATTTGTGCAAGGTCCGAGAAGAGATAAGTCAAATAAAGAGCAATGCAATGAGAAACCATAACCACTTGCAAGCACAGATAATTCGCGTACAGAAGACACAAGACCAAATTCTAAAACGTCTTGATGATCTTTATAGTAAAACAAATGAAGATCATGTGAATGTATTGGATAGCATTGTTCCTCAAATAAGGAGTACTACAAATAAGCTAAATGCTGTAGCAAATAGATATATCGCATGTGCAGGTGAGATAAGAGAAACCACAAACAAGCTGAATGCCATAATCAAGAGTAATATTGAGAAAACAAGTACCTCTTAGGTTGCTCTTAGAAGCTTTCAAGGCATACGTCTTGGATGTAATTGAGATCTTTCTTATTCAATAAACTATTTTGTGTGATCTTTTATTGTATTGATGTGAATTTACGTAAATAAATTGCTATGTTTGTTTTCTCTTATTATCGACATGTGTATTGCCATTGTATTACACAAATATTCAAGCTTTAAAGAATGACATGTGCATAGATTCCTTTTTACTTGTGCAGATATTGTGTTTGAACCACGAATATTATCTCCTAGACGTGCAAAACGCGTTCGAATGTTTGATGAGACACGTAGGGCTAGACCAGAGAATGCAAGAAGTAGGGTTCAACAGCCTTTGCAAGAAATTCAAAACACTTTGCAAAGTGACCGACCAATGCTTCCTACTACTCACCAATTTGACCGTAATAGTTTGGACCACGAGTGTCTTTTGAAACATGGAAATGATCATGCTACTTTAGAATGCATGGGAAATGAAATTGGTGATAGTGATGAGAAAATTGTAATGGTGAATGATGACAACGAAGATGATGTGGTGGTAGATACATTGTACATAATGTGACATTTACTGCATATAATTAAGGTAACTTTAACAAGGTTGAAAAGGGGTGCTTGTCCATATGCTATGTGTATCCTTAACAAGGGGCCAATACTATCTCCTCTTTGTTGCCTCTCCAATATGGCAAGTGCTTGCTACACAATCTTGGTGGACTTGTCTATTCCTGCAACAAATGCCAAGCAATGTGCTGGAAAAGCGAAGGGAAAACATTTCAAAATTTTGTTGGAAAGTACTGTTGTGGCGATGGTGAAGTGAAGCTTCTTCCATTATTGCCTCCACCAAATGAATTGGTGCATCTCATGCACGACAGGACATTAGCAAGTAGAGAATTTTTGCAAAACATACGTGCCTATAATAGTGTATTGGCTTTTGCATCTTTGGGTGCACATACAGATGATAGGTTTATGAGAGGTAGAGGAGTTTACACATTTAGAGTACATGGTCAAACATATCATAGCATTGGTCCCTTGATGCCCAATCAAGAAGCTAACATAGCACCATGCTTTGCACAACTTTACTTCTATGACACAGAGCACGAGCTGCAAAATAGATTACGCCAGGTAAAAGATCTAAATGAGTGCACCTTGCATATTCTGCAGAATATGATGCATTGTTACAATCCGTATGCACAAGCCTTTCGTTCTATCGGTGCAATGATGCAAACCCCACAAGCTTCTAATATCTCTATGGTGATAAAAAACCGAGCGAGCGGTTGGCAGTATGTAGCACCACGTGGTAGAGAGATTGCAGCTATTATGCCGGATCATGGGGACGAAATGATCGTCGACCATCGTGACATCTTAATCGACTTAGTACACGGAGGACTGAAAAGAGTGTCTAACACACACAGAGCATATATGTCATTGTTGTATGTACTCCTATTTCCACGGGGTGAAGATGGATGGCATATTTCTATGGGGCCAAGTCAAAAAGATTATTATGCGTATCGGCTTCAAGTAAGGGATGACAGTATACAGTGCCTCCTACGAGGGAGTAGACTCCTCCAACAATACATTGTAGATGCATATAGCTCAATGGAAGAGTCTAGGTTATTGTGGGTGAGAAATCACCAAGACACACTTCGGGCTGAATCATATGCAGGTTTGGTGTATATGGTTGGAACAAGAGATGGAGTCGAGGGAGTCATTGGTAGGCAAAGCGGCCGACGGATAGTCTTACCATCTTCATTCATAGGAGGGCCAAGATATATGCATCAATTATATCAGGACTCTATGGCTATAGTGCGAAAGAAAGGAAAACCTGATTTATTCATAACATTCACTTGTAATCCACACTGGGGAGAGATACAAGATGCGTTATTGCATGGACAAGATACTTCAGATCATCCAGATTTGGTGAGCAGAGTATTCTACCAAAAGTTTAGGGATATTATGTCTCTATTGATTAAGAGGTCAGTGTTTGGAGATGTAGTAGGTCACGTGTCCGTAATCGAGTTTCAAAAGAGAGGTCTACCACATGCACATATTTTGTTGATTCTTGCAAGCAGATTTAAGCCTGTGGAATTAGCTGACTATGATAGGTTGGTTTGTGCAGAACTTCCTGATAAGCAATCCTTCCCTGAGCTATATGAGATAATTTGTCGCTCTAATGTACATGGCCCTTGTGGTATTGAGTATCCCTAATGTCCATGTATGAGAGAAGGAAAGTGTAGGTTCAAGTACCCTCGAAAGTTTTGTGTTTCCACGACGCTTGATAGCAATGGGTATCCCACATACATGAGAAGGGATGATGGAAAGTATGTGATTGTAAAGGTGTGCTCTACAATTAGTGCTGTGAAGTATTTGTACAAGTACTTATATAAAGGGCATGATCGAGCAACCACTGTGATGCAAGGTGGGGAAGGTATTGTTGACAAGATAAAAAGCTACCTTGATGCACGCTATGTGTCCTCATCTGAAGCAATATGGAGAATCTTTGGTTTTGACATGCACTGTGAAAAGCCATCGGTACAAAGATTGCATGTCCACCTTCCCATGCAAAACACTGTGACCTTTCAAGACACGACCGACATAAGAGAACTTTTGAGGAATGATGGTAACAAAAGAACAACAGTAACAGAATGGTTTTCCATAAATCAAATTGAACCTACTGCACACAATCTTCGTTACATAGACTTCCCAGAAAGATGGGTTTAGAATAAAGATAAAAAATGTTGGACTGCACGTAAGAAAGGTGACTGCATTGGTCGAATATACAATGTAGTCCCATCTGTTGGAGACTTGTACTACTTACGAATGCTACTTACTGTATGCAAGGGTAGCACTTCATTTAAAGATCTCCAGACTGTTGATGGTTGCACTTATCCCACCTTCAAGGATGCTTGCAATGCTAGAGGGATGCTACAAAGTGATGAGGAATGGATGATGTGCTTGGAAGAGGCAAGTTTTATCCGAAGCGGACAACAGTTGTGTGAGCTTTTTGCAATCATACTTGTGTATTGTGCACCAGTCTCTCCCGAGCTATTATGGACAAAGTTCTCCGTACAATTTTCTGAGGACTATTTTCATGTGCTAACAACTCATGGTCATGATGATGATTTGTCCAATCAGGCAATGATACAGGCTTTGAAAATCTTGGATAATTTGTTGAGGGTACATGGAAAGATCTTGGGTGACTTTCCTAGCATGCCTCAAATTGATAGATCACAATTACAGATGCTTGAGAATAGTTTGCTTCGAGAGGAGAGAATGTTTGATGTACACAAGCAATCAAACTTAGCCTCAGAGATGGAGAGATTATTAAATGTAGGTCAATTCCATGCTTATCATACAGTTCTAGAAGGTGTTGAATAAAATAGGGGATGTACATTCTTCTTGGATGGGCCTGGGGGGTCAGGAAAACTTTTGTATATAATGCCTTGCTCTCTCGATTACGAGGCCAACAAAAAATTGCACTAGCTTGTGCATCGTCTGGAATTGTTGCATTGCTTCTCACTAATGGAAGAACCACTCATTCACGATTCAAAATACCTATAGAGCTTAATAGCCACTTTACATGTAATGTGAAGGTCACTAGCAATCTTGTAGAACTACTAAAGCAAACCGCTTTGATTGTATGGGACGAGGCCCCCATGATCCATAGACATTCTTTTGAGGCTTTTGATAGAACGTTGCGAGACATCATGCAGAAAGATGTTTTGTTTGGAGGCAAGACACTATTGTTGGGAGGTGACTTTAGACAAATTTTGCCACTTGTTCCAAAGGGGCGATGTGAGGACATAGTGGGGGCGTCGTTGTGCAATTCAAACATATGGAAACAAATAGAGGTTTTGAAATTGACAGAAAACATGCGTTTGGTGGACTCCGCCACAATTCAGACAGAAAGAGTCTTTGCAACATGGGTATTTGACATTGGCAATGGTGATGTGCATGCAGATGCTGACAATGATGATGTCATCATTCCCGCTAACATGCTTTTGGAAGGGAATTCTATTGAAAATTTGATTGATCACATATATGGGAGCATGTCTTATGTTGATAATTTTGCTAACTTCTTCAAAGAGCGAGACATTCTTGTGCCAAAAAATAAAGAAATTGTTATGATAAACAGTCTTGCTTTGAGATGGCTACCAGGTGTAAGCAAAGAGTACTTGAGTGCAGACTCCCTTTGTTCAAATGAGGACCAAATTCACCACTTATATACACTTGAGTTTCTAAATAACTTAGATCTTGGGGGTGGATATCCACCGCATGTACTAAAATTAAAAGAAAATTCCCCAATCATGTTGTTGCGTAATTTGGATGTGAGGCGTGGTTTGTGCAATGGTACAAGGCTTATATGTAGACAACTCTATGGTAGAGTTTTAGAAGCAAAGATAATCACAGGCAAGAATGCTGGGGATATTGTGCTGATACCACGGATTGATTTTGTCACCACAAGTTCTTTGGGTCTTCCTTTTGAAATGAGACGACGATAATCCCTGTCAAGCTTGCATTTGGAATGACTATCAACAAGGCACAGGGGCAAACACTTGGAATCTTGGGACTATATTTGGCATCACCTGTTTTTAGCCATGGACAGTTGTATGTGGCTATGTCTCGTGTAAGATCTTCAAATGCCATCAAGGTTGTGGTTGACAATAGAAAGTTACAAAGTAATGATTGGGTTTTATCAGCTTCTGCAAGGACTCCAAATATTGTTTAGAAAGAGGTGTTGCAATTGACAACCAGATGATCTTTGTATGTTGCTGTCTCCTTGGAATAGTGAATTGTTTGTATTCATTTCATAGATTAACAATTTCTCACAAATAATGACATTTCCATGATCTTATTGCCTTTTCTTTCTTGTGATGGCAGATGGATCCTCAACGTGCCATTTCATATGTTGTAGGTCGTGCACCTCAAATGGTTCAAAGTAAGTTTTTGCTTGTGTGCATATTTTGACATTGGTTCTTACTCTCATCATCGCCATATACATTTTGCTTTGTCATTTTTTAGATCCCCTTCGTTGGCGTGGACACGCATCTACAAATACAATGGTTCATGTTTTGGAGAACTCTGGTGTTTTAGGATAATATATAGTCTTTGTGACTGTAGCATTAGCCGTAGAATTGTTTCAATAAGTGTGCCAACTAACAATTTTTATTTTTAATGCACGCAATGTTGCACATTTTCACATGTACTTATTGGCCTTTACGAGTTATCATTATACCTTGGGCAATTGTCATCTTTTACACTTGGATATTACCATGTTGCATTCGAACACAATGAGAATGGTGACCAAATAGTTGCCACAATTTGGTTTGTTGGCTTCCAGCTTCCTATCAATGCAACTCTCCGCTTTATAGGCTTTGATGAGCAGTACCGACTTAGGGTTTTTACTCAAGTCGATACACCACGCCAAATACGTCATCATTTGGTAGAATTTGGACCTTGGATGTTTAGAGCACGTACTAGAATTTGTAGGAGACTACGATTTTGAGTTATTAATATAAGGTTATGGTATTTGAAGAATGTAGTAGCAAGGATGCTTGGTGCAAATGCTTCTATTGCACCTTCATTTTTAGTTGAAACAAATAATTGATATTTGATTGTCCGTGGTCATGCCGATTGTTGTTTGAAATAGATTTTGAGTCAAATTGTGTTTATTGATTGTAGTGATGAATCTCTCAAGTGTGATAGGTAGTCCCGAACTATACTGACTGTGAAGCGGCCCATAGAAAAATATGCAAACTTCTTCCATATTAAAAAGGCAGGTCAACCTTTATAAGGAGGCATTCAATTGGGAAATGAGTAAGATGTATATCGAAAAGCCATCTTGACTTCGCGATTAGTTTTTGATTCATCTTGCTCTCTCTCTCTCTCTCTCTCTCTCTCTCTCTCTCTCTCTCTCTCTCTCTCTCTCTCTCTCTCTCTCTCTCTCTCTCTCTCTCTACAATAAAGAGAGAGATAGAGGGGGGTTGCATAATGAAAAGAGGACATGTATTTTGTATTAAAACCAGGATTCTTCTATGGGCGTAAAGCACCCATGTGCCCATGAGAGAGTGAGAGAGAGTTGGATAATGAAAAGAGGACATATATTTTATATTAAAATCAAGATTCTTCTATGGATGTAACGGACCTATGTGTCCCTGAGAGAGAGAGAGAGAGAGAGAGAGAGAGAGAGAGAGAGAGAGAGAGAGAGAGAGAGAGAGAGAGAGAGAGAGAGAGAGAGCTACTATACCCCCAAGAAAAAGCTCGAGAGCAAGACATTACGATTCAAAATCGCAATGAAAGAGTCGCAATGAGTTGCAAATGAGGTCACAAACAACTATCATTTGAGAAATAATTCTTATTTTACCGCAAAGCGGCCAAAGAAAAGTGGGACAGACCGGCCGGGAGGCCGGTCTGTAACACTAGTGAGAAGAAAGGTGCTTGACTATAGACGAGAGAGAGAGAGAGAGAGAGAGAGAGAGAGAGAGAGAGAGAGAGATTACTTGCGGCCTTTATTGGTGTGACACGAAAATGAGAAGAAAGGTGCTTGACTATAGACGTGAGAGAGAGAGACAGAGAGAGAGCAAGTTGAAGTGGTTTTGGGACGCGCGATTGGGATGGGGAGAGTAAGCTGTGCTGCTAAATGCATAGCGAGCAGTGCATGCTAAGAAATGATGGGGATTGAGAGAGGAAAGAGGGGGGAAAAATAATCGATTGAAAGTGCAGTGTACATGGTCCGCCAAAAGGCTAGCCAAATGCAGACCATCTAAACTAAACCCAATAGACAAGACAGGAACATGCAAACAATAGTTGCTCTCATTCGGCGATAGGGAATTGCAGACGAAGTAGGTGATGGAAGTAGTGAATGTTAAGCCATGTAGCTGGTGGTCTCTTTTGGTTGCCGCCCCTCCTACCATGCACGGTGTTGAGTGTGTGTTGGCGGCTGGGCGATGGCATGTAAAGTGTGCTCTATCCAAAAAGGTGGCACCACTTAGCTCTCATTCGGCGATAGGGAATTGCAGACGAAGTAGGTGATGGAAGTAGTGAATGTTAAGCCATGTAGCTGGTGGTCTCTTTTGGTTGCCGCCCCTCCTACCATGCACGGTGTTGAGTGTGTGTTGGCGGCTGGGCGATGGCATGTAAAGTGTGCTCTATCCAAAAAGGTGGCACCACTTAGCTGGAAAGCATTCAAAAGGTTGGTTGTGTCTGAGGGAGCTAGAGAGAGAGACACACATAAATTGTGTCTGTGTGGCCGCCAATTCGCTAGAGAGAGAGAGAGAGAGAGAGTCTTTGGACAGCATCTGTATATATATATATAGATAGATAGAGAGAGAGAGAGAGAGTTGAACGACTGTGAGGTTGATAGACGATGGCAACTACAAGTTGAGAAGGGTGGTTGGTTGGTAGGTGTGCACGTTGGTGCAGCCAAACTTGGTCCGCCCACGGATACAAGCAGGTGCACGGAGGTTTGCAAGCAGATGGCACGATGCTTGAGCAGTTGCTTGATGCAGGGTTCAGCAAGTCCTAAGTTGATGTGTATGTCACATGTGGCATTTAGCATGGCAAGGAGTGGTGGCTTGAATCAATCGATGCTCGTGGCAATTGTGCTATTCTCGGCGAGGTTTTCTTCATCCAAAAAACGTTTTTTTGTGGAGGTAGACTATGATCATTTGTGGCCATGAGCCGTCAACACGAGGAAGGGTTCTTTTTTTATAAGGTTATGCGATGCGGATCACGACGCCATCCGCCAACGACCATGGCCATTTCTTCAATTCAAAAGGCAAGGGGAGGCCATAATTTTGCGGCTCAAAGACTATTGACATGAAGTGCCAGGGCAGCGCTTTTTTGGGCATCTGCAATTGGAGGTTGCAAGCGTGTGTGAAAGGGGGTTACGCCAAAGATTTTTTTAGTAAAGATAAAGGTTAACCTAAAAAAAGAAACCAAATATAGCTGGCAGCTTTTCTGCAGTTTGCATTGGAAAAGGGCCACGCCACCACATATGGGAAAGGGCGGGATAAGGAGCCATCTGGGACGTGAGCATACCAGGGGCTGCATGATGATATGGAGATAAGAAGGTTCCACGCCAAGCGGGAGCAGGAGAGGGACCTCGATGAGCAGGAGAAGGGCCACTGGGCTAAGAAGGTAAGGGGAGGCCGCCATCAGAGGGGAACTGCCTGTTGTACAAGGAAGCGCTGCTAAGGAGGGGCCCATGATCAGAAGGGCTTGATGGCACAGGACTAAGGGCCGGGACTGAGGGCCGGTAGTGGCGACGTGACACAGGGGCCAAGAAGCATAAGGAAAGGTGAGGATGCCAGCTGTAGGGGACGACTCCCTCATGGGCTAAGAGCCGTCAGAGGGTGTTGAGAGCCGTGACCTGAGGATCCACCTGCACTGAAGGGAGAAAATTGAGACCTTGTAGGTCGCCAAGGAACCAAGGATCGGACGCTATTGCAGGGTGAGAAGAGACCATGGGTAATTAAAGTAGCCAAGAGCCACCAATTAGGATTGGCCTTGGAGTAGAGTGACCACCTGCAAATCATAAGGGGAAGTATAGTAGAAGAAGCCGCCAGGCGGGAGCAAGGAAGAAAGGTTGGAGGCTGTTCGTGTTCGGGAGGAAGGAAGCAGTTATGCTCCAAAACACTTGTGTTATGGGCTCCATCATTGCCCAACTTTTTAACAGGACATTGCCATGATATGGGGTTCTTTCACTTGCAAACCAATGATTATCTTCGCTCCTCCTCATGTCTCGTCATGGATCAACCATATGTGTGTTTTCGGGGTGTGTCAAGTGCGTGAGTTTACCTTATGGAGAAACATTATAGGCTGCCAAGCGGGTTCTTTTTTGCATAGGAATTTGAGAATGTCAAAAGTTTTATAAGTGTTGAATGGTGTGAAATCTGGATGTCGAGGTTGTGTTGTTTGGTATAATTTGCTTTGAAAGGGGTAGAAGCTTAAGCTAAGATTGCTTGCTTTGTGGTCGGGTGTTTGCAGTTAGGGATGGTTGGGTACGGGCTTGGGCAGTAATTGTCAGTATAGAGTGGGTCTTTGTGTGTGTTTTAAATAGGGGATAGGGATATTGTGAAATCACTAGGCTATATAGAGGCATTCAGATTGTGTGCTTGTTGTTTTCTCATTTCCCCCTTTCCATCTTGTGGTGCCCCCACTGAAGATCACACTGATCGCTCAAGTGATGGCGTGGTGCAATAACATGGTGCAAGATTGTGAATTAGTGTTCTCAAATGAGCAAGATGTTGAAGATTGGATGTCAGATGTGGAGCTCTGGATGTTGTCAATGCGAATGGTGGCCGATGAAGCCAAGTCAAGGGCTATGCCTTTGGTGATGCAAGGGAAGGCCAAAGCTTGGTTCGAGGGGTTAGAAGATCCCGATCAGCAGTCATGGAAGGTGGTTCGAGCTTGGTTTATCCAAGACTTCAAGCAGAGAATTTTGCCTGCAGAATTGGACGCAAAATTGAAGGTTTTGAAGCAAGATGTAATTGGTGAGTTTGCAATTTTTATAAAGCAATTTGAAGATATTTGGCAGCAATAAGAAGCTGCTACCATCAGTCCCGAGGCAACGACTACTGGAAGTTAGAGAGGTTTTTGGAGTGCTTACATCCCAAGATTAGAGAGAAGGTTGAGCTTGCCGAAGTGGAAAGTTATACAAATGTTGTCTGCTTAGCCAAGGCAAAGAGCAAGAAAGCAAAAAAGAAGCTGGAAACGGGCTTGTTAAAGCCCACAGATTATGGTCTTGTTTCAACGGCAGCGGTGCAACATACAATGAAGCCACATGCTGCTTCAAGCATCCAAGAAGCATTCATTTTGCCATGGGTAAGCCATAATGATCCATTTATTCCTTTGGTTCCTCTTGTTTGTCATGCATTTATACAAGAAGCAGATAACCTCATCAACAAAGGTGAGAGATTTGTCAAACAGGATATACATGAAGAAAAGATGGTTGATGGACAAGCTTTTGTGGAGCAACATGAAGATGAAGATGAGCTTACAAAATCGGTTTATGGCGAGGAGGATCCAGATTCAAGCTTTTGGGAGTCGAGCATTGGTGACAACTGGAGGATGAGTCCACATCCATAGATAGGCAAGCCGACACAGGTCATGTGAACAAAGGTGCAAAGCAAAGCAAGGGAGTTGGGCAGCCTTGCCCTGTCAAGCATGCTGAAGAGTCTCATATTGTTCCAATTGTCGAGGTGGCTTGTGAAGTAGAAACTCTTGAATCATGCATTGCAGAGCCAGATGTTGAAGCTTGGACAACAGCAGGGATTGAAGAACAAGGCAATGGTATGTATGAAGAGCATGTAGGCTTGGCAATACAGCACGTAGACATAGGTGACAAGGTATTACAAGGTTATGCTATGATATTGGTTGATATGCTATTGAAGATTGCTTTGCAAGGCGTTATGCATTGGCTTTGTTACCGACATGAGGTGGATTGTGCTATGGAGTTCTCTTTAGCAAGTCGCAAAGCAAGTACCTATGATACAGGTGCTTCAAGTGATGCTATACTTGCTTATGATGTATATGAAATCTTATGGGTACATGATGCTAAAGATCTGTGCTATCAAAGGCACGGGTGGCCTACATATGGCTTTGTAGGTGGAAGCAAAGGATGGGATATGTCTTATTTACAGGTTAAGGGTTATGGCCAATGCCATCAGTTTGACCCAGGTGGTGATTGCCATGGTTTATGTGGGACAAGGTGCTTTGCTTTTTATCAAGGTGGAGTTCACATTTTGCTTGATGGAATTCTTCGCTTTCCATTTGACCCGGAGGGTTGTGCAGACGAAGTCTTCTTTCTATATCTCTACCTTAGATATGCCATTGCTATATATCCACTTTTTTTCTGTCATCTCATTATATAGATATTGTCTATACCATCTTATCTCATGCAATCATATTTTACCTAAATAATGTAAGGGTTGAGCATGAATGCGCAACTAGGGGGTAGGCAACCAAACTTGGTCCGCCCACGGATAAGTCAGAAGCAGTTGCACGGAGGTTTGCAAGCAAATGGTACAATGCTTGAGCAGTTGCTTGATGCGGGATTCAGCAAGTCCTAAGTTGATGTGTATGTCACATGGGGCATTTAGCATGGCAAGGAGTGGCGGCTTGAATTATTCGATGCTCGTGGCAGTTGTGCTATTCTCGGTGAGGTTTTCTTTATCCAAAAAACGTTTTTGTGGACGTTTTTGTGGAGGTGGACTATGATTATTTGTGGCCATGAGCGTCGACACGAGGAAGGGTTCTTTTTTTTTGAAGGTTATGCAATGCAAATCACGAGGCCTTCTGCCAATGACCATGTCCATTCTTTCAATTCAATGGGCAAGGGGAGGCCATAATTTTGCGGCTCAAAGACTATTGACATGAAGTGCCAGGGCAGCGTTTTTTTGGGCATCGGCAATTGGAGGCTGCAAGGGTGTGTGAAAGGGGTTACGCCAAATATTTTTTAGGAAAGACAAAGGTTAACCTAAAAAAGGAAACCAAAGATGGCTGGCAGTTTTTCTACAGTTTGCATTGGAAAAGGGCCGTGCCACCACAAATGGGAAAATCATCGGCTTGCATGGAGGTGGTGTAGCGCTACAGTTGCATGGCAAGCAAGGCCGTCAGTAAGGCAGGATAAGGAGCCATCTGGGACGTGAGCATACCAGGGGTTGCATGGCGATATGAATATAAGAAGGTTCCACGCCAGGCGGGAGCAGGAGAGGGACCTCGACGAGCAGGAGAAGGGCCACTGGGCTAAGAAGATAAGGGGAGGCCGCCATTAGAGGGGAGCTACTTGTTGTACAAGGAAGTGTTGTTAAGGAGGGGCCCATGATCAGAAGGAATTGATGGTGCAAGACGGAGGGCCACCAGCAGTGGCGACGTGACATAGGGGCCAAGAAGCATAAGGAAAGGTGAGGATGCCAGTTGTAGGGGATGACTCCCTCATGGGCTAAGAGCCATCAGAGGGTGTTGAGAGCCGTGACCTAAGGAGCCACCTGCACTAAAGGAAGAAAATTAAGATCTTGTAGGTCGCCAAGGAACCAAGGATCAAACGCTATTGCAGAGAAAGAAGAGACCATGGGTAATTAAAGTAGCCAAGAGCCACCAATTAGGATTGGCCTTGGAGTAGAGTGACCACCTGCAAATCATAAGGGGAAGTATAGTAGAAGAAGCCTTGGCTAAGATAAGACAAGTTTTGTAAGCTATTTTCAAGTTTTTGGATAATAGAACAGAGAATGAGCTAATGGCACTCACTTCTCTCCTTCTCGCCCTTCCTACTCCCTCCCCAGTTGTCACATTGCAGTGTCGTCTATTGCCTTGCAACCGCAGGTAAGAGCTCTACGTGTTGACGTAAAAATTTCATGGTAATCCGTAGCCTTTGGCGTCACCTACCAGTGGCCTAATTTCACCATAAGTAAGAATTTAAGCTAGAAAATCATAAAATAAGCATAGGTGCGGTATTGGGGCATCCTTGTTAAGCATTTAGATGCATTCTGGGTCAAAAATGACTAAGCCAAAAACTCACTGCTGTTACTAATCGTGATTTTTTCACTTGACCTAAAGTGAGATTTGAAACCATAAGCAAGAGAACTTTAAACATGTCCTAGAAGTTTCATAATGTTTGGATGTCGTTTGATGCTATAACGATTATGATTTTTTTGTCGATTAGTGACTAGCTTTTGGTGATTTTTGTCATTTGAATGTAGACTGAGTTAGATACGAGTTGTATGTTGTTTTCCACGAGATTGACAACCTCTTGTAGACTCTATGTACTAGTCGAGTCAGCTTCATCCCATGGTTTGACAATTATGTTCGTGGTTCTCGCTATGTCTGCAATAAGATAGGAGTGAGGTTAAAAACCCGACCCACATTTGGCACCGCTGCCGGGGATCGAAGAGACCTAAACTAGGGAAAACACAAGCATCTTGTATAGTTGTCCTTTAACTTTCTCTAGGATCACCTAGAGTCAAAATTTTCTCTTTAAAACCGCATAGCTTTCTTTTACTGTGTAGAGGTAGCTTGGAAGTAATTGTACTTGCTAAGTATCTTTTAGGATTGTAGGATTAGATTAGGATTTTGAGAATGATTGATGGACGAGAAAAGTCTTAACATCAAGGCTCAAAAAACCATAATAAAAAAAAACGAGTGTTTATGGACACTTTCCACAACCCCATTGCAATAGAACCTAGGATTAGGGTAAGTAGAATCTAAAATGGGATCTCAGAACATTGCTCTCTCAAGAAGAATCAATTGTGAGTTGTTTATGTGAAGTTGCAAAATTTTAGGTCTACGGTTTGAAACAGCACTAAAAGACTGTCAACCACTGAATCTGGTTGGAGATTATACTTTAAAAGTTGTATGAACTAGTGGGTAAGCTTAAGGACACATTTGAAGTAAATTTTCAAGAGTTTGCAAAAACTCAGATTATTTACGTTTTCTTGACATTTTAGGCCAAATTAAGTTTTGACTTGATTCAGAGGCTTAAAATAGATCATAAAAAGATTGTCCACTGAAAAAGTTAAAAAAATTTGTTCATTTTGGGCCAAAAGTAAACAATCACGATTATTTACTTTCAGCTCAAAATGAACCAAGGTTGATGTCAAAGACTCTATGCATGTGTACAAACATCTTTTGTAAAGGCCCATAGAATTTGGATCACCGAACTGACCAAAACCTTGATAAAAACTGGAATTTGTATTGATTGTCAAGAACTTAAATCTGACTTGGGAAAATCTTGTTCAAACTTAGTGAAACTTGACTCGGAGGCTTATATTGAAGTGTTAAACAAGTGTACATGCTCTGTTGACCAAAAAGATGCAAAACTTTGCCAGAAGTAAATAATCGTGATTATTTACTTTTGTCCCATTTCTCAACTTTTTTTACCAACCCAGCATACCACTAGTTTTAGCATGTTATATTAAGCCCACAAATCAAGTTTGGTAAGATTTGGATCATTGAAGTGAAAATTGTGGCCAAATTTGTAAAGTCAATCTAAAGGCACAAAACTGTTGATCAACTGAACAGGGATTATCCAAACTTGATGAAACTTGGCTAGGGGCCTTAAGTTGAGCTACTTAACCATTCTGCGTCAACATCGTGGCAAAAAGTTGCACAAAAATACGAGAAGTAAATTATTGCGATTATTTACATCTGCTATAAAATTCGACATTTTTGCATATTTGAGCATACCTCAAGGACAAGCATATCAAGTAGAGTCCACAAATCAAATTTGGTGAAATTTGAATCACAAAAGTGAGACTTAAGCCAGATCCTCAAAAACTGAGTCTACAGACACGAAACAGTTGATAACTTGGATAAATTTTGTTCAAACTCAGTGAAACTTGTCCAGAGACCATAACAAGTTGAATACCTGGCAAAACAAGAGTGCAAAAATTTGAGAAAAGTAAATAATCGCGATTATTTACTAATGAGACACAGAGAGAGAATTTTGAACCTTTGAGCTTGTACAGTATTAGAACAACATAATACAAGGCCACTGGTAAACTTTGGGTTCAATCGGATCCAAATTAATACATGTTCACTCAATTTCCAGGTTGCAGATTAGTCCTTTGGCTTTTTGCAAAAGTAGAATTTGAAAGTCTCAATTGCTGACTCACTTAGCTCAAATTGAAGTAATATACATAGACCAGTCACAATAGTTAGCAAAAAAAATTGTACAGTCTTTGTGAAAGAATAGCTAACTTGATTAAAATTGATACAAGAATCAGGTTGCAGACAAGGAATTTAAAGCTTGACAAGAGTTGCACTAGAGTCAAGTGGAAGAAACTGATAACAAGTCAATCCAATGGTAAGTACTCTATCCAGGGCTTCACAAGTCTATACGAACCTTAGATCTGGTCGTCTACTAGCAAACCAAGGCATATTTGGAGAGACTGCTAGTAGAGTATCTACCGAAGAGAGTGTGAATCAAGGCAATCACTTGGGACACTATCGAAGAAGTCAAACACTTTTTTAGAATCAACATCTGAAATGTTTTCCTATTCAACTCATTCAGGAACCTGAACGACAATGCGTTATAAGCACATACTCACATTTCATAAGACGAATGACCATGGACAGGTTTACCTGGATCCTAATGAAGAGTATGCCATTTGCATTGATGACCATGACATGGAGTTTGAAGAGGAAATAAGGGCAAATAACCAAGGAAAAATGTATATAGATAGAAACGGGACTCGATATTTAAAAGTTGAAAACCCTGATGTGATAGACAAACGGGGATTAAGGGTGAATATACTCATTCCAGATATGGAAACAAAAGAAGGACCACCGACTTTAGAATTCAAGGGAGACGATCAAGTTGATTTGAAGCCTTTGAAAGTAGGATCGGAGTCTACTGCTGGGAGGATAGAAACGTCAAGGATCTTCTATGGACTTCTCATGCCAAATCAGGACAGTTAACACCCATGAAGATCATCTATATCTTCAAAATCAAAGACAAGGGTTCAGCAGATCTACCAACATACCTATTTAAAAATTGTTATAACAATAACTTTGTAATGATGAGTCCTGAGGAGGTAGAACATACCAAATACCAAGGGTACTCTATAAGCGATAGGCCAATGACCAAAAACTATTCCAAAAGAGGAATTCCGTGAGAGATCTTTTGGGAGCAATGCTAAAAACCCAAACCTACCTCATCACAAAGAAACCCGCGTGACATAAAGCTAGTCCAGGGCTACATGAGTCACTATTCCAACAGATTGGTTTGAAGGACTCGGGACAGGACCAACTGCCAGGAGACCTGGAGTTGAACCAAATAGACGTGTCAGACCAGCTGATTTTCTAATATGGGTCAAAAAATACAGTGGATCTGGGGATCCATCTGACCATTTAGCAAGCTTTAAGCAAGTGCTAAGAGCAGAAAACATATTTGATATACTCAATTTGAGGGATTTGGAATGACATTAGAAGGAAAGCATTGACATGGTTCCAAAACATTCCACCGAGGTCAATCATGGATTTAAATACTTTAGCTCAAGGATTTGTAGCTGCATGCTCCAAAGTAGGGATCAAACATAATACGGTAGCTCAAGTCTATAGCTTCAAACAGAAACAAGGTGAGTCTGTTAGGGATTGTGCAACTGCAATGAAGGAATACATTGCGAGGTGCCTAGAACTAGAAATACCTGCAAAAGAAAGATTAGTATCATTATGTCTAGAGGTACTTCTAAACAAAGAATTTCATGCTATATTGTATAGCAAGAAACATATGGCCCTAGAAGAGTGTGTATCGGATGCCATTGACTTGGGCGACAATTGTGATATATTCAATAAAGAAGATGTCGCTAAGGATACTCAAAGTGATAAAACAGCATCCACCAAACCAACACAAGTGGGAACGGCTGCTACAACACCGCTTACAGCCATTGAAGACATGCTCAAAAGGATGAATGAAATGATGAATAACATGCAAAAAGCACCTATGAGGGGACCAGGGCAAGGGATACCTCAACAGGGACAACCAATTAGGCCACAACAATGGTGTGCAATCGAGGGTAAATGGACCAACCATGAGACCAACGAGTGCTATTACCGACCAAGGTATAATGAAAATGTTCAATATGTGGCCATGAGGCCACAAGAACAACCCATGTACAGGTATCAGCCTAATATGGCCCCAGCTCAAAGACCACCAATGGCTATGGAAAGACCTCAACCAATGTTGAGTCAAAAACCTCCATATCCTGGACATAATGCAATGGCTGTAAAGTACATGCATTCAGAGGGAGTCATAGATGAACAAGCACTAGTGCTTGTTACACCCTATGTTGAGCCTAGTCCATCTACAGTAATGGTAGAAGGAGAGTGGTATAATTCACATCCACCACCAATGGAAGAACCTGTGACTTATGCTACACCAGAGCTTGCACCGATGTATTATGTAGCTAATCAAGGTATTAGACCACCTATGGTAAGACCCATGATTAAGCCAAGAACTGAAAACTGCCATAACTATGGTGCAGATGATCACTGGAAAAATGAATGCCCAGAGCCAGACAAGAACATTAAGCCAGATGAATCTTTTTATATACAATGTTGCAAAAAGGGAGGACACTTCCCTGAAGATTGTCCAAAAAATCCTTTAAACAAGGGTAAAGCAGTAGTGAACGTAGTCCAAGTGATGCCTAGTAGCTCATTGGAGAGTGAACCTATTGTTCCAATCAAAGTAATCACTAGAGCCTAGGCTAAAAAAAAGAAACATAACTCCTCTTATGACTTGGAGAATACTAAAATTTTCTCTCAAAAGACCAAGAGAAGAAGAAGCCAGAGGTATGAAATAAGAAAACAAAAACAAAGGGCTGAAATCGAGGAGAAAGCCAAGAAACTATTCCAAGAAAAAGTGAAAGAAACTGGAAGTGAAATCAAGGAAACCACGGTGAAATCTACAGGATCAATTTTGCTAGACAAGATTTTTGAGCCAATCAATACATCCTTGGAAGCTTACCAAGCGGGACTTCAAGCAGGCCAAAACATGGAAAACAAATGGAAAAACTATCCTTCTCTAGATATGGAAGCAACTAAGCTTGAAGCTTATCAAAATCTGGTAAGAATTACTCAAGAGATGATAGAAAAACAAAAACCCAAGCTCGAGAGTATAGCAAAATCTGAGGATCTTGTGGTCGTAACCCGTAAAGAGAAATCCGAAGCGGTGGAATCACCACACCTTGAAACTAAAGAGCCAGAACTCATAGTGCCTGACAATAAAGACGCCTTAGATGGAATTCCGTTCATAGAAGAAGACTGGCCAAGACATTTATGGAAAAAAGTGAGAGAGATTAATGATGGGAGCCTAACTTTGAAGCCAGCTCCTATAGAGGAAGTTTGGTTAGACAATCTACCTCCTGATATGGACATGGATGTACAATTCTTGTAAGGGGATTGTGGCTCTGAAGCTTCAGGAATGTCTAAACCAATGACTCTGAAAACATTACCCTCTTACTTGGGAGATAACGAAGACGAATTCATAGTGTGTAAAACCACTCAGATAAAAAGAGCGGAACAGACCCTAAAGGTAGACAACATCCATTCAATCATGTCTACACTCATTCAATGCACTCTTACTTTAGAAGAACTGTTAAAAATCAAACCATATTTATGGAATGATCTATAGAAAACTCTAGAGAAGGTGGGGATAACATGGCTAATCGCAAAAAAATTGAGAAAATTGAAACACGCATTGGATAACAAAGAGATTAGATCCATCCCAATGAACAAAGTCGGAGAATACTACAAAGGGGAAGAAGGAAACACAACCCTTCCAATGAGATATAATGATATAGAAACCATGGCAATACTGGATAGTGGGGCAGGCATAGCCATAGCCACGAAAGTAGTATGGGAATCATGGGGAAACCAGCCATTAGACAAACTCAAATGAAATTGCAATTGGATTATGGACACATCAAAAGACCCTTAGGACTGCTTGAAAAAGTGATAGTGAGTTCCTGTGGAATTGATTATCAACATCCTTTTGCAATGGTGGACTTTGGAAAGAAACTCAATTATGAAATCATCTTGGGAAGACCTTTCATGCGACAAGTGCAACTTATTCAAGATTGGGAATACAATAACCTGAACTTGAAGCAAGTGGGATTAATCACAAGGGTTAAGCTAAAAGTCACACTTATAGAGATGTCATGAAAACGCCCATACAAGAATTTGACTCAGTCTCTTTGGCTAAAACAAAGCTTCCATCTTGGTTAAACAAAGACACACTTGTTTGGATGTGTGGAGCCTCAAAAAACGGGAGCTTAAAATGAGAAGAATGTATCTTAGAAAGGGATTGCACAGATGAAGCCTATATACCTGAACCCTTTCCGGAGCATTTGTTTGAGCCATTTGAGTGAACTCAAATTTTGGCAACAATGGATGTCTGTGTGAATACATCTGTGCCTACTCAATTTTGCAATGAGGATGGCTATGACATAATTCCCATACAAATGATTTCAACCCTTCACATTGAAGACGAAATTCAAGAACCCAAGGACTTAATGAAAGCTCAACAAGTCTTTTCAGACCTCTCTTATGATGCAACAGACGAGTTAGAAGAACATTCAGCTACCTCTGATGATTGGGGTCAGAAAAAGAACATGTGAGAGCTAAACTACTATGAAAGGAGGAGAGGAAAAGTTTTTTGATTTTCCAAACCAGAAACCGAGAAGACAGAAATGGTATAGAAGAAAAAGAGACACCATAAGCCTGAAATATAAACCCATGCCATCAGTCTCTAGTAGAACACAGTTTCTGATGCAGATAGATGCACATGATTTTGTCAAAGACAAAATCACGGGTAGATATCTTTTTCAGACGAAAAGCAAGAAATATCAAAAACATTGAGAAAAACGAGAAAGGGAACCCAAGAAAAACCTAATTACGAGGACAAGGATTCAACCATGACATGAGTTGAACGAAAAAAGAAGTATCAAAAGTTGAAGAAAGCTCTAAAGGAGATGTATAACATTGAAATGGAAATGACAGAAGAAGAAAGTAAAGATGTAATGAGTGTTCCATCCCATTACAAGAAATATACTCTCCAAGACAGAAAGATCATAGTCGAACAACCTGTCAGAGAACTAAGAAAACAGGGTGAGTCCTATGAAGGACCTGAAAATGCAAAGAAGATAGATCTAGCCGAACCAAGGGAAGAGCCTAGACATGCTTACATTGAAAATGACTTGACTATAGAAGAAGAAGAACTTTTGCTAAGCTTACTAAATGAATACCGAGATATCATTACTTGGTCTTATAAAGATCTCAAGGATGTTGATCCAAAAATCTGTCAACATACCATACCTATATGAGATGATGCAATCAGACAAAGGCCATATACTTATAATGAAACATTTTCCAGAAAGATCAAAGAAGAGATAGGAAAGCTAAAGGAAGCCGAATTCATTTATGAAATTGAACACATAGATTGGGTGTCTCCAATTGTGGTAGTACCCAAGAAAAATGGAAAATTAAGAGTGTGTGTCAATCTCAAGAAAGTGAATGCAGCTACCATTACAGACAACTTTCCTCTTCCAATCATTGAGCATGTTTTAGAACAAGTTGCAGAAAAAAGAGCTTACAACTTTTTAGATGGCTTTTCGGAATACAATCGACTTTTGGTTGACCCCAAAGATCAACATAAAACTGCCTTTGCACCTGAATGGGGTGTTTTTGCCTATCGGGTTATGCCTTTTGTGTTAACTAATGCTCTTGCCACCTTTCAAAGATTGATGAGCCATGCTTTTAAAGAATATATTTGAAATTTCTTTTGTAAGTATATATGGATGATCTATGTGTACATTCATCAATCTGAGCGAATCATTTTTAACACCTCAAAAAGGTATTCGAAAAATGTAGACTCTATAGAATTTGCTTAAATCCTGAAAAGTGCACATTTATGGGCAAACAAAGAAAAATTCTTGGACATATAGTGTCTAAAAATGACATAGCAATAGATATGGATAAAATTCATGTTATTGCTAAATTGCCTAGATCGACAACACCAAAAGGGGTTCAAGATTTCATGGGACATTGTGGATATTACAGACGATTCATTTACATGTATACTATAATTGCAAAACCCATGTACAGCTTGATTACACTCTTTGAATGGACTGACGAGTGTGAAGAATTCTTCATGAAGCTTAGGCAAGCTCTCACTTCAGTCCCAATATTAAAAGCACTAGATTGGAATAAGATGTTCCACATACATGTAGATGCTTCCAATTTTGCCATTGGGTGTATTCTAGCTCAACCAGGAGACGAAAAAATTGATTTTCCCATTTCTTATGCTAGTAGACAGTTGAATGTGGCAAAGAAAAAGTATATAATCATTAAAAGGGAAGGATTAGGAATGATCTATGCCGTAAAAAAGTATAGACGTTACCTATTAGCCAACAAATTTGTGTTCTTTGTGGACCACCAAGCCTTATTGTACTTGGTCAAGAAGCCATGCAACACAGGAAGAATAGTAAGATGGTTCATCATTCTTTTGGAATTTAATTTCACTGTAGTTGTAAAAATGGGCACCACACACCAAAGAACAGATCATTTATTGAGGATTATTTCAGGAGAACCACCAAAAGGAGTAGACGATGATCTATCAGATGCATATCTATTCTTCGTAGAGATGATACCCTGTTGGTCTGAAGATATGGTTTCATTGATGACCATAGCTCAAGTGGATTCGCAAATACCACTTCCTATTACATTCGGATTAATTGAGCAATCGTCTATGTATCAATTACTAGCTGGAAGGCTATACAAAATAAATCAAGATGGAATATTGCTTTTGTGTATTAATCATGAGGAGAAAACCCAAGACCTAAGTCAAGCACATATTACCATAGTAGGACTTCACTTTGCGGAAGACCAAACTATGCAGCGGATCTTGAGACTTGGAGTATTTTGGCCAACCATGAGGAGTGATGTTCACTCATTTATAAAAAAATGTCCTCAGTGCGAGAAACAAGCACCCATACCTCATGTGACATTGTTCCAAATATCACTCGTTCCTAAGTGGAGTAGCTATCTAGTTACTTACTTATCAAGCCGAACATTTCCTGAGGATATGAGTAAACGCCGCCAAAGAGCAATTGAAACTGAAGCAAGAGACTATGCTCTTATTGGAAACCAGTTGTATCGAAGAGGAAAGGATCAACATTTGTGTCTTTGTGAAAATGAAGATGAATATATACCCAATCTAGAACAAGCACATGCTAGATTAGTTGGAGGTCACTTTTCAAGTGAAACCACCACTAGAGCAATCTTAATGGCAGGCATATGGTGGCCAACACTTTTTGCAGATACCAAAGAATATGTTCGAAGGTGTGATGCATGTCAACAAGCAAAAATGCCAACCCATGTAGATAGCATGCCTTTAAGACGGACGCTAGACTTGTGCAAAATGGGATATAGATTTTGTCAAGCCAATACAACCACCGGCTTATAGAACTCAAGCTCAATATATCGTTGTAGCTATAGACTATTTGACCAAGTGGGCAGAGTCTAAGGCAACCCAAAGGAATGATTCTAGAACCACAGCTGGATTCTTGTATGAGAATGTATTCACAAGATATCGACTACCAATAGAAATTTTCAGCGATAGGGGAACTCATTTCCTCGATGAGGTAATTGAGTATCTACTGAATAAGTTTATGGTTATCCATAACAAATCGGCTCCCTATCACCCACAAGAAAATGGACAAGTTGAGTACACGAATAAAATTCTTAGCTCAGTATTGACTAAAGTGGTTAGTTCATGACGAACTGATTGGAAAATGAATCTACATGCCACTCTATGGGCTTATAGAGTTTCATTCAAGAGAGCTTTAAATGCTACACCCTTTAACCTTGTTTATGGTCTTGATACCATATTGCCGATAGAATTTCTATTGCCGACACTAAGGGTAGCTAAGGATCTTGCAATGGCCAATTGGATTAGTGGATGCCGCCTTGAAGAAATACAATTTGCAACCAATGATTTGCTAGAAAAGATGCATGCAGCAAAGCAAAGAAAGATGAAACGATAGCAGGTCATTGATGAAGCCCAAGAGGAAGCTCGGCTTCGAGTACTCAAAAGGAAAGCTGCTCTCAAAAATCAACAAATATTTATTCCCATAAACACTCTGGAACTAGATGAATGACTATGGGAATTACAGAAGGATGCAATGTCAACAGATGATAAATGGTTAGATGGAATGGACCTTTGCATCAAAGTACAACTGAGCAATTATAACACAAATGCATTGGTCGATACAGGAGCTCAAGTAAATACAGTCAGTTATTCCACGTACAAGAAAGCAACGAATCAGTCTTTAACATCTGAAATATCGGCTATCAAAGGATGCAACAAGAACCCAACACCGGCATTGGGAGTAGTCAACTTAAGTGTGATAGTACATGGATGTTCATGCCCTCATCAATTTTTATGCTTACCAGATGAACAAATGAATGAAACAATGATTCTTGGAATTTCATGGATGTGGACGTACAAGGCAGTACCAGATTGGGATACCAATCAACTCAAGCTATCACCTAAAGAGGACAACTCATCATTCCAATTGCACCAAGCAAAGAGGAATGGAAAAGAGGTTACCAACAAAGAAACCACGAAACAATCAGTCGTCTTCATCCTCTAGACAAGCAAATGCTACAAGTAGCATGCAAGGAGTCAGGCATATCTTGGTACCAAAAGCACAACTCAAAGACAAAAGCCATCTCAAATTTGGGTGCCCAAGACATCATATACCGCACCGAAGAAGGTTCCAAAGTTAAAGACACAAAGAGGGGCATCTTCGAGCAGGGAACCTAACACAAAATGGATTTGGAGGAAAAAGGAGCACTTATACAGTTCATCAATCAAAAACCAAGATACCAGTGGCGAGTTAAAGCTCAACAACCGTCATCATTGATACTGACAGCTCAGGAATTCAATGTACCAAAGCATCCTGACAGTACAATAAAGCAAAGATCACACAAGCTATAAGATTTGCTCTTTGGGAAACAACAACAGGAAATCTCGACCACAGAAACCCTTGAGTTAATTACTCAAGACCCAACTCTTGCACAACATAATGGTTTGAATTGCATTGATCTTAGAAGCATGGTAGAGCCAACCAAGGTTATGCTTAGACACGATTGTTCAACCCATGCACACAGTCGTCTCGGAGTACGCCATCTAGGAGGGGTGGAAGGGATCTAAGTAATTAAGGGTAATGTTTGAAGAGGGAGGAAAAAGTTGGATGTTAATGTGTGATTTTTTGCAAAATTACCTAATAATGCTCTTTAAAAAATCATCAACAAGAAAATTTAACTGATAGCATCTCCCCAATGAGTGTAAATAGTGTATATACTAACAAAATATACTAAAAAATAGCCTTTTTCTTATTTTTTATCATTTTTCTTGATATTGGGACTTATAAATGGAGAAATCCACCAAAAAACAATAAAGTTTCTCAATGGATTTTCTTAATTGTTGATTTTTCACTTTGCTTTTTTAGTGCATTTTATTATTTTCTTTGATTTTTTCAATAAACATATCAAAAATTAATAATAAATAGCAAATGAGCTCAGATGGAGAAACTGAAGATGCATTGAGATCAGAAGGATAAGGAAGATAGGCACAAAAATTTCAATCAAATCGACAGATGGAAGCGGGAAGCCTAAATTAGGCCGCCAAGGGCTACTTTTGCAAATTCTTGCAGAATGAGCTAACGGAATCCTATTGAAGAAATTTTTGAGTCTAGCATAGATTTCATGGCCTAGTAGGACTAACAGGGAATCTAGGGAAAAATAGTTTGGGAAGTCCGACTATAGATATCCAAGGTAGCCCAAAATCACCTCATTTCCACTAGTCACTCTGGAGGAGAGAGCTTTCTGCCTTCTTCCCGTGCGATTTTCGGAGTCTACAGTCGTCCATTTATAGTGCCATCTCACACGAGACATGAGGGGAGCAATGCAAGTGGCTGAGAAGGCAAGGGAAAGGGTGTCCCAGAAAGATAAGCTGCAAGATCTTCCACAGTACCAGTTAGATCCAAGTTTAGTAAAAACGGCAAAGGCAACCTACTTGTCTAAAGAGCAGCTCGAAGAACACAACACAACGGTCTTCACTGGCAGATTCAAGAGTGAACAAGGACACCAGGTAGAATTACAAATGCTACCCAAGGAGGTTTATGATGTAGCTACAAAGCCAGACACCAAACAAGCCAACAAAAGGAATGACAATGAGGGCCAGGGATAGAAAGACAGCAGGTACTTTTACCAAGGATACTGCTGCTGCCACATTTTTTTATCTCATCCAAAGGCAAGTGGAGGATCCAGCTCGCCTCTACCATCAACATTTCCACTTCCTCTCAAAGAGACCACCACGATACACAACTCCAAACCATGCAGTTGCGACTACTTTCACTTAAGTATTGAAGTCAACAACCAGGCAAGCAATAGATCACGTGCAATACGTGCTTACACATTGAAGGGCACAAAGAAATAAGCAAATATCACATATCTGGGCACTCCAAAAGTGCTAGCAAGAATAGCATATCATGCTATTGGAATGCCCGACAACTTGCCGCCAGCCCCAGATTAGAACAAATGGATCATTCTAGCTCAACCTTCTCCACAGACCACTAGATCAACAAAAAGAGTATATAAATCAGATGAGAAATTTGTAGAAAGTTCCCATGAAGCCCACATCAGTGAAAGCTCTGACAACAAAGAAACCAGGGCAAGGAGGGAAGCAATGAAAAAGAAAGCAATGGCAGCTCACAAAGAGGAACCGCAACAAAAAAGGGCTAGATTTGAAAGAGAAAAGAAAACATATGAAACACACCCCGAAAAATGGAGTCCAAGGGAGGTAAAGGGACCAAGAACCAAGAATCCTGCAAAGAAGGTTCCATAGTATCCCAAAGATTTACTCGAGTGGATGTATGCGGAAGTTGAAGCTTTAAAGATTAAAGAAGCTCTAGAAGCTCAAAGAAAAGCAACGGAAGAAGTGGCTGAGCAGCAAAGACAAGTGGAAGCTGCACAACAAAGCGATCACATCCTGATCAAGGAGAGATGTCTCCAAGACCCTATTCACCAACTACGAAACAAGAAGATCAGTCCATGCCAAGTCCAAGGCCTTCATCAACAGATAAATCTAAGAAGACGACGTAGCAAAGGAAAAAGAACCTCAGCAACAAGAAGAAGCTAGTTTTGCACAACCCAAGGAAGCCGAAACAACTGAAGAAGACCTTCCTCTACAACAGCTCAAGTAGAAACATTTGAGGCATCCATGAATCCTCAAGAAGAAGAAGCGGTTACAATTGCAAAGCCTCAAGAAGAAGTAGTAGAACCACCTCCACGGCCACAAGTAGAAACCGCTGCACCAATAAACGAGACACAACCAAAACGACAAAAACTTCTAAACAATCCCAGGTAGAACCTGAATACTGGGAAACCAATGATGAAGTCATCATGTAGGTAAATGAGTATGCAAAGCAAATGCAGCTGATGACAGACAAGATGAGAACAACAGCACTTAGCTGCAATGCCAAGGCTAAAGAGCTGGAACAAGTCATTGATGCTATACAAGGAGAGCTAGACAACCAAATGAACATCATTGAAAATCTTCAAAGGCAGATTAAAGAGCTGAAAAATGAAGCAAAACAACACCAGATTGTCAAGGAGAAAAGCAGAAAGAAATGGAAGAGCTCATGATAAAGTTATCTGATGCATGCAAAAGTAAAGATCAACAACTAACAGAAGTAACCAATGAACTTTTAACCACTACTATGTCAGTACGAAAGATCCAAGTGCAGCTAGATGTAGCTAATGCCTCCTTGTAGTTCTCCGAGCAATGAATCAATGATCAAGCGGCATTTCTAAGACAGAACCCCCATGTAGCCTCAATCAAGGGAACAGACGAAGTCTATAAGACTTTACAAAAGAGGAACAAAGACCTTGAACTTGAGCTAAAGCTAGAAAAAACACAAGACGAGACCTTGCATTGATGCGGGTACAAAGAGAAGAGAAATTGCTCAAGTAAATAGAAGAATTGAAGAGAGCCAATCAGCTGCTAAGAGAGAGACATACAGAAACTCTAGAGGAGGCAGGAACCTCTGAACAGCCAACCATAGACATACCATCAGTCTGTTTTGTTGATATGGAAACACAGTTGTCAAAAGGGCTAGTAGGAGAATCAGAGTTTCAAGTACCAATCACTAAAGCCAAGCAAATGCCAATAGTCCAGCTTTCTAAAGCTAAGGAAGATGCACTGAAAGAGCAGATTGTCCAAGAAGCCATACCATCAGTCTGTTTTGCTGATATGGAAACACAGTTGTCAAAAGGGCTAGCAGGAGAATCAGAGTTTCAAGTACCAATCACTAAAGCCAAGCAAATGCCAATAGTCCAGCTTTCTAAAGCTGAGGAAGATGCACTGAAAGAGCAGATTGTCCAAGAAGCAGATGCTGAATGCAAAGCAGAATGGATTGGGAGTTGAGAGTTCTTCACTCAGCAAATGTAACTTAGCTTACTCCCAACCAAATCAATGCTCAATGGCATCAGCAGTCGCTGCCCTACCCATTGATAAAGGTGGAGGTAATGTAGGTTAAGAAAAGACTTTACAAGGATATGCAGGTAGAAGGCTCAGATGATATCACCCCAAATGGAGAAAGAACTGGTTGAACAAGAACTCTAGATACCTAATTCTGCTCACAAGAGCACCTGCAGCCTTACAGAAGGACCCTACATTCTGTCATGTACCAAGGGTAAGGACATGGCAGGCACACAATGCATTGAAGAAGAAGAGGCCAACATGGCTAAATTACCCAAGACTACCAGCTCCAGAGCAGGGACCAGCAACTGAAAAATACATACATGGTGAAAACCCTACCGAGCGCCATGAACTTCTTGAAGAGGCTCCCTGACCTCTCATGTGCAATGCTTTGTAAAATCTGCAGAATGCTGCTTACATGCATTCAAACATTTCATGAGCCTGAACAAGCCGATGCACCATGGATGTCTTTCCTCGGAGTTAACAAAGGTCTATGCTACGATTTAAGTGGACAGCCTTCAGAAGAAGTCCTCTACGGCTTCTACGCCAGATGTATGTTTCTGCCATCAAGCAATATGTTGGCATTTGAAGAGGCATTCTATATAGGTTTCTTTACATGGAGGACGAAGATATTTGGGCCATTGATCAGCAATCTTATGTCAGGGTTTCTTAACAACAACGGTAAATTCAAACTCAAGTAGAATGGTGAACCATCTCGCAATTCTTCATGTGTTACAACGCTTGTTCATTGGATAAAGGAGGGCTTGGTGGTCCACAAAAAATGTGAATTTGTTTGTGAGAAGATAATGCCTAAATTTCTTTGTGGCATATATCATGCCCAATCCTTCCCTTTTTGTGGTCATATAATTCTTTTTTGTTGTATTGAGCTATCTACTAGCATAGTAAATAGAAAAATCCATGGTTCTCTCACCTTGTTATGCTAATATGCATCCAATGGCAAAATTTAAAGCATCTACATGAATCTGGAAGATTTTGTTTCAATTTTGTGCCTTCAAAATAGGTACAAAGACTAAATCATCCTCTAGTTTTTGAAATGATGATCTCACACTCATCCGTCAATTGAAATTGGTGATCAATGTATCAAGAGGTTTTGTAACAATTGCATACATGTATATGAATCAATGATAATACCCAAAATATCCCATGCTTGTACTTTCCTTACTGTAGTTGGTCAAGACAATCCTATAATGGCCTTGATTGTCTCCATATCCATGGATATCTCATCTTTTGACACTATATGCCCCAATATTTCCCCTTGTTGTACCATAAAGACACATTCTTCTAGATTTAAGTAGATCCTATACAAACGGCACTTCTTAAAGATTTTCCTGAGGTGATCAAGGATATTCGTAAATATTCTCTAAAGGAGTGACTCATCAATGTTTAGAAAGAGCCTAGGGCATTATTCAATTCAAATAGCATGACATAATAAGCAAAAATTCCCCATTCTATAGAAAATGTTGTCTTCTCATGATCATGAGGTTGTATAGTCAATTGATTATATCCTAAAAATCCATCCAGGAAACTATAAACCTCTTTTCCTACTACTCCCTCTATTACATGTTTTAATATAGGTAAGGAATAGTTGTCTCTTATGGTAGATGCATTTATTTTTTTTAGATTCACACACACTCTTAACTTTACATTCTTCTTGGGTACTACCAAATTCATTAATGCCCAATTTGTGTGTTCAGTTTCATAAATGAACCCGGCTTTCCCAAGTTTATTTATCTCTTCCTTAATATCTCTTAGAAAGGTTTGATTGTATGTGTATAGTCTTTGTTTCATCAGTTTTGCATCCTTTCTCATGGGTATAGTATGTTGGAAAATCTCAGGTTCTACCTCCTTCAAATGCTTGTATGACCAAGCAAACACATCTATGTATTGTTATGACAAGAATATCCTCTTCCTCTTGGGTTAGTTTAGTGGGTTGTATGCTAGTTTTGGTTCTTCTTCTAAAAGAAATAGGTCAATTTGCTTTGCATTTTTGGGTCCATCATAGGATTTTCCTAGCTCTTGTATCTTTTGCTTAGGCTATGGTATCATGATTCTCCTATCTTGGAGGGTGTAAGTTTTGTATTATAGTGGAACATTAACAACATCATTCCCTTTTTCATTTTCTGATTCCATCTTCATTCTCCAGACCTCTTGGAGCATTTGTTTTAGCTCGCTATACTTTTCTTTTCTCTCCGTTAATTTCATTTCCTCTTTTTCACATTTTGGTTTTGACTTTGGTTCACCTATTTGCTTTTTCTTTGGTTGTTTTGTGCTCACTATTCATGTCAGATAATAATTGGTTATCTTGTCCTTGATGCAATATGGCTACTACCAATGTAAGGTATTGATCCTTGTTTGCAAAGATTGGCATGGTTTGTTTTCCTACCTATTCTATCTTTCTTCACGTCCATCTGTGAATTGTAGTTTCATAAGAGTTTTCTTGATTGCTAGTTTTTCCCATGCTTCCCAGACTTGTTTTGTAGCAATGAAAAACATCACTTCATTGTCTAGTATAGCAAGAGATTTGACTCTAGCATATTTGACAGGCACCATAGTATTACCTTCTTCCCCTTCACAATAATCCCCTACTTTTTTTGCAAGTACAAGTTTGACTATCTTCCCTGTTTCATTTTCTTGTTCAAATTTTGAATATAATCCATTGCCAACCCTTTGACTCCCATTTTCTCAAGATTGTTTTGCAGATCAGTTCACGAGTGTGCTTTGATCGTGAGCAATTATCCCATAGTGGGTATACATTTAATGGGTGTGGACAAAACAGAATGCAAGTTGTTCATGTCCAAGGTCTTTTTTGTTGTGTGTAGTCTTGTAGTCTTGCATACTATTGACTTTCCTTCATGTTCTCCTAATTACGAGGGTAGGGTTATTAGTGTGTTTTCTTTGAAATCCTTTGAAGGTTTCATTCCCTGATCCCCATACAAATATTATATATCTACCTCTAATGGAAGTTTATTCGAGAAGGTCTCCTCACATGGATCTGATTTTTTATCCAAATTTCCATGATTTGCTCCCCTTACTCTTTCCCACACTTGTGCTAGCCAATCTTCATCTAGAAGTGGAATTCCTTCCATCTCTCTTAGAATCTAGCTCTATTTGAACAATTTTCTTTAATGGCTCAAGAGGTTTACAATGAATGATCTCCTTCGTGTTTGACTCCCTGGTTTCTTTCCCATCTATTTTTTTTTAAAGTTGTTCCTGAGGTTCCATGAGTTCTTGGATTATTTTGATCAATCTCTCAAAATCTTTAAATTTGGCAACTTCAAGCTTCAAGTATGGATAGTTTTTCCATCTATTTTTCAAGTTTTACCCCGCTTATAAGCTCACTTGATATGCTTCTTGGGCTATGTTTATGGGTTCATAGATCTTGTCTACCAAGATAGATCCTCTTGATTTATGTAAGGTCTCCATCACCCTTGGAGAGGGATCTCCATGTAAAATACAATTATTAGGGCAATTCAATCATATGTAGAAATTTTCTATTTATAGCAGCTTTTCCACCTTTGATGAGCTACTGATGTATATATTGATGTAGGCCTTTAAAAAATAAAATTTCAACTTCTTTGTTGCTTTTGTCCAAAAGCAGTAAGTTTTGAGGTGCTTGCTCCTATCTAGAGGCGATCGTATCATCTAAATTACCCTGCCCTAAATTTCCATAAAAATAGTTGTCTGCTACAAAAATTATAAAATATAACATGTGTCTGCATCTGATGCATTAGCTCGTTATCCTCAAGCTCTTCTTTTGAAAGAAATTTTTAGAATTGAATATTGATAAGCTAAGCTCACCCTAGTCAATTAATCCTTATCCTGAAGCTAATAGGTTTAATTCATAATTCAAAGGTATGTATGTGTATGCATGTGTATGCATGTCCATGGATGCCAATAGGATGACCCATAGCCATGGACCCATTTGTTTTGGAAAGAATGGCTCTAAGCATGGGGTTACATAAGGTGTAGTACCCAAAGTTGGCATGGAAGGCCTAGGGAATGGGCACTTTTGACCTTTCTTGGCAAGCATGTGAGTCTAGAACATCTCTACATTGTAGAATAGCAATAGTGGGTGCACTTGGAAGCTAGGGGCTAGCTTAGAAGCAAGGGGGAAGCTTAAGCTCAGCCCCAACTTGCTAGAAACTATAAAAACGACCCTTCTCTCACTCATTTTGGACACATTCTTGGGAGAAGGAGACTCTACTATTGTTGCTTGTAACCTTGGAGATTACATCTGTAAAGATTTGAGAGATCAATTTTCATAAAATCTAATATCTAACCAACCCAAATGATTTTATGATATTAAACTGATCATTTAATCTAGGAGAATAAACGAGAACAAGGGTTAGAATATAGACATGTGCTTATGGATCTATCTCAACACGGGGCCAAAGTTAAGGGTCCAAATGAGAGATGTCCTACAAAAGAGCAATGCTAGAATGGAGTTTAAAGACCTTAGGGTTAGCTTCATTAAAGACCTCCAAAGGTTAGTGTAAGGACATGGGTCCTACGAGCAAGGCCACCGGCACGGCCGGATAGTGTGTACGCTAGGGGAGGCTATAAGATAGCACAGTTGGGTGGAGACTAGCACACGCATTACCACCGCTCTTTCACTTGTATCTGAGCTGTTTTTGGAGGAAGGGAAAAGCGGGTTGCATGTACACACGACGCGCTGCTTCTCTCCCACGTTCCGCATAGCACGGTTGGGTGGAGACTAGCACATGCATTACCACCGCTCTTTCACTGGTATCCGATCTATTTTTTAAGGAGGGGAAAAGCGGGTTGCATGTGCATGCGACGTACTGCTTCTCTCCCACGTTCCGCATTGTAGACAACGACATCTCCGTTGTGCAGCAAAAAGGTGCGGACAGACAACAAGAACCGACCGCGGCCGCCCCACAGCGAGCGACCAAGGCAAACTAGACCGACAACTCTACGACACCGAGGCTCCGAAGACTTTCGTTGGTTGCACGCGTAGGAAGGCCTGCTTAACCCTTGCATGAAGGAGGGTTGAACCCACCCCATGAGGGTAAGAGGTCAACACTTTACCATCAAGTTATTGACCCTTATTGTGTATAACAAGGAAAGGTAGCATACTTGTGTTAAAATGAAAGCTTAAAGGAAAGGCAAAGCTTCTAACTTCAAGGAAGTAGTTTCACCCTTCCTTTTCACTTCTAGATGGAAGACAAGTTTTCCTCCAAAAATTCTTTTTTCCTCAAGGAGGTAGCTTCAAAGTGAACAAAAGCCTTCACAAAAACGACGATTTTTTGTGAAGATTCAACAAAGGTGTTCTTACGATGAACGACACATGAAGCGTTACAATTTCCACAAGGCAAGGTTCACATGCAACACAAATCACGGAGCATACAAAACACAAAGACTTCAATTTCACAAGGTACAAGTTGACGTTTTTTCTCTCTTTACATTAGTGTGTGTTTACCATGGCAACTGAGGATATCCCACCTACACACACTTTTGATTTTGAGCACGTAGATTAAAATTAAGGCACCACGGGTGCTACTGACACTAATATGCATGACAGTGATGATCTAGGAGATCATGGGCTTGTAGATATGGCTGCTTTCAAGACTTTGAAACATCGCCAAAGCGTACTTGAACGCAACCTCTCTGCACTCAATGCAAATGTTACCAATTTTATGGAGTTACTTGTGAAATTTATAAATTCACACATGGCTCAAGGAGCCACAAGTGGCACGGTTCAAGGGAACCAAGCTTGCACGACTCAAGGAGTCCAAGAGACAAGTGCTTCAGAAGATGCAGAAGGTAGCAATGCATTACTTAAAAATATCACCATTCTTGAGTTTCACAGGGAAGAGCGTGATCACAACAAGGAAGTGGTCATTACGTTCTTACACAAATGGAGTGATATTCATAGATTGAGACACACCTCGGATATAAAGACGGCTGTGGAAACAAGTCTATCTCTTAAAGGCAAGGCCTATAAGTGGTGGATGACATTTCCAATAGATCCTCGTCCTCCATCTTGGGCTACGTTTCAAGCTTCTTTCTTCAAAGAGTTTTTGGACTCCAATGAAGAAGATAAGAATTGGTTAGCATGGGATGCATGCCACATGTCTGGCCTCTCTCTCACATAGTACCTTTCAAAGTATCGAGAAATCATATTAAAACTAGAAGGTCTAGGTGAATTCCAAAAGATACGGGGTTTCAATAGGGGTCTTGACAAAGACTATCGTCTTCATGTCAAGACCAAACATCCAAAAAACTTTGGAAGAAGCCATCAGTCATGCCCAAAGATATGATGATGACCAAGAGAGGAAAGGAAATGTTTCCTACTCTAAGAATAATTTTCTTAAGAGCAATGTGGCTAAGATCCAACGGCGAGGTAGATCTCTCACATGTTCCAAGAGGAATAAGAGACAATCTACCTCTCCACGCCCACAAGAGGTCTAAGCAATCACGAGATACTCCATCTGGATCTCTCAGCACTGCTGATTTTGAGCGTGCAAAGAAACACAATTTGTGTTTTAAATGTCTTGCGGACCAACATAGCAAGAAAGATTGTCCTCTTTTGCAAGGCAAAGAAAAATCCATGCACATGGTGCAACACCTCACAGATAAAAACTCCAACATACAGAGCTCTACCCCTACTCAGGAAGAGCTTACGCGATGGAAGAATTTTTCCATTGATGATGGCTACTTACTCCACAAGGGTAGAGTATGTGTGCCAAAGGATGCAGACACTAGGCACCAAATCTTATTTGAATGTCACGATAGTCCAAGTGCTGGTCATCCAGGTATTCGTAAGATGTATGCCTTAGTTTGACGGCAATTTTATTGGTCGGGCTTACATCATGATGTTCAAGAGTACGTACTAAACTGCCAACAGTGCCAAGTTAATAAGGCAGAGCGCCTCAAGGTAGGTGGCCTTTTACATCCTTTAGATATTCCACAAGGTAAGTGGGAGAGTATCTCGATGGATTTTGTAGTAGGACTACCTACTCCAAATCGTGGTCATGATGTCATATGGGTAATTGTAGACCGTCTCACAAAGATGGGTCGATTCATTCCCACTAAGACTACGGTTAAGACACCGGAATTAGCATGGCTATTTGTAGAGCATATATATAAACTCTACGGTCTTCCAGCTAGTATCATTAGTGACAGAGATCAAAAGTTCGATAATCACTTCTGGAAAGCTATGTTTCAAAATTTGAAAACTAAACTTAATCTAAGTACAGCTGATCATCCAGAAACAGATGGTCAAACCGAAAGAGTTAATTAAGTGCTAGAGAATAAGCTACAAGCGTACGTTAGCAAGAAGCAAACCAATTGGGAAGACTGCTTACCTATATTGGAATTTGCTTATAATAGTTCAAAGCATTTGACTACAGGGTTCAGTCCATTTATGTTTTTATATGGACTTCAACCTAGATCACCCGTTTCGGTGGGGTTGGCTAAGGAGAAGATACAACAAGCGAAGGATTTTCTCCAAGACCATTTTGACATGCTTCGAGTTGCTCGACAAAATGTTAAGAAATCTCAAGATTGATATAAGAAGTACGCAGATGAGCATTGTCGTCTTGCTACTTTCGAAGAAGAAGACAAGGTTTTCCTCAAAGTTTTGGAGCATTCAGAAAGTCTGAAGACGGAAAAAGTTGCTAAACTTTCGCCACGCTATTGTGGATCGTTTACCATTCTCAAACGTATAGGTCATGTGGCCTATAAGTTAGCTCTTCTAGAGCACTCACGAGTTCATCCTATTTTTCATGTTAGCCGTTTGCGAAAACAGCTAGGATAGAATGATAATGTCATTGACACGCATATGTTAGTTGACCTTATCAAACCGCCAAGCATCCCTCATGAGCCAAAAAAGATTTTGGATTCTCATGAGCTTCGCACCAGACATCATGTCAAACGACAAGTGTTGGTAAAATGGCTAGATAGACCTGAAGAAGGTTCTACATGGGAGAATGTGTCCTCACGTAAAAAACGTTTTCCTATGTTCGTTTTCAAGGACGAAAATGATTCTCCAAAGGGGGGGGGGGGGGGTAATGTAAGGACATGGGTCCTACGGGCAAGGCCACCGGTATGGCCGAACAGTGTGTACGCTAGAGGGAGGCTATAAGATAGCACAGTTGGGTCAAGACTAGCACACCATTACCATCGCTCTTTTAGTTAGTGTTAAAAGTCCTTAAGCAAGAGCTTGGGGTGGGAATCTGACCCAAGCTTGAGGTGCTTGTCGTGCTTGCTGACTAAGGTGCTGAGGTGCTCCATGACTAAGGTGCTTGAGGGGCTTAAGGTGTTCCAAAAGTCAACAAGGATCCCTACTCATGGGAGGGCGAGCCCTAATTGTAGGGTCATGAGAGAGAACACACACACCCTCACACAAGGGAAGCCTAGTCTAAAGAAGCAACAAGGACACATGTCAAGTTCCTCTCCATGTTGCCCTCATAAGGGGGCCTGAAGCCTGTTGGTTGGCCTCTAAAGGGGTCGAATGCTAATTTAGCTAATTAAATTAGTTGTTTATGCATTTATCAAGTCCTCTCTATCAAAGGGGAAAGGGGGACACTTGTCCTAAGGCTAGCATGGTTGCTTGATATGCACTATGCATGTGATTGGCTAAGCTTGTAGGGGTCCAATCAAATTGTTGCTTGATATGCACTATGCATGTGATTGGCTAAGCTTGTAGGAGTCGACCAAGGAAGTTGGGGGTGTGCTTGGGGGGTATACTCTCTCACACACACACTCACACACTCACAAGATCATTCTGACTTGGTGAAAGTGCAAGAACTCCATCTCCTTCTCCAAGATTGTTGAGAAGTTGAGAGCTTACACCAACACTCTTGGTTATGAAATGCAAATCCAACCAAGAGCCATGATTCAATGCTTAAGCTTGCCATCTTGTCCATCTTCATTACTATGCTATTATGATATGCTAAGCAAGAAGAGTCATGATAAGTGAGGAACTATTTATTTCTCATATGAATGTTTCTTCTTCCTCTTCCCTGCCCTCACTCCCCGCTAACTCTCTCCACCTTTGAAGGTGTTTGAGGCCTTGGGACTGAGGCCGGGGATGGTTAATGCTTTTACAAAGGTTATGTTATGCTTGTGATGCATGAAGTTTTCCATCTTCATTGCATCACCTAGGTCTCAATGAAACCAACGATTGTATTGTATCAAGTCTCTCTTTATGGGAGAATCTATAATACAAAAGCCTATTGGAGGAGGGACCGGCTCCACATAAATCCGGTCCTCAACTATTGTCAAGTTCTCTAATTCTCTCTCTTGCAAAAATATTGTTCATGCCAAGTTGATTAAGTATAATGGTTATGTTGCTACCGCTAATTAAGTTCACCCTCTATGTTCTCAAAGTAGTCTCATAAAAATGCTCACTCTAATTCTCTTAATTCCGCTATTCTCAAATTTCATAGGCCATTTCCATTACATCAATAACTCCAAAGCACAATTTTCTTACATAAGTTCAACTTAACTAAGTAGTGGTGAAGATGGCCCCAAAAAGGACCCGTGTTAGCGAGACTCACTTTGATAAGGCTGACACTAGTTAGGAAGTTGATAAGGGAAAAAGAATTAGAACGGAATATGTGCCATCAAACTTGCCAGGCATCGGTCATGCAATAGATAAGGTTAGAAAAATTTGATTGAGTATTGCATGCATTTCATGACGATAGAGTAGGAAAGGAAAAGGAAAAACAATTCTCAAATGGGACTAAATCCATTCTTTTTTTTTTTTTGAAGGAAAGTATTGTTTGCAAAATAGACTCTTTGATTGTAGGAAAGATTTGTTTTCCTAGAAGGGAAACTCTCAAACCTTCTTCATTCAAAATCCTACACTAATGTAAGCAAAACTCCCTTTGATATCCACGGAGGAGGGCTTAGCGGAGTGAACACTACATCATTGCATATGGGTGCACATATCTTGCGGGTTTGTGCCCTGATTGCAAAACAATTTGGTTTTATAGGCAACCAAAGACATCGGGTGTAATAAAGTCTTGCCAAGAGGAGTGAACTGTTGGGGTTGGGAATTGGGATTTTTTAATGAAGAAGGATTGTATGTTGTTTTTCTTTTAGGAAAGAATGTTTTGGTGTCGATTTGATAATGTTTAAAAGACTGTTTTAACGAACCTGTGACATAAAATATAAGAAAGGAACTTTATGTTATGAACAACTATGTGGTAGTATTTAGGAAACAAAATTAAAGTGTGAGTGCGGGGGTGGAAAGTGGGGGGGATTGGCTCAGGTTGCCATGTCTATGGATGGGTGGTCTTGATTAGTCAAGAAACTCTCTGCTCCCTTTTGTTTAGGAAAAGAGAAATTAGAACCTCATTGCGCCAAGAGCCAAGAAAGTCTTAAATGTTTGTGCCTTTGAAAGCTATGGGGAAAATGGCATTTGAGTTTCTCTGTTTTGGAAGGTGAGATCTAGAACGTTTAGATGTTTGTGCTAGACGGGGCTAGGAAACCTATCTAATGGCTCAGACTCGAGTTACCATGTGACAAGAGCCCGTGCCTTCGAATCGAATCTATCTTGATTATGTTTTTTTCCCAACGATTAGGACCTAGTGATGTGTCAGATTCCCTCCTATTGCTGAGTAGTTACGGTGAAGGGTGGGGACCTCACAATTTAGATGAAGACTCCACTATCTTTTTGTACTCATATTTGGTTCATTTTTCTACAATCGTTTGGGCCTTAGCCGCTACATAAGCATTAAGTTTCCATTTTCTCTCTTCATACCGTCTTCTAGCATTTTGAATTTTTTATGAAGACTTGACACTAACACCCGAATGCTTCGTTCTTTCCTAGTCTTGCAATTTTGCTTTTGCTATTATGATATCTATATTTTCCTATGTCATAGATGTAAATCCATTGTTGTATTTGTTTCAAAACCTAAAAACGAGCATCATTTCATCGTCCTTCCTAAAGATATACAATATCTTGCTATCTATGAGGGTTGCTTGTCTAGCATTTTTCACCCATAACATTTCATTAGATTCCACATTTTCCTAATAGTAGACTCCCAAGCTTACATTCTCTGTTTTCAAGTGTCTCATAGTCCTCGTGTTAATTAGTTTATAATCTAACACCCCTATGGAAGGTGGTCCTTTCATAATATCTTCACTAGGAGCCTATGTTCCGGCTGTATCTCCCCATTTGTCCACAATATATGGGTTTTCTACTACGACATACATTGCTCCCTTAGTTTCCATGAAGGATCCTCTTTGCTTATTGGTTCGAGAATCCTATTCACACTCTATCTCATGGTCATCTATTCTCACACAAGGTTTATCTTTTGCATCCAAGTAGATATATGCTCTATGCTAATTTAGATTCAAAAAAATCAAGGTATAATGATACCTTAGGGGTGGGTTTGGGTCCCCAATCCCCAAAGCTATTCCCATAGACATCAAAGACATTTGTGAGCTAGTTACAACTCTCAAGGACCATCCACCATCTTTTCTCTAACTAATGGCTACCAAGGTCCTTGGCAAGTCTCCCCACTCCCAAGTACCCTACCGTCAGTAAGCTACCTTCTAACCATGTGAATAAAAAAGATGATTACTCTAGAGGATTCTACAAGACATGATAGATTTTACTCATGATTGCGTTCGGTTTTTCTCTAGTCTAGGTTGCCTTGTCCATAGAAATGGCACTGAAATGTCAGCCGTCTATCAAGCCTCACCATATCAATGGTAGCAAAGCGAGAACCACAAACACAAGTATGTCAATCCATGGGATGTAGCTAACTTGATTAGTGCATGGAGGGTACAAGGGGTAGCTAACCTCTCAAAAAATCCCAATCTACCTTGCTAATATGAAGTGCAAATCTCAAGTGTGCATTAAACACCAAACGCCAATCTATTTTTCTATAATCTCCAAGCGATGATTTGAGATAGCTACAATACTCCAAATGCACTCAAACGTACTACATGAATAGGTCATGCCATAATAGATATCCCTATGACGTCAAATCCTTGTTAACACCTTCATAAAATCACACCAATTTTTAGCATCTTATTTTTAGCAAGTCAGTCGAAACACTTGAAGCACTCAATAACATCCTTTAAGCAAGCTCTACCTACTCCTATGCTCAAAACTTGATTTGGATATGTGGTTTGTGCAATGTGAGGGGAAAAAAAATTGTAGACACATGTACTTGGAATCACAAAATATCACAAGAGGCTTACATCAAATGGAAGATACAAAATTGGCTTTTATACCTTAGCCAAGGTTTAAAGTGAAGACTTTGACTCAAACTCAGGGTAGGACTGAGGATCACATCTAAGAAAAAGATAACTACAATTTGGAAGCTCTGGGTCCCATTTACCTATCATATATTTCCAAATGAATAGATTCAATTGCAAAATGTTGGACTCAACGAGAATTTTGTTCAATTATCATGGTGATATTACAATGGTTTGGTGCAAGTGATAAAAATTGGTATGCCTAGTAGCTTGGCTGCTAACATCCTTATTAGACTTTGCCTCTACTTGAAGATTTGTGATAGAAAATAATATTATTCTAAAATATGTTCTGCTCATAATTCTTATGAATGGTAATCAAAGATCACAAAATGCATAATTAATGACATATATCCAAATGGCACCCCCTTCATCCTCATGGCGCCTTAGTGGCTTGCACCTACATCCCCTCCATGACCAATCGTAGCCCCCCATCCCCCATCCCATCTCCTTCCTCAAGGTGAAAGAGAGGGAGACCTCTCACTCTGATACCACTGTGAGGATCGGGACTGAGGCATGCTATTCTCCATCCAACCACCTCCACTTATAGGCCTTCTACCTATCTTTAGGAGTTTTTGAACCGTTCATGCCTAGCTAGCCGTCCCCCCACCCTTGGTCCTACTTTTGTTCTAACATGAGATTACATAACCTGAGCTTCTAACCTTTCACATTTTTAAATATTATCTCCGTCATGTAGGTGGTTGGAAGGCAACTTCCAACTAGTAGCCAGATTCTTCTATGTGCTCCTCGTCAACTTCAAGCTGCTAGGTTGCAATCTCCATCTTGTGTGTCCCCTTCTTGTTACTAGTTAATTACATGATGCCGGTCTTCACACGAATCAAGGAGGAAGATGAAGGAGATGGGAAGAGAGGGGTGAGCCTTTAAAAGAACTGCTATCTTGTCCTCTTCATCTACCGGTGACTCGATATAGACCAACTGAGGGAAAATGCTCTTTATAAAGCCTATTGATGAGGCAAGATAGATCCTCTCCTTCTTTCATCATTAAACCATATAATTGCATTTTGAGTGAGATTTTAGCGTGTTTTGCTTTGGCACCTAACATACATTCCAATGTTTGAGTGGAGTGCTAGATTCATCTAAGTAATGAACAAAATTATTATCAATTGCTGTGAGAATCACCCCAATTGCTTACTCATCCTTGCTTTGTAATTGTGTTGTGGATGCTCTAGTTTTTAAGGTTCTCTCCTTGCCCTAGAGGTTTCACTACACTCCGAAGCTATTTCTTCATGAGATATCCTTTCAACTTTACTTGCCATGTGTGAAAACCCATGCCATCAAACTTGCTAGGCTTTCTTTTCCCATTTTGTGCACCCCTGTGTGTGAGGAAGGTCTTACCCAAAACCGAGCAATGTCTAATCCTTGTTTCACGATAAGTATGCCAAAGTATGCGTGCCCTTTTGCAATTTTAAGATGCAAAATAAGGGAGCCTACTAGCCCAAATATGGTGACATATACATTATGTGGTTACAACCAATGAGAGTGTAGGAGTGTTGGTGCCTTTATGTGCTAGGGAAGTTTTTATCCCTTGCTGTTGCTGATATGCTATTGTGGGAACAGAGGCTATTGTAATCGATGGAGTTTGCAAGGACAAATGCCACAGGAAGAGGGGCTAAAGGCTAAATTCCGAACAAGGCAAACATTGGTAATGAGCCAAAAAAGCTTATAGTAGGTGGCAATGCACATGTAATGGCAAGCACATGTATCATGGTAGGAGCACTTGAGACCGGCAAGGCATGTACAAATGAGCACCAAGAGTGCGTGATATGAAGTTAAGAACATTTGATGATGATGGCGAGGGTAGCATAGGGCCACGTGGGTGGCTTCAACAAGGCAGGGCAATCAGCTGATGATGTGATACTACAACTTGCAAGGTAATGGGTGGCTACATACATATGAGATCTATGGCGAGCTCTGTTGGCATGGGCATGCAATGGCTATGGTGGGGCTAGGGTTGTACAACTAACTGATTACAAGGCAGCACACTGATGAGAATATCTTTAGGCAGGCTCGTTTGCAAAACAAGTCAAAAATAATAATTTGACAAGCTGTGGTTTCCACCTTAAAGGCACACACAAACACAAAAACTTACACACAATGCAAACAAAAACAAGGATTAAGAGTAACTTGGATTTTAGAACTTAAGAGCTCATAATGAAGCTGAAATCAAAGGGATTTTGAACAGTCAATTGATGTCTTGAACTTCTTGCAAATCACAACTTCTTGCAAATCACAGGCTTAAGGGCTCTATGAAAAGGTCTAAATAAGTACTTCACACATACACAATTTTCACAAAGCAATGCGGGCTATGATGAAAGCTATGTTGGTGTGAAATTGGCTAAAAATAAAACAAAATGGGGTGAAGAATATTGTACACATAGAAAATAATGGAATGCCGGTAATCATGATGCTATCAATCAAGAAGGGTAGTGGCTCATTGGTATTGCTAAGAGCACGCCCAAGCTTAATTAAAGACTCTAGTGATGAGAGAGAGAGAGAGAGAGAGAGAGAGAGAGAGAGAGAGAGAGAGAGAGAGAGAGAGAGAGAGAGAGAGAGAGAGAGAGACGATTAATGGAGAGCGTCACCTAGGCGCTAAAACCAATTGTTGAGTTATTGCAGAAATTCAAATGAACCTTTTATGGATAGGAAATAACATAGTAGATCTTGATTATTAAACTTGAAAATGGATACAAAAGTGCCTCTCATATAGGCATAGGCTAGAGCTTATTGCTAACATCATGGATGAGCTGTGAGAGAGCTCAACAATAGTCCAAATGGAGAGAGAGAGAGAGAGAGAGAGAGAGAGAGAGAGAGAGAGAGATTGCAATCAATCATCCATTGCCTTGGAAAATGCACAAATGCTTCTCCATGGTTTTCACTAGAGATGGGGGGAAGTCAGGTCCTTTAAATTATGAGAATTGCGTGGTTGACATACAAAAGGACCCGAAACGGCACACAACGACAAGCAATGGATTCTCCAAGTGCCTAATGTTTTGTTAGTGCTAATGGATCAAGTGGTGGAGACCTCCAGGAGGGTGGTCATGGGCCTCTTCATGAACCTATCAGCCAACAATGAGGAGTACGAGGTGCATGTGCGCACCTTAAGAGGGGGAGAGAGAGGTGGGGATAGTGAAGGAGGGCAATATGAAAGAGATAGAGAGAATGTGATGTGGGACTGGTGTGTATATGTATATGTATGTGTGTGTGTGTGTGTATATATATATATATATATATATATATATATACATACACACTTAGGTACATACACACATCCTCATGAGTAAACTTGAGAAACTATATAAGATTGGCCCATTGGTAAGAGCGAGCAAAACCCACTCTACGTGAGCTCGTGTTACTCTTCAAGAGGATATATTTACTTCTCCCAGCTTTTGGTATCTAGGGCTTGTTCCCACGCCCCACACCCCCCAAAAAAAACAAACAAACACAGCACACGCACACACACGCGCGCGCGCGCGCGCGTACACACGCAGTCTCTCTCTCTCTCTCTCTCTCTCTCTCTCTGTGGAGTTGTAATGGCGCGGAGGTTGGCTCAACGCGTCGTTCATTTGGTGAACCTTCCCCTGCGCTTAAACTTACCCTCCAGAAGGGAGAATATTACTGAGTTTTCTCTGCGGACTGTCCCAAACGCAACCAAGGTAGGTGTTGGGGAGAGAGAGAGAGAGAGAGAGAGAGAGAAAGAGAGAGAGAGAGAGATAATTGTCGCTAGGCTGAAATGAAGGCCTCCTCCTCTTGCATAGCAACACAGTAGCGGATGTCACTGTGTGCCACCATTTTCTTTTTCACAGTAGCTGAAATGAGAAACATCACAAATGTATTCTGAAATTCTATGTGCGTGTGTGATCTTTAGCTCATGCTGCATCACTCTCTTGTGATATATGTTGTTTTGGGCTCAGATTGAATTTGAATAGAGCTGAACTTTGCAAAAATATTAGTGAGTGTTTTGCTTGCGGGAGAAACTGACTACTGACTGGCTCAATGTTAGAGAAGGCTTTTGAGCTATCTATCGACTGAGGTCGCTTTGTGGGTAGCGGAGGTGTTTTACCATGGTTGAACTCAGTGGGATCATCATTGGCATCCATAACTGTATGATACCTCGTTGCCATCAAAGATAAAGTTTTGTTGTTCACAGTTCAGTCTCCAACATGTACAAACTGAAGATATTAGGGCAGCAAACTATTGTGATGGGTGAAAGCCGTATGTTTTTAAATGGAACTGGCTATGCTGTGATGGCTTGGTTAGAGTGTATATGCCCAGAAGAGGGTCACCTAGCGTGATCAAGGGAAACAAAGAGAGCACATGCCATATACAAGCTGACAGGGAAAGAGTGCTTTGAATCTGTCTATGAGAGGGGCCTACCTGTTAGAGTTCCACCTTCAAGATGCTTTTCCTCCTGTTTACAAGCTTCCCATCACTTGTGCACTGGCCCTTTGTTGTGGGTTGGCTAGCCGTACAATTCCTAAACAGGGATCTCAGGCACATTCAGGGTTTGCACCAGTATTTTTGGCCATTTTTCAGTTTTAGGATGAGGGTTTCATATTTGGTCGTGGTATGTGATAGAGATATTTGCGTAACCTTACCCTGATTCAATATATATGTGGCTTAGGGGGCTCTCTGTTCTTTGTCTTGTATTGCTCGCAGAGTTCGCCATTTGGGGACTTGCAAGCCTTTCGTCCACACCTCCCCCCCCCCCTCTCTCTCTCTCTCTCTCTCTCTCTCTCTCTCTCTCTCTCTCTCTCTCTCTCTCTCTCTCTCTTTCTCTTGGCGAGAAAAGGAGCCATATTTTGTGTAGAAAAGAGACCTCTGGAGATGCTCAATGGCCTATCACCCAGAGGAAGTACAAAAGCGAGGTAACCATTTGTAGACCATGCAAACTTCAAGGTGGACCGTCGCATGTATGATGAGTGTAAAATGAACCATTGGGGAGGTGCATAATGCCATGTGATGTGGGCATGATCTCGATTTAAAGGATATGCCGATCTCACCCATGTGTGAAGAAAGGCGCATCTACACTGCTCCTCGACCCTTGAGAAGCCGGCTGAAGTATCCCATTGACTGCAAAGAGTATGCAGTAGCTCAGTCTAAATGGCTGTTAAAATGGTGGATGTAGGGGAGGACTCTGAGCCCAAAATCTGAGCACATCAAGCCTTTCACATGGTCCAAAGCGTGATGATGCATATTGTAGTGAAAGCGCCAATTGGTGACGTGCTTTTGGGATCATCTGTAAAGTGCCTGGTCTATACCCTAAGGAAGTAAGCATGAAGACTGGATATGTCGGCAAGCCTTGAAAAAAGGGGTGTGACCTTGTAAATTGCAAAATCCATGCAATTGGCCCCATGTCCCATCATGGATGCCCACTCTAATCAACAAACAACAAATTGCCATCCACACTGGCTGTGCATATCCTGTGTGTGCTATCATCCACATGCAAAAACATATCGTGCGGCTGATCGAGAGGGTCCAAATGCATGACCAAAATTGTCGCTGCAAAGCTTAGGGGATGTGATGATCCTGCCATACCTCTGAATGCGTGGATGGTGAGGTGGATGCCGGGTCCGCAATAGAAGCCTCCTCCCAAGGGCTACGGTGTACTCAAAAAAGGATAGAGGGGCTCCATCATCTCACAACAAAGGCCACCACCACTCACCAGAATCCTAGTCCAATTGAACAAGGGGCTTTACTTGCCTCCTCAATAGTGAAAATAGGTTCCACATGATCTCTCGAAAGAGCCTACCACAACAGGCTACCAATGAGCAGCCATCTGTCGATCAGTTGGAACCTCACCTTGAAACTCCAGTCTGATGTGACGCCCATGATGGCCAGTTTCAACAATGCTATGTACTAGTCTCCCTTGCTGATCAATAATCGGGACTCTCGAGCGAGGATTGAAGTACACCCACCAATTTTAACCCCTTTGCAGATCTCGTAGGGCAGTACGAATAACTTGTGCATCAACCAAGGAAGCATGTGACAAACGGCGTAATGAGTCTATTGGCCCATCATTCCATCGAGCCCAATCAATGTGAGTTCACTTGCCTAGCTGACGCCCTTATGAATCGATCACATATGCATTCCATATAAGTGGCTCTCGCTACCTCCTCGACACAAGAAGGCGGTGTCGAATCAAAGCAAGAAGTATCTCCTTTCATATCCGCAGTAAGCAGCACATAAATTTTGACAAATGAGAGATATCCAAAGGTGAATCTGTGAAGATGAATCTGGTCGGACGCCATAAACTGGTAGTATCCATAGATTCAAAACAAGGAGAGACGTGTGACAAAGCATGGTGCAAAAGCAGATTTCAAGGCTTAGTCCCTGGAAACAGTTTGTGTACTATGGGTGTCACGTGCACATTCAAAAATGTGCATGTGGACAAGCTGTAACTCCTATTTCTAGGGTTTAAGTCAGCCTAGGAAGTGTTCTGGCAATTTTGTGAGCCTGTACGTAGGACATGCATGTCCAGGCACTTAAAGTAGCTGCATACCCTCTGATTGCACAACCCATTAGCATAGCATCGGTACCTAGCACCAAGCATAAGCATTTTCACCGTATGTGAACCATTTCCGAAACTGCACGTGAACCACCTCTTATCGGGCATTTTTATTATTGATTTACCCTCAGAATTCCAGAATCATGGGCTCTTGGGGAGCCTGCTCGACCCAGCATTATGCACCTATATAACCAGCCCCTTGGGTGCCTGAAGAGACCAAAGGAGCAGTGAAGGTGCCTCTCAGTATCAGCAGTACCAAGCACCTGGTGTACCAGTAACACCAGCGTTTTTGCATTAGCCCTTTGGCATTTTTGCATCAGCTCATTAGCGTTTTCAGCCTTGACCAGCGTTTTTAGCCTTGTCATCGCCGTCAGCACCCTGACCTGCAACAAATCCTCAGTGGCCAGTTTTCAGCCATCAGAAACTTCAGCGTTTTCGGTTTTCAGCCCTCAGAACTACTAGTATTTTTACCCATCATCGGCATCGGCGATAGCAGATCAGCCCTTAACCTCGCCGCATTCGAAGATCCCCATTAGTATCCATAGCGTTTTCAGATTTCAGCCCATTATTCTCGCAGTCTCAGCATCTACTGCAAGCATCTGTTAGACTTTACACCACTTTGGTGCTTCATAGGTGTTAGGCCATACATATACGGCTAGTGTGCCTCCGGGCTGGCCACCCTTTGCATATGCATTTTCTCTGCACTGTCTGGCCGCCCATTCTGCATTTATTTCTTGTTCGATTGTGGGGGATTTTTCCAAGCATTGCTCTACCTCCCCTTGGGCACCTATTTATGGCCATGCTCATGGCGTATGGGATTCCGACATTCCCAGAGACGACACCACCATCTTGGGTGGACAGACACTTACCACTTGACCTCGACACGTCAGATCACTTGCTTACACAGGAGCATCTACATGGACTTAGGGAGAGGATCGTCGATCTCTTCTTGGACAAGTTCATTGCTTGGATCTACAGTCTGGAGTAGGACTTGAGTGCTTTGGACTCTCTTGGAGAGTTTACCCGCAAGATGCAAGAGATCAGGCATCATTCCACGACGACATCCGGAGTCACCCGGAGCTTGGCTTGGATGGTAGTGCAGGTGCTCTTCTACACTCCTGATCATTTGGATTGCTACCTTTAGAGTTGCTTACACTCACCCTCGGTAACCTTACAACAGACTTATCCCTTGACCTGGGCAGTAGGCCACTCCCAGCTCATTCACATTAAGAGCCACACCAAGTTGCGGTTTGGTGGTGTTGTTGGCGCGGATTCTGTTTTTGGTTGACACCAAAGGATTGGAGACAGGAGATACAGGCAAGACGGTGCAGACATCTTGGTCTTGCCACTTCAGTCTTCACTGCTTAGCGTAGACTGCTCACTCCGGCTTCCCTTCTTCATATAGGATAATTACGGTGCAGACAGCTTGGTCTGACCACACCTCTTCTCAGAGGCCCTTCATAGCGCAGACTGTTGAGTTTGGCTTTCCACTCATCTTGGATTACCCTACCTACTGACAGGTCACCATCCGGTGGTGGTCCGTGCAGTTTATCAGTGACTACTGCAGCTTATGGTAGCTTCTACAGTTCAGACTGTTTAGTCTAGCTTTCCTTGTTTCAGAGGACGTTTACGACGTAGATTGCTACATCTGGCCTCACAGAGATCATACTGATTGTAGTCAGGGTCTTCTGCTCATGGTAGTCATGGGGGGTTGATCGTCGACTCTTCCTACACATAGCGTTTTGGTCTCTCTCTCTCTCTCTCTCTCTCTCTCTCTCTCTCTCTCTCTCTCTCTCTCTCTCTCTCTCTTCTCCAGCGTACTCTCACAGCATTGTCGCCGCCGCCGCCGTCGTATTGTCGTGTAAGGTGCAGCGGAAGTGAATGTTGAACTTTGCTCAAGATGAGTGCTCCGAACTGTGCTCAAGGGTTCCTTTTACTAACGGAAGAGAGAGCCTTCCGTTCCTTTAGTGAGAGAGTGCAAATGATCACAAACAAAGTGGATAAACACTGTGAATGAAGGTGCTGAGAGTGAGAGATAGAGAGAGAAGAATACGACACCAGAATGTTGTCAAACCCTCCTCCGAAGCCCCACGCTCTATGGCGAGAGCGGTCTACTATTGATTGCACAAATCTCTACAATGCTTCGACTTGCCGACGATGTCGACGACGATGAGGACGACGACGAGACGAGCTGAAATCTGAAAAATGCTAATGGCTGAAATCTGCAAATCTTTATCCGCTTAATTCTGACTCTATGTCGGTGATGATGTCGACGACGACGTGCTGAAAACGCAAATGCTGAAATCTGCGTCTTCCAGGCTGAAACTGCAAACTGTGGCTGACCTGACCGTGCGGCGAGGATGTGTTGCGGGAAGGTGAGATCTGCGAGGTTTGGGGTCTCTATAGCGATGTCTATGTGCTGAAAACTGAAAACGCTACTGTATATGCTGAAGCTGTCGCGAAGAATTTGCAAAACGCTAGGTCTGTTGCATGATCCAAAAACGCTAGGGTTGAATCTGTCCTGCTGTCGCCAGGGAATCTGCAAGTGCAAAAATGCTAAAAATGCTAATCTTTGCCTTGGCTGAAAACGCTAGGTTTTGGTCGCTTAGGGGGGGGGGAGGGGGGCCTTGTTGAGAAGGTGCCTGTTGAACACTTTGTTCCTGTTGCCTCTTCTGCCAGAAAGTGCTAGCGCTAGGTTTGCTTATATACTTGGCTACTGAATTTGCCCTATCTAGTTCCCAACAAAAGTCTCTTAAAAATAATAAGTGAAAAATGCCTAAAATAGGGAAAATTAGGTCTATGCACTGTAAAAATGCTGCTGATGGGTTTTGATTGAAAATCTGATGATCATGCTGCGTGCAGCCAGAGGATATGCATCTACTCTAAGTGTCTAGACATGCACGGTCTGCGTACAGACTCACAAAAGTGCCATATTACTTCCTAATCTAGGTTGACTGAATTGAACTGAACCCATGTCATGAAGTAGCTTGTCCACGTACACATAGGGTTAGATGTGCACGTGACGTCCCCTCCTTTTCAAAGTGAGGTACTGGTGCCAACAATGTTTGGAATCCTGTAAAGGACTCTTCCCCGGCCCACCCAGATGCGTGGATCGTCCGATACTTGTGAATTTCATAAAGGTTTGCACGCTTGCTTCTTTGGGCCGCGCCGAAAGCGACACAAAGTCATCCGTGGCTCCTTCAATGCTTCAACTTCGTCTATAGTCATGCGTCTACCTTCTTCAAGAATCTCCAAGTATGAAAATTCCTGAAATCACTTCTAACACAAAAACATGAACATACCCATTCCATGTAAAGTGACTGGAAAAATACTATTCCTTCGAAAAAACTGTGCATGCAATGCAGATGAACAAAGTGACGGAGTGCCAAACTGTTCATCGAACACACGCAAACAACGGGGTCGAATCTTGACTTTTTGATCTAAATCAATCAATTGTGGCAAAACACATTGGAAATGCCCATGCTTGATGCTCAATCCTTCTTGTGCTCTTTCGGAAATTGTGTCATGCCAAGGAAGAGACATGAAATGTGAATTCCTTGGGTGCAAACATTTCATCTTTTCATGAGTAATTCGCATACATCCGTGCTCATTCATGAGTGAATCGTGTTCATTGTACAATATGGAATGCCTATGAAAAGGGATCACATAAGGACGGTGACTAAAATACATGAAAGCATCACGAATGAAACACTCGAACAATGCGTGCTGACTAATCATTCGAACACATAATACTTCCTGTGGGGGTTCTTTGGACCTCGACTCGAGAGCCAAGATCGGTTCTTTGTGAGGGATCGAAACTTCCTATGGGGGTGCTGTGGACCTCGACTCGAAAGTCAAGATCGGTTCTTCGTGATTGATCAAGTCTGCAACGAGGCTAGCTTCGCTAGAAAAAGTATCAACTAAACCATCATCCTTGTGAACAATCACGTCATTATCCTGCAAATCATCATGCTCGTGAATAATTACATCTTGATCATGCAAATTATCATACTTATCATTATCATGCAATTCATCACGCTTGTCCTTATCATCCAGATCATGTGTGTCATGCTTTGGAGAAGACGAGACTGAGAGAGTCTCCTTCTCTTGATTCTCTTGCTTCTGTGCGTGCACATGAGAAAAGAGTCGCAATAACTCTTGCATGTGTCAGTCGCTCTATGGCGGCCATTCTTTCATCGCTTTCTAGCTTCCTGTCCATCATCATCTTGTCGAAAGCCTCCATAGGAGTTAGTGCAATCCTTGGCGTAGATGGACAAGGGGGAGGGTCGGAAAAACCTCCTGGTGGGGAAAATTCTTCTTCGCCTCTTCCATGCTCATCACCTCCATGCTAAGTATCCATTCCGCTTCGAGTAATGACCATACACTGAAGTCGTGGGTTCTTAAGTTCACGAGGAACTTGGGTTCTTGTGGGTCTTGGGTGCTTGGGTTCTTGAGTCTTGAGGTTCTTGAGGTTCTTCTTTAGCTTGCAATCTGTGTTAGAGAAGGATCTTCTCTCACCCAAGCTCCTCTTTCCTGCGGATGCACCCCTTGGCGGCCTTGCGCTCACACCAAGGTTGCTTTTTCCCACCTCATGTCGATTGGCCGGCCGCTAAGGGCACGGTCTGCTCTCAATGAGTGAAAAGAGAAACAAGGGGAGTCTGGACAAGCCCTTCTTTCTTGGGTTTCCTGTAACAGACTTGGACACTCCAAGTCAAGAATATACCATGACAGCACAAATAACCACTTCAAAACAGTTCACAGTTCACATTTCACAATTGATTCGACACTGGCCCGGCGGAGTTCCGTGCCTAGAGATATTGGCCCCAAAGATTGGCCGCCCTTTCGGTATTTCTTTTTGTATGAATCTGAGTTCAAAGTACAAGAGTGCGGGCAGGCACTCACACTCAGACTCTGCGTCCAGATGCTCTGAGTTGTGAGAGGCCTGCTCACATATTTCAAAGTACAAGGGATGCCAAAAGCAATGCCCCAAAAGCTGAAAATCAACAGCCCAAAGGCTTCCTGCTTTCCACAAGCTCTCTCTCTTGAGCCCATAGAAAAATAAAGCAAAAGCTCTCTCTCTCTCTCTCTCTCTCTCTCTCTCTCAATGAAATAAAACGAAGAGGCTTTCTCTCTCTCCCAATTGCATGGGAAAAGCAATGCCCAAAAACTGCCGCAAAAGCTGCTTTCTGGAAAATCCTCCGCAAATCATGGGCTGCCACGTCAGCAGGTGTACGGAATTTTCCTGCAGTTAGGGTTAGGGTTCTTGCATTAGGGTTAGGGTTTCCTGCAGCACTGGATAGCCACGTTGAAACCGGCCTGTTTAATCCAAAAAGGGCGGTAGACCTTAGACTTAAACCTTATTTGCTTTCACCCATTTAATTTGTCGCCCACTTTACCTGTACTTTCAAGACACAACAAAGGGGAAAGGGATACAGACTGCTAGAATGCACCTGTATGAGAAGACCGACACCGGATTGACCCCTAACTTAAGCGCTCCTTTTGGTATTTCTTTATTGTTTAAAAGAGGGAATAAACGCTGTGGTTCCCTACAAGCTGCCCCGCACAAGCTTGGCTGAATTTCAACTGTTCTGGCCCGATTTCGGTAGCATAACTATACTAGGACCCTTCACAGTCAGTATTCCCACGCATTGAATGACTTTCCCGATGCATACGGGCACTTTGCAAAACCTGGCGAGAATCTGCAGCACGCTGAATTCTCTGTTTTCAGCCCCGAAAATGCGCCAGATCACTTGTACAGCGGTCCCCTCGTGTCCCTGAACCTCCTGGGGGTATTAGGGTCCGTTTAGGGCCAAAACCCTAAACCTGCAAAAATACACAGCAGGCTGTAATTTACTGTTTCGGGCTCCGTTTCGTGTGCCGATCGCATCCGTAGCAAGTCCTCGAGCTCCCGCATCTGTAGGGCTACTTGCCCTTTGAATCGGACGAGATTTCTGGCGTGAAACCTCTCCGAATTCACCTGTACCTGTGGGGGATTAGCCGCTAGCTAATCCAGTACCTGTGTAAGAGGCTCTTGCCTCGGCAATCGCTGTAACAGACTTGGACACTCCAAGTCAAGAATCAACCGCGACAGCACCAAATAACCACTTCAAAACAATTCACAGATCACAATAGATTTGCACTGGCCCGACGGAGTTCCGTGCCTAGAGATATTGGCCCCAAAGACTGGCGCCCTTTCGGTATTTCTTTTTATATTAATCAATCATCAAAGTACAAGAGAGCGGTTAGGGTTTCACTCTCAGACTCTGCGTCTAGATGCTCTGAGAAGTGAGGCCCTCATCACTAATTTAAAGGTTACAAGGGATGCCCAAAACCAGAGCCCCAAAAGCTTCAAAGCAAAAGCAGATTCTCTCTCTCTCTCTCAATGAGAGTCAGTAAAAAGCAAGTTCTCTTTTTCTCTTTCTTTCTCCCAAATCAAAGCGAAAAGTTTTTTTTAATATATTCCGCTTCCGCGATTTTCGGAAATTAGGGTTTTTGGCAGAAATTAGGGTTTGCAGGAATTTTAGGGTTTCTGGCAGAAATTAGGGTTTTTGCTATCTGCCACATCATCACTTTGTGACATACCCCCCTCTTGAAAGCATTGTAATCGACCGCGATTACGCCTGCAAAACCGACAAAAGCCATAAACCGTCTTAGCAGACACTGACTGTTAGTACCTACGTACTAGGAACACACATCTAGCACATGTACAAAATCGACAGTCCCATCACACGACATCACAGGACATCACCCGACATCACAGGACATCAGATGACATTCAACATTCATTCAGATCTTAGACCATGATTTATCGGCAATGTAGCTAGCAATCACATCTAGGTCCAATCGGGACCTCATCGATGTCCGATTTACTAACCCCTATTGCAACCATGTCTATTCGAGATCAATCAGACCAAAATGCTGCAGTCATTTCGTCTATCAGTTGCTGCACTCACAAGAAGTCAAGAACAAATCAGTATCATAATCAGGAATTCCATTTCATAAAGTCATCCAGCAGAATACTGTCAGCTCTCAGTATCCCTGAAGCTCAAAGAGACATGAGTGACTTTAGTATCAAAATCGAGGCATCTATTGACAAAGGAGCGGAGTAACTCCCCTCTTGTGCATCCCACTGCACCAGATCTTCGGCCAAGCTGAGTTTCTGGGTTCCGTTTGGAGTAGACTATGCTAAACCAAAACATCGAGGTAAAGTTTCACAATCCGAGGAGTATCTGCTAGGTCCTCCTCCTCCATCCACTTCGCATCAAATGCAGGAAAGTTCTTGAACTTAACCAAGAACCGCCTTCGGACTTTACCTTTCTTCGTATCGTTATGTGCCAAAATCTGTTCAGGAACAAGGATCTTCTCCTTTTCTTCCACTTCGGGTTGCTCATCAGGCTCCCCATCATTAGGCACATCACCCTTAACAGGTTTCAAGAGACTCACATGCAATGCATTGTGAATCCTCCAAGTATCTGGCAGTTTCAATCGGAAGGAGACATCATTTATCTTGTCAGTGATCTGGAAAGGTCCGTAGTATCGCATACTAAGCTTTGGAAAAAGCCTCTCCTTCCCTTTTTCTTTCGTAGTCGTGCCTTCTCAAAAGTAAGAGCACCCAATCATCCTCCTTCAGTTTCAAGTCGCGACGATGGCGATCCGCTGCCTCTTTTTGTCGTTCTTGAGACTCCTGCAAAGTCTCGCGAACCTTGGCAAAAGCCGTATCCAAATCTCGCGAATATTCATCCGCTTCAAATATCTAATCTTTCGTGCTCAGGAAGGATGGAACCTTCGCAGCACTTTCAACAATCTCACATGGCGTCTTCCCCGTCGAAGAGTGTATCGTGTTATTGTAGGCAAATTCCACCAAAGGTAAGTTCTTTTCCCATTGAGTCTTCTGATCCGAGATACAAGACTTCAATAAATCTAAAATCACTGAATTGGCAACCTCAAATTGCTTGTCAGTTTGCAAGTGGAACGATGACGAGAACTGCAACTGCGTGCCAATGTTCTCCCAAATTGCCTTCCAAAACAAACTCATAAATCTGGGGTCTCTGTCGGAGACAATCGTCTCAGACGTGCCATGTAATCGGAAAATCATCGTGATCATTCTGTGTTCTTGGGAGATCAAAAATGAAATCCATTGCAATACTTTCCCAGGGGTGGGTGGGTATGGGTAAAGGCTGTAACAATCCCTGTGCGTTATGCCTGTCAAACTTGACCTTTTGGCATACCAAGCAACTGCGCACAAACTCTTCCACGTCCTTCTTGAGTCTCCGCCAAAAGAAATATCTCTCTACCCCTCAACGGTTGTGTAACGCACAACATAGTCTTTTTCATCAAGTAGCCTTCCCGAAGGGAGTATCCAGCTACTGTCTCCCCATCCCGTATCCGTGTGAAAATATCTGCAAAATCTGTATCTGTGGCATACTGATCGACCATATCCTCGAAGCTCCTATGATGTATCGTGGAAACAGCGAGAACCAAGTGTTTCCGAGACAAAGCATCTGCCACCACATTCTTCTGTCCCTACACATGGACAATCTTGAAGTGGAACTGTGACAAGATGTTCACCCACCGCATCTGCTTTTCCGAAAGCTGCTTCTGTGACAAGAAGTAGCGCAAACTCTGATGGTCTGTAAAGACAGTAAAATCCGCTCCGAGTAGGTAATGCCGCCACTGAGTAAGAGCATGGATAACTGCCAAAAGCTCTTTCTCATAGATCTGTGCTGTCATCTCTGGCCTAGAGAACAAACGGCTCTCGTAAGCTATGAAATGGCCTTCTTGCATCAAGACCGCACCTAGACTACGACCACAAGCATCACAATACACATCAAATGACTTCTGCAAGTCCGGCAAAGTCAAAACAGGTCCCGTAGTCAATTTCTCTTTCAATGTCTGAAAGGCAGTCACCTCTGTGGGTCCCCACGAAAAAGGTACTCCTTTCTGTGTCAAGACATGCAAAGGGGAAGCAACCTCTGCAAACTTTCGTATGAACCGCTTGTAGTACGAACACAATCCCACGAAGCTTCTAACTTCATGGACATTCCTCAAATCGGGCCAATCACGGATAGTCTCTATCTTGGCCGAGTCCATTTGCACTCCTGTTGCTGACACAATGTGTCCCAAAAAAGTGTATCTCTGGTAGGAAAAATTCACTTTTCTTTGCATTAATCACTAACATGTGATCTCGTAATGCCTGAAAGACTTGAAGCAGATGATCTTTGTGTTCTGCCTCATTCTTGGAGAAAACAATGATGTCGTCAAAGAAAGTGCCAACAAATAGCCTGTACTCTCGAAAAATCCTATCCATCATCCGGTTAAATGTCGTAGGAGCATTGGTTAAGCCAAAAGGCATCACCAAAAACTCAAATAACCCAAAAGTCGTCCGAAAAGTTGTCTTGTAGACATCTCCTGGCGCTATCCTGGTATGATGATATCCACTCTTCAAGTCAATCCTGCTAAAGCACGAGGATCCCTGTAACTTGTCGAGTATATCATCGATCCTAAGAATCGGAAATCTGTTCTAGATGGTGATTTCGTTGAGAGTGCTATAATCGATGCACATTCTCCAAGATCCGTCTTTCTTCAAAAACCAACAACACTGGAGAGCAATACGGTGAAGTACTAGGCTGGACAAGACCCTTTTCCAAGAGGTCTTTCACTTGGTTCATAGTCTTTTCATTCTGTACTCGGCTCACACGATAAGGTGGCCGATTCGGTGGCGTGCTTCCAGATATCAGATCAATGGTATGATCTTCAGGCCCTCTCAAAAGCAATCGGCATGAGCGTGGAGAAAAAATCTTGGCGTTCTTTTCTTCAGGTCAAAACATATTCAACCTTTATCCATCGTTCAGTTCTCCCAAAAGAATGAGTAAGAAAACTGAAGTTCATCAAGTACAATCTCTAAGCCCTTCATAAAGTCGCTTTCTCGGCCCGGTAGTCAACCACGGCGTAGTTCTTGTGGTACCAAGGGATCTTGAGTAGAACGTCACTCGCGTGCCCTGAACACCCCTGTCATTGCAAACAAAGTTTTCCAATGCTCGGTGTAATTTCAACATCCCATCCGGGTGCCAGTCGAACTACCTCCGCCTGTGGCGTCAGTCTGTCGGGCGTAGTTCCAAATCAAGCCGCCAATTCCAAGCGAAAAGAAGTTGGCCTTGGCTCCTTCAAAAGAGCTTCCTGATCCTTCACTTTGCCCCGAAAGCGGCAAAGTTTGTACTTTCATTCATTCGATTCGGTGCAGGTCCCACGCCATGTGGTACCAGTTCTGCTTTTCTATCTGCCTTTTCTGCCACATTCCTCAGCTGCTCTCGAACTCTCAGACCTGTCGTCGTCTTTATCATTTTGTTCTTTCTGTGCCTTATCAGGGCACTTCGCGGAGATATGTCCATGTTCCCCGCATCCAAAGCACTTCCCCTCTCTGATGAAGCGAGCTCTCTCCTCAGGAGTAAGCTTGGGTCGTGCATCCTTTTTTTTTCTCTGGGTTGCTCTTTTTCATTCTACTTTCATTCCCAGAAGTTTGTTCGGCTCGTTGTGTCATGGCCTCATCTGTGGGGTAGGTCAGACTGCCAGAGTGAATGGCAAAGCCCCGCTTCGCATGACTCATCAACTCCTGAATAGAAGCTGACTTTTGTTCCAACCAGTGATCTCGGATCTCTGTAGGTAGACCCAAGGTAAACTGCTCAATCTGTTCTCTGAACGAGATCTTCTTGAATGAAGAGGCGGGTAGAAAAGAGTTCCAGAATCTTTCACAATAAGCATTGATTGTATCTTTCTTGGTCATCCGAAGATGGTTCCAAGCAGCTCGTACATCTCGTTCATATTCTTGCGTCAACCAAGAAGAAATAAAAAGCTTCTTAAATTTCAGCCATTTAACTGGTGCACTCTTGTTAAAAGAAGCGTGGACCACCAAGTACGAGCATTCCCCTTAAGGTAAGAGGTAGCTCTCTGAATCTTGGAGTGCTCTGAATAGCGTCCTTCCGCGAAAGCAATGTCAAACTGCTGAATAAAAGACAAAGCCTTCGAAGCATCTGAGTATCCTGAAAAGTATCAAACTTGATCGAGTGGCCACCTTCCTTAAACTCTCGGACTTTCTTGTTTTTTTCTTCGAGAAAGTCATACTGGTTGGCTTTGTAAAAATTCTTCTTGTTCGCATAAAACTTTCCGTCATCGGAGTCTGAGCTGTCTGTAGACGAGTCCTCAGAAGAACTGTCAGTCTCTGGGCGAGATGTAGCCTTCTTCTTGCCCTTTCCGAAGCTTTGTTTCTTGCTTCGCTTTTTACCTTTTCTGTCTTCTTCGCTCGAATCTGAAGAGCTAGAAGAACTGTCAAAAGAAGAAGAAGAAGAAGAACTGGGTACTCCTTCGAATCGAACACGCTTCTTCTGTTTCTTTGCCTTGTCAAATGTCGACCGACGACCCAAATATCCCGGGAAGTCAGTACCTTTCTTCTGCTTTTTGCCGTGCTTTTTGTCTTTCTTTTGTACGTCGAAAAGCTGAGCAATCCGTGCATCAACCACGTTCTCCATTTCCTTCTCCGTATATTTGTTGGAGGCAAAAGGTTTCTTGAGAGCGGGTTTCGGGAGTGGTGTTGTGGTTCTCTGCCACTCCATCTGTACCTCTTCCAAAGAGGTCTGGTTCATATATTTTGCCATCTTCGGGTCCTTGGCAAAATTGAGCATCATCTTTGTTGCATCGCCGATCAACTGGCGACACTCCATCTCTCGCCGCTCCGCCTAAGTAGGCCAAGGCGGGCCGTACTCTCTGCCGGAATCTTCCTTGTGATCCTTGCCCGCATCTCCAAATGCAGAGGGAGTCGATTGATCATTGCCTGAAGCCATAGGTGCTGCGGAAAAAAAAATTCGGGGATCGGATTTCCCGTAGAAGAGAAATCGGCCGTGCTCTGATACCACTATAACAGACTTGGACACTCTAAGTCAAGAATCAACCGCGACAACACCAAATAACCACTTCAAAACAATTCACAGATCACAATAGATTTGCACTGGCCCAGCGGAGTTCCGTGCCTAGAGATATTGGCCCCAAAGACTGGCGCCCCTTTCGGTATTTCTTTTTATATTAACCAATCATCAAAGTACAAGAGAGCGGTTAGGGTTTCACTCTTAGACTCTGCGTCCAGATGCTCTGAGAAGTGAGGCCCTCACCACTAATTTAAAGGTTACAAGGGATGCCCAAAAGCAGAGCCCCAAAAGCTTCGAAGCAAAAGCAGATTCTCTCTCTCTCTCTCTCTCAATGAGAGTCAGTAAAAAGCAAGTTCTCTTTTTCTCTTTCTTTCTCCCAAATCAAAGCGAAAAGCTGAGATTTGCGTCGCTCAAAATTTCCCAATTTTTTAAAAAAAAAAATAAAAAAAGAAAAATATATATTCCGCCTCCACGATTTCCGAAAATTAGGGTTTTTGGCAGAAATTAGGGTTTGCAGGAATTTTAGGGTTTCTGGCAGAAATTAGGGTTTTTGCTATCCGCCACGTCATCACTTTGTGACAATCGCGCATGAACCCACACAACTGTACATTGGTCAATTGAAAAGCCCACTAGAGGGGCATAACATACTGCCATAGGGGAGAGAGAGGGCAATGGGTAGCGTGCAGGGGATCATTCCTGGCACCGCACTGTACATAAGAGGGAAAGGAAGCACTCCATAGCTCTCAACCTGTTGACAGGCTCTCAATGAAGCATCCCCCCAGCATAAATCGAGCGCCCCCTCTTCTGCCCCCTCTTCTGCCCTTGACCTGTAATGCATCTGTGAACAAATAGATGCAAAAAGGGGAAGATTTCTATGGCTGCCAAAACCTGCGTATCGTTGAAAACGCCGCAAAACAGCCCTGTAAACACGCATCTGATGCCTTCCAATGCTGAAAATGAGCTCCTTAGTCTTAGGTAAAGTCATGGGAAGCTCATAAATGGAGAGAAATGGCTGAAAATCACAATAATCAGCCTCCAGAACTGCTCCGGAAAGTCAGTTACGGATTCTCTTCTCCCAAACTTGGTAAATTGACCAAAAAGTGCCACTTGGCACTCATATATGCAATTTCCCCGCATTGGGCTTCCTGCTTAAAAATCTCTCAACTAGTGCATCAGTTGACTTTGCAGCAGAGTAATAAAATGTTCCCCTTGTCATTCCGGAGATAATGACGCGAACACATTTTCAGGTCCCAAAATAGCAGTTCCCTAAATTTTAGGAAATGCTGCCATTGTATCTTTCTAGGTCATCCGACCCTCTTTGTACACTGTAGCTACACCAAGAACTGAAATGTAGCCTCTGTAGCAAAGGATTCCACTTTGGCTAGTCAATGACCCCACTTTGGCTAACCATAGTTCTTGTCCAACCTTAGTGCTCCCTTGCCCTTAGGCTTGGACTCCCTCTTAACAGTTCCACGCTAGCTATGCAATGCACGGCAATTAGATTTCCCGAGGGGTGTTTCCAAAAAGGGAAGTAAAATAATAAGAAAGAAATCAACAAAAAGGATAGATAGTAGTCACATGCTGGTGACATACCCCCCTCTTGAAATCTCAAACGTCCTCGTTTGCATCTATGTCGTACATGCTCATAGTCAACACTGATGTATTCAACACCTGTCGACACATGTACGACACATACATGCTCATTGTCAACCCTAGTGTATTCAACACCTCGTCGACACATGTATTGCCTGCGTGTGAACCTTGTCCCAATGACATAGTGGTAGCTTCACACTCTGCCATTGCTTTGAGTCGTTCACTTTCCAATGACAAAATTGTAGCCACACATTTTGCCACTGTCTTATAGTACACGTTGGGCCCAGTAACACTTTCGAGCATACCCAAACCGACAGTTTAAGAATGCAGTTACACGTATCCTTTAATAGAAGCAATTACTGTATCCTTGACAAACTGACAAGAAATACTCACTTCTATAGCACTAACCACACTTTTGGACATTCCGTAAGAGCAATTGCCAAATTGACAATCTGTACAGCTCTAACATTCATGTAATATGTACTTGATTTGAGCTCACTTTAAATACCATGTACATCATTTCTTTCAGAAGCCATTGTCACACTGACAATCCATGTGGCTTTGAAACTCAAAGGGTCAAGGTAGGTTGCAAATCGAAGGCTTCAAGGTAAAGTGATAACACAGTTGGTGACTCTACAAGTTCACCTTCTTCCATCTACTTAGCATCCATTGGTGGATAGTTTCTGAACTTCACCAAGTAACGCCTAGCAACCTTGCCTTTCACTTTTCTTTCTTTATGTGCCAAAATCTGTTCCGGGACCAAGATCTCGTCAAGTTCCTCGACTTCCGGTTGATCTTCAGCTGACATATCCTCTGGCACATCACCCACATAGGGTCTGAGAAGACTCACATGAAACGTATTGTGAATCTTCCAACTCTCAGGCAATTTCTACCTACATGCAACATCATTGATTATGTCGCATACTTGAAAAGGCCCATAGTAACGCATGCTGAGCTTTGGAAACAGTCTTTCCTTGCTCTTCATCTTCTTTAACCTTGCCTTTTCAAAGCGTAGAAGCACCCAATCACCAAGTGAAAATACCACTTCACGACGGTGATGATCAGCTGCTTTCTTTTGCTTTGCCTAACTCTTTTCTAAGGCCACTTTGACCTTCTTGTACATTTCATCCATGTCCTGAATAAATCATCATCCGTCTGTGGTGGTCTTGAAGACTCACCCACTTCATGTGTCTGTTGACCCTGCGAAGAGAAAACCTCTTCAGTCACATTATCTGGTCTGTCAGCCATAATTGCAATTTCCTGTGTCTGATCTATGATCCCCTGTGTCTTCAAACCCAACCTGACTAAGGCTCACTGCTATGGAAAAAAGTGATTTAATCCCGGCGATGGAACCATGAAACCGGCCCGTTTAATCCAAAAAGGGCTGTAGACCTTAGACTTAAACCTTATTTGCTTTCACCCATTTAATTTGTCGCCCACTTTACCTGTACTTTCAAGACACAACAAAGGGGAAAGGGATATAGACTGCTAGAATGCACCTGAATGAGAAGACCGACACCAGATTGGCCCCTAACATATGCGCTCCTTTCGGTATTCTTTATTGTTTAAAAGAGGGGATAAACGCTGTGGTTCCCTACAAGCTGCTCCGCACAAGCTTCGCTGAATTCCAACTGTTCCGGCCCGATTTCGGCAGCATAACTATACTAGGACCCTTCACAGTCAGTATTCCCACGCATTGAATGACTTTCCCGACGCATACGGGCACTTTGCAAAACCTGGCGAGAATTTGCAGCACGCTGAATTCTCTGTTTTCAGCCCCGAAAATGTGCCAGATCACTTATACAGCGGTCCCCTCGTGTCCCCGAACCTCCTGGGGGTATTAGGGTCCGTTTAGTTCCAAAACCCTAAACCTGCAAAAATACACAACAGGCTGTAATTTACTGTTTTGGGCTCCGTTTCGTGTGCCAGTCGCATCCGTAGCAAGTCCTCGAGCTCCCGCACCTGTAGGGCTACTTGCCCTTTGAATTGGACGAGATTTCTGGTGTGAAACCTCTCCGAATTCACCTGTACCTGCGGGGGATTAGCCGCTAGCTAATCCAGTACTTGTGCAAGAGGCTCTTGCCTCGGCAATCGCGCATGAACCCACACAACTGTACATTGGTCAATTGAAAAGCCCACTAGAGGGGCATAACATACTGCCATAGGGGAGAGAGAGGGCAGTGCGTAGCGTGCAGGGGATCATTCCTGGCACTGCACTGTACATAAGAGGGAAAGGAAGCACTCCATAGCTCTTAACCTGTTGAGAGGCTCTCAATGAAGCATCCCCCCAGCATAAATCGAGCGCCCCCTCGTCTGCCCTTGACGTGTAATGCATCTGTGAACAAATAGATGCAAAAAGGGGAAGATTTCTATGGATGCCAAAACCTGCGTATCGTTGAAAACGCCGCAAAACAGCCCTGTAAAGAAGCATCTGATGTCTTCCAATGCTGAAAATGAGCTCCTTAGTCTTAGGTAAAGTCATGGGAAGCTCATAAATGGAGAGAAATGGCTGAAAATCACAATTATCAGCCTCCAAAACTACTCAAGAAAGTCAGTTACGGATTCTCTTCTCCGAAACTTGGTAAATTGACCAAAAAGTGCCACTTGGCACTCATATATGCAATTTCCCCGCATTGGGCTTCCTGCTTAAAAATCTCTCAACTAGTGCATCAGTTGACTTTGCAGCAGAGTAATAAAATGTTCCCCTTGTCATTCCGGAGATAATGACGCGAACACATTTTCAGGTCCCAAAATAGCAGCTCCCTAAATTTTAGGAAATGCTGCCATTGTATCTTTCTAGGTCATCCGACCCTCTTTGTACACTGTAGCCACACCAAGAACTGAAATGTAGCCTCTGTAGCAAAGGATTCCACTTTGGCTAGTCAATGACCCCACTTTGGCTAACCATAGTTCTTTCTGCTGGGCTGCACTAACCCTGTCCTTCCTGTTCACAAATGTAGCATTTCTTGGCCTCCCTAAGAGCTTTCCTTTCTTGAAAAGTTTTGCCAGAAAAATGCCTTTTTTGTCCTTGCCCTCGTTCCGAAGAAGACTTAGACTGCTTCTTGGACGTATCACCTTCTTCAGTGGAGGGCTTCTTTGTGGGAGGCTCAGAAGGCTTTGCTGCAACATTGCCCTTGGCTGAAAACTGTTTGCCCTGGGCCCCTTTCTTGTGGCTATTAAATCCATCGGAATCTCCCTTCGACAGATTGTTGGCCACTCTTGCATTCTCTATCAATTGAAACATATTCATGACAGTAGTCTTTGTGCAGTAGTCCCTGATTTTCTTGGGCAATCCGCAACAGTACTTCTCAATTTGTTCTGACAATGGCACAAACCTGTAAGAGGTGACTGGCAATAGTGCGGCCCAAAACTGTTTATTGTACTCTTCCAAATTCGCACACTGTTTAGCATTCAACTCGTGCCATTCAGTCATCACATCCACTTCAAAAGTGTTTGTCAACCATGCAGGCGCAAAAAGCTGTTTGAATTGGACCCACGTTGTTGGGGCTTGACCCTGGTTCAACAATGCGGTCCACCATTGGAGCGCATTCCCTTTCAAGAAAGTGGCAGCCTTGCGTATCTTTGAAGATTCCGTGAAGTTTCCTCCAGCATAAGCTGCATCAAACTGCTGTATAAAGGTCAAAGCCTTTAATTGGTCCTCAGTTCCTCTGAAAGTTTCAAACTTCACTCCCTACCCACCTTCCTTGTAATCCTTAGGCTGACTCAAAGGAGCCACATTATCATAAACAGGTGCTTGTAACAGTGGTGCTCCATGAGTGTTCATTCCAGCACTCGCATCAACTGTTTTCCCTATCATATCTGCATTTTGTACGTATGGCTGCGAAAAACCAGCCATACCAAATTGTGTTCCAAGCACTCGAAACTGGCCATAGGCACCCTGAAAACCTGGTTGGACACCCATGTTCGCGTACATAGGGTTACCCATGCCTGTTTGCATTGTCCTGAACACATTCCCTGGCATATAACCTGTGGAAGGTCCTGCCATAGCTTGAAACACTGAACCACCTCCAAAATAACCAGGATAAGTATTAGGTAATGGAAGGGTCTGACGCATAGCCTGTTCATTGCTCCCTTGACCATTCACAAACGGTTCCTGTCCAGCTAAAGCAAGTTGCTTTGGATCATTGGACACCGCTAGTTGCTCAACCACATGGGCTTTCCCTCGAGCATCATGAGTCCTCTGTGCATTGGAAATCTCCTTTTCCTGCAACGGCTCAGTCATGCCCTGTGTAGGAGGCTGAAAACCCTGTGTCGGAGCCTGTAAGAATTCCTGCATCCTTGGGTTGTTAGCCAATTGTTGAAACATGTCCATGCAACAACGCAGTTGAGTTCTAAACAACCTGTCCTCTTCTTGAAGAATTGAAGGAATTTTCTCTGTGCCATGTGAGGAAGATCCCTCTTCAAGTACTTGGTCTCTCTTCTCTGCCATATCGACAAGCTCTGTGTTGCTTTCACCCACAACAATCCACGCTGCACTTTTTGAAGAAAAAGTGACTATCCCGTCGATGGAACCATATAACCGGCTTGTACAACGTAGAGGGCGGTACTATTTCAATTACCTGCTAACTTTACTCAGAGCACTGAGAAGGGAAGAGAACACAGTTGCGTCCAGCGACTAGAATGTCACTGCGCAAACGAGACCGACACCCTGTAGGCCCCAAAGACTGGCGCCCCTTTTGGTATTTCTTTATTCAAATTAAGGTAGACGATCCGACCACTTAGCACAAGCTTTCACAAAGCTGTCCAAACCTGGCGAGGGCTGAAAACGCAGGTTTTCGACCGGATTTCGACAGCATAACGGCGCAAAAACCCCTGTAGGTCAAAAACCTTTGTCTAGGACGGATTCCCTCGATATCTGGAAGCTTTCTGGTGAGCTGTCACAGAAATTCAGCGGGCTGTAATTCTCTGTTTTTCACTGCCGGGAGCCCAAAAGCCTGTACACGCATCCCAAGGCTCTCATGAGGCTCCCCCGATGTTCCCTTGCAGTTTAGGTGCGAAACCCTAAACCTGCAGAAAAACACAGCAGGCTGTAATTCCCTGTTTCGGATCGTTTTTAGCGGAGCGAACACGCCTACGCGTGTCCCAAGGGCTCCCGCACGCAATGGGGCAATTTCGCTGTGAATTGGACGAGTTTTCACGCGAGAAAACTCTCCAAACTCGCAATCTTTCGTGATGGAACTGTGCGTACCTGTGGGGGATTAGCAATTAGCTAATCCGGTTCCTGTTCAAAAGGCTCTTGCCTTGGCAAACGCGCATAAACCCCAAGAACTGTACATAGGACAAATGAGAAGCCCACTAGTGGGGCATAACATACTGTATGTAGGGGAGAAAGAGAGTAGTATGTAGCGTGTGGGGCATCACTCCCGTCACCATACTGTGCATAGAGGGCAAGGTAAGCATTCCATAGCTTCTGTACCTGCTACAATCCACCTGAGGCTGAAAATGGCGCCCCCTTTGTTGATATGCAGCTCGTTTTTGCCTCCCGGAGTGGCAGAATCGCTCACAGGCTGACACGTCGCCCAGTTTCTGAGTTTGGGGTTTCCCTGCTAAAAATATCTCAACTGGTGCGTCAGTTGACTTGGCAGCAGAGCAATAAAATGTTCCCCTTGTCATTCTAGAGCTAATGACGCGAACACATTTTCCGGTCAAAAATAGCAGTTCCCTAAATTTTAGGAGATGCTTCCATGGCGTCCCTATCGGTCTCCTGACCATCATTGAAGACTACCATTTGACCAACATCTACAATGTGGGTTAATTTACTGGCCCCTTTCAACTTATAAAGTTGCAGTGACTTGACGAGTGGCCCAAATTCCAGTTTAGCGCACACGAGCTTCCATACTCATCAGAATTCAATGCTAACTGGCCCGGGCAGTCCCTGTCTGACCGACCTAGATCCCCGACGTGAGAAACCCATTTGGTTGCAGCCGTTTCACACTGGCCATGCAATGTCCACTTGCACCTTTTCAAGGGTTTCGGGGAAAACAAGTAAAAATAAAATAAATAAAAATATCTAGTACTTATTTACGGAAGGCAACAGAAAAAATACACCTCCTGGTGACAGTATCCTTGACAAACTGACAAGAAACACTCACTTCTATAGCACTAACCACACTTTTGGACATTCCGTAAGAGCAATTGCCAAACTGACAATCTGTACAGCTCTAACATTCATGTAATATGTACTTGATTTGAGCTCACTTTAAATACCATGTACATCATTTCTTTCAGAAGCCATTGCCACACTGACAATCCATGTGGCTTTGAAACTCAAAGGGTCAAGGTAGGTTGCAAATCGAAAGCTTCAAGGTAAAGTGATAACACAGTTGGTGACTCTGCAAGTTCACCTTCTTCCATCTACTTAGCATCCATTGGTGGATAGTTTCTGAACTTCACCAAGTAACGCCTAGCAACCTTGCCTTTCACTTTTCTTTCTTTATGTGCCAAAATCTGTTCCGGGACCAAGATCTCGTCAAGTTCCTTGACTTTCGGCTGAACTTCAGCTGACATATCCTCTGGCACATCACCCACATAGGGTCTGAGAAGACTCACATGAAACGTATTGTGAATCTTCCAACTCTCAGGCAATTTCATCCTATATGCAACATCATTGATTATGTCGCATACTTGACAAGGCCCATAGTAACGCATGCTGAGCTTTGGAAACAGTCTTTCCTTGCCCTTCATCTTCTTTAACCTTGCCTTTTCAAAGCGTAGAAGCACCCAATCACCAAGTGAAAATACCACTTCACGACGGTGATGATCAGCTGCTTTCTTTTGCTTTGCCTAACTCTTTTCTAAGGCCACTTTGACCTTCTTGTACATTTCATCCATGTCCTAAATAAATCATCATCCGTCTGTGGTGGTCTTGAAGACTCACCCACTTCATGTGTCTGTTGACCTTGCGAAGAGGAAACCTCTTCAGTCACATTATCTGGTCTATCATCCATAATTGCAATTTCTTTTGTCTGATCTATGATCTCCTGTGTCTTCAAACCCAACCTGACCAAGGCTCATTGCTATGGGAAAAAGTGATTTAATCCCGGCGATGGAACCATGAAACCGGCCTGTTTAATCCAAAAAGGGCTGTAGACCTTAGACTTAAACCTTATTTGCTTTCACCCATTTAATTTGTCGCCCACTTTACCTGTACTTTCAAGACACAACAAAGGGGAAAGGGATATAGACTGCTAGAATGCACCTGAATGAGAAGACCGACACCAGATTGGCCCCTAACATAAGCGCTCCTTTCGGTATTTCTTTATTGTTTAAAAGAGGGAATAAATGCTGTGGTTCCCTACAAGCTGCCCCGCACAAGCTTGGCTGAATTCCAACTGTTTTGGCCCGATTTCGGCAGCATAACTATACTAGGACCCTTCACAGTCAGTATTCCCACGCATTGAATGACTTTCCTGACGCATACGGGCACTTTGCAAAACCTGGCGAGAATCTGCAGCACGTTGAATTCTCTGTTTTCAGCCCCGAAAATGCGCCAAATCACTTGTACAGCAGTCCCCTCGCGTCCCTGAACCTCCTGGGGGTATTAGGGTCCGTTTAGGGTCAAAACCCTAAATGGCAAAAATACACAGCAGGCTGTAATTTACTGTTTCGGGCTCCGTTTCGTGTGCCGGTCGCATCCGTAGCAAGTCCTCGAGCTCCCTTATCTGTAGGGTACTTGCCCTATGAATCGGACGAGATTTCTGGCGTGAAACCTCTCCGAATTCACCTGTACCTGCGGGGGATTAGCCGCTAGCTAGTCCAGTACCTGTGCAAGAGGCTCTTGCCTCGGTAATAGCGCATGAACCCACACAACTGTACATTGGTCAATTGAAAAGCCCACTAGAGGGGCATAACATACTGCCATAGGGGAGAGAGAGGGTAGTGCGTAGCGTGGACGGCATGACTCCTGGCACCACACTGTACATAAGAGGGAAACGAAGCACTCCATAGCTTTCAACCTGTGACAGGCTCTCAATGAAGCATCCCCCCAACATAAATCGAGCGTCCCCTCTTCTGCCCTTGACCTGTAATGCATCTGTGAACAAATAAATGCAAAAAGGGGAAGATTTCTATGGCTACCAAAAGTTGCGTATTGTTGAAAACGCAAGAAAACAGCCCTGTAAACACGCATCTGATGCCTTCCAATGCTGAAAATGAGCTCCTTAGTCTTAGGTAAAGTCATGGGAAGCTCAAAAATGGAGAGAAATGGCTGAAAATCACAATTATCAGCCTCCAAAACTGCTCCAGAAAATCAGTTACGGATTCTCTTCTCCCAAACTTGGTAAATTGACCAAAAAGTGCCACTTTGGCACTCATACATGCAATTTCCCCGCATTGGGCTTCTTGCTTAAAAATCTCTCAACTAGTGCATCAGTTGACTTTGCAGCAGGGTAATAAAATGTTCCCCTTGTCATTTCGGAGATAATGACGTGAACACATTTTCAGGTCCCAAAATAGTAGTTCCCTAAATTTTAGGAAATGGTGCCATTGTATCTTTCTAGGTCATTCGACCCTCTTTGTACACTGCAGCGACAACAAGAAGTGAAATGTAGCCTCTGTAGCAAAGGATTCCACTTTGGCTAACCATAGTCCTTGTCCAACCTTAGTGCTCTCTTGCCCTCAGGCCTAGACTCTTTCACGATTGTGACTAGTTACACTCTTCTTGATTCATTACAGATGAGGATGCGAAGTGTGACTAACCGAGGAGGACTCCTGTTCTCGAATGGTCACACCCCTTCGCCCAAAAGACATACCTCTTCGCCAAAAGCCACACTCCTTCGACGACTGGTCACACCCCTTCACCTTACGGATGCGACTCTTCACCCAATGGTTGCAGCTCTTCGCCGAAAGGATGTGTCTTTTCGCCTAAAGTCATGTCTCTTCACAAAGAGACATGCCTCTTCACTGATGACTATTCAATTCCTATAAAAGGAACCCTTGTATCACACTTTCAATCAATCAATTACAGAGTCTTCTAAGTCTTGTTCTGAGTTCAGTTTCAGTTTCTTAAGTCTTAATCATGAGTTTAAGTACTTAATTAAGGATTAGCGACTAGAATCCTTACAGTGGTATCAGAGCAAATTTTTCCCGGGACCCGAAGGTTGTGAGCCTCTCACCCTCACTGCTACTCTCCCCCTTCCCGGAGTTGTATGGAAGCAGAAGAAAGATGGCCAGGACCCATGTCAACATGAGGTAAATTTTTTTTTTCTCAAACACATACAACAAAAGCTAAGCAGAAGATGGCAAAAAGCGTGGGTGTTGCGGCATACCCGTTGCAGCTTTTGGAGTAAGACTCCATAACAGTAGGTGACGCTTCGCGTGGATCTCCCTTGCGCATTAGCCGCAAGCCCATGCATCCAGGCCGCCCCTTAACCCGGCAACTCGCTCACGGCAGCCCAACAAGGCAGCGCTGGCTGTTTTTCGAAGAGGCAGCAGCTTACGCTTTTAAAAATCAGCAACGCAGCGTTTCACTTAAAATAAGCCAGCGCTGGAGTTTATTAATCAAGGCCACCCTTTCACTTTACAAGATTTTGGCCGGCCGCCCCACTTAATTTTAAGTGGGCACCCTTGGGCACCCCTTTGTGGAAAAAAAAAATAAAAAATGCCAAGAGGCCAGCGGCAGCCAGCGCAAATGGCAAGACAGCGCCATCAGGAGAAAAATTCAGCGCACCCTCTTCTGCTAACTTCCAGCGCCACCAATTCTGGCCATCAACAGACGTGCACGTGGGCTTGTTCAGAGTCATGGACGACGATGCCTTCGATGTTCCCGTCAATTTTCTCTCGTACATAGACGAAGTACCCGAAGAAATATTGCCAGAAAATCCTCCTTCGGCTCCCGAACTGATAATTATACCAGATACACCCGAAGTAGAACTCGTACCCGAACCGGAACCCGCATTCGAACCGGAACCCGCATTTCGGATTCCCCGTCTCCAGTTCCAGTTCCAGAGGAAAGACAGGTTCTCGACTTCCTTTCGGCACCCGAGCCTGCTCCTGTACCTGCATTACAGCCAACAGTGTTCCCCCAAAATTACCTGGTTTATGTCACTCATCGGCATGCCTCGCGCTCACAGGGCTGGGTGGTGTGGCATATCATCGTTACATGCGAGCCTCTTCATTTGCAACACTACGAGCACATACTGAGCCGGTATTCCCACTTGGCTTATTCTCTGACGGAGTGTCGCGTGGATTCAGTAAATGACATCATTTCCCAACAGCCTTTCGTTCGGGTTCACAGCGAGTTACAGCTTCTGGACTACACGTCTTTGACGCCAGACGACACACCTCCTATGGACGAGGTGGAAGATATCGAGGATTCGGATCTTGGACCAGATTTCTTAGAGGAGTGGGACGCAGCATCAGCAGCAGCTTCACCTTTTTACGGCAACCACACCTCTCCAGCTTCTCCGAGATATTCTCTCTGAGCCGTCAGAATGTTAGAGACAGGCAGTGCTGTACCAGACGATCCGATAGCCATCCTCAGAGAACAGATGTCCGTCCTCCAGGAGGCCCTCTCCACCGGTCTTGCATCGATGACCGCACGTTTGGATGTCCTGCAGGCCTTTTCTTCTTCGAGGACGCAGCCAACTACCCATTCAGTTTCTTCGGTAGCAGAGTCAATTCCTGAACAAGTCGACGCTCCGGAACCAGAGGTAGACAATCCTAAATTGAAATATCTTTTTAAGATAATAAACACAGCACAAAAAAAGAAGATAGATGCAAAGTTGCCCGAGCCATACAACGGTCGCCACGATAAGCGCGTGCTGGACCATTGGCTTTTCAAAATGGAGGTTTACTTTTCAAATACTGAGCTCATTGAAAGCAAGAAAGTTGCTTTGGCTAGCTCTCTACTGAAGGATACTGCATTCCTTTGGTGGCGTCGCCGCATCAAAGATGGAAAAATCACCGCTACTTGGGACAAATTCCGGCGCGTTCTTTGCAAGGCTTTTGAGCCTACAAATGCCGATTTCCACGCCCGGTCTTCTCTCCGCCGCCTGAGCCAAACTGGCTCCTTGGCCGCGTACATCTCAGAGTTTCAGAAATTAACTCTTGAGATAGAGACACTCAGTCCTTCCGACAAACTCCCCAGTTTGTTGACGGACTTAAGCCTTCCCTACGAGATGATGTCCATAAATTTAACCCTGCCACACTGGATGCTGCAATCGCTTATGTTGAGCGTCTTGGTGACAATCGGCGCCCACTCAGAAGTTTCCTTCTTGGTGATCGAGTTTCCAATTCTGGAAGCTCTTCACAACATAATTACCAAGGACAAGGTGGTCATAATCAACGTTCTTTCTCAGGAGCTCACTCTTCGAGACAATACTCTGCTGGACAAACTTCTTTCCGACCCCAATCTTCTGGCCAAGCAGCCATTTCCAGAGCCTCCTCTTCGGCAAATAATCAGAATCGACGAAACAATCGTCCCAATTATAGAAGGAATGGTCGTCGTGATTTTCGGCCGAACACGTCCTCTGGACAACAATCCTCTTCATCAGCTCCTTCAACCTCCAACTCCAACCGTACAGGATTATGTACAATTTGTCATGGAGATCACAGATGGTATGAATGCCCCAAGAAGCCAAATCCTTCAAATCCTCGCCAAAATTCTCACATGGAGACCACAATTGCAGAAACTGTCCACAGCCAACCTCTTGTCCCAGACAAAGGCAAACAAGCAGCACGGTGTGTTCGAGTTTCCAAGGTTGTAAGTGCCTTAATGATGAATGCTCGGAATCACGTTACTGCTCCAGTGGATCTTTCGAATCAGGTTCTCAGCCTCCTTGGCTTTGTTGGCAAGCAGCCAATCAACGTTCTGGTGGATAGTGGGTGTTCTACTAATTTCGTCAGCACATCTTTGATTACTAAATTGCGCCTTCCAACTCAACCTAGTGAGGCAGCTTACCAAGTAGAACTTGCTGATGGTTCCTTCCTCGAGTGCAACAAAAGGATTGAAAAGCTGGATTTTCAAATACAGGATTACCAAGATCAGCTTGGTTTTTCAATTATGCCCTTGTCACATTACGACTTGATCCTTGGCCAATCTTGGTTATTTCAGTATGATCCAATAATCAGTTTAAGAGATCACTCAATTCGGCTCTTTCACAAGCAACAGGAAATAGAGCTTCGTGGTCTTTTCAGTGCCAAACCCATTATATTGGTTTCTGCTTTACAAGTCAAACGGCTGGTTCGAAAACGTGATTGTGCTACTGCCTTAATCATGTTAAGAGATGTTAAACCCGGTGCAGAAGAAGCAGAAGTTAAATCCTCCTCAAAAATTGCCTATTTGCAGCAACCCTTCTTTCAACCACATTTGGACTTGTTTCCCGACGAGCTACCAACAACTTTGCCTCCTCGGCGTCCCGGGGATCATCCCATTGATTTGATCCCCGGCCAACCTCCACCAATTCGAGCCCCTTATCGAGTTCCATACTCAGAGTCTCAAGAGATACAGCGGCAGCTAGAAGATTTGTTGGATAAAGGTCATATTCGCCCAAGCAAAAGTCCCTTTGGAGCTCCTGTTCTGTTGGTCAAAAAGAAGGATGGGTCTATGCGTCTTTGCATCGACTATCATGCTTTGAATAAGTTGACGATCAAAAACAAGTTTCCCCTGCCTCGCATTGACGAGTTATTTGATCAGTTATTGGGAGCAAAAATCTACTCCAAAATTGATCTAAAATCAGGGTATCACCAAATTCGCATTCGCATTGGTGATGAGTACAAGACAGCTTTTCGCACAAAGTATGGTCACTATGAATTTCTGGTATTACCATTCGGGTTAACCAATGCCCCGGCCTCTTTCATGACGCTGATGAACGACATATTCGGACCATACTTGGACAAGTTCGTGATCGTATATTTGGATGACATTTTAGTTTTCAGTTGAACGATGGCTGATCACAAGGAACAATTGAAGCTTGTCTTCCAAGTTTTGCGAACCAATGTGCTATACATCAGTAAGAAGAAAAGTGATTTCTTCAAGAATCAAGTGGAATACCTTGGTCACATTATTTCTGTCAGTGGTGTTGCAGTCGATCCCAAGAAAATACAGGTCATAGTGGATTGGCCTTTACCGCTCACCATCTCAGATGTGCACTCCTTTTTGGGACTGGCAAACTTTTATCATACCAAGGTCCACAAATTCTCCGACATTGCAGCTCCTTTGATTGAGCTTACCAAGCAGGATAAACTTCAATGGACTGAAGAAGCAGAACAGTCGTTCAAAGCCCTTAAACATGCCTTGACGACAACTCCAGTTTTGGCTATTGCAGATCCTACTCAACCTTTTCAGGTCATGACCGATGCGTCAGATCGTGCTTTTGGAGGTGTTCTTATGCAGAATGAGCGTGTCATTGCTTTTGACAGCCACAAATTTTCAACCATACAAATGAGATACCCAGTTTATGACAAGGAATTTTTAGCCATTGTTCATGCTTACCGCACTTGGAAACATTATCTTCTTTGCGCAGATTCCGTGGTGCAGACAGATCATCAATCATTGACATACATTTTTACTCAACCGGTGATGAATCCTCGTCAAGGACGATGGGTTGAGTTCTTGGCAAATTTTCATATGATTATTCAATACGTGCCAGGCCTTGCAAATGCTGTTGCAGATGCCTTAAGCCGTCTTCCTCGAGCCATCAATTTTGCCATTTCCGGTGTGCAGATGGAGATACCTGCTTTTTTCAAGCATGAGTATTTGACAGATCGAGATTTTGGGGATGCATTTCAAGCCCTTAAATCCTCTACTCCGACTCCTGCATAGATGAATATGTTTGCAGCTTACACCATTGTCAATGCTTGTCATTCATGTCAAACAATGAAGGCCTCTCGACAACTTCCTCAAGGGTTACTTCATCCTTTGCCCGTACCTCAAGAAAGATGGGAAAGTGTCAGCATGGATTTTATCACTACATTGTCTCGTTCTCAAAAAGGCAATGCACAGATTCTCGTTGTGGTGGATCGGTTTTCAAAGACACTTTATTCCTTGCAAGAAAGCTGCCTCGGCACCAGACGTTGCGCAATTATTTGTGCAACACATTTTCAGATTACATGGATTACCAAAGTCTATTGTTTCAGACAGAGATCCAAAATTCACAGGGCATTTTTGGACATCCCTTTTCAAATCCCTTGGTACAAATTTGTTATTCAGCTCAGCATACCATTCTCAAACTGATGGACAGACAGAAAGAGTGAATTAAATTTTGGAAGAAATGCTTTGACATTACATACAAATTCGATTGGGATCATGGGAAGAGTATTTGCCACTTGTAGAGTTCGCATACAATAACTCTATCCATTCAGTAACTGGCATGACTCCATTCCAAGCAGCTTATGGGCATACTCCTCTTATACCGACAAACTTTGTTCTTCAACACAAAGTAGCTCTAGCAGATCAGTTGGTTCAAGAAATGCAAGATGTACTTATTCAAGTACGTGACAAGTTGGTTCATGTCCAACAAAAGTACCAGAAACAAGCCAATAAGCATCGACGACATGCAGATTTCCAAGAGGGAGACTTGGTTTTATTATATGTAGCACCTCATCGCTACAAAACGGTGAAATCGGTCTTTCCAAAGTTGCGCCCTCGCTTCTATGGACCTTTCAAAATAATCAAGAAGTACTCAGTTGTCAGTTACAAGTTGGAACTTCCACTCTCATGGGGAAAACTTCATCCAACTTTCCACATTTCTTGGCTCAAACAATACATACAAGGAGATTCGCCAATTCCAGACTTATCTTCTTATGTGCCAGAAATTGAAGATGAACACATAATTCTTGTTCCAGAAAAGATTCTTGATGTAAGACAAAAAGAAACAAAACAAAAGATCACAACAGAATTTCTTGCCAAGTGGATGGATCTTGATGAGTCAGACTCAACTTAGTAGACAGATGAAGATATGCAGCAGTACCCAAACCTCCTTCAAGAATTATTTGAAAAGCGGAAGACTTTCATCTGAACACGGGGTTTTAATGTAAATGGGAGGGAATGTCACGATTGTGACTAGTTACACTCTTCTTGATTCATTACAGATGTAGATGCGAAGTGTGACTAACCCAGGAGGACTCCTGTTCTCGAATGGTCACACCCCTTCGCCCAAAAGACCTACCTCTTCGCCAAAAGCCACACTCCTTCGACGACTGGTCACACCCCTTCACCTTACGGATGCGACTCTTCACCCAATGGTTGCAGCTCTTTGCCGAAAGGATGTGTCTTTTCGCCTAAAGTCATGTCTCTTCACAAAGAGACATGTCTCTTCACTGATGACTATTCAATTCCTATAAAAGGAACCCTTGTATCACACTTTCAATCAATCAATTACAGAGTCTTCTAAGTCTTGTTCTGAGTTCAGTTTCAGTTTCTTAAGTCTTAATCATGAGTTTAAGTACTTAATTAAGGATTAGCGACTAGAATCCTTACAGACTCCCTCTTAACAATTCCACACTAGCTATGCAATGCAGGGCAGTTAGATTTGCCGAGGGGTGTTTCCAAAAAGTGAAAGTAAATAAATAATAAGAAAGAAATCAACAAAAAGGATAGATAGTAGTCACACACTGGTGACACACGTCACAATTTGTGACATACCCTCCTCTTGAAAGCATTGTAATCGCCATCGATTACGCCTGCAAAATAGACAAAAGCCATAAACTGCCTCAGCAGACACTGACTGTTAGTACCTACTCACTAGGAACAAACATCTAGCACATGTACCAATCGATAGTCACATCACATGACATCACTTGACATCATATGACATTCAACATTCATTCGGATCTTAGACCATGATTTATCGGCAATGTAGCTAGCAATCGCATCTAGATCCAGTCGGGACCTCATACATGCTCGATTGACTAACCCTATTGCAACCATGTCTATTCGAGATCATTTAGACCAAAATGCTACAGTCATTTTGTCTATCAGTTCCTGCACTTAAAAACAAGTCAAGTACAAATCAGTTTCGTATTCCAGAATTCCATTTCACAAAGTCATACAACAGAATACTGTCAGCTCTCAGTATCCCTGAAGCTCAAAGAGACATCGGTGACTCTAGTATTCAAGATTTGAGGCATCTGTTGACAAAGGAGCGGAGTAACTCCCCTCTTGTGCATCCCACTGCACCAGATCTGTGGCCAAGTTGAATTCTGGGTTCCATTTGGAATAGACTATGCTAAACTAAAAGCTTCGAGGTAAAGTTTCACAATCTGAGGAGTATCTGCTAGGTCCTCCTCCTCCATCCACTTCGCATCCAATGCAGGATAGTTCTTGAATTTAACCAAGAACCGCCTTCTTACTTTACCCTTATTATTTGTATCCTTATGTGCCAAAATTTGTTCAGGAACAAGGATCTCCTCGTTTTCTTCCACTTCGGGTTGCTCATCAGGCTCCCCATCATCAGGCACATCACCTTTAAAAGGTTTCAAGTGACTCACATGAAGTGCATTGTGAATCCTCCAAGTATTAGGCAGTTTCAGTCGGAAGGAGACATCATTGATCTTTTCGGAGATCTGGAAAGGTCCGTAGTATCTCATACTAAGCTTTGGAAAAAGCCTCTCCTTACCCTTTTTCTTTCTCAGGCGTGCCTTCTCAAAACTTAAGAGCACCCAATCATCCTCCTTCAATTGCAAATCGCGTCGATGGCGATCCGTTGCCTTTTTTTGTCGTTCTTGGGATTTTTGCAAAGCCTCCCGGACCTTGGAAAAAGCCGTGCTATGTCGCGCGTATACTCATCAGCTTTAAAAATCTTATCTTTCGTGCTCAGGAAGGGTGGAACCATTGCAGCACCTTCAACAATCTCAAATGGCACCTTCCCCGTCGAAGAGTGTATCATGTTATTGTAGGCAAATTCCACTAAAGGTAGATACTTTTTCCATTGAGTCTTCTTATCCGAGATGTAAGACTTCAATAAATCTAAAACCATTGAATTGGCAATCTCAGATTGCCTGTCAGTCTGCGGGTGGAAAGATGACGAGAACTGCAACCGCGTGCCAATGTTCTCCCAAATTGCCTTCCAAAACAAACTCGTAAATCTGGGGTCCTTGTCGGAGACAATCATCTCGGGCATGCCATGTAATGTGAAAATCTGGGCCACAAACAGTCTCGCTAAGTGATTAGGCTTGACTGTTTTCTTCACTGGAACGAAATGAACCTGTTTGCTAAATCTGTCAATAACAGTCCAGATACCATCGTGACCACTCTGTGTTCTCGGGAGATAAAAAATGAAATCCATTGCAATACTTTCCCAGGGGCGGGTGGGTATGGGTAAAGGCTGTAACAATCCCTGTGCTTTATGCTTGTCAAACTTGACCTTCTGGCATACCAAGCGACTGTGCACAAACTCATCCTCATCCTTCTCGAGTCTCGGTGTCACGTGACACATCCAACCCTATGTGTCCGTTGACAAGCTACAGCATGACAAGCGTTCAGTTCAGTCAAGTCAATCTAGAATAGGAAGTGACCTGGCAATTTTGTGAGTGTGTTCGCAGACCGTGCATGCCCAGACACTTAGAATAGATGCATATCCTCTGGTTGCACACAACATGATCATCAGATTTCAGTTGGAACCCATCAGGAGCATTTTTACAATGCATAGACCTATTTTCCCTATTTTTGACATGTTTCACTTATTATTTTTAAGTGATTTTTGTTGGAAAGTAGGTAGGGCAAATTTACTAAGTTTGTATAAATAGAAACCTAGCACTAGCACTTTCTGGCAGAAGAGGCAGCAGGAGCACCTTGCTCAACAGGCAACTTTTCAGCAAGACCAACCCCCGCGACAGCTTTGGCATTTTCTCTCAACAGAAGGCCTAACGTTTTTGCACTGGATGAGCTAGCGTTTTTGCACTTGCAGATTCCTGGCGATAGCAGACAACAGATCAGCCCTAGCGTTAGCAGATTCCCAGCGTAGCAGATTTCCACTGTAGGAACCAAAATCAGCCCTAGTGTTTTTGGTTTGCAAATCAGCCTCGGCGTTTTGCAACTCCATCGTGATAGATTCAGCCCTAGAACCAGCGTTTTCAGTTTTCAGCCCTTAGACACCGCAGAGCAACCCCCGAACCTCGCAGATCTCACCTTCTCGCAGCAGATCCTCGCCGCAGGTCAGATCCCGCGAAGTTTGCAGTTTCAGCCCCGAAAACGCAGATTTCAGCATCTGCGTTTTCAGCGCGTCGTCGTCGTACCGTCGTCATCGACATAAAGTCAGAATTCAGCAGATAAAGATTTGCAGATTTCAGCCCGTCTCGTCGTTGTCCTCATCGTCGGCAAGTCCAAGCACTGTAGAGATTTGTGCAATCAATAGTAGACCGCTCTCGCCATAGAGAGTCTGGCCTTTGGAGGAGGGTTTGACAACTTCTTTGGTGTCGTATTCTCTTCTCTCTCTCTATCTCTCAGTCTCATGCACCGTCATTCACAATGTCCATTCACTTTGTTTGTGTCCATTGCACTCTCTCACTAAAGGAACGGAAGGTTCTTCCTTCCGTAAGTAAAAGGAACCCTTGAGCACAGTTTGGAGCACTCATCTTGAGCAAAGTTCAACATTCACTTCCGGTGCACCTTACATTGGTATCAGAGCTTTGGCAGTGTTCTGTATCACTCGAGGAAAGAACCACAAGAACCACATAGATTTGTTTGCTTGTTGAGGTCGCACGACCCAAGTTCACTTGGGCGGGTCGATTCCTAATCGTGTTTTTGAAGAGTGACAGGAAACCCAAGAAAGAAGGGCTTGTCCAGCCTTCCCTTGTGCCTCTTTTCACTCATTGAGAGCGGACCGTGCACTTAGCGGCCGGCCAATCGACGTGTCACATGAGGTGGGAAAAAGCAACCTTGGTGTGAGTGCAAGGCCGCCAAGGGGTGCGCCCACGGAAAAGAGCAGAACTCAGGTGAAGAGAAGATCCTTCTCTAGCACAGATTGCAAGCGAAAGAAGAACCTCAAGCCCCTCAAGAACCCCAAGAACCCGAGAACCCAAGATCCACAAGAACCCAAGTTACTCGTGAACTTAAGAACCAAAGAACACAATGTATGGTCATCACCCGAAGCGGAATGGATACTTCGCATGGAGGTGATGGACATGAAAGTAGTGAAGAAGAATTTCCTCACCATGGAGGTTTTCTTGACCCTCCCCCTTCGCCATCTACGCCAGGGATTGCACCAAATCCTATGGAGGCTTTGGTGAAATCGATGATGGACATGATGGCATGACAAGAAGCGACTCGCATTGACAGGGAACGCGAGTGCGATGAACGCAAAGAAAGAAAAGCAGACAGAAAAGCGGCTATTGAGCGTGAGCGTGAGCAAATGCGCTTGGAAGCCGAAGCAAGACGAGTGGCCTTCGAGGCCGATTGAGAGGTTCAACATGCAATGTCCACTTGCACCTTTTCAAGGGTTCCGGGGAAAACAAGTAAAAATAAAAATATCTAGTACTTATTTACGGAAGGCAATAGGAAAAATACACCTCCCGGTGACAGGAACCATTGAAGGAGACTCAGAAGACTTTGTGTCGCTTTCGGCGCGGCCCAAAGAAGCAAGCGTTGCAGACCTTTATGAAGTTCAAGTATCGCATGACCCACACATCGGAGTGGGCGTCCTTTCCAAGAGTCCTGATGTTATTGGCGATCTCCCTCGACGCCATACAGTTCGGTGCTAGTACCTCACTTTGAAAAGGAGGGGAGTACCTCACTTTGAAAAGGAGGGGATGTCACGTGACACATCCAACCCTATGTGTCTGTGGACAAGCTACAACATGACAAGGGTTCAGTTCAGTCAAGTCAGTCTAGAATAGGAAGTGAATCTGGTAATTTTGTGAGTCTATTCGCAGACCGTGCATGCCCAGACACTTAGAATAGATGCATATCCTTTGGTTGCACACAGCATGATCATCAGATTTCAATCAGAACCCATCAGGAGCATTTTTACAGTGCATAGACCTATTTTCCCTATTTGACATTTTTCACTTATTATTTTTAAGTGACTTTTGTTGGAAAGTAGGTAGGGCAAATTTACTAAGTTTGTATAAATAGAAACCTAGCGCTAGCACTTTCTGGCAGAAGAGGCAGCAAGAGCACCTTGCTCAACAGGCAACTTCTTAGCAAGACCAACCCCCCCGACAACTTTGGCATTTTCTCTCAACAGAAGGCCTAGCGGTTTTGCACCAGATGAGCCAGCGTTTTTGCACTTGTAGATTCCTGGCGATAGCAAACAACAGATCAGCCCTAGCGTTAGCAGATTCCCCCACAGAAGACAATAGATTCCCAGCGTAGCAGATTTCCACCTGCAGAACCAAAATCAGCCCTAGCGTTTTGGGCTTGCAGATCAGCCTCGGCATTTTGCAATTCCATCGCGACAGATTCAGCCCTAGAACCAGCGTTTTCAGTTTTCAGCCCTTAGACACTGCAGAACAACCCCCGAACCTCGCAGATCTCACCTTCCCGCAGCAGATCCTCGCCGCACGGTCAGATCCCGCGAAGTTTGCAGTTTCAGCCCGGAAAACACAGATTTCAGCATCTGCGTTTTCAGCGCGTCGTCGTTGTACCGTCGTCATCGACATCGTCACCGACATAAAGTCAGAATTCAGCAGATAAAGATTTGCAGATTTCAGCCCTTAGCATTTTCAGATTTCAGCCCGTCTCGTCGTCGGCCTCATTGTTGTCGACATCGTCGGCAAGTCCAAGCATTATAGACATTTGTGCAGTCAATAGTAGACTGCTCTCGCCATGGAGAGTGGGGCCTTCGGAGGAGGGTTTGACAATATCTCTGGTGTCGTATTCTCTTCTCTCTCTCTATCTCTCAGTCTCATGCACCGTCATTCACAGTGTCCATTCACTTTGTTTGTGTCCATTGCACTCTCTCACTAAAGGAACGGAAGGCTCTCCCTTTCGTAAGTAAAAGGAACCCTTAAGCACAGTTCAGAGCACTCATCTTGAGCAAAGTTCAACATTCACTTTCGCTGCACCTTACACTCGGCCAAAAGAAATATCTCTCTACCCCTTGCATGGTAGTAGCAACGCCGCGCTGACCCGTAAAAGGTGGACAATGGCATTCGGTCATAACCTTTTCCCTCAACGGCTGTGTAATGCACAACATGGTTTTTCTCATAAAGTAGCCATCCCGAATGGAATATCTTGCTACTGTCTCCCCATCTCATATCCGTGTGAAAACGTCTGCAAAATCCAGATCTGTGGCATACTGGTCGACCATATCCTCGAAGCTCCTATGATGTATCGCGGAAATAGCGAGAACCAACGGCTTCCGAGACAAAGCATTTGCCACCACATTCTTCTGTCCCTGAATATGGACAATCTGGAAGTGAAACTGTGACAAGATGTTCGCCCACCACTTTTGCTTTTCCAATAGCTGCTTTTGTGACAAGAAGTAGCGCAAACTTTGATGGTCTATAAAGACAGTAAAATCCGCTCCGAGTAGGTAATGCCGCCACTGAGTAAGAGCATGGATAACCGCCAAAAGCTCTTTCTCATAAATTTGTGCTGTCATTTCCGGCCTTGAGAACATCTTGCATTAAGACTGCACCCAGACTACGACCACAAGCATCACAATATACTTCAAATGACTTCTGCAAGTCCGACAAAGTCAAAACTGGTCCCGTAGTCAATTTCTCTTTCAAATGTCTGAAAGGCAGTCACCTTTGTGGGTCCCCACGAGAAAGGGACTCCTTTCTGTGTCAAGATATGCAAAGGGAAAGCAACCTCTGCAAACTTTCGAATGAACCGCATGTAGTACGAACACAGTCCCAAGAAGCTTCTAACTTTATGGACATTCTTCAAATCGGGCCAATCACGGATAGTCTCTATCTTGGCCGGATCCATTTGCACTCCTGTTGCCGACACAATGTGTCCCAAAAAGTGTATCTTTGGTAGGAAAAATTCACTTTTCTTTGCATTAATCACTAACTTGTGATCTCGTAATGCGTGAAAGACCTGAAGTAGGTGATCTCTATGTTTGCCTCATTCTTGGAGAAAACAATGATATCGTCAAAGAAAGTGCCAACAAATAGCCTGTACTCTCGAAAATCCTGTCCATCATCCGGTTAAATGTGGCAGGAGCATTGGTTAAGCCAAAGGGCATCACCAAAAACTCAAATAACCCAAAAGTCGTTCGAAAAGCTGTCTTGTAGATGTCTCCCCGCACGATTCTGATATGATGATATCCACTCTTCAAATCAATCCTGCTAAAACACGAAGATCCCTGTAATCTGTGGAGTATATCATCGATCCTAGGAATCGGAAATCTGTTCTTGATGGTGATTTTGTTGAGAGCTCTATAATCGATGCACATTCTCCAAGATCCGTCTTTCTTCAAAATCAACAACACTGGAGAGCAATACGGTGAAGTACTAGGCTGGACAAGACCCTTTTCCAAGAGGTCTTTCACTTGGTTCATAATCTCTTCGTTTTGTGCTCGGCTCACGCGGTAAGGTGGCCGGTTCGGCGTGCTTCCAGGTATCAGATCAATGGTATGATCTTCAGGATGAGTAGGTGGTAACTCGCCTGGCAGGCCCTTTGAGAAGCAATCGGCATGAGAGTGGAGAAAATCTTGGCGTTCTTTATCAAGTTCAGACATTTTTGTCCTATCTTCATCACTCAACTCTTTCATAAAGATCGAGTAAACAAACAGATTGGATTTCATTAACTTTGAAATGGCCGAAGCCGATACAATAGGGACAGACTTGCCCTTAAGTTTACTATCAAGTACAATTGTTCTGCCCTGCTCTGTAGTCAATGTCGCTTTCCTCGCTCGATAGTCGACCACGACATTGTTCTTGTGGTACTAGGGAATTCCCAAGAGGACATCACAACCTTCCAAAGGCATAATGTAAAAGTCCTCATGCCTCAATTACCCTGACAATGCAACCAAAGTTTGCCAATGACAGGTGTAATGGCTACGTCCCTGTCGGGTGCCGTTAGAACAGCCTCCGCAAGTGGTCCCATCCGATCAGGAGTGATCTTGAGCCGCTCCGCCAATTCCGGTGAAATGAAGTTGGCCTTGGCTCCTCCATCAAAGAAGATCAGGGCTTCTTGGTCTTTCACTTTGCCCCAAGCTCGACAAAGTTCTGTACTCTCGCCCATCGTGCTAGGATCGGTACCCACGCATCTGGAACCAGTCCTGTTTTCATCTTGCCTTTTCTTCCACGTTCCTCAGTTGCTCTCGAACTGTCAGGCCTTTCGTCGTCCTTGTCATTCTGTTCTTTCTGTGCCTTTGTAGGCACTTCGCGGAGATATATCCACTTCCCCTCCCTGATGAAGCGAGCTCGCTCTTGAGGAGTAAGCTTGGGTCGTGCATCTTTCTTTTTTGAGTTGCTCTTTCTCTTTCTACTTTCATTTGTCGAAGTCTGTTCAGGTCTTGTATCATGATCTCATCGGTGGGGTAGGTCAGACTGCCAAGAGTGAATGGCAAAACCCAGTTTCTCATGACTCATCAGCTCCTGAATAGAAGCTGACTTCTGTTCCAAGCAGTGATCTCGGATCTCTGTAGGAAGACCTAAGGTAAACCGCTCAATTTGCTCCTTGAACGAGTTCTTCTTAAATGAAGAGGTGTGTAGAAAAGAGCTCTAGAATCTCTCGCAATAAGCGTCCACTGTATCTTTCTTGGTCATCCGAAGATGGTTCCAAGCAGTAAGTATATCACGTTCATACTCTTGAGTCAACCAAGAAGAAATAAAAAGCCTTTTGAATTTCAGCCATTTAACTGGCGCAGTCTTGCTTAATAGAAGCGTAGACACCAAGTTCGAGCATTCCCCTTAAAGTAAGCGGCAGCTCTCCGAATCTTAGAGTGCTTTGAGTAACGCCCTCCCGCAAAAGCGATGTCAAACTGCTGTACAAAAGACAAAGCCTTCGAAGCATCTCTATAACCAGAAAACGTGTCAAATTTAATTGACTGTCCACCTTCCTTAAACTCTCGGACTTTCTTGCTTTTGTCTTCCAGAAAGTCATACTAGTTGGCTTTAAAAATTCTTCTTCTTTTCATAAAAGTTGCTGTCATCAGAGTCTGAACTGTTGGTAGACGAGTCCTCCGTAGAACTGTCACTCACGGGGCGAGATTTTGGCTTCTTTGCCTTTTTCTTGCCCTTTCTGAAGCGTTGCTTCGTACTTCGCTTTTTGCCTTTTCGGTCTTCTTCTCTCGAGTCAGATGAGCTAGAAGAACTATCAGAAGAAGAAGAAGAAGAAGAAGAAGAAGAATTGGGTACTCCTTCAAATCGAACACGCTTCTTCTGTTTCTTTGCCTTTTCAAATGTTGATTGACGACCCAAATAGCCCGAGAAGTCAGTGCCTTTCTTCTGCTTTTTGCCGTGCTTTTCAGCTTTGTTTTGCGCGTCAAAAAGCTGAGCAATTCGTGCATCAACCACCTCTTCTAATTCCTTCTCTGTATACTTCTTGGGAGTAGGAGGTTTGTTGAGAGCGGGTTTTGGTTTTCTGCCACTGCGTGTGCAGCGTCACCATGAAATGCGTTTCGACAGGTCGGGGGAGGTGAAACGTTTTGGGCCTTGAAACGTTTCACTCACCAAGTGAAACACGAGCTGTTTCACTAACAACAAGTTACCATACTTTTAGTTTCAAAGTGGCTAAACTCACGTTTCGGCCTCACGTTTCACGGTCCTATAATTTTGGACTGAAATGTTTCGTAGTGAAACGCCACGTTTTAGGGTGAAACATTTCGACCTTGAAACGTTTTGCGGTTACGTTGTGCGTGTGCATCTCCTCCAAAGAGCTCTTGCTCATATATTTTGCCATTTTCGTATCCTTGGCAAAATTAAGCATCATCTTTGTTGCGTCGCCGATCAATCGTTGACGCTCCATCTCTCGACGCTCCGTCGAAGTAGGCCGAGGCGTGCCATACTCCTTGCGTGAATCTTCGTTGTGATCCCTTCCCGCATCTTCGGATGCAGGGGGGAGTCGATTGGTCCTTGCCTGAAGCCATAGGTGTCACGGAAAAAAATTTGGGATCGCATTTCTCGTAGAAGAGAAATCAACCGTGCTTTGATAACACTGTAACAGACTTGGACACTCCAAGTCAAAAATCTACCACGACAGCACAAATAACCACTTCAAAACAGTTCACAATTCACAATTGATTCGACACTGGCCTGGGGAAGTTCCGTGCTTAGAGATATTGGCCGCAAAGATTGGCGCCCCTTTCGGTATTTCTTTTTGTATTAATCTGAGTTCAAAGTACAAGAGTGCGGGCAGGCGCTCACACTCAGACTCTGCGTCCAGATGCTTTGAGTTGTGACAGGCCTTCTCACATATTTAAAAGTACAAGGGATGCCAAAAGCAGTGCCCCAAAAGTTGAAAATCAAAAGCCCAAAGGTTTCTTGCTTTCCACAAGCTCTCTCTCTCTCGTCTATAGAAAAATAAAGCAAAAGCTTTTCTCTCTCTCTCTCTCTCTCTCTCTCTCTCTCTCTCTCTCTCTCTCTCTCGCTTAATAATATAAAGCAAAGAGGCTTTCTCTCTCTCCCAATTACGTGGGGAAAGCAATGCCAAAAAGCTATGCCCAAAAACTGCCGCAAAAGCTGCTTTTTGAAAAATACGCCGCAAATCACAGGTTGCCACGTCAGCAGTTGTACGGTGGGCTGCCACGTCAACAGGTGTACGGAATTTTCCTGTAGTTAGGGTTAGGGTTTCTTGCAGCACTAGACAGCCACGTCACAATTTGTGACATTTCCTGTCACTCTTCAAAAACAAGATTAGGAATCGACACGACCAAGAGACTTGGGTTACGTACGACCGCAACAAGCAAAAAAAATTCTTGTGGTTCATGGTTTTTCCTTGAGTGATATAGAACACTGCCAAAGCTCTGATACCAATGTAAGGTGCAGCGGAAGTGAATGTTGAACTTTGCTCAAGATGAGTGCTCCGAACTGTGCTCAAGGGTTCCTTTTACTTACGGAAGGGAGAGCCTTCCGTTCTTTAGTGAGAGAGTGCAAATGATCACAAACAAAGTGGATAAACACTGTGAATAAAGGTGCTGAGACTGAGAGATAGAGAGAGAAGAATTCGACACCAAAATGTTGTCAAACCCTTCTCCGAAGGCCCCACTCTCTATGGCGAGAGCGGTCTACTATTGATTGCACAAATCTCTACAATGCTTGGACTTGCTGGCGATGTCGACGACGACGAGACGGGCTGAAATCTGAAAATGCTAACGGCTAAAAGCTGCAAATCTTTATCTGTTGAATTCTGACTCTATGTCGATGACAACAATGCGACGACGACGCGCCGCTGAAAATTCATATGCTGAAATCTGTGTTTTCCAGGTTGAAACGGCAAACTGTGGCTGATCCGACTGTGCGGCGAGGATTTGCTGCGGGAAGGTGAGATCTGCGAGGTTTGGGGTCTCTACTGTGCAGCGTAACCGCGAAACGCGTTTCAGCATGCCTGAAACGTGAAACGGGTGAAACGGCCGAAACGTTTCACCTGCAAGGTGAAACGCCTGCAGTGAAACGCCTGAAATGAAAAATTGCCTTTAGAGAATTTAGCCATTAAATAGTTATTTATTTATTATGTATATGCTATTTCAAGGTTAACATAGCACGTGTCTCTACTCACTGCACTGTGAACACCTATTTTGTCGATACATAACTCTATATATACACAAAATTGGCGTTTCGGTCAGACGTTTCACTGAAGCCTTAGCCTAGGGTGAAACGTTTCGGGGTGAAACGTTTCGGGTCTGAAACGTTTCGCGGTTACGCTGCTACTGTGATGTCTGTGCTGAAAACTGAAAACGCTACTGCATATGCTGAAGCCGTCATGAAGAATCTGCAAAACGCTAGGTCTGCTGCATGATCCAAAACGCTAGGGCTGAATCTGTCTTGCTGTCGCCAGGGAATCTGCAAGTGCAAAAACGCTGGTTGTTCTGAAATGCTGAAAACGCTAATCTTCGCCTTGGCTGAAAACGCTAGGTTTTGGTCGTCGGTGGGGGGGTCTTGCTGAGAAGGTGCCTCCTGAACACTTGGTTCCTGTTGCCTCTTCTGCCAGAAAGTGCTAGCGCTAGGTTTGCTTATATACTTGGCTACTGATTTTGCCCTATCTAGTTCCCAACAAAAGTCACTTGAAAATATTAAGTGAAAAATGTCAAAACTAGGGAAAATAGGTCTATGCACTGTAAAAATGCCGCTGATGGGTTCTGATTGAAAATTTGACGATCATGCTGTGTGCAACTAGAGGATATGCATCTACTCTAAGTGTCTGGACATGTACGGTCTATGAACAGACTAACAAAAGTGCTAGATCACTTCCTAATCTAGACTGACTGAAGTGAAAGGAACTGAACCCATGTCATGAAGTAGCTTGTCCACGTACACATAGGGTTAGATGTGCACGTGACAGGTCTTCATCAAGCATCTCAGCATTTAGAACCATTGTACCAGACTTTGTGCAATCTAAAGAAAGTACCTCTCTAGCAATAGAGGGGGGGCCCTTGGAGGGGGGTTTGGGATCCCATTTGGTGTCGATCTCTCTCTCTCTCTCTCTCTCTCTCTCTCTCTCTCTCTCTCTCATAGCACTTTCTCTCACAGTAAGTATGACGGTAAGATGGATGCTTTTGAGATTCATTCTTGGTTGCATCAATTTAATACTTACTTTGTGACTAACAAGAAAGCCAACAACAGTAAAGTTTTGATTGTTGCCATGTATCGAGTGGGTGATGCCATTACTTGGTATCAAGCTTGGTAGGAGTCACAATAGGCTGAGCATCTTGAGCATGCTGTGGATGGCGTACCCCTCTCTCAGTTAGAATGACTTCCAAGACAAGCTCAAGCCTCGCTTTATACCACCGCAGTACCTTGATCGGTTAAAAGAAGATTAGCGTGGCCTTAAGCAAATTAGCACTCCTGTTATGCCTTTTTCTAACCATATTTTGCAGATTGGTGTTCAATTGCGTAAGTCGGATGAGGAATCGCAAGGAGGGTTTCCTTTTTGGGTTGGACGAGTACATCAAGTTCGATGTGCAAGTCTACAATCCTACGGTCGACAATGATGCCGTCAGAATCGCTCTAGTGCAAGAAATGAAGCACAACAAAGGTAAGCCTAAGGAGAACAAGTGAAGTAGCCTTCAGACACAACCGAATGGTAAGAGTAATGGTAAGAACAACGGTAATTCTTTCTCTTCTCAATTTTCCTATACACCTAAAGCACAAAACTCTCACAATGATAATAAAGGACAAGTTGAAACTCAGGAAACCCCTAAGTTGACACCTGATGAAAAATTTGCTCAAGGAATCATAGGACGGTTAAGTCTTGAAGAACGAACCAAGTATGGAAAGGAAGGAAGATGTTTTGAATGTCACACTAAAGGTCACATAAAAAGAGATTGTTCAAAGAAAAGTACCCAAAGAACCCATAGAATCCACATCTTCTGTTAATGCAATGAGTGAGAACACTAATGTGTCCTAAATTTCTAATGATCATGTAGATGAGTCTCTCATGCAGTGTTATGGTCATGTGAATAGTCAACGTATTGTGATCATTCTCGTAGTATGCATGATGTGATTGGTGACTCTCTTGTGAAGAGCGCACATTTAGAAGCTCTTCCAATAGGTCCCATTGTGATATCTGGATTTGCTTCTGGCATGCACTCCTCCTTCACGCATGAATGTCCTAATGTGTAAGGTGCAGTGGATGTGAATGTTGAACTTTGCTCAAGATGAGTGCTCCGAAGTGTGCTCAAGGTTCCTTTTACGGAAGGGAGAGCCTTCCGTTCCTTTAGTGAGAGAGTGTAAATGATCACAAACAAAGTGAAAGACACTGTGAATGAAGGTGCTGAGATTGAGTGATAGAGAGAGAAGAATACGACACGAGAATGTTGTCAAACCCTCCTCCGAAGGCCCCACACTCGATGGCGAGAGTGGTCTACTATTGATTGCACAAATCTCTACAATGCAATGGACTTGCCGATGATGTCGACGAGGATGACAACAAGACGGGCTGAAAGCTGAAAACGTTAAGGGCTGAAATCTGCAAACCCTGTATCTTCTGAATTCTGACTCTACGTCAATGACAACGGCGATGGCGACGATGCGGCGCTGAAAATGTAGATGCTGAAATCTGCAAATAGCGGGCTGAATCTGCAAACGCTTGCTGGTCTGACCGTGCGGTGAGCATCTGCTGCGGGAAGGTGAGATCTGCAAGGTTTAGGACTTGTTCTGCGGTGTCTATACGCCGAAAACTGAAAATGCTGATGCAAAAAACTGAACTGTCGCTGAAAATTGCAAAAACGCTAGGATGACTTGCTGGTGCAAAAACGCTAGGGCTGATCTGTCGCGGGGGAAACCGATGCGGTAAAGATCTGCTACCGCAAGGATCATGTCGCGATGTCGTACGGCTGAAATCGTCAAAACGCTAGAGCTTGAGGCTGATCCAAAAACGCTAGGGCAGATTTGAGGTATGTTGCAAAAACGCTAAGGGATCTGTTGGGGTCTGCTGTCGCTAGATTGATCTGCAACTGCAAAACGCTAGGGCTGATCTGCACTTGAAGAAAACGCTGGCTCTTGGTGGCTGAAAACGCTAGGTTTGCTGTCGGGGGAGTCTTGCTGAGAAGGTGCTCTGTTGGCCACTTAAGCGGTCCTTGTTGCCTCTTCTGCTAGAAAGTGCTAGCACTAGGTTTCCTTATATATTAGCTTGTCAAAATTGCCCTACCCAGTTTGCCAACAAAGCCACTTAATAATAATAAGTGAAAAATGGCTAAAATAGGGAAAATGGGTTCTATGCACTGTAAAATGCTCCTGATGGGTTCTGATGGTAATCTGATGATCATGCTGTGTGCAACCAGAGGATATGCATCTACTCTAAGTGTGTGGACATGCACGGTCTGCGAACAGACTCACAAAGGTGCCAGAACACTTACTAAGCTAACTGAATTGAATTGAACCCTAGTCATGAAGTAGCTTGTCTACGTACACATAGGGTTAGATGTGCACGTGACATCCCCTTCTTTTCAAAGTGAGGTACTGGTGCCGAACTGTATGGCGTCGAGGGAGATCGCCAACAGCGTCTGGAATCCTGGAAAGAACTCTTTGCCGGCCCACTCTGATGCGTGGGTCATGCGATACTTGAAGTTCATAAAGGTCTGCAACGCTTGCTTCTTTGGGCCGCGCCGAAAGCGAGACAAAGTCATTTGTGGCTCCTTCAATGCTTCAACTTCGTCTATAGTCATGCGTCTACCTTCTTCAAGAATCTCCGAGGATGAAAATTCCTGAAACCACTTCCAACACAAAAACATGAACATATTCCATGTAAAGTGATTGGAAAAATTCTAGTCTTCTCTAAAGACTGTGCATGCAATGTAGATGAACATATAGACGGAGTGCCAAACCATTCATGAAACACACGCAAACAATGAAATTGAAACTTGTCTTTCTGATCTAAATCTATCAATTGTGGCAAATCACAATGGAAATGCCAATGCTTGATGCTCAATCCTTCTTGTGCTCTTTCGGATACTATGTCAAGCCAAGGAAGAGACATGGAATGTGAATTCCTTGAATGCAAACATTTCATGTTTTCATGAGTAATCCGCATACATCCTTGCTCATTCATGAGTGAATCGTGTTCATCGTGCAATATGTCATGCCTATGAAAAGGGATCACATAAGGACGGTGACTAAAATACAAGAAAGCATCACGAATGAAACACTCGAACAATGCATGCTGACTAATCATTCGAACACATAGTACTTCCTGTGGGGGTTCTTTGGACCTCGACTCGAGAGCCAAGACCGGTCTTCGTGATCTATCGAATGTGTAATGAGGTTAGCTTCACTAGACAAAGTATCAACTAAACCATCATCCTTGTGAACAATCACATCTTTATCATGCAAATCATCATGCTCATGAATAATCACATATTGATCATGCAAATCATGTGTGTCGTGCTTTAAAGAAGACAAGCCTGAGAGAGTCTCCTTCTCTTGATGCTTTTCAATCTTCGCCTACACATTAATAATGAGAGATGAAGAATGAACAAGTTGCTCGCGATCCAATTCTATTTTTCTTTCTGCGGCCGCCAAGCGTATTTGCTCGCGCTCACGCTCTATGGCTACCATTCTTTTTTCGTACCACGCTATGTGTTGTCTATGTTGTCGTATTATCATGTCCATCATTGATTTGACCAAAGCCTTCATAGGATTTGGTGCAATCCTTGGCGTAGCTGGGGAAGGGGGAGGGTCAGAAAAACCTCTTGGTGGGGAAAATTGTTCTTCGCCATTGCCATGCTCATCACCTCCATGCGATGTATCCATTCCGCTTCGGGTATGACCATACACCAAAGTCTTGGGTTCTGAAGTTCACAAGGAACTTGGGTTCTTGGGTTTGTGGGTTCTTGAGTTCTTGAGGTTCTTGAGGTGCTTCTTGCAATCTGTGTTAGAGAAGGATCTTCTCTTACCGAGCTCTACTCTTTTCCACGGGCGCACCCCTTGGCGGCCTTGCGCTCACACCAAGGTTGCTTCATGTCGATTGGCCGGCCGCTAAGTGCACGGCCCGCTCTCAATGAGTGAAAAGAGGCACAAGGGGAGGCTGGACAAGCCATTCTTTCTTGGGTTTCCTGTCACTCTTCAAAAACACGATTAGGAATCGACAGGCCCAAGAGGACTTCGGTTACGTGCGACCGCAACAAGCAAAAAAATAAATCTTGTGGCTCTTTCCTTGAGTGATACAAAACACTGCCAAAGCTCTGATACCAATGTAAGGTGCAGCGGATGTGAATGTCGAACTTTGCTCAAGATGAGTGCTCCGAACTGTGCTCAAGGTTCCTTCTACTTACGGAAGGGAGAGCCTTCCGTTCCTTTAGTGAGAGAGTGCAAATGATCACAAACAAAGTGAAAGACACTGTGAATGAAGGTGCTGAGAATGAGAGATAGAGAGAGAAGAATACGACACCAGAATGTTGTCAAACCCCTCCGAAGGCCCCACTCTCGATGGCGAGAGCGGTCTACTATTGATTGCACAAATCTCTACAATGCAGTGGACTTGCCGATGATGTCGACGAGGACAAGGATGACGACGAGACGGGCTGAAAACTGAAAACGTTAAGGGCTGAAATCTGCAAATCTTGTATCTGCTGAATTGACTCTATGTCGATGACGACGACGATGGCGATGATGCGACGACGATGCACTGAAAATGCAGATGCTGAAATCTGCGAATAGCGGGTTGAATCTGCAAATGCTTGCTGATCTGACCGTGCGGCGAGGATCTACTGCGGGAAGGTGAGATCTGCAAGGTTCGGGACTTGTTCTGCGGTGTCTATACGCTGCAAAAAACTGAACTGTCACCGGAAACTGCAAAAACGCTAGGTTGACTTGTTGGTGTAAAAACGCTAGGGCTGGTCTGTTATTTCTACTAACGCTAGGGCTGATCTGTTGTTGGGGGAACCGATGCGGTGAAGATCTGCTACCGCAAGGATTATGTCGCGATGTCGTACGACTGAAATCTGTAAAACGCTAGAGCTTGAGGCTGATCCAAAAATGCCAGGACAGATTTGAGGTTTGTTGCAAAAACGCCAAGGGATCTCTGGGGTCTACTGTCGCCAGGCTGATCTGCACTGCAAAACGCTGGGGCTGATCTGCACTTGAAGAAAACGCTGGCTCTTGGTGGCTGAAAACGCTAGGTTTGCTGTCAGGGGAGTCTTGCTGAGAAGGTGCTCTGTTGGACACTTGGTCCCTGCTGCCTCTTCTGCTAGAAAGTGCTAGCGCTAGGTTTCCTTATATATTAGCTTGTCAAAATTGCCCTACCTAGTTTCCCAACAAAGTCACTTAATAATAATAAGTGAAAAATGGCTAAAATAGGGAAAATGGGTTCTATAGACTGAAAAATGCTCCTGATGGGTTTTGATGGTAATCTGATGATCATGCTGTGTGCAACCAGAGGATATGCATCTACTCTAAGTGTGTGGACATGCACGGCCTGTGAACAGACTCACAAAGGTGCCAGAATAGTAAATACTCCCTAAGCTAATTGAACTGAACTGAACCCTAGTCGTGAAGTAGCTTGTCCAGGTACATATAGGGTTAGATGTGCATGTGACATAATGTGACAGTCTTAGTTCAAAATGTCAGTTTTCATCGTTCGTTTGTGGTTTCTCCTCTCAAAGGATTTTTGGCATCAAATGCTTAAAGATTATGATCCACAAGTTAGTTGGAAAGTAAACACACTCTCTCTCATGCATGGTCATCACCCGAAGCAGAATGGATACTTTGCGTAAAGGTGATGAGAGTGGAGTTGGAGACGACGAAGTTTCTACACCACGAGGATTGTTCCCCGACCCTCCTCCATCCCCATCTACACCACGGATTGCACCAAACCCTATGGAGTCTTTGGTCAAGTCGATGATGGACATGATGCTACAACAAGAGGCGCAACGCGCCGCCATGGAAGAAAGAAGGGCAGCCATGGAGCTTGAGCGTGAGCAAGCATGGATTTAGAGCAGGAGGCGCAGAGGGATCAATGCATGCAAGAGTTGATCCTACATGTACTCACCTCAAAGACTATCTCCCAAGAAATGAAGCACAACAAAGGCAAGCCAAAGGAGGCCAAGTCGTCTCAAAGTACCTCTCAGAACCCTCAGAACCCACCGAATGGTAAGAACGGTAAGACCAATGGTAAGCATAACGGTAACTCTTCTTCTCAATCTTCTTCCACACCTAGAGCACAGAACTCTCCAATGAAACTAAGGGAAAGAACAAATCTCAAGTTAAACCTAAGTTGACACCTGATGAAAAATCTGCTCAAGGAATCTTAGGAAGATGGTTAACTTTAGAAGAAAGAGCCGCTTATGGAAGATGCTATTAATGCCACACCTAAGGGTCATGTTAAGAAAGATTGTCCTAAGAAAGCACCACCGAAATCAACCACAGAATCCACGTCTTGTGTCAGCACCTTGATTTGTGGGGGAGCAGGAGAGAGAGCCCACTTGCTGTCCTATGCAATGAGAGTGAAGGAGAAGAGAAGAGAGGCGCTGAAGAAGCTCACGCAGAGAAAACGTGAGAGAGAGAGAGAGAGCTCGTTGAATTTTTGGGAAAAAGCCACGCTATTTCATTTGGGCTTCACCTTTGAGTATATGAGTAAGTGACTAGGGGGCCATTCACACTTGGGCCCCCTCACTTATAAGTCTTTTTAACTTATAAGTTATAAGTACAAGGCACTTAGGCCTTTATTCCCTAACAACCTCCCACCTAAAGGCAATGTACCTTGGGAGATCAAAGAATCAGCTAACTATGATACAACAGCTGATCATGCACTTACTCATCCAACACCCATCATCTGACGGCAATATGCAAACCGCTCTGCTGGAAGACTCTTGGTCAAAAGATCTGCAGGGTTGTCATCTGTGTGCACCTTGACAAGTGTAATGCTCTTGTCATCAAGCACACTTCTGATAAAATGATACTTCACCTCTATGTGCTTTGTCTTGGCATGAAAAACAGGATTCCTTGCAAGCATAATAGCACTCTGACTATCACAGTGTAGCACAGGAACCGGTGACTTAATGCCAAGCTCTTCTACCAAACGCATGAGCCACAAAGCTTCTTTGCATGCCTCAGTGGCAGCCACATACTCAGCCTCAGTGGTAGACAAAGCAACACATTTTTGCAGTCTGGAAATCCAAGAAACTGCACCTCCTGTGAAAGTAAACACATATCCAGAGGTAGACTTCCTGCAATCTGGATGTCCAGCAAAATCTGCATCTGTAAAGCCATGCACAGATGTCTCACTCTTCCCAAAACAAATGCACAAGTCTTTAGTGCCTTTCAAGTATCTCAAGATACACTTCACTGCTTCCCAATGCTTTTTGCCAAGATTGCTCATGTACCTGCTTACTACTCCCACCGCAAATGCAATGTCCAGACGTGTAGCAACCATAGCATACATCAAACTGCCAACGGCTGATGCATAAGGAATCTTGGCCATTTCAGCCCGCATATCATCTGTGTTTGGGCAGTCATGTGCAGTCAGTTTTACATATGGAGGCAGCGGAGTACCAAGTGCCTTTCCCCCATCCATATGAAAACGATGTAGCACCTTATTAACATAATCTCGTTGAGATAGATACAGACGCCTGTTAGGTCTATCTCGAGAGATACGCATGCCCAAAATATGATTAGCATCACCAAGATCCTTCATGTCAAAGCGATTCTTTAAGCTTTGTTGTAATGCATCCAACTCCGTGACATTGTTACCCGCAATAAGCACGTCATCAACATACAAAATCAGCAATAGAAGAGATCCATCACTTGCCGTTTTTATATACAAACAGTGATCAGAATTACTTCTTTTGTATCCTTGAGACCTCATGAATGTATCAAACTTGTGATACCATGCACGGGGAGACTGTTTCAAACCATACAAGCTCTTCAAGAGTCTACATACTTTCTTCTCCTGCCCCTTTGACACAAAACCTTCTGGCTGCATCATATAGATCATCTCAAGCAAATCGCCATGCAAAAACGCTGTTTTGACATCCATTTGCTTTAACTCCATATCTTCAGAAGCAACCAGGCCTAAAACAAGACGTAATGTGGCAAGCTTTACAACAGGAGAAAAAATCTCATCAAAATCCACACCATGCTTTTGCTTGTACCCTTTAGCAACCAAACGTGCCTTGTACTTAGAAGAAGCATCAGATGTGACCTTGGTCTTGTAAACCCATTTACATGGCAGAGCCTTATGCCAATCAACCAAGTTCCATGTATGGTTTTTCTCCAAAGATTGCATTTCCGAAACCATTGCTTTGAACCATTTCTTACTGTCTTCCCGTTGCATAGCCTCTTTATAGCAAGACGGCTCACCACAATCAGTAAGCATGACATAGTCCAAAGACGGTTCATATCTATCGGGGGGCCTTGTCACCCGAGTAGACCTACGCACCCAATGCCCTTTAGGCAAATCAACCAAGTCCCATGTATGGTTTTTCTCCAAAGACTGCATTTCCGAAACCATTGCTTTGAACCATTTCTTAACGTCTTCCCGTTGCATAGCCTCTTTATAGCAAGACGGCTCACCACAATCAGTAAGCATGACATAGTCCAAAGACGGTTCATATCTATCGGGGGGCCTTGTCACCCGAGTAGACCTACGCACCCAATGATCCATAACAGGTGGATTTTCAGCCTGTAAACCATCAAAAACAGCAGGCTGTTCAGCCGGTTGCATCGCAACAACGGGCGGTCTAGGAGCATCAACCTGTTCCTCTACCTGTGGTGCATCAATGGCAACTTGTTGGGGCTGATTTTCAGCAGCTAATGGCTGATTTTCAGCACCATTTTCAGCATGTAAAGGCTGCTGAACATTGGGCCTTCTTGGCTGTCCATATGTAACATCTTCACGAAAAACAACCCGGCGCACTTCCTCGACCTTTGTGGGCTGTTTGTGCATGCAATTCTCATTGAAGATGACATCATTGCTGCGTATGATTTTCCGTAATGCGGGATCCCATAATCTATACTCCATTTCACCATCCTCACCATATCCTAGGAAAATGCATTTATGAGACTTTGGTTCTAGTTTGGTGCGCAGTTCACTCCGGATGTGAACATAGGCCTCACAACCAAACACTCTTAAATGTGCATATGAGGGTGGCTTGCCAGACCACACCTCCTCAGGCACCTTTCCACCCAAAGCCTTGCTAGGTGAGCGATTAATCAAGTGAATAGCTGTTTGCACAGCTTCTGCCCAAAAACCATGAGGTAATGCAGCATGTGACAGCATACTCCGAACTTTCTCTTGGATAGTCCGGTTCAATCTCTCTGCAACTCCATTCTGAGAGGGAATAAAAGGAGCCGTGAGCTCTCTTTTAATACCTTTAGTAGCACAAAAGTCAATAAATGCTTTTGATACATACTCCCCCCCATTGTCTGAGCGCAAAGACCTAAGCTTCTTGTCAGTTTGATTCTCAACAAACGCAAGAAACTTCTTGAAAGTATCCAAAACATCGCTTTTAGCACGTATTGGATACACCCACACCTTACGTGTAGCATCATCGATAAACGAGACAAAATATTTCTTTCCCCCTAAAGACAACTGTGGCATTTCACATACATCGGAATGCACTAAGTCTAACCTGTCAGACTTCAAAGAAAGTGACCTTTTGTGCGGTGTTTGACTGTGCTTTCCGTAAATACAGTGCTCACAATGAGAAAAATCAGCATACCTCAAACACGGCAAATAACCACAACGAGACAGAGTTTCCATTCCTCTTTTACTCATGTGTCCCAACCGGCCATGCCACAAAGAAACACTTGGCTGCTCGGTTACGGCGACAACATGGTCACACACACTAGATACATGCAAAGGATACAAAGTGTCCGATTTACAACCCTTGGCTACAATCCGGGCCCCTTTACAAATTTTCCACTTACTATCACCAAAAGTGGTGTGATAGCTTGCATCATCTAGCTGCCCTGTACTAATCAAACTCTTCTTGAGTTGTGGCACATGACGCACTTTGTGCAAAACAAAAGTCATACCATCAGCAAAAGAAAACTGGACACTGCCAATACCTGCAATGTCACATGCATAGTTATCTCCCAAATAAACAGTGCCCTGCACCTCACCTGAGTACTGTGTAAACCAATCCCTATGATGTGTTACATGAAAGGAGGCACCTGAATCAAGAATCCAAGTATGCATGTCCACATCAGAACCCATAGCAAGGGTATGTGCATCCACAGAAGAGGCATTGAGTACGTCAGTGCTGCTGTCAGTGTCACAACTACTAGCAACATTGATTTCCTCAATCAACACAGTGCTCTTCTTGGCATTTCCCTTGTCCTTTGCATCAGTTTCAGCACCCTTGTTCTTCTCTTTCTTCCACTCATAGCATTCCCGTTTATAATGCCCTTTCTTTCCACAATGATGACACACAACATCTTTCCTACGAGATTTGCTGCGTGCCCTGTCCTTACTGTCAGATTTCTCCCTCTGTTGAGACCTGCCTCTCAAGTGCAATGCATTAGAAGACCCGCCTGTGGTGTTCTTCCTGTTCATCTCTTCCATCAAGAGAGAACTCTCTACATCTGCATACTTAAGTGACGCACTTGAGTTACTAAGAGCTGTCCGGAATACATCCCAACTCTCGGGCAATGTGCATAGCAGAAAAGTAGCTTTGAACTCCTCATCAATCGTGAATTTCAGCTCTGTCAGTTGGCTGAAAATAGAATTGAATTCATTGAGGTGCACTGACATGTGCGTACCCTCCTTCATGCGGAGATCCATAAGCTTCTTAAGCCAATACACTTTACTGGCAGCACTCTGCTGTGCATACAACTCGTCTAAACACTTCCACATGCCCCATGCTGTCTGCTCATTCTCTACATTGAAGAGTAAATTGTCAGACACCGAAAGCATGATCGTAGAGCGAGCCAACTCGTCCACTTCTTCCCATTCTTCAACCTCCATATCAACCGGTTTCACACCCTGTAACTTAATAGGTTTCGCCTGTTTCTTCTGCAACATCACATTATAACATTGCTTCTTCCATATAGCAAAGTTATGGGCACCTTCAAGCTTGCGAATGTGCAACAAATTGCCACTCACTGCTAGAAGCCATTCTGAGTGATTGCAAACACTGAAACCCTGTTTTGCCGACCTAAACACGCCCAAATGTGCGCAATCGGGCAAAAAACAGCTTGCTGTTACAGAAAAACAGCGAGCAAATTTCACGCGAAATCACCCCCAAACGGCGTACATTCACTGCCAAACCCTTACCAAAGGTTTCCACAAGGTGTATACATCATTTGCTTACTGAAATTCCCTGTTTTAGGGCAAAAATCAGACCTGTAAACACCTGTTTTACTGAATTTTCAGAACCTCGTTGGTGGAAACACCTGTAAGATTGACCTGTGAGCCTTGCCCTAATGAAATTGCATCAAATTGACCCCGAAATTGGTCAATTTCAGCAGAAATAGGCTGCTGTTCGCCAATTTTTGAAACCCTAATTTTGGGGAAACTGTCACCGGAGGTCGATTCTACACGGTGAGAGGATCCCTTCGCGACAGAGTCGATCGAAAACGGTTGAATATCCTTCCCGCAGCGAGCAAAAACAGAATTCTGATCTGTGTTGTGAAGATGGCTCTCTTGGAAACCCTAAAGCTCTGATACCATGTGTGGGGGAGCAGGAGAGAGAGCCCACTTGCTGTCCTATGCAATGAGAGTGAAGGAGAAGAGAAGAGAGGCGCTGAAGAAGCTCACGCAGAGAAAACGTGAGAGAGAGAGAGAGAGCTCGTTGAATTTTTGGGAAAAAGCCACGCTACTTCATTTGGGCTTCACCTTTGAGTATATGAGTAAGTGACTAGGGGGCCATTCACACTTGGGCCCCCTCACTTATAAGTCTTTTTAACTTATAAGTTATAAGTACAAGGCACTTAGGCCTTTATTCCCTAACATGATTAACCCAAAAAGTACACCACACGTTTTTGATGAGCACCTTGATGAGTCTCTCTTTAAATGTTATGATCATGTTAATGGTCAATGTGTTGTGGTCTTGTTTGACTCTGACAGTATGCATAATGTGGTTAGTGATTCTCTTGTAAAGAGAGCTCGCCTAGACGCTATTCTAGCGGCTCCTATCGAGGTGTCTGGTTTCGCTCCCGGCATGCAATCATGCATGCATGTCCTAGTGTGTTAGTCTCTATTCAGTAGGCATCTTTCCGTCGCAAATTTGTTGTTTCTCCTCTCTCAGGATGTGATATGATTTTTAACATTAAATGGTTTTGTGAGCATGCTCCATTGTAACAAACTTGGGCACCCGGTCTAGATTCTGTCACGACACAGCAGAGATTGCTTAAAAACAATTCACAATTTAAGAGAGAGAGTCGACACGGCCTGGCGTAGCTCTGTGCCAAGAGAAATTGGCCCCAAAGACTGGCGTCCCTTTCGGTATTTCTTTTAAATTCATCTGTGAGAAAAGTACAGCTTCCTGCGAGTGCTCGCTCTCAGACTTTGCGTCCAGATGCTTTGAGAAGTGAGCCCCCTTAGGTCACTTATAAATATTACAAGGGCTGCTAAAAGCAGAGCCCCAAAAGCATTAAACTTAAAAGCAATAGGGTCCCAAAAGCAAATGGTCCCAATAAAAGCAGTAGCGTAAATTGCAGAAATCCATACAACCAGGCCATGTCAGCAGCCAGCATAACGCGGAAGTCCGTACATTTTGCCATGTCAGCATTGTCAGTGTGAAAAGCGGAGTTCCATACTGCTCCCACGTGGGACTTTGCCACGTAAGCTTGTCCGTACAGCTTTGTCCATGTCAGTAGAGACTGACACATCATCAGTTTGTGACATACCCCCCTCTTGAAAGAATTGTAATCACCCTCGATTACGCCTGCAAAACAGATAGAGGCCATAAACTGTTTTAGTAGACACTGACTCTAAGTACCGATGCACTAGACCTGACACATCTAGCACTTGTACAAAGATGACAATCACATCACAGGACATCACGGGACATCACACAACATCACAGGACATCACATGACAAATCATAGAAAAATTCATTGCAAACGCATACACTTACTTGGGAGTGGTCTTCAATGGTCCATTGTTTTCCTTGAGGAGAGCAGCCGAGACTGGACTATGAGAGCAAATACAGCTTTCGGGAGGATGGAGAGGATGTGTTCGTAGATTCAGTTTTAGGAACCTCGAACAAAGTTCTGGCTATTTGACACATTGGTTACTTCAGCTATGCTTTATGGGGTGCGGGACCAATCGATAGACCATTATAGCCGAACTGGCAGTATTGATGGATGGAGATGTATGGAGAGGCCTCTAGTCTCTATGGTTTCCCAGATGACCAGGGCCAAGGCCTCTGTACCACATGAGATTATTCGTGCAGAGCTTGCTACTTTCCGCTTGGTCATAGAGGCATGTACCAAATCCGTCTCTTTTATAAATAGTTTTTGGGATCTTCCCAAAGATAGATAAGCTCTCCTAGCTTTGGAGTCTTCTCGACAGCTTGCCTCACAGGGAGACACATTTTGTTGGTATGCACAGATGACATCCTGGTTTCAGCTACGTGGTTTTAGTATGGACAAACTACCTTCCTTCTATTACTAGCCGGATGTACCCTCCTTGTCCCTCATAGGGACCGAGATTACATGCCTCATCAGACAGGATTTGATTCAACTAGACACTAGGAGGACATGAATAGTGCCGACACGAGAGCTTGGCACAAAGATGGCTTTATACATAGAGCATCTTCTTTAGCTCAGAGAGGATGGATTTATGATCAGACCCGCCTATATGGACACTCATTTCTCCCATGGAATACGATGTGCTATTGGTTAGATGCGCACATCATGGCACCAGCTAGAGATTGAAACTGGGAGATTTATGAGAGTACCAGCAAGAGCTAGGATTTTCCAGTTGTGTCATATAGAGCCAGAGGCAGAGTTACATCACATATGTCATTGCCCAGTGTACTATGATATACGATGTCACTTTGTCTGTCGATTCAGAGAGGCTTTGGACCAATGGCTAGAGTCATGAGATACATCAGGATCAGAGCTGTTTTTGCTAGAGCTGCGCAGACACAGGAGAGTCCCTTCAGAAGATTAGATAGTGGGAGACATTTACAGGCAGTCAGATGAGCAAGCTTTACAACAAGACTTCAAATTCCACCTATACCAAAGGTATATTGACCGACAAAGCCATTGAGCCCCGGAGAGCTAGACGCTGACCTCTACGAGGGCCACCACGACATCGACGGAGGCTCCATCAGAGGATCAGGACTATTCTAGCACGGCATGGGAGATGTCCAGTACGACTATTTACCAACGTAGACATTGACGATATTCTTCAGCAATCGATGGAGTACATCCTCGGACAGCGTCCGATGCCGGACATTCTCGGACACTGATGTTCATTTTAGCTTTTAGCTTTTATTTTACTTCATTTTATTTTGTACCAAGACATTGTATTAGATCCACCAGGATTGTATTAGTTTGGTCTTATAGGTCATTTTGGCCTTTTGAAGACGTTTAATATAACATTTCATTTCATTTCATCTCTCTCTCTCTCTCTCTCTCTCTCTCTCTCTCTCTCTCTCTCTCTCTCTGCCCATGTATGTAGAACTCAGAACTAAATAAAAAGAATATCTGAGGTGTTGTAAGCCTGTGGAAGAGTAAAGTAGATAGCATAACAGCATGGTTCTCAAAACAGAGGCTTCTAGTTGCAAGCTCTAGTTGTGTGTCTTATTGGAACCATTTGTCTTAGGCCATGGAAATGAGTCCATCCACACTTGTCTGCTGCTCTTTTAAAATTTTGTATTATTTGTTTGTATTGGTAAGGTAATGGCTCCTTGTTTGGTTTGCTCATGCTTTAAAATACACTGGAAGCAAAGCAGTCTTCATGTCAGTTTTCACATCGAGTTTAACTCCTTTGCACCTGCAGCGTTCAGGCTAAACGTTTTTCCCCTTGTTGAAACAGATAGAGATAAAGAGAGTCTTGCAGTCAGTTTATGGGTTGAAAGTTTCTAAAGTCAACACTCTGAATTATGATGGGAAGCGCAAAAGACGGGCAGGAGGATGGATGGCAACAACAGCGCCTTATAAGAAAGCTTATGTGATCCTACAAGAGCCAGTGTCTTTACCTGAGAATTTATTCCCGTTCAATATGTTCGATAAGCTAAAACAAGCACAGGACAAAGACAAGGTGGAGATAGCTGAGAAACGCAAAGAAATGAGGCCTCGCAGAAACTCTTCTAATGCTAACGCCGTTGCCAGAAGACGGTGACAAGTTTTTTGTTTTGGTGGTGGGGGGGGGGGTGGGGGCGGACAACAGATTGTTCTATAAAGATTAAAGTGCATCCCAATGTCAGGTGAAGATTTTAGTGTTTTTCACAACTTGTTGACAGTATGTATGTAGGCCTTACACTCTCACTATAGACTTCCTCATAAGATGCTGATTTAAGCAGAGTTTTACTTGCACAGGCTGTCCATCGCAACTCAGGATTGACTTGAAAATTTAGTGATGTGAGGAATTTTCTCTAATTGTTGCGCATATGAATTACTCTTTTGAACTCAATTTACTTTTTTAAATTTGTTTAATTTTCTTTTTTCTTTGTTCACATGAGCTTGAATGCCAGCATGTCCTCTTTGAAACCCCATGTGTGTTGTGTGCTTGCTGTACAATGAATGACCATGTGAATCTGTATATGCATTATGAGCTGCGATGAATGCTTGGGTCAAGACTACGCTGCATCGTTCGTTGTCCTCAACTGGGTCGATCGGGTCACCACGGGCCATGCGCCACACGGAGCCACGATCGGGCGGGCATCCCATTTGTAGCCAATTGAACTACTACATAGGCTATCGAAGCGCATGCACATGCCTAGAACTTCAGCTTTTAACAAGGCTGCATCTCCTATCCTTTCCATCGACCCCCCAACGAAACTTATATGAAAGCATATATTGGGTCAAAATGATCATCAATGTGGAGTGGTGCCACCTCTTGAATAGAGAAGGTTAGTTCTTTCGCCTTAGTAAAATTGCACATATCTTGAAATGCTGTACATACAAACATATATGGCTAAATTAACCTTTTTATTCAAGGACGAAACATGTTGGTTTCACAGACACGATCTGTTTTTGGTACTGGTCGTGAGGATCTGCAGTGTATATGCAATGCATTTTTTGTGGCTTTCCATTAGTTTTTCCAACATAAGTATGGGGAGAAAATTCTTGGCAGGGGTGAGTTTGGATGAGCAAATTCTTGCAGGGGTCAGTTTGGGTGTACGATTTTTTGTGAAGTTTTTTTCCATTACCGTCACAGTCGGGTGTTGGGGGGACTGCAGATCTCAGCCCTCCATTTAGTCGCCATTACTGAGCGGAATGAAGGGGTAGACATGTTGGATGAGAGATAACTCAGCAGCTGCAATATGGCGGGCTGCATCCAATCAACGCCGAACAACTCAGCAGCCAGAATGAGCTCGAGGTCGACAACTCAGCATGCGTAATCTTCCCCTCTGTTGCTCAGCAGCCGCCACATCAGCCCCTGGAATTCATACAGGCTCTGCAAGCTCAAACTGTCAAGCATCGCTGCCCTGCAGTGATTCATTTTAATGCTACTGTACCCACTGTATGGGCTGCCCTACTCGAGCACTGTAATGCTCCACTGTAGCTCTAATGGCTCCCCTCTGCCCGACAGTGATGGCCGGGAATGGTCATCCACTGACCATTCCCTTCAGAAAGTGCTCCCACCATGGGTCCCGGCATCCGTTGGTCGCCATGTGGTCGCCCTTTCTTTCAGGGAATGGTCAGTGGCTGACCATTCCCTACACCGGACTGGTTATAAAAGTACCGTTCAAAAATGCTGGTGATATCAGTGGGCTAAAAATTACGAGATCTAGTTTGGTGTTGAAGGTTGCAATTAGGGTTGATTTTTGACGGGCATCCTTGCCCTTCCAACTTTTTTCCCGGAATGTAGGCTTTTCAGTAATTGAATGTATTTTTTGCAGGGTAACTCACATTTTCACCTGCTAACAATGGGCAAAATGCCCTTGCAATTCTAAGTGCTAGATGTAGAATAATCTGTTTCTTCAGAAGGTGCAATTGTTGACAAGTGCCTAGTTATTGAAGCGTCCCACGTGGCTGTGCATTATAGAAGTCAAAAGAGTGGCCCAAAAGTCCATTCTGACAAACAGCAAAACTTAGCTTCTTTCCCTGCCATGAAAGTTGAATTTTACTTTTAAGGATGCGCATAGCATAATCGCAGATTCCATGTGTCCTAAGAATTGTGCCTAGGAAAAGTGTTACGACGCTTGAAGTTGAAGATGGACTGCCTTGTTCTTGATTTTGTATTTTGGCCTAGTGCTCGAAATAAACTTTTTTCTAAATGGTGTTGGAAATCTGCACATCAATAATTAAGAAGTTATATGACTATATTTGGAGCTTCTCTCTCTTGTCTGGAGCAATGATTCTTGGTGTTATGAAGTGTTTGATTCTTCCCACCACCTGCTGGATACTTGTATACATTCAGAATCTTGGATTCTTGGCTAGTGGAAAATGTAGTCATTATGTAGTGCTATTTTGGTGAGTTTCTTTAAGCACTTTGGAATTTTGCACAACTTTAACAAGAAAGGTTCATCACTTTGTTGAGAAATCAACAAAAAAGTTGTGGTCTACATCTGAACTAAAAAGATATGCATGTGTGCCTGAATAATTTCGTGCTATTTCCCTACAAGCATGTGTATGCCTCTATTTGTATCGAGCTCATGCTATGAGAAATTAACCAAGATAGCAAAAAAATAAAATAAATGTAGATCATAGAAAAGCAATCTTGCAAGTAATCAAGTCAGTGCATCAAAGACATTTCTAATAGTGAGTGCTTCATTGGTGGGATTTTTACTAAACATGGGATAAATGGTTATTAAATGGTATGATGCTAGTTCTTGCGAGTCACCATCTTTCCAACACACAAAAATCAAGTGGCAATCAAGAATCTTCAAAGAAATGCAATCTCTCATCTAGGTGATCATGGATCTATGACTTTCATTTACGTTGTCTTTAAGAAGTCACAAGTTTAATGTTTGTAGTATGAAGGATGGCTATTCTAGACAAGAAGAGGTTTCTTATTATCATGCATGGACACAAATGTTGTCATGCATTTAAGCCACCAAGTCTATCTAGAAAAGAATAGGCAAAATTGCAATGTTAGTTTCCAATGTGCTCAACTTTGCTCCAATTTAAAAAAAGGTGATTAGTTATAAGGATACTCATGATCTATGCCATCCGATCGCCACGGTGAACTAGGGGCAAAAATGGTGCCATGAGTTCACCCCTAGTTTACCCCACCCCAAGTTCACACTTAGCTCACCGGTCTCGCGGGGCCCGGGTCAAACGTGAGAGCTCCTGTTTGCCACACGAAAGCCCTACGTGTGCTCATGTTGGCATGATAGACTGTGACCATGTTGATTCACCCTAGTTTACCAGGTGATTGGATGGCAAAGATTAAAGCACCTCCATGCCCCCAAATTTGGGCCCTAGATCCAATCTGGCCCGACTCCGTGTGATATAACGACGAGCTTGCTTCAACATGCTCGCATGAGAGTGATGGTTAGGCCATTAGCCTCGTGAAGGGCATGTCTATGTTGATACACGGGAGGAGTCAGACCCTCTATCCACCTCGAGATCCTTATTGTGCTACCTCCATAGATGCCACCATCGTTAAGGCCCTCTAGGAGATAGTGTCAAAAGTGCCATTCATGGTTGTGTGTGTGTGTGTGTGTGTATGCGCGTGCGTACGTGCGTGCGTGTGTGTGTGTGTGTGTGTGTGTGTGTGTGTGTGTGTGTGTGTGAGAGAGAGAGAGAGAGAGAGAGAGAGAGAGAGAGAGAGAGAGAGAGAGAGTGTCAATGCTAAAAAGTAACAAAGAAATGCTCTGTATTAACATGATGTAAAATGGGGCTTTCTTAAATAGAGGCTCAAGAGGTAAACATGGGTGATATCATGGATAAGGTAGGTTGAAATTCCTCTAAGTCTAGGTTCATTCCTCCTCTTAGTATGCGGATATGGCCTTGACCCAAGGCTACCTTTTACCATATTACATTTTATGACTTTAAAAGAGTGGTTTCCCTTGAGCAAGTAATGGCTCACTCCAACATTCTAGATATAAAATCCTCATGCTTGAATATGGTTGATTAGATCCTCATATTTGGATATGGTTGATTAAATCCTCGTACTTGGATTGGGCTACTAACCACATACATTTCAAAAGGGTACGTTTTGAAAGGGTAGCATCAGTCGTAGTGTGCAATTTGCATGGTTCACCTTGGATTGATTATAAGATAATCAATCTCCCATATGGTAGTTTAGGTTCCACATGCTTGACCATTATGCTCATGTTGTGCACAATATTTTTCAAGAATATGTATACCATTTGCTAAGAATCAAGTTTATGAACTTTCTCTTTTAATATTTACAAGATTGTACATTTCCATGACTATAAAAGCTCAAGACAAGCGTCCTTAGCTGGTGGTTTAGGCTGAGATTGGGTTATACACCATTCTTGTTCAAGACTTTAGCTACACTCATACCTTGAATTTGAGAGCTATAGTTCATGGATCCCAAATATATAGCGTACTCCTCCTATGCTCAAGATTCAATTTCCTTCACAATAAGCATGGCTATTTGTGACTATTTCATAGTTATGTCATTAAAGGGTTAGCTCTAAATTTGTTCTTTACATCCTTTCTAATTCCCAGAAAAGTCAATTGGAATAAGTAGAATTTAGTCTTTTATACTTTAAGGCAAGCACATGTACATGATCAACTAGAAAAGCAATAATACATGTCAAATCCTATAAGCATGGATTCTTTATCTGTTGATTCTTCGATTTTCTATGATAGTTCTTCATGTTGTGACTCTATATGGGTGCTTAATTTAGTTTCTTGAAGGAACAAGACAATGGGACATTCAAACTTTCCAAAATATTCATTGGATTATGGTTGCCTATGGATGTGATCTTGTGATTGTGACATCATGATTGTCATCATGCTTAGCAATTGGTAAGAATCCGCTAATTCAAACATTACTATGTTATGAGATTTCCACTATGGATGTGATCTTATGATTGTGACATCATGATTGTCATCATGCTTAGCAATCGGTAAGAATCCGCTTATTGAAACATTAGTATATTATGAGATTTCCACTAATGTTTTTGAGTACAAAACTTCTTTTCAAGGGGAGAGAAATGTCAATAAAAGGGTATTGAGGGCCAGGGTGGGAAAATCTCTAGGGCAAGACCTTGCCATGTGTCAGGCATGCAATTCAATTGAAGTGGAAGAAGATCAGGTGTGTGATGGAGACAATCAAGAAGAAAAGAAAGAACAGCTAATCATTACAAAAACAAAAGAAGAAAAGAAAAGAGCAACAAAAGGAAATTAGAGAGTGGATGAGAGGATGAGCAAAAGGAGGACATTAAGGACCCAAAAACACAAAGTCCAAAGAAAGTGGTTCCAGTCCAAAGATGATGAAAAAAGCAAAGTAGAATTGAGTAGGTAGAATCTCAAAGGGAGGCCTGTTTTCCACTGCAAGGCATGTGGCTCCTTTGAAAGAGATAAAGACTATGCAGACACATTCATTCTATGGTGGATCTGCTAAAAATGGAAGCAAGCACTCACCAACAAAGCATTCAGACTTTGAAGAATAGAGAGCATATGGAGCCAGCAAAGTCGAGATTATAGACACATTTCTCAACGAGTACGGTAATCTGCACGATCAGCCACAAGCACCGATCAAGAACCTACAAGAACTGATCAAGAACCTACAAGCTTAAGAGCGGAAACACAGAAAAGAGTTGCAGACAATGGCCATAATTAAGGAGCAGCTATTGCCACTACCAAAAGGAAAGGAATGGAAGTTGCAAGAGGCCAATAAAAATATTTTGGATACAAATGCGTATGCACAATGGTTACAAACATAATTAGAAGTGGCTAGAGTGAAAGACTAGAATGAGCTCCTTGCCAAACTCAAAGCAAATCCCATAGACCTCGCACCACAAGGGTCAGACCTAGCTTACCAAGAATTGGAAAAGAGAAATCAGGACTTGGAGATGGAATTAAAGATTGATTAGATGACATCGTACAAAAGCTAGCAATCAATTTGATGCAGAAAGAGCAGGCCTATCAAGCAGAGATAGAGAATTTAAAGGATTCACTCAAAGCTACATTGATAAAAAAAAGAAAATCAAAAGATTGATAAAGATGAAGATGCACTAGAGCACGATCTTTAAGCTACATACTAACAAATGAGAATTCATAATAGTCTCCAATGAATTTTTCAATTTTTTGAGCAATCTAGATGCCTCTAGCTATACAGTTTTGCAATTTATTGATTCTCAAGCCAAGCATGTAAAGGATTATGTAATTATGAGCTAAATTGAGCGGGACTAAATGATTCCAAATTGTATCAATGAATCCCTAAACTGGCATTGAGTTAGTAGGTTATCCATTTTTTAAAACCAAAAACCTTATGGATAAGGTATAAAAACAAATTTCTGTAAACCTTTTGTAAGTCTATTCTGGATAATAAGCATACAATGATCTACAAAGAACTGTATACTCTCCTTCTTTCCTCTTGAGCTCATAACTTTCTCATGAATGGTCCGTTTGGAGCACCCTTAGCTTCATGACTTTTGCAAGTGAAAGCTCTTTGCAACATTAAAATTGTGTTTTTAATGTGACTAACCTCCTTCTAAATGTGCTCATAACTCAATATTTCCATAACAAAATTGCATTTTATGCATAGGAGGGGTGTCAAGGAAACATTACTAAGCTCTAGGGTGCATTTAAGGCAAAAAAAATTAGGTCAAATTTGCCTTGTAGATAATAAACACAATTTTGGCAAGTCGTCAAAAGGGGAATTTCAAGATTTCGAAAACTAAATTGCATTTTATGCAAAGGAGGGGTGTTAAAGCAACAGTGCTAAGCTCTAGGATGCATTTGGGGCCAAAAATAGTTAGGTCAAATTTGCCTTGTAGGATAATAAGCGCAATTTTGGCAAGCGGTCAAAATGGGGATTTGAGGCCATATGTATATGTCTTCAATCATTGCCTAGCTGTCCTACAAGTTTGATCACAATTGTAATTTGTTTACTTGGTGAATCGACAAGATTTTCTTGCGGACATCATTATTAGTTTTTGTTACATGACATGCAATGAAGGCGTCAAAGTAGTTGGTCTTTCCCAAGAGCTTTGGTGAAGATATCTGCACAATTATCTTTAGTAAGCAAATACTCTAGCTCCATAATTTCATCATCAATAAACATGATGATATTGAACCTCAATATGCTTTGGGATGTATCACTTTCTAAAAGTCACAAATACATCAAAAACATATTTTTCTTTGTATACAATGATATGCTTGAAATGTCCATATCAAATGTAGAACTTTGTATTGTTTTATATACTCTAGTGATTTTTTTTGCACATGAAATCAAATTACCTATAGCACAATGGTGGAAAAGTCACGTAAAATTTTATATAAGGCCGCTTTGTTTTTTCTCAGCTTATAAAGTCGATTTCTTCAAAGAATCAATCTTAGTCTTACGAGAGTCAACTTGATAAGTATAGTTCTTGATCATGGTAGATTATAAAATGCAAGGTTAAATTAATTTAAATGTGTAAAAAAAGGACACTCAAGTGTCTTGTTTTGGTACTAAACTAGTGTTTATAAAAAAGGTTGGTATCAATGAAATTGAAACACATGAGAATTAGTACTCCTTCTGAAGAAATTTTTTGATGAAGTATATAGAAATTTTTCATTGAAGACCTATCTCTAATATAATCTCCTTCTAGGGTAGACACCCATAAAATTACTCCTAGATGACACACCATTGTGTAGAGCAATGAAACAAAAGAAGATTCGGTCGTCATTTTACGATTTTGTACATGCAACCCAATTCATTGAGCTAGTCAAACAACCAATCAATCTTATCATCCAACCTTGAACCAGCTGCTTAATGAATCAAACATAACCGTATCAGTCCAAAGTCCAAATTGTTTAGAGAAATCAACCAATTACACAAATAACTACTATCTTGGGACAAGCAAAGCATTAAGTACCCAAATAGATACTAGCTCTTTTTATGAGTGAAAGCCTAATGTTCGATCCAACTCAAGGAACAAGTTAACTAAAAATGCCACGCAATCGAAACGTTAAAAAAATCCAAGAGCCCATCTGATCCGATTGTTTATGAGCTACCAATGTAAATAAGGATAAATATTTATCTTAACCTGTTACAAACCTAGCACTAGCCGTGGTATCTCTAAAGTAGGCTCAAACCCCACAGTTGAAGTCATCAATTAAAAGGTTTATCAACAGGAAATCCAACCATCCAAGTACTATCCCCGATGGGAATAAGTGTCCAAACCTAAACAACCTCAAGGTAGAGCATATCAAACATTTATAGACATACTCCAATAGTATATGGAAAAATTATCTCTAAAATGTAAAATGGCAGAATGTAAAATGCCATATGAAGAATTCAGTCATCAAAATATAGTATTATATCTCAGCATCAATTTGTAGAGACCAAAAAAGTTCAAGGTTAGCCAATGCATATCCAACCAGCAATTAGCAAGCTCATCAATTGGTTGTTTTGGAGATTCATTAAAAATAATTATTACACTTTAGATGATATTATATGTACCCCATCAAATTGGGGATGTATAAGCAACATTAACAAAGATTTTAGAATCAGAAAAACCAACAAAGGTCTAGTATAATACATGAGAACCCTGCCCTCAAGGATCAATTGGACCAACAAAATGCTAGTACCATTAATGAGAAATTCATCAAAAATAAATCGGTAACCAAATGGTATCAAAATAATATTAGAAAAATTTCCACAGAGCTAATGTTGATCTACAACAACCCATCAGATAAGTGAGAGTCATCCATCATAATCATAACCAAGAAGATACCTTATTAGAAGAGATACAAGAGAGGTAATCTAATATCAATAATCCAAACATCAGGCAATCAGACATTGCCCCTTTCTTTTTATTACAAAAAACCCGGTTTAAGTAATTTTCCATAGTAAGTATCACACAAAGATAGATTCAAACACCGAAGTGACAAGCCTTGTGCAAATGTTAACTTCTATGTAGAGTCACTCCACTCATTTGAAAGCTGAAAATAAGACACATCCATCATGCCACCCCCCCTTTTTTTAAAAAATTAGTCAATAATCCAATTTTTTGCTCAATGTATTAACCAAGTAACAATCGACAAGCAATTAGATACCCACTCAAGAGGCAATAGGTTTTTTTAGGTTAGTTAATCTCTCGATCATCAAAAAGTAATTATAAAAGAGTATTGCCAATATATACCAACCATAGGCATAATTAAATAGATTCAAAGCCACAACAAAAGAGCACCTCATAAAAAGTAGGTTGAATCATAATATCCATGATGCACAAATCAACAGGTGGTATCATCACCTCCCTCAAATCTCTTTCAAACAAACACAACTATGCTAAGTGAGGGACTAAAACCGTCACCTGGTTAAATAGGAGGTGAGACTGTAGATGAAATGATAACATCCCTCCTCATTCTATGCACATCATTCAACAATGTACAACTACAAAATCCCCACCAGATCTTGGTATGAAGTCTTCACATGTTTGCTCAATAGGCAAGGACCCATGTCGATACATGTATTCACAATAGGCCTTAGAGGAACAATGTTGAATATCCTTCAAAGTGTAGCACGCTAGGCCAAGCCTCAGGTTGGTAGAGGGATGAAGTGAGAGGGGAGGAGAGTCATGGTATGTAAAACACCAACACGAGGCAAATCAGAGGGGATGATACCTGCATCAGAAGCAGCTACATCCATTTCAACGCAGTCGAGGGAGAAAAAAGGAAAAAAAGTTATGGCATCAAATGGTGAGCAGAGACTATAAGCATTAGAGGTGCAAAGAGAAACATCAAGAAAGGGGATGATATGGGCTTGTCAGAGCATTTAGAGAATGAGGTCAAAGGTAACTAATGCAAGCATGAAAACCCACAAAGAAGCCCACTTATGTTAGGTGGTGAGGGATATTCCCACCAGGAATGAGAATAAGGTAGATTCCCATATAACTAGCTAAAAAAAGTTATTGAAATGCCCGGGATTATATTTGAGAGCCTGATTAGGCACTAAATTTGGAATACCACTAATTTTTAGCAAAAAGATTTTATTAGTAAGCTATAACAAATCAAGGCTATATTGACCGTATACTCACTTATTGCCATGTTTATTCAATCAGGGTAGAAGGAGTAAGTGTGTGTATATTAAATTGACAAAATGCCAAGGGGTGAGGACCCACCAAACACCCAAACCATAACACCCACTACTACTAGTGTTTTAGTTTTGAGAGTAAAGGGTCAATAAGGATATTTAGCCAAGGGGTATCAACACACTCCTCTCCTCCCAACCTGTCTTTTAAACAACCCTTATCCTAGAAGTGCGAGTGGAAGGTTGTCGATCATTCCCACCATATGGTATGCTATTCTGGTGAGTACTTATGGAGCCCCTATGTAAGAAACACCATGACTCTTCTTGGTTCTCTTTAGAGTGTTGATCACATATTGAGCATGATCAATAGCCATAGGATGTTTTGACTTGAGCACCATTGTGAATGTAAAGGCTAAAACATGGTTGGACGTGGTATATCTTGCGGCCCCCTTTGGTGTGAAGTGAAAATGCTGGTGACACAACTTGGTGGGATCTTCAGCCTATTTGTGGATCATATCTACGAATGTAGGCGTAGTTGAATTCCTTCTGAAGATGCCTATGCATTTCTTTTCTTTAGAGCTCATGACACTCCTTTGATTGGAAACTTCAAAGCCTGTACCACAATGATGCTATGCTCCCCAGATGACAATAGAACAACAAATTTCCCATTTTTGGTCAAGGCCAACAAACCATTGAGCATGCACTTGGAAGCTATGAGGCCAACATCAATTCAACATCCCCTCCTGAAAGCCGAACCTCTTGAAACAAAAGGAAACACCCCTACAAGGAAGTATAAAAACTTTAACAACTTTAGGGGAAGGGCTAGGGAAACTTTCAACCAAGCAGATCAACAACATGTAGTAACATCTGAAGCAACCTTGAAGCCGACTTTCTCAAATGTTAGATGCTATGGGTGTAATCAAATGGGACACTATAGAAGTAGCTCTCCACAAGAGGAAAATCCTAGACCTACCACCAGACCCACCCCTCAACATCAAGAAAACATTCAAAGAAGAGCCTAGAAATGGAGGACATGGCAGACGACAAGAAAGAGGATATGCAACAGTAGGAGAAACAACCTTAATGAATGAGGAAGATGAACGAGCTAGGTTTTTTGCCGCAATTGAGAATCTTGGAGCTCAGCAACAATATGTGTGCATCCAAACCACTACAAAAAAACAAGGTGAAAAGTTTGGGTTACTTATAGATTGTGGTAATACATATTCTTTTCTGTCTGCAAAATGCTTAAGGGAGCTTAAGGTAAGCCAATAACCAGTCAAAACATTGGTAGTAGAACTAGAAAATGGAAAGGAGTTTCTCTTTCAATAATGTGACAAGAAGTAGAATTTGAATTAGGAGGAACCCCCATCTCATCCTACTTGGCATCTTGGGAATGGATTGGTTATCCAAAAATCAAGCACACATCCATTGTGCACAAGTTATTCTTTCCTTTAAACATTAACCAGGGGAAGAGATATAGCTATAAGGGACGAATGGGAAACCAAGGGTTCATTAACCTACATCTAGCGCAGCTTAAGGAGTTTTTAGATGTGTTCTCTTAGGCCCTCCCCAAAGCCATAGAGCTAAAAGAATAGCTTTGCAAACTTATCAAACAAGGGCTCATTTGACCAAGTACTTCCCCATGGGGATCATTTGTCTTATTTCAAACAAACAAGGATGGATCCCTATGCCTCTGCATCGACTATCGAGGTCTTGATTAGGCATATGTAAAGAATAAGTACCTTATTCCCCGCATTGACAAACTACTGGATAGATTACACAGGGCCAAAATGTTTACAAAGATTGATCTTAGGTCAGGATACCATCAAATCTAGATCAATGAAGTAGACATTTATAAACCTGCATTCAACACTTGATATGGACACTATGAATTCATAGTAATGTCCTTTGGTCTTACAAATGCTTCGACAACTTTTAATCAATTTTTTGTTGTTTCTTGCTATGACGACCTTTACAAAAGTTGTCCCAAATGATGTCAGCTACACACTACCTAAATCTCAGCCTCAGATGCTTCAGGGGGGTCATGGATTGCGATCCATGTTCCACCTCATGTGGTCAAGAAATTTGGTCAGCTGTATGCCTAGGCCCCTCAGAGGTCAGGTTTTCACTTATTTTGGAATTGAAACACCAAAACTCAACAAGCCCTAATTTTTGTCTATTTCCAAGTTTTTTTGTGTCTTCTCCCCAATTTCTTGATTTGAGTGAGTTTTGAGTGTCAATTTATCACCAAAAGTGTCTATTCAATGACCTAGAACCACTCTGAATCCAATGGCATCAATTTCTATCCAAATTGTCTCAGGGGGTCATGGATCGCAATCCATGTTCCACCTCACCTGGTCATGAAATTTTCTAGCTCAACTCTCTTTAGATTGGTTTACCCATTTTTCCACTTATTTTTGGGTTTCTATTTGCTTTTGAGCTCCAACCATCAGATTTTAAAAATTTCGGAGTTTCAGGTCTTGGAAACCAAAATAAGGTTTTGGCAGTTTTTTTTCTTGATCCCTTTTGCTCAATTTGATGGTTATAGATGTTACTTAACCTACTCCTAATTGTAGAATTGAATCCTATTACTAATCAACAACAAATGGTGCAAAACTGGAAGGAAAATGGAATATGGAACAATACTTTCAAAGCATCAAAGAATATGAAAAATGAAATGCTTTTGTATCTCAATCACAACTCCTAATACCTCTCAAGAGTAGACCTAGCAAGTCTCGGACTTCTAGTCTCTACCAAGCACTAAACCTCGTGTCTAGCTACCTCACTACTAAAATGTAAATGAATTGGAAACCAAAATAAAAAATCTATAAGTAAAAAGCTACAACTAGGTCACTCACCACCTAAGGATTGCTATCCCCGCCAACAACGCCAATGCTAGCAGGTCACCACAACAGACGTCTATAGCATAGCTTTGTGGAACTAACACAATGTCAATACTTAGGGAAGCGACTCAGGTGGGGCACCGAGACTCTTTGAGGGTGTCAAAATGAAGAAGTGAACCTATGGAATGATGATATCTCTAACACTAGAAAATCTATCACTCTTGGATCTGGAAACCTATCTATGTCCTATGTCACCACACTTAATAATCACAACACATTTTGGCACTCAAACAAAGTCCAAATGCTACAAAACTTTGGGAGGTCTACGACAATACCAAGTTTGGTTACAATCCAGTGAGGTACCAAAATCACGATCCATCATGATCAAGGTCCTAGAAATTGCAATAAAACATACCAAAAACATTTCCCTAGGGTCTAGCAACACTCTCCTAAGGTCGAAATGTCAAAAAACACTCATTAACGCACTCAAATAGCATATTCAACCTACTAAAATGTAGTAAACTATAGTAGAATTGACAATGAATATACTTGAATGAAAGAGAAATAAACAAGAACAGATTGCAAGAGTTTTGGAATTGAAATGTGATTACCAGAGCTCAAGATATGAAGATATTAAGTGAATTTTGGTTGGGCTCTTCCAACAACAGCCTTGTTGGAGAGAAAGGAATTTTGTTCTAATATATAAGCTATATTTTATTATGGCAAGATCTCATGGCCCGTGCCTTTTTAGGCGGGAGGAGTGATAAGGGAGTCGTTGAACATCTCATATTTTGTTCATGTAGGCATTCCTTTGAAGGATGTTGTGAAAAAATTAGTGGAAAGATTCTTAAATTTTGTGAGGATCACCAAATACAATGTTACCTCTAGAACTTTCAAAGAACATGGTATTGCATATTTGTTTTATCTATACTCTTTTAGAGACTATTTCTTATAGTTTTTGTGGCATACAAGAAACTATGTAGAGTCTAAGCACACAGTCTATGTTAGAAACAACTAACACATGTAACAAACATAGGAGGACATGCTACAACTTTTCTTGCTAGTTTTGTATAGTTTTCGACTTACATTTGTATTGAGGCGGTCCGAGGCGGGCAACAAGAGAGGCAACCTCTAAACACCCCTTAAGGCTCCCGTGCTGCTCAATTGGGACTGGGGCAACCACAAGCACAAAAAAACAACAAACCCACAACAAAACCCAACTTCGCAAGGGGCACCACCTAGTTTAAAAGCGAACTAGGACGCAAAAAGGGAGAATCGTTAGAGCAACCCAAAATCAAGTAAGGACTTTACACTAACCCTAACACCAATGGAACACTCTCATGCACTAAAACACGAGAGAGAGAGAGAGACAGATGGTGTACAACTTAGCTTCAACCTTATGGTTTGCACAAGAAGGCACCTAGAGCTTGCGGATTCAAGTGACAAGATTTGGTTATAGCATCACTAGCACATTGTCTTAGGGTTATGGGAGCCCTCTCACCATCCACCCTTTTACAATGGTAGCCAACCAAAAATAGCCAATGAATCACAAGGAAAGGCAACAAAACAACAACCTTTAATGAAACAAGTCACCTTATGAAGCTGAATGAGTTTGTCAAGCCAAATTCGAGGAGAAGCGTGAGCCTTTGGACATGAAATTGCACCCAAAACTACCAATTCATTGATGTTGGGGTAGGTACAACAATGGTAGAAAGAATATCTTCTACTCGTACTCACTCAACTAGCTCAAGCTTTTCTATGCACCAAAGTGATGGTGTATAGAAAGATTTCTCTCTCCTTACAACCAAGAGAGAACTGGCATGTGCTACGCTCAATCTAGTGTGCAATGGTGTAGAGATGCCTTTACAAGGAGAGATGGGTTCTATTTATAGGTTTTTAGAAGCTTTTATTAGGATTAGTTCTAATCAATTTTATTGACAAAACAAGAGGTTAGGAAATATTTTTATTTTTTCAATGGGAGTGGGTCTTTCTTATCAGAGACACCTGAAATCAAAGTGAAGATGGCAAACAATAGCAAGGCTAGGTGCGTAGGCATTTGTAAAAATGTTTTTGTGGAGGCCTTTGGCATTAAGAAGGCAGTGGATTTCTATGTCACGTCTACCAAAGGAAATGGTTACCCATTTATCCTAGGAAGACCATGGCTAATGAAAATGCAAGCTTTGCAGGATTGGGAGAGTGGAAAGCTAATTTGCAGGAATGACAATCATAAGAAGGTTTTCTTTGACATGAAGGAGCAACGCCAAGAGGAACTCCATGAAGAATCATCTCAAAGTGAGGCGGAACAAGATTGGACCGATAACACTTTAGAATAAGAAAGTAGCGGCAGCATTACTGAAGAGGAGTCTTCCATTGAAGTCATGGGGTTAAGGTTTAAGCCAAACAACCATGAGACCTCTTGTCGAGGTTTGGAAGAGAACCAAAATGTGAAAGATGAAGGAATGTTAGAAGGTATGTTATCTACAACACTTACAAAGGACGAAAGAGAGGAGTTCAAATGTGTGCTAAGGAAATTTCCTAGGCTTTTTGCTAAAGACTACACCGATGTGCGTGGAGTAGATGTTGTGCAGCACAAGATTGAGTTGAAGCTAGAGGCCACACCTAAGGCTCAAAAGCTACGAAGGCTAGGAGTCATCAAGGAGCAGGCTCTACTCAAGGAGGTAAGAAAGCTTCTAGCAGCAGGTTTCATTTATCCAGTGGAGAATTCAGAGTGGGTCTCTCCAGTTGTTGTCACTCCTAAGAAAAACGGCAAGTGGAGGGTGTGTGTGGATTATTGTCCACTCAATGAGGCAACAAAAAGAGATCACTTTTCCCTCTCATTTCTGGATGAGATACTAAATGAGGTAGCTGGTCATGAGAAGTACACTGTGTGTGATGGCTACTCTGGTTACTTTCAAATAGGTATCGCATTGGAAGATTAGTTGAAAACAACCTTCATCACTCCTTGGGGTTGTTATGCTTTTAGAGTCATGCCATTTGGCCTGACAAATGCTCCTGCAACTTTCCAACGCTTCATGAACATGGCGTTTCAAGCATTCTTTGGAAAGTCAATCAGGGTGTTCATTGAAGATTTCTGCATTTATAACTTAAAATCATTGCATCTACAAAAGGTAGAAGAAGGTTTAAAAAAACTTTACAACATGGGAGGTCAACTCAACCACGACAAGTGCCACATAGGTGAGGATGAAGTGATCTTGCTTGGTCACAAGGTTTCCTATAAAGGTATTGAGGTGGATCCAGCAAAGGCAAAAGCTCTCATTGAGCTACCATCACCAAAGAGTCTTAAGGAGGTCATCTCATTCATTCAAAAGGTGAAGCATATGTCACGCTTCATTCACTTAGCCTCGGAGTTACTTCACCCTTTGCAAAAGTTGACACAACAAGTAGAATTTGCATGGTCTGATGATCTTGAAGAGTATTTTTGTAATATTAAAGTCATTCTGGCAAAGCTACCAACACTCATGCCTCCTTGTTGGGAGTACACATTCTTTGTTAGCTCTAGTGTTGGGAAGGAAACGATTGGTGCAGTTTTATTACAACAAGATCCCCATAGTACCAGGCGGCGACCCATCTACTTTGCTAGTAGGGTCATGAATGCTTTAGAGAGAGGCTACACGGAGGCAGAACTCATGATGCTTTCTCTCATGTTTACAGTGAGAAAGTTTAGATCCTACTTGCTACCAAAACCTTTTGTAATTCTCACTACAGAAAATTTGTTCCCTTGGGTGTCATCTCAAATGAATCTTAGTACTAGGATCTCAAAGTGGATTATGGAGTTGCAAGGGTTTCAATACTCTTTCAAGGTAGAAGATAGTGTGCGTGCACAATTGGCAGGGATTCTCACTTATAAGGTACATGAGAAGGAAATAAAGGTGCCTGAAGTAAAGACCCTACCATTGCCACCACCTAAAAGTATTCCTAATGCTTTTACCTTGTTCTTTGATGGAGCTTTTTGACGAGTCACAGGAAAAGCAGGGGGAGGGCTAGTATTCTCAACCCAAGGGGAGAGGTGGTCATGAAAGAGAAGGTCAATCTACCAGGTTCAACTAGAAAAAATGAAGCAGAATACGACACACTACTTCATGGGTTGAAGATGTGCCTTGGCCAAGGTATACAACGTCTCATGGTAAAAGGGGATGCACTTCTCATTGTGAAGAAAATTCTAGGTATTTGGGTTTGTAAGAATGAAAGGCTAAGGCAAAAGGTTCATGCCATCCGTAAACTCTTCAATCAATTTGAAGAAGTACAATTGTATCATATTCCTAGGAAACAAAATGAAGATGCTGATTTGCTTGCCCAAAAAGCAGTTACATGTGTTGAAGGTGAAGTGCACGTCATCATGGTAGCAACAGTGATTAAACAACCAAGGTATCAGGGGATGGAGTCATTGGCTCCCATTGTGAGCTACATTTTAGAGGGCGAGTTTCTAGAAGGCTTCACAAAGGCTCAAATAAGGAGGCTCATTAAGAAGGCGAGTTCGTATTTGTTTTTGGAAGGTGCCCTCTACCAAAGAGGAAAAGATCAAGTTTGCAGGAGAATACCAACAACCAAGGAGATTCCAGCCATTCTTGAAGGTTTGCATGAGGAAACGTGTGGTGGTCATTTTGCACAGGAACTCACTGCGAAAAAGATTTTGCTTGCCGGGTATGTTTGGCCAAGCTTGCACATTGATGTTCAACATTGGTGTAAAAGCTTCCACAATTGTCAGATTAATGGAAACAAGCGTTTGTTACATGATCCACGTCAGTTAGTCCTTGCAAATTGTCCGTTTGAAAAATGGGGCATTGATGCTATGGGTCCATTGCTCAGGACTAAAAATGGAAAATTGTATATCTTGGTGGCCATAGACTACATGACTAGGTGGGTAGAAGCTCAAAGTGTGGCAAGAGTAAATGAGAGGATAGTTAGAAAGTTTGTCTACACTCACATTTGTTGCAGATTTGGCCCATCCGTTTCAACATGGTCTACAACTTTGCAGAAGAAATGTTTTGCAAATTCCTCACCGTTTTGCTGATATTCAGCTCAGACTGACTGTATATAGAAATTGCAAATTTTTTGTTTTAGCATAGTGTGCGAGTTTGATGCACTTTTGGAAGCACGACAGGTGGTTGAAGTTAGGTGTATCAATTCTGAGCTGAAGATGCAATTTGAACTTGTGTAAAGCTTGTGGTTTGAGGGTTTTTGGTAGGTTTGGGCAACGAAGTACGGAGGCGTTTACACACCATCGAAGCGGTCTCTTGAGAGACATTGTTTTTTGGAGCACACAGGTGGAGCTTCTTTCACTGATTTTCATAGGATACTTTGGCAGTGATTTTGTGCTTGGATTCATGGTCTTTGTGAATGGGTTTGCATATGGTTATGGCGCATGGTTGATGCCCATTATACATGCATTTTGGCGAGCACTTTCAAGTGTCGGTGAGCTCTCTTGAGAGTATTGTTTTCGCATTGATCAAGTTTCCGGATTGCAACTTTTTTGGCGCTTGCTTATGCGCGGTCACTGCGTTGATATACTTTGAGTGCGGATTGCCATTGTATGTGAAAATGTGGAGCCATTTTGGCATTTCTGCTCATTGGCATTGAGTAGTGTTATGGTTTATGGTAGAGATTGTACTTGAGTTTTTGCTCACTTTTCAAGGGAAACTCTGTCGGATTTTTCCCAGATTCTCGCCATAGTTTGTGATCGAGTGTTTACTCTCACTTTGACGGGTTTTGTCAGTTTGGACACAGTTTTGTGTTTTTGTATCCACTCTCGCAAGAGTGAGGAGTTGTGTATCCTTCTTTGCTTGAGACAGTGGTTTGCTCTCGGGTAGGAGAGTCTTGTGATCTCAAGCATTGTTTGCCATAGTTTTGGCATGGAGACGCTTTAGGTTAGAGGTGGTTCTCATTCACGATCGCGACTGACATGTTGACACTGTTGCCGTGATGGGCATATTAGGCGTCGTTGCTTCAGGCGTATGAGGCAACGGAAGAGGCAGATGCATGGTGCTACTATGAGGACACATGCTAGAGTGTGTGCATGTGATGGACATATCACTTTTGAGTCTAGCTTGCCTTCAGACTACTTTGTGTCTTGGGATAGCACATTGTCTACGCGTTTTCTACTAGACGGGCATGCAGTTTTTCACGTGACGCCACGTCATGATTTGTTTTGCTCTTTCTCTAGTGGGAGACTTCGTTGTGTGAAATTTGCTGATGGTTCAGCATATGACATAGAGGGTGCTGGAGATGTATGCATGTCTTTACCTAGCGGTGCATTGCTTACGCTACGAGATGTATGTTATGTACCAGGACTGTTGGATGGATACGTCACGACGGACGTCAGCACATCGAGAACTCACCTAACATCTAATGTCAGCTAAGGACGAAGCTCGACCCACAGGCGTGTTGAAGCAAGCATAAGGTGTCAACCTACACTCGACCGACTCCTAACTAATTCCTACAGAGGTCTCTACCAATTGTCTAAGTTAGAGTCTTCAAGAGTGCATAAGAGGAAACTTCCTACAACGCTGTCTAGAGCCGAACACCCATCAAACAATCTCGAAACACCATAGAACTTGAAGTAGACCCTACTAACACCAATAGGTCACTCTCCCTAAGGTCTATGAACCAAAACCCCAACCCAAAACACCCGGTGCAAAATCATGTAGGATGTCTGGACGAAATTTGCAGGTCTTCGTTTCCAAAATCTAAAGTGCCTAATGTGTAGCTCTACTCAATGTGAACGCGTGGATATGCTGCAATGCAAAATTGGACAACGTATGCTCACCCAATCACCAGATGAATCTCGTAGAAGGAGCTCGCAAAACCGGACCGTACGCGTGCAATGTAGGTATCGGCGCATAGCTGTCGTCGGGGAAAACATGCTGCACTTCTCCGCACTCGATTCCGACCACCGGTGCACACGTAGCATTAAGATGAATCTCACTCTCTCTCTCGTACACAGTACGCTCACTCACAGACTTCAAAACCTGTTTTGAAAATGACAAAAGGGTTTTTTTCATTAAGGTCAAAAAGTGGTATAAATACCTTACAATTCTCAAACCCTAAAGTTCCAAAATCAACCATCTACTCAATCTAACTATCAAAACTGGGATACAATTTGGAAACTTCTGTAAGCCCCAATATTTACAAGGTGAAAAATCAGGTTTCCTCAATAAATGAATAATTACAAAAAATGATAATCTTCCGAGTAGTTAGTTTCCGTGGGGTGTGCCCAGCTTCTAACACTCCCCCCCTCCTTGCTCATGTCGTCCCCGACATGGCCGCTGAGATGCTTCTTCATCATATGGTTTCACACATCGTGATCAGTGATTTGTATCTTGCATGTAGATTCATCATTGTTGGGCCGAAAATATCAATGTTTATTGTGAAGAAGCCGGTGTAGAACGCTTCTTCAAAGGCCTGGAGGTGATAGGATGGTAGAAACATTATTCGTTGATGCAACGCATGTATCACCTCCTTGGAAGGCTGACTAGACAGATCATAGGCACATATGTAAGTATCTTGGAAGAAGAAGATACTGTCTGTCACCTGGCCTGGCTTGAATGTCTCAAATACTGCTATAAGAGTTTTGCAGATTTTCTTCATCATGATGCACGTAAGGTCATGTGAGCCAGTGGACAATTTGATGGCGCACGTGAGGGTTTTCACCATGTATTGGACACTTATTCTCTCACCTGCCTTCAAGCACGACAGCTTAGGATAATTCAGCCAAGTGGGTTGGCTCCTTTGTAATATCTCCTGGGCTTTCCACGTCCTGATCCTTGGTAGAGGACAAAAGCTGAGGTTGTCTCTGATGTTTTTCGGTGCCTCTACCAAATGGATTAGGTATTGTGGGTACTTTGTGAGCCAAGCCTTCCTCCATTTGGGCTGAGAGTCAACTATTAGCCGGATCCCTTCTGGTTGAGAGATATCTGCATTGTAGAGTGGCACGGTCGGCTGTTCTCTAATCCTCTTATTGATGGTGGCGGATTCATATTTCAGCAAAGGATATGGGAGAGAGGGTTGAAGCCATTCGCGCCTGAGGTTGCTATCGTTGATCTTCTGGATAGTCATGGATTTGAAAACCCTCTCCTCCCACTCCAAGGCTTCCTTTGTTGTCTCTCTAATCTCCACCTCTATTGCCTTACGCAGCTTTTCTTCCTCCTCTTGTGTCAGATCTTGTGGCTCTTGAGAGGATCCTTCTAGGATTTCCTCTTGCATAGGTGTGTCCACCGGATCTGCCACATCTTCTAAATCTATGCTTTCATTGGCTGCTGGCCCTGTGCCCTCTTGCTCTCCGGCTTGCTGTCCTCTCAGCTCCTCAATCTACTTTATGAGTTTCCGTTTTTCTGTTTTGAACAGCTTCTTCACCCATATTTACGAGGAGGTCGTTCAATTCTGCTTTTATCTTTTTCGCCTCCTCGAGCTTTCTTTTGATACTTTCTAACTCCTCTTGCATGGATTTTTGTTCTTCTTCCATTCGTGTTTGCAGAACAATAGACCCTTCTGCCATCATCAATCTTTGATTTTTCTCTAGAGTCAGCTCCTTCTGAAGTTCTTGCATCTGTTCTTCATGAAGTTGGCTTTCAGTAGTGATGTGAGTCGAGCTAGTAGCTCAGACTCTGGCAGTAGATGTCTGCAGCCTCTGGATGGTTTGATCTTTCACTTTGAGCTGGTCCTTGAGCTCAATGACCTCATTCTGGATGGCTTCTTGATCTATCTCCACCTTTTCTTTGGTGTTTCACATGGCTTCAACTTCTTTAGATTCCTCAGCCAGCTGTAGGGTCAGGTTATCCCTTTCCCTCTCGGCATCTATCATTGAATTGCTGAGTTTCTTACATTCCTCTTCAACTCCTTGCATTCTTTGTGCTGCTGCCTGATTTTCTTTCTCCATTTCCTGGCATCTTTGCAATGCCCTTGCTAGGCTGGCCTGTAGCTCCGCTTCTCTCTCTTTCTTCCTTTGACTTTGTCCTTGCAAAGAGTCTACTTCCAGCTTTATCTTCACTTTAGTGGCCTTGAGAGCTGCCATCTCACTTTCTGAGGCCATGGACTACGCTCTTAACCCAGTTAACTTTGTCATCACCACATCCCAATCGTTGGAGGGCGGGTGCAGGTCCACTGTATCTGTTGCCATCTCTTTTAGTTCTACTAACCTGATGCTTTGCATTTTTTTCTTAGGCCCTGTGCTTGCCAAGTCGAATGCGACTGTGGCAGCCTCTTCTTTCATGTATCCTACTGCTAGCAGGTCCAAAAATGTGTTATATGAATCATTTGGCTCTTGTTGCCCACTTTAAGGCTTAGCCTCTTCTTTTGGTTTCGCCTCCTGGCTCTGCTCTTGCTTGGCCTCTTCTCGTTCTTCTGGTTTGTCTTCAGCCTCTTTACCTTCTTGTGGAGGGCTGCTAGGAGGTGGTGAAAGCGGTGGTAAGGGCTGTGGGCTGGCCGGTAGAGATGTAGGCTTTTTCTTTAAATCTCTGTCTGCCTTAGTTTTTCTTTCTCTCTCTTGGCTGTCTTGCTCATCTAGCAGTTTCTGTCGTACTTGCTCCACTTCCTCTTCTGTAAAAGGTACATGCTGGATATTCTCTCATGCGGCATCAAGAATCTCAAAATTTTTAATGTAATCTTCGAATCTATCCCTTTGCACCCTTCGGGATGATCTCGACATTGATTCTAGAGACGGCTTCCAGAGTTCACTCAAATCGCCTTTAAGGGCTCTTTCTGCTCTGAAGCTCTCCATCAGCCGCTCTAGTCTAGCCACTTTTTGTGACTTTGTCTCTTTAGCCGGCACTTGGGAAAATTCTTTCTTTCCTTTCTTTTGTTCTGGCTGCTCTTCTTGAACAGGCTCTAGCCGTCTTTTCAGTATTTTGGCAACCCTTGGTGCTCTTTGTGGCTCGTCTTCTTTGTCTTCTTTTAGCCTCAGCCAGTCGTTCTGTGACGGGGGGTCAGGCCATCTTCCTTTTGCGTGCAATGCCCCATAAATCACCTTAGTGATTAGTTCTCCTAGCATAATATATGTTGGCTTCTTGTTGCCCATATTCACTAGGTTGTCATGTATATATGCTGCATAATTGATTATCTTTGGAGTGCTCTTCATCATTGCCCAAGTGAATGTCGTGGCAATTGCACCTGGCGGCATTCTGTACTTTTGTGGCCTCTTCGTGCACATATGGAAGTATTGGTTGTACAACTGACTCATGATTGCCACTCTTGGGTTGGCAATATCTTCAAAAGTGTAGTTTCCTTTCTTCTCATTGTACACCTTGACATCATCCCTTCTTTTAGTTACACTATCCCCCTTGTTGGAGAGGTCTAGTGCATCTGCTACAACTTGCTCAGTGACGATTATTTCTATTTCTGGCCTGCCTTGTAGATCGATTATTCTGGCCACTCCATCTTCTTTGATGGTCTCCACAAACTCCCAGACTCTCTTTATGTCAACCCCTGCCGGCACTGCTTCAAAGTAGTTGTGGAGATCAATCTTCTCCAAGTATCCGGCCATCTTGCTTCTTACGAACTCATTGAGTTCTTGCGGCAGCATTAGTAGCTCGATCACATTCCCTTCAGTGTCCTTGAATACTCCTTGGTAGATATTTAGGTCGTTGGACTCTAATAGATCTTCTTGGATCCATGTGCTGGTGGGCTTTAGTGTTTCTTCTGGTGTGACGAAGGGCTCCACTTCTTCTAGGTAATCCTTAATGGTCATTCTTTTCTTCTTTGTCGGTGACTTCGCGGCTGGCATAGATCCTGTTGCACTCAGTAGTCCGAAGTTAGCGTTTTTTTTCATATTAGCTGAGAAACTGAGTTTTAACTATCCAAATGACTTGAAAATTGAAAATAAAGCTTAAAAGGAACTTGTGAAACTGTGCATGTGCTCACAGTGCAAATCTGGCCAAAAATTTTCATTTAGACATCCTACGTGTAGGATGTCTTTTTCATTAGAATTAGTTGATACTTGACATGCTGGTAGTGCATGGCTTATGGAACATGGCTATGCTCTTGGATTTGGATTTGGACAAGGATTGATGCTTGTAAGAGCCTGTGTAGTGTTTTTGGGCTCAAAAAGTGTATCTTGAAGGTGTTGGGGGTAAAAAATGATTAGAATGGCTTCAAAATTGATATATGAGCTCTTGATGATGAGGTGATTGGATCTGGAATGAACGAACATCCTTTGTAGGCCAAAAAATGTCAAACAGACATCCTACGCGTAGAATGTCTACTTCATCAATTTTTGCTTATATCCACACACATTGGTTGGTGAGGTGCTTGTGAATGTGTTGTTCAAGTTTCATGTGATTTGGACAAGATTTGGTAGGTCCATGGCCCATTTTTGCATCTATGCCCTAACTTTGCGTTTTTCATGCATATGAGGTCAATTTTGGTCCAAATGTGATGAAACTTGGTGGATAGCATGTAAAGCTCATTCAGAAAATGTGTATGATGAAAAATGTTGGGATTTGTGCCCAAAAATGACCTTGAGAGCCTCCAAGCCGTTTTCTGCCTTTTGGAGTGCTTTTTGGCGATGAAATTTCTTGATGTTGGTCTCCATAGCTTTCCGATCCCTTGGGGATCCTTGCCGTATGGTTTTTGTCGACTTTGGCTTTACTGGAGCTTCATTTGGCAATTTGTCGCTCTAGAAGCACCCGTGGTTGCGTTTACATGTCTTCGATGATTTGTGGCGGTCTACCACCATAGGACTTGGTTGTTGATGGTCTAGGAAAGCCGCTCGTGAAGTTTGGTGGCAAACAGGCATGCGGTTTGGCCGCAAGAGCAATTTGACGCTTTGTGTGTCTGATGCCGTTTCTGAAGTTTAGTGCTGCTTTGGGTCACTTTTTGGTCATGTGGTCGCATAGACTTGTCGAGCATGTCGAGATGCTCCTACCCATGAATTTTGGTAGCATTTGGGCGCCTTTTCGCCGATTTCCTATTTGGTGGCCTCTTGCTGGATTCTAGGAATTAGGGTTTTTCCCGATGGTTTTCTACTGCCTTTGGACATCCAAGACTGGTATCCTATGCTAGAGTAAGTTGCCGATGAAGTCTCGTTGCTTTTGGGTTAGCCATTAGGTCGCCGCCTCTACTTGTAGGTCTCTACCGTCCGCTTTGTGTGTTAACCCTATGCTAGTTTTCGCGACAAAACGACAAACATGCGCGAAAAGCTCAAGGTGGTGAGCCTACCTCTCATGTCTGAAGCTCGTCGGGTAGTCGTGCGCGTCGTAGAAGCTGCTGGAAGGTCCATTCGCTCTAGGTGGCAGAAGCTCTCTCCACAAGGTCAATAGTGAAAATGAGCTAAAAATGAGGTGAAAATTTCTTATAATGGAGGTCCCCGAACCACTTTTCATGAAATTTGACATGTACTCCCAACTTCTTGCGAGATGCGGTTTAGGCTCAAAAATTTCTTGATTTGGACTCCATTTGCTCTGTTTACCAGAAATTTGGCATTTCGGACAAAACCTGGCCAAAACACGCTTTCCGCTCCTATCTCATAATTACACCCCCACTGTACCATAGGTTGTCCTATAGTCACTGATCATCCCCATATTTTTTGTTTTTCATTACGATCGTTTTTCACTTGCTTTTTGTATTTTTGAAGTTTTTCAGCCGAAATTTAGCAAAATTAAAAGGAAAATAGCAAATTAAACCCAAAAAATCTCCAAAAATCATAATAATCACAAACATCTCCGCAAAACATTATATACACTCGCAATGCAATTTTTATGGCCGGATTTCTCCGCTTTACCAATCTTTTGCCCGGAAAATGGCTATTTCTACTTATATACACACACACCTAGGGGCTTGATTTGGCGTTTGGCCCCATATATCTATAGATATATGTTGTATAAGGGCATATGTACTTGGGTTAGTCTAGAAAATTTCGCAATCAAACAACAACCCTCAAAATAGTCGAAATTATGCCCTTTTTGCTCTTCTATTGGTTCTGCATTTGAGAATGCCTCCCCCCCTCCTAGCCGGAGTCCTCCCGCACGACAAGGTATCACCTCGGAGTATGTGCTGTGCATAGGTTTAAAAATTTGTGCTAATGCTTGGCCGATTAATGTGGCCCTAATTTATGCATACTCGGTCAATGCATGGAAAAATTAATGCTGTGCAAGAGAAGGGAATAAGCAAGATGCTTATTGGCATTCGCCATCGAGGTTTCCTGTTTTCTTTGCAAGTAACAGCTGTAACTCTACTGCTCTCTGTTTAATTGTCTTTTTTGTAAAAGGTAGTCGCTTTGCTGCTATTGTTGATATAACCATAGTTGTTTCTATGGAGAGGAGTGGCTTGGCCGTAATGGCCGTGGACCGTATTTCTTTTGCTGTCCATTGGTAGCTTGTCTTTGCCAGTTTTTGTATATTCTTTGCGACTTCCTTGTTTGCCACTGATTTGTTGCTGATTGGCATCCACATAAGTCGATGGTCCTTTTTCAAATGCAGCTGTCTGCCTTCCGTTGTTGCTTGTACTGAAGGGAGTTCCTGTTGCTTTTGTTTCGGTATCCAAATGCGAGTAACCTTTGGGTTATTGCTGAGCAATTTCTTTGCAATCCATATTTGTTTTATGCTCTTGTTTTTTGGTTGAACTACTTGCTTCGGTTGAATTCTTTCGTTGCATTGTTGTTTGTCTGCCATGTCATTTCTATCCTTCCGCATCCATACTTGTTTCCCTTGTTTTGGTAATCTAGATCTTTGTATTGCGGTCGGTGACTTCGTATGTATGTAGTTAGCATGGTTGACTTTTACCTGTTTGTTGGCCTTGGGTAGCATGTTATTCTTTGGTGGCATTCTTGCTTTTGGCTCTTTTTCCAGTGATTGCATTTCTTGCAATTGATTATTCCGATATTGCTGAGCTAAGGCTATTACCTAATGTTCGTGTGCATACTGAATTTTGACTGCATTCGCATTCCAATCGATCTGCACATTGTACTCTTTTTGCCAAGGTTGTCCCAACATCATCGGGTGTTGTGTGCTTTCATCCTCCACGACATAAATTTGTGTGGGTAAATATATTGATGTACTTGTACCTGCAATATAGTCCATCCCAATGTTTTCATCGAGTGTGATGTACTACTTTCCAGCACTTGAGGAGTAGGATGAAGTTGGCCTGTGGTTTTGAGCTGTTGGTATAATCCGTAAGAGATCAAATTTGCTTGAGCTCCAGAATCATGCAATGCCGTCGATTCAACTTGATTGTACCCACTTTGACTGCAATTATTGGCTCTTCTGTGTCTTCATCCAACTTTGTAAATCGAATGGCATTGATTCGCACTGGTGATCCACTTTGTTGTTGTTGTCGCAGAAGTCTTCTTTTGCAATGCGTTCTTGTGCTTCTGCTTGAGCTTCCTCTCGTACTCTCTGTTTTTCCTTCATTCGTTGTTTTCCTTGATGAATTTGTTGGAGCATATCCTGTGTGAGTGGTAGATGATATTTTTTTAGTTGACATCCACTAATGTAGTGCGGCATTTCTTCACCTACTAATGTAGCAAGCTTGACAGCTCCGCTTTGTAAGTTTCGTGGCATGTTGCTTCAAAGTATAAACAAGTACATAATCACCTGTTTTGAACTCCTTGGTGCACACAACTCTTTTTGTCTTCTCTTTTTAGCATAGATTGAAGCTACAGCTCTCAAGAGGAGTTCATCTAGCTTTTCAAGATCATCTATTCTTGAAAAGAGCTCATGCCCTGTCCATTCTAAGTTTTTCGCTACTCGTAGAGTTGGAATTAAAAACTCTATGGGTAGTATAGAATTCAAGCCAAACACCATGCTGTACGGTGTTGTTCCTATAGATGTTTTGTAAGCTACCCTGTATGCCCATAGTGTTGAGTGTAGCTGTTGATCCCAATCTATTCTTGACTTTGACACTATTTTAGTGAGAACCGTACATAGTGTTTTATTTGTGGCCTCAGCTTTTCCATTGGCCTGTGGATGGTATGGAGCAGATTTCCTATGTATGACCATGAACTCCTCTAGCAGATATTCAATGAATTCATTAAGAAAATGTGTCCCATGATCACTGAAAATTTCTATTGGTAAACCGTATCGTACAAAAACATTCTCATACAAAATTTGTGCAGTGGTGCGTGCATCTGCTTTTTGCGTTGCCTTGGCTTCGACCCATTTTGTGAGATAGTTCGTAGCCACAATGATATATTGGGTATGGGTGCGATATACAGGTGGTGAGATAGGTCCCACAAAATCAATGCCCCATTTTGCAAATGCTCTTGCTCCCATCATTGGCCGTAGTGGCATCTCATCTCTCTTTATCGGCACCTTGGTGCGCTGACATGCGTCACAACGCTTTACAAACTCTTCAGCATCCATATGCAATGTAGGCCACCATATACCTGCGGTTAAGACAAATTTTTCCGTCTTATTGCCTGAAAAATGGCCTCCACTTACTCCGCTATGTGCATGTTCTAGAATCAACAGGTATTCGCTTTCACTTGCAGAGATTCTAAGTTGATTGTCCTTTCCTCGCTTATAGAGTTGGTTCCCAATTAACTGAAAGTCATGAGCTTCCAGCTCTATAGCCCTTTTTCGTGCTCTTGTGATGCCCTCAGGAAAAATTCTGGCGGTTAAGAAATTAATGATATATTGACTCCATGCAGGTGCAATGTTTACCTGAAACAATGTCGCGTGATCCATTGGTCGTTTGGCACTACATATAGTACAATTGGTAACATAAGAATGTGTGTCCGCATATATAGTTGGCCAATAAACTCCTAATTGTTTCAGTCTCTGGTGTGTTTTCACTATTGAACAATGAAATGCACAATCTTGGATATGTGCTTCTTCAAGGTATCACTCGAATTGTTTCGGATTTATACATAATCGTAGGATTTGGTCCGATCCTAGATGATACAGCCTTCCTACTATCAACTGGAAGTTTTTTGTTTGTCGAATTGTTTGTTGTTTGGATCTGTACTCTGTATTATCAAATCTACTTCCAAACAAAAGAATGCTAACAATTTCCTGTGACCATTTGGGTATCATTTCAACATTGAAAAGTAAGCATCTGGTATGTTATCATCTACTCCTTCAGGAGCCTCCCTGTTGTGTATTCTTGAAAGATGATCCGCTCGTAGATGGGTTTTACCCTTTTTGACCACCACTGTGAAATCAAACTCTAGCAATATAATAAACCAGCGTACAATTCTCCCTGTATTGCATGGTTTATTTACCAGGTACAAAAGAGCTTGATGATCTGTAAAGAACACAAATTTGTTTGCGAGCAAATAATGCCGGAATTTCTTTACAACATAAATCATTCCTAACCCTTCTCATTCGGTGGTTGTGTAGTTCTTTTCCTCATTGTTTCACTGTCGGCTTGCATAACACACTGGAAAATCCATTGTTTCGTCTCTAGGTTGAGCCAGAATACTCCCGATTGCATATGCAGAAGCGTCAATGTGAACATGGAATATCTTTTCCCAATCCGGTGCTTTAAGTACAGGTGCTGATATAAGGTTTTCCTTCAGCTTTTAGAATGAAGTTTCACACTCCTCGGTCCAATCGAAATTGACTAGCAAACGATATAGAGGTTGTGCGATAACCGCATACATGTATATGAATCTTTGATAATATCCGCAGTGTCCCATGAAGTATTGCACTTGTTTTGCATTAGTAGGCCTGGGTAGGTCTACTATGACTTTGACTTTGTCTAGGTCAGTGGTTATGCCATTTCTTGAGACAATGTGTCCTAAGATGCGGCCTTGCTTAACCATAAATATACACTTTTCCGGGTTAAGGCAGATTCGATATGTCCTGCATTTTTCAAATACCTTTTGTAAATGGTCAATATGTTCCTCTCGTAGAAGAGAGTGTACACAAAGATCATCCATGTATATTTCTAAGAATATTCTCAGGTATTCTTTGAACGCGTGCATCATTAACCTTTGGACGGTGGCTGAGACATTAGTTAAGCCAAACAGCATAACTCGATACACATAAATTCCCCATTCTATGGCAAACGCTGTTTTGTGTTGATCCTCCCTTGCAATTGCCAGTTGGTTGTATCCTGAAAATCCATCCAGAAAGGAATAACCCCGTTTTCCAGCCACCCGCTCAAGTACATGTTCTGTGATTAGCAAGGGATAATTATCCCTTATGGTGGCTGCATTTACCTTTTTGAGGTTTACACACACTCGCAGTTTTCCGTTCTTTTTGGGAACTACCACAATGGGTGACACCCAATTTGTATGTTCAATTTCATAGATGAACTCAGCTTCCATCAGTTTATCAATCTCTTCTTTGATTCGTTTAGCAAATGTGTCATTATACGTATAAGGACGTTGTTTGCTAGGTTTCGCATCTGATTTCAAAGGAATTGTATGTTGGCATATCGATGGATCAAATCCTTTGAGGTCTTTATAGGACCATGCAAACACATCTTTATACTTCTTGAGAAGTTGTGTTAGCCGTTCTTCTTCTTCAGGCTCTAAATTGTTTGCTATATGGACCGGTTGAGGCTTTTCACTTGGTTCTGCGAGGTCTATCCGTTTTGCATTTTCTGACCCATCGTAAGATTCTTGGTTGGTTCTTTCCCTGACTGGTGGCGTCATGATGATTTTTCTGTTCTGCATGGTAAATTTCCGATAGTGTGATGGTACGTTCATGTTTCCTTTCTCTGACTCCCCTTTACCATCACTATCTTCTTCAGTAGTCCATATCTCACGTAAAGACCGTTTCAGTTCTTGGTATTTCTGTTTACGCTCCAGTTTGGTCCACTCTTGGTCCTTTGTGTTTCTTTTTTTGATTTTTGAGATTTTTGTGATTTTGTTTCTGTTTTAGCTTTTTGTTCCTGTTTTATTTCCTCCCGCATTCTTTCTCTTTGATCTTTTGTGAATCTTCCTAATATTTGATCTTTTACACAATCCTCTGCTTTTACAAGCATCAAATATTGAGTTTTACCTTTTATCCTGGGCATCATGTTCTTTCTCACTTTGTTTCCTGCTCGTTTCCTCCTATAGCATTCCTGGCGTCTAGGGTGCTGATTAGCAAAATCATAAAACTTGATATTCTCTGTTTCCCTTCCACGCTCACTTGAGGTGTCTAAACACTCATTATCTGCATCATCATTTACTTCCAGATGTTCAGAGGAGTTATAAAACTCTTCTTTTCCTGGTGGTTCTATCGTCTCATCTTCTCCTGGTATAATGATTACCATGTAGTAGGGTAGCACATCATAGCCATCCTTATCATAAAATTTTGTTGTTGGACTATCTGTAATGATAAAGACATCCAATGTTGCTAGTATGTGTTCCCATTCTAGAGGTTCCAAGGCATCTTCAGGGAAAGGTTCTCGAATATACTCCTTGTCCTCTATCGCTCTTTCTAAGATGCATTCCTCTCTTCTTAAGCTTCCACAATGTGAAGCTCCGCACATCCATAGCTCTTTTTGTTGCCCTAGCCATGCTGAGAGTTCCGATCCTGCTACTGTAGCTGAATCAAACTCTTCCACAGGTGTTTGGTTCACATCTTTGTAACTATGGTCTTTCAGGTGTATTTTAGTTGTTGTCTCGCCATGTCTGAGGTATATGTGGTCATAACCCCAATCTTGGATCATTTTCAATTGTCGCATGAATAGTCTTCCCAAGATGATCTCATAATTGTTCTTTTTGTCAAAATCGACTATTGCAAATGTATGCTCATACTCGATCCCGCACGAAGTGACAATCACTTTTTCTAAGAGTCCTAGAGGCTTCTCCATGAACCCATATGCCAATTACAATTTCATTCTGGTAGCTCTTAAAGCTGGTTTTTCCCATTTTTTCCAGATTTCCTTGGTGGCGATAGCAACTCCCGCTCCACTGTCAAGAATAGCTTTGGAAACTACTCCTTAGAATTCTACTGGTAGCGTGGTGTTTCCATCTTCCCCCTCGCAATACTCTCCAACCTTGTTTAATGGTACTGGCCTAGTGTTTAGTTGAGGCCTATCCAACTCTCTGATCCCTTCCTGTAGCCTCAAGGTGGGGTCTTTCACTCCAAATTTTTCTAGGCATTTACCTACTGTGGTCCACATATTTGGTCGTAACCTGAGGAGTTTTGCTAATGTGATTGTGCATGCCACCGGGGTGGACAATAACTCAATCAACCCTTGTGAATCCATAACTTTGTTAGAAGAAAGTCTTTGAGATGGGATTGCTCTCACTTCAGATTTAAATTCATACTCTCCGAGTTAAGAGGGTAAAGTTTTCAGCGAGTCTGGTTGGCTGTGCCCTGAACTAATTGATCCTTGGTCTCCCCCTTGTGAATGTATCTCAAAGTTCATTTGTGACCTTGCCTCAAATTCTTCAATAGGAGGTAAGATTACATTCTTTGTTTTCTTGTGCTATTCATGTGGTTACTCATCCTATTAGCCTCGTTGGCCTCACGGATTTGCTTCCATAGATCGTCTAGACCGTTACAGTCCTTACCCATTTTTGTCAATGTTTTAGGCTGGAACCCGTCACTTGCCTCATCTGTTGTATTTGGCACTATGATAGGCTCTCCTCTGGACTCATAGGCATTAGTGAGTCTTTCCTTTGTTTCTACTTGTTCCTCTAAATTTGGTTGGATAGGGGTTGGAGCTGGTGCCTCATGCCAATTTGTAGGTTTACCCACCGGGTCTAATGATTGAGCTGTTTCGATCATCTTTTTACACATTTTCAACCTTTCTTTTTCTATTTTAGCATATGGATAAGTCATCCACCTTTGCTCCTGGGTTTGGTTCTTTTTGAGTCTGGCTTCATAAGATTTTAGAAGCGCATCCAACTGCTCATTTACCTTGTCTGCCAGTACAGATTCTCCTGATCCTGCACTTTTGGGCTCTGCTATTTCCTTGGGTGCTATGGTGGCCGTGGTGTGTGAGCTTAAGCTAGCTAGATCCTCTAACCGTTCTAATCTATCCTTTGTATGTTTCAACTCCTCGGATAGAGCAGTTTGCTCTCATTCTTTCTTGGCTTTCATACGCGCCTTTCTAGCTTTCCAAGTGCTTCTCTGATTTTTCCTTTCTGAACTTTGGGCATCGGTTTTTGGCTCTTCAACTATGGGTTCGTTCGTCATTCTTCGAGCTTGGGCTCGTGTCACTGCCTGAATAGGTATGATTGTTTCATTTTCCGACCCTCCACTGGAAGGTACTATTTCTAGCATGTTCAAGGTGGTTTTTGCTCCTTTGCTCGGGTTTTTAGGACAATCGGGAATCAAATGAGTAACTCCACACTCGGTGCAATAAGCGTTGACTCTAATGATTTCATCATGAGGACAATATCTTAGCCAATGGTCTCCACCACACTTGTAGCAGGGTCCCTTGGGTTGTTGAGGTGCTCCTTGATCTCCTCTTTGTTGGTATGCATGTCTCTGTCTGCCCATGCCTCCGTTGGCTATGAATAACAATGTTCGTTCATCTAAGCTATATCTTCCTTCTCCTGCTGCCTGTGTAGCTGTTGATGGTCCTGTACTTCCTATCATGCTTCATGGTTCTAGTGTCGAGGGTTCTTTCGGTGGATAGACAGGGTTTGCCGCATATCCATTGGGATCTTCATAATATGCATGCATAGGCACCAAAGCCTTATCCTCTCATTTGGTTATGGTTGGTGTGTATCTTATACCGACTGGTCGTAATCCTGGTAGGGGTGGTTGCTGCCCCAACACCGGTTGTGGTATTTCTATACCTACAGGTCCGATTCCTAGGCATCGGTGGAACTTGAGGAGAAGCTACCGGAGCTTGGGGAGCGTAAGGTCTCTCTCTCACATATCCCTTGTTATAATAACATTCCTCGGTCCCATGGTTTGTCCATTTTTGTTCAATAGCACACCACTTGGGCTGTTTAGCCTGGGGTTTGGTGTACAAGTTAATCTTTTTTAGCACTTCATCTACAAGATGCTCTTGGTTTACCGCTACTTCTCCTTTCGGTGCTATCTTAGAAGACTTGCTTCCACTTTGTTGTGAAGATGAATCGTCGTCAAGGTCCTTGAACTCCCCCTCTTTGTAGACCGCACAATTTTCCACAAGGTAAAGAGCCTCCTTGGTCAACTCATTCAACGTCGTGCTCCTCTTCATATGTAAGTTTTTCTGGAGATCCGCATTCCTTAGTCCTTGGATGAATATAAGCATAAGTCTGGACTGAGTTGGCAGTTCTTCCACAGGATAGAACTTAACATATCTTTTTAGTCTTAGGGCTGACTTTCATACAGATTCCCCATCTTTCTGTTTGAATTTATGGATTTGTGAGACAGTATTATGAGCTATCCCCCTTTGTGAGAATTCCTCAATAAATTCGTCAAACACTTCCTCCATAGACTCAAAGTCTCTACGCTCTATAGAGTCAAACCAAGTGGCAACGTCATCCTCTAGGGTTAGTCCAAACCCTGCAAATTGGGTTGGGAAGTCTAACACCTCTTCAGCTCTAATTACATACACAAAGGCTGCTACATGATCTCTTGGGTCTCTTCTTCCTGTGTATTTCTTGTTTACCGATTTTTGCACTTGAGAAGGTCTAATTCTACGATGGTCTACAAACCTCATCATTGGATCTCCACGTCCTAATTGATATACCTCCTCAGGTCTTCTGTAGTAGGCTGGTTCCTCTCCCAGTGGTGCTCCTAAGCCATAATTTCTAACAGTTCTCGCCAGAGATGGTTCATCTCTTCGAACTTGTTCTATGGGTGGCCGAACTTGCTCTATGGGTGGCCCTCCAGGTTCTGTTGACCCTTGAGTCTTTGGCTTACTCTCTCCTTGATACCTTGAATAGAGTGGTGGTTCTTGCAAATCCCTTAGCCCTCGTGCGGCTTGATAACCATCTCGGTTTTGGTCTTGTTCCAATGTTGCACTCTGTCGAAGCCATGTCTGCAATGATGGCTGGTTTGCTGGTTGGTTTTGGTTGTTGAATGCCTGCGGTCGGGTGGAATGTGAGGTAGCATCATACTCTTCAGAAAAGAGATTTGTCGACTTGCTCGGGGTGTAGGTGGCTCTTGACACTTCCTCGAGGGCGTATGTTGATGCTCATGGACCTGTTGCCCTTTCTACCTCCTCTGGGAGAATACGTTGGTATTCTCGCCCGTATCTATCAACAAAAATTATACCCTTCCCCATAGCAGTTTCATAAGAGAATAAGTAAAGAACCTTGTCTTTGATCAATTCGTTTACGTATGGTTCTTTGCTACAAAAGTAAGCAACTATACCCCCACTCTCATGCTTGTAGATTCCCACGTTCTCATTATAAGTTGGAACCCTGCTTGTTTTCTTATCATACATAAAAATAGCTCCGGGCCGATCAATGTTTGGTGGCGGTTCTTGAGCTTCTGAAACCATTTTCCCTTTCGCCACATTATCTTCATATCTATTGTAATCTTCAGGGTTACTCACTATTAGATAGTGGTTCCCCTTTTCATCTCAGAATTTATCTCCATCATCATAGACTCGAATTATCTCCAATCTCTGTGCTGGCCTCTCTTCAATACAAATGCACTTAGACTAGGGATCCCCTCGAGTTTGTTCCCTCTAAGAAGATCACAGTGAGTTTGGAATCTTCCTCCTGGCATTCGTCCTTCATAGGTGAAACCCCCTGGCTGTTGACTACCCGTCATGAAGAAAGATTTGTTTGACGAAGTGTCAGTATCACTACCCTCCTCAATAATCGGTGCTAGTGGATCTAGCCTTGCCTGAGTTACACTCTCCTCGGTGGACACTAAGCTACCTTGGTCACCTGCCACTTTCTGGTCTCTAACAATGTATCTTCCTGATGTTAAATTCATCAAACTTCTCAATGCAATTAATCACAAATCCAACCACTCACCTGGCAAAGGATCAGTCTCCACACAACTTCTTGCTTTGTTTTTTAATATACCTGTACACAAGAGTTTAATTTCGGCAATCGAATCAAAGCATTTATCTTCTAGAGGTTATCTTAGTAATGATTGGTATAACTGGAGAGTTAATCTCAACCACTACTGTATTTTATACACTGCTGATGTTCTGGATTAGGTCTGCTATTCTGGAACTGTACTTCCCTTGGATGTGGCTCGATTTACGTGCAAAAGTCTGAATTCCAATCTTTGCTCCGTCAAATAGACAAACAAGGTCAAATTTCACTTCTGAAAGAAGTTCTGGAACCCTTAAGCCAAATGGAATCTCACTGTCTAAGCCTAGTCAAATTTTCTCTTCAGTAGGCCCCTATAGACATCCTACGCGTAGGATGTCTCCTCCTTTGTTTTGCCTGGATTTTTGCACTATGGATTCCCCTTGATGTGCTGAGCCCACAGCTATTTTTACTTTTTGATTTGGACACTTATAAGCTGGTCAATGGATCAGAAATCTGTTCCGACAGCCTGTTGCTGATCTTGATCAGTCTAATCAACTCCAATTTGGACCAAAATTGACCAGGAGGCTTGCCTTAGGCTATAAAACACCTTGCTATGCCCTCAGTCAGTATATGGCTTCAATTTCTTGCTTTAGACATCCTACGCGTAGGATGTATTTTTCATCAGAATGGCTTCAAATTCAAAACACAGGCTCTTCTTGGGTTGCTAATCACTTTGGTATGCTCAAAATTTGGTTTGGAGTGCAAAATCACACAGAAGACATCCTACGCGTAGGATGTCTTTTTGGCCTGTTTGACCCCAGACTTGACCCACAGCTTCCCCTTGATGTCAGCAACCCAGTGGTATGCTTAGATTTTGGTTTGGATTTCAAAAGTCCCCAATTTTAGCTATTCTTGCCTTTTTCAGTCAAAAGTGCTAAAGTCTGCTTTGAACCCAATTTTCTCACCCAAATGAGATGAAACCCCTCTCAGTCACTCAATATATCATGCAAGTCATGCTCATGCAGCCATCTTATGGTTTTGGTCTTAAAATAATTTCTTGGCACAATTTGGGTAGGATGTCTCGCAATTTCAGTCTACCTAGCCTTATCCTGTCGAGATATGGTCAAATTTCCACTTTCCAGTTGAAGATAGGGTAAACCCCACCTTCTGAACACACTGGTCAACTCAAAATCCCAAAATTCCCACCAGATTAGCCTGTAGACATCCTACGCGTAGGATGTCTCCTCGCTTGAAATAATTTTTTTTTCCTGACAGAAATGCTTCTGATGTTTTGTAGCTCTATCAGAAACACTCACAGTAACTTTTGGACTTCACTTAGGCTTTCAAACACACTTTTGCGTCTTTTTGTGCCTTTTACAAACTTGTGATGACTTTACCAAGCAAGTATGCATGCATAAAGTGCTCTAGATCCTGAATCATGATGTCCTACTTACTCTACTCCTACTTACCATGTGAAATGGTGATAATGGTGCTTTGGTTGCTTTTTGGCCTTTCCGGACTCTCAAGCTCTCCTCTCACCGCTTCTACCACTCCAACTCCTACTCAAGAACACAACTAATACCTAAAACTATCTTGGTCTACCTAAATCTACCTAAGTCGATGGATCTAGGCCAGACACACGCTTCCTAGACTCCCTCTAAGACCTAGAGAGTCCTCCACCCTCTAATCCTATCTAAATGTAAAACGAGACTCTTGGCAAGCCAAAAATCCCTATCCTCAAGGATTAGTCTCGGTCCCCCACCTAAGGTTTTCGTCCCCAGCAGCGGCGCCAATGTTGGATGGATACGCCGCGACGGACGTCAGCACAGCGAGAACTCACCTAACATATAATGTCAGCTAAGGACGAATCTCACCCGCAGGCACGGGGAAGCAAGCATAAGGTGTCAACCTACACTCGACCGAATCCTAACTAATTCCTACAGAGGTCTCTACCAATTGTCTAAGTCACAGTCTTCAAGAGTGCATAAGAGGAAACTTCCTACAACGTTGTTTAGAGCCGAACACCCATCAAACAATCTCAAAACACCATAGAACTTGAAGGAGACCCTACTAACACCAATAGGTCGCTCTCCCTAAGGTCTATGAACCAAAACCCCAACCCAAAACACCCAGTGCAAAATCACGTAGGATGTCTGGCCGAAATTTGCAGGTCTTTGTTTCCAAAATCTAAAGTGCCTAATGTGTAGCTCTACTCAATGTGAACGCGTGGATATGCTGCAATGCAAAATTGGACAACGTATGCTCACCCAATCACCAGATGAATCTCGTAGAAGGAGCTCGCAATACCAGACCGTACGCGTGCAATGTAGGTATCGGTGCATAGCTGTCGTCGGGGGAAACATGCTGCACTTCTTCGCACTCGATTCCGACCACCGGTGCACATGTAGCATTAAGATGAATCTCTCTCTCTCTCTCTCTCGTACACAGTACGCTCACTCACTGACTTCAAAACCTGTTTTTAAAATGACAAAAGGGTTTTTTTCATTAAGGTCAAAAAGTGGTATAAATACCTTACAATTCTCAAACCCTAAAGTTCCAAAATCAACCATCTACTCAATCTAACTATCAAAACTGGGATACAATCTGGAAACTTCTGTAAGCCCCAATATTTACAAGGTGAAAAATCGGGTTTCCTCAATAAATGAATAATTACAAAAAATGATAATCTTCCGAGTAGTTAGTTTCCGTGGGGTGTGTCCAGCTTCTAACAAGGACTTAGTCAGAGTCTCATTTCAGTGCGTCAAGAGTAGTGGACATTGTGTACTACTTGGAGAGCGGTCGTTTCAGATTCATAGGGGATCACTGGTGATAGCGAGGTGCTAGGAGTGGTCTGGTATACCCTTTGTACATTTCTGACACACGAGGCGGTGTAGTCTCTGTATATTTGCAGCCATGTTTGGAGCGAGAGACGAGATGTGTCTCTTTTGAGGATGTGCTGCATGGAGAGCAGGTTGTGTATTTGTCTTGTGGTGATATTCACACACACAGTGGTATCTCTGGGAATGCACAGCTTTGTCAGTCATAAGTTGAGATGACATCAATTGAGCGAGAGACCGATGCATTGTTCTATGATGCGTCTGATACGTTTGAGGGCGACATTGTCCTTCAGACAGCTGTGTGTGATTGCAGTGGTACTGATTTTTCAGTTTTGCAATTGTTCTCAATAGATATGCCTTTGCCAGATGATGCTGACATGGTGATGCATAGTCAGGTGGTTCCTGATGAGGATGCATATGGCACTAAGGTTGCTGACACGGATAGGCTGGCACATATAGTGCATGTTTTGTCGGCTTTTGGGTCTCTCATGTCTGACCTTTTGGTTTCAAGACCTGATCTTGCTTATGCGGTTGGTGCATTTGCAGTGGGAGTTGTCAGTCGTGCGATGACTGACACTGGCATTGTGCATTGTGGATCCATGCAGATCGTCACTCGATACCTGCATCATGAGTGTCATCGTAGCTCTAGCCCTAGTGGTATGCATGTTGCATCTACACTAGAGCATGTTTGGAGTGAGCCAGTGGGTATAGGTTGAGAGTCGTCTTCTCTCACCTCTTGTATATACTAGTTGTAGGCTAGGCTTCTTGCCACTTATCGGCACACAGCCTTTAGTGGGAGAATGTTAGGTAAAGGCGGTGTGCCTCACCATGCTTTGCCCGTGTCTGCCGGCCAGTGTCCGGCTGGCCACATTTATTTCCTTATTCTTTATACATACAAAGAATAAGGAGCTCTCACTCACATTCTCACATGATGCTCACACAGTGAGATTTGGGAGGTCCACCCCACATCCCGTGTCCTGCTCTTTGTCTCCATCTCTCTCCTTCTCACTCTCCGCACACGTACTGCATCCGCACACTCACACTTTAAGAACTCTGCACCATCACTAGGGTTAGCAACATTTCTCACCCATACAGCTCATCCTCTCCAGGCTCTCCAAAGAAAAGAGGATATCCAGACATTTGGCGTTGGCTCTCCATTGAATTGATTTCAAAGTGATGCATGTTTTTGTTTTTTCTTTCTTTGAAGGATTTACACAATAATATTTTCTAAATTGCAATCTATTCTACAACAAAATAAAAATATTCACATCAAACGACCTATGATAATCAATAAGAGGTAGGATGGTCCAGGGTTTGGTGATGCGAGAATTTCTCCTACTCTTTGGGCACCAAACATGAACACCATACGTTGTGGAAAATGGATTTTTCTACTAATTCCAATGTTTACTCTAATGTGTGGAGTAAAATGGAAGGGGAAAACCTCTATTCCTGGGCCATTATCCATGGTCTATGCATGCCCTAATTCTTAAAACAAAACAAAAATATAGACGTCCAGACTAAGGTCGTACCTAATGAGAGGCAAAATAAAAGGATTTACTGAAGCGTTTATCTCGGCCAACCTAAGGGGACCTAAAATTCTATGAATTACACGTTGAAATTGAAACTTAGTACTAACAATTATGTGTACCTTTTGCCTTGCAATGGGAATGAAGGGATCATACAAATTCTCGTGATTCATGCAAACTTCTTGACTATGCTAAAGGTTGATCCTACACAAAAATACACAAGCCATCCTCCGTGGGGGCACCAAAATTGAGGCGGTCCGGGGCGGGCAACAAGAGAGGCAACCTCTAAACACCCCTTAAGGCTCCCGTGCTGCTCAATTGGGATTGGGGCAACCACAAGCACAACAAAACAACAAACCCACAACCAAAAACCAACTTCACAAGGGGCACCACCTAGTTTAAAAGCAAACTAGGATGCAAAAAAGTGAGAATCGTTAGAGTACCCCAAAATCAAGTAAGGACTTTACACTAACCCTAACACCAATGGAACACTCTCACGCACTAAAACACAAGAGAGAGAGAGAAAGATGGTGTACAACTTAGCTTCAACCTTATGATTTGCACAAGAAGGCACCTAGAGCTTGCGGATTCAAGTGACAAGATTTGGCTATAGCATCACTAGCACATTGTCTTAGGGTTATGGGAGCTCTCTCACCATTCACTCTTTTACAATGGAAGCCAACCAACAACAGCCAATGAATCACAAGGACAAGCAACAAAACAACAACATTCAATGAAACAAGTCACCTTATGAAGCTGAATGAGTTTGTCAAGACAAATTCGAGGAGAAGCATGAGCCTTTGGACATGAAATTGCACCCAAAACTACCAATTCATTGATGTTGGGGTAGGTACAACAATGGTAGAAATAATATCTTCTACTCGCACTCACTCAACTAGCTCAAGCTTTTCTATGCACCAAAGTGATGGTGTATAGAAAGCTTTCCCTCTCCTTACAACCAAGATAGAACTGGCATGTGCTACGCTCAATCTAGTGTGCAATGGTGTAGAGATGCCTTTACAAGGAGAGATGGGTTCTATTTATAGGTTTTTGGAAGCTTTGATTAGGATTATTTCTAATCAATTTTATTGACAAAACAAGAGATTAGGAAATATTTTGATTTTTTAAATGGGAGTGGGTCTTTCTTATCCCTTAAGCCACATGGATGTGGGCTCAAGGGGGAGAATTATTGAGAGTGAGATGAGTAACTTGGAGGTGCCTACTCTAGTAGATAGTAGAGGGTGCAATTTACAAGAAGGGTTAGTTGTTAGTGATCACTAGAAAATGTTAGTGGCATATTTACAAAAGTGATGATGACTTGATTGTCGAGGAACCAAGGGTGAATGAGGTGGATGAGCTCTTGAGATTGATGAAACCTCTAAGAATTATGGACTCACCCTTATGAAAATGACTGCCGGTTCTTCTTCTTCTTCTACTTCTGCTTCTTGCGCCGCCTTCACGGTTGATCTCCACGATGAAGATGAGGATTATTGGTGAAAAACCTTTGATTTATAGAGGTTATGCAAGGATAAAGTGCTAAAATTCATGCCTTTTAGAGGAGTTAACAGAAATTGCAATTTGGGGGTAGTAGAGAGCGGTATGAGAGCATATGTGTATGTAGAAGGCTATGGTGGTAAGAGGGGAAGGAGAGATGGTGAAGAAGGTGAGAGGGCATGGAAATTTGTACATTTGAAAGTATGATGGAGAGGGATGAGTGTGTATGTGGGTGGGAGTGTGAAAATCTGAGAGAAGAGTGAGAGGATCCTTGTGTGCATAGAGTGGGTAGACTGGGTCGCACCAAACAATTCACCAAAATTCGTGCTTTTCTCCAAAAAATTTAAATATTTATGTAAAATAATTTAGCTCACGAGCTTTATTTTGTATGTTGAAAACTTTTGCTGATTGGGATGATAGAAGTGTGCCAAAATTCGCCCAAAAAGCTGTGTATTGTGGGACTGCAAAGGTGCTTATGTGGGACCCTTTTTGATTGAATTCTCCTTATACATCCAAAGGTGAGCCCCCCATGAGCCATGCCATGACCTAAGGAATCCAAGTGGCCCTTGCCACATGCATGGATGATGAATTGAAGAATAAAAAACAATTGCACATGATAGACCTAGTGCTTGGATTTTTCCTAGCCCTTGTCTTTATGAGCACATGGTGTATGGAAAAAAATATGTGCAGGACCCATGAAGGAATATCATGATAGGAGTATTTTATTTTGTTTTTGTGTGAAAGAGAAAAATATGCAAGCGAGAAAATATCTAGTGAAAGTGAGTGACAGTGTAGAAACAAATTTTGACTTCCACGAGAGTGCGGAATGAAATGCAAGGGTTTATTTTGTAAAAATAAATATTATGGAATATGTACACACTAACATAGAAATATTTCTTGCCATGAAAGGATGCAAAGAGATTTAGAAAAAATGCACACTTAGGAATATATATTTATATAAATACAATTTTTTTGAAAAAAACCCCTTTATACTTAGGTCCTGCATTTGATAGAAAATATTTACATGTAAAGAGGACCGTAATATTATAAATTTATTTTTTTTGTCTCCTAGCCCAATGACTCGCTCAATGATTTGATAAAACAAATGTGATAAAACCCCTAAACGCACGCACACTATTTACAATGAAAAAGCGAGCCTAGTCATTGTGCTAGGGTGTTTCTTTGGGGTGATGCTTGAAGCTTTCCATCTTCATTGCATCACCAAGGTCACAAGGAACAGAAAGATAGTATTGTATCAAGTCTCTCTTGATGGGATAATCTATAATACAAATGCCTATTGGAGGGGGAACCGCTGGCTTCACATAAATCCGGTCCTTAGCTTTTGTCATTTTCTCTAAACTCCCTCTCTTTCAAAAGTATTATTCATGTCAAGTTAACTAAATACTATGCCTATGTTGCTAATCATCAATTAAGTTCACCCTCTATGCTCACAAAGTAATCTCACAAAAGCGCTTTCTTTAGTTCCTAATTCCACTACTCTTAAAGTTCATAGGCCATTGTGGCTTCTTAAAACATTTTATGAGAGCCGAAAAAACGGCTATCAGTATATACTATGGACGCGGGATAGTTAAGGGCTTGGAGTCCATGCCTTTATAAGAAGCCCTTTTGTGAAAAGAGGATTCATTATTGAGAGTCCTTTCTTGAGTATCACTTTTGGATGGCCTAGCCTTGAGCTTAATGACCATGCTTAGAAGGCTAGTGCTAATTCTTTGTAGTTAAATAAGCTCTTTCTTGATTAACCTAATATCTACTTTTTTCACTAATCTTGTTTCTTCTACATTTCATTAATCTCATGAAGTAGTTTTACTCTCTCATTATTCTAGATTTGGGTGTGGTAATGAATTTTTGCTTTGATAGATAACTCCTACCATTCTATAAGTACTCAATTTGTGATATTTAGCATCTCTAACTAGGTTTATTAGTGAAATATGTGTACACTCTTGGTCTTGTGATTGGAGTATGTGCCCTAATTTGTGCTCATGTGTGGGTAGGTCTAATGAGATTCAAGTACCATTCACCCTTGTCTGTGAAGATTTTGATTAAGTACATTGGTTAAGTTAGAATTTGGTGGTGGGCTTGATGTGTGTAGGTGATGCTTGATTGGTATGATTAGGATGTGATTACAGTTGGTCGACGATTCATGGCTATTCTCTATATGCATTGGATAAGCATTCTCTTAAATCCTCTAATTTGATGCAACTCATCAGTGCTTTGACATTCAATTCATTGGCAAGTTTGACTTTGTTGGTCTTTATGCGTGTAGGTGATGCTTGATTGGTGATTAGGGTGTGATTAGAGATTTTTTAATTCATGGCTAATCTCTATATGCATTGGAGAAGCATTCTCTTGAATCCTCTAATTTGATGCATCCAATGATGCTCATTCCTCCAAGCAAAGAAATCCAAAAGATGTTTATCTTGGAGACTATACAATGAAGAAAAATTCATGTTTAAAGTTCAATAAGAGCTCTGCATTTAAGGATTTAATGATTGAATAAGATCTAAGTGTTTAAGGGTGTCATAATTGTCAAAATCTTACAAATCATGCCCTCAAAATTATACTTTGATTGCATAACTATACAAAAAATAAATAATTGAATGATTTAAGTGTTTAAGGGTGTCACAATTTTAAAAAATAATTAAGAATTTCATGATTGAATAAGATCTAAGTGTTTAAGGGTGTCACAATTGTCAAAATTATACAAATCAAGCCCTCAAAATTATAATTTGATTGTATAACTATACCAAAAAAAAAAAATCAATACTTGATACAAATTCAATTGTATTCAATTTGATTTCATAAATGTCACCTTGTTTGCAAGAGTGAAGATATTTTTCCTTCAATAGAAAATTAGAATATGATTTGGTGCAAAAATATACTTAGACCACCAATTGTATACAACTTCATAATTGTCCCCATATGTGTGAGAGGCATAACCTTTTTCTATGAAAAAAACAAGCCGCAACTCAATACAAAAATCTCCGAAGGGCATCCATATCAGTGGCATAGAAGTTTCTATCTACCCAAAACCAAGACAAGGCCATCAAATGTGTTACTGAGAGGGAAGAAGGTATCAGTCTGTACAAAAAAAAATCAACTTATACAATACTCACCTCACCTTATGCCATTGATTGTAGAGCTTGAAAAAGCTCTCTCTTTGTCAAGGGAGATTGGTGGGCAATTTTTTTGCTGATTCATATCAAGTTTTAGAAATTACCCATGTACCAAAGGGAAAGGTAGAAATCTACAATTCTTCATTCCTTTTCTCCTTGTTGTTGATGACCTAAACTTCACATCCTCACTTGCATGCACAATATCGATTGTATAAACCATCTCAATTGCTCTTTGGATCCGTGCATCCATATACCTGGTAATGGATCTATAGATAAATACCCTTTTTCAATCACGTTGCAAGGAACAAGTTTGCATCATTAAATAAAGAGCTTGTCCCTTTTGTTTTCCCACTTTCTATACTTGTTGTCCCCAAAGATGCATCCTCGTAGAAGTCTGTAAATCAAAGCGTGTATCCCATTGTGCAACCTTTTCCATAGTATACTTGTAAGGTCTTTCAGTCACAATATTTGCTAGATTTTTGGTGTGGTCAATAATGTCTCCACAGAACCACACAAATTTTTTCTTCTCAACTTGTGATGTAATCTTCACTACCCCTTGAAAGCATGGAGCAGGCACACACACTAACCTTGATCTTCCCTTTGGTGAATTAGCTTAGTACATTTTATCTCTTGTTGTTGAGATAGCCTTGACATCTTACTTCACTTCCAAAATTGGTCCTACATATTGGACACCTATAGGACAAATTTTTATTTCAATTATCTCATAATTTTGTTTATGCTCTTCTTGTTTTTTCCTAGTCTGCCGCATGTTTTGTGTGACATACTCATATTTTGGGCGATGGGAAACACCTTCTTTAGGTGTTTCAAGTATGCCCTGATGCCTTTTCCTTATTGTTTGTGCATCACCATCAGTGAATACTCTCCTTTTGGCCACTGCCTCATTGGTTAGATCAATAACATTTCTTGCTGCTAGCAGTATCACAGACATTGAATCTCTCCAATTTTTCATCTTTTGCAATCTTGGACCACACCCTTTGCATCCACCTTTGCTAAATGAGTCAAACCTTTATTTTTGCAAGAGAGTAGTGGCTAGATCTCCTTGACAAGCATTAAAACTATTGTTGTATCTCTATCACCAATGAAAAGTTTATTTTAAAAGATTTTCTTTCAAAAAGGTTTCTAAGCATGTTTATCACACTGAAACTTGGAGTTTGACTACTTAATGCACATGTCTATGCTAATGAATCTTCATTTGAGGTGACTCTGCTTGTTAAGCTACCATGAACCACAAAAGTTCTCCCAAATTGACTATAAAGTTGAAACATGGTGATGTCACCTCTTCATGTGGTGCATCAATTAGGTGGACATGGTGATGCCTACACGTGGCTCTTGCCCGATGGTACGTGGCCTTTGCATGATCATGTTTCATGGGTAATATTTGAAGGGATAAGCACCTCCCCCTGTGGGCCTTTGGTGCATCAAAAAAAAAGAAAAAGAAAAAAAAGTTGAAACATGTTGATGTCATCTCTTTCGGTATTTGGAATTTCAAATGACAAGCCATTTGCTCTGCTTCCAAAGATTTGATCAAGTTGAATACTATCTTCTCTAAACCCAAATATTGCTGATAGCTCTTGCCTTGAGACCTCAAAAACATGTTTTGTGTGATAAACTCTACTTGCTTTGTTTTGCTCTTGTTTCTAATCACAACAATATTTATCTCGCTGCACAACACTCCTTGTTTGCTTTATTCGATTAAAAAACATTAATATCTTTAAATCTCTACTTATCATTTGAGATTATGGTGTTAAATGCATACATAATTTGAAAGGAAGTGGAGCACTTGATTCTCTCTCTCTCTCTCTCTCTCTCTCTCTCTCACGATAATGTTTTTAAGGCACGCGTTATAATATGTACTATCTCTTAAGCACTTGTTGGATTGATCCAACATTTGATATGTATTCAAATGAATAGAATTTCTTGCGTTCAAGACTTGTTGGATTGATCTATCCTCTCGCTCTCTCTCTCTCTCTCTCTCTCTCTCTCTAATGTTTTTAAGGTATGCATTATAATATGTACTATCTTTTAAGCATTTGATGGATTGATCCAACATTTGATATGTATTAAAATAATCAGAAGTTCTTGAGTTCAAGACTTGTTGGATTGATCTATCCCCCCCCCCCCCCCCCCCCCCCCCCCCCCCCCCCCCTCTCTCTCTCTCTCTTTCTCTCTCTCTCTCTCTTTCAATATATCCTGAGTTCAAGGCCCATCAAAATAGATGCAAAACAGACAACAAGTTTGGACATGACAAGAGGCAACTGCAAGGTACCCCCCGGGTCTCTCTCTCTCTCTCTCTCTCTCTCTCTCTCTCTCTCTCTCCCCCTCCTTCCTTCTTCTTCTCTCTTAAACACACACACTTATACAATTGTTTCCCCTCCTAGTGGGTTTCATTGGCAAAACCTTATTGAGGGTAGGAAATAGTGCACATGGATTCATAAGAAAAAGGTCAAGAAACCCTTCATTTAATGGCATGGAGGACTAACATACAAGAAGTAAAGATGCAATTTTCGTTATCTTTTTAGCATGCTTTGAAGCCAGGTTGATTCTCAAGGCCTCCATGTGTAGAGATTATTAGTACAATGATCAAATCGTTCTCCCTTTCACTCTAGTGGACATGGCCTAGGTAGAAGATGAAAAAAATCCAGAGCTCAATTTAGGGCACAAAGAGCCAAAACAATGATCGTAGGTTGCTCAAGGGGCCATGTCAAGCCATTTTCAAACATCACAAACTTAAAGCTTTTATGGAGTATGAGGCTTGGGTAGAAAGGAGAACAAACTTTATGCGGGGGGCGAGAGAGAGAGAGAGAGAGAGCTCTTCTGTTGTTGTGGCAAATAGACCCATACTAGTAAATGGATGGCAGTGATGCTAGCAAAAGATGCTAAATTTATTTAGGGGTAGAGGATTTAAGGCTATCTACTCGTAACTACCAAAACTGAAAAACGTTTATCATAGTTACCATGGTCTCTTGTGCTATAAGTAAATCTCTACAGATGGAGCCATGTCTGACTCTCAAGGCCTTCACACGTTTTTCACAGCCATCACATAAGCTTGCTAGGAGCTAAAAGCTTCAATTTTCCTGCTCATGATATAAGCGTTGTTGTGTGAGATGAGCTGAAAACTAGCAAAACATTAAATCTTTCTCTAGTCCCTCCTAAAGTGTTTCGCCACAGCAAAACCCTTTTCAAGAGATGGAGTTATCGATTTGAAGGGAGGCTGCATCCCCTCCAAATGGGTTTTGCCCAACAAAACTCTTTGTAAAAGATGTCATCGGCTTGCCATTTATGTTTTGTTTTGTGTAGGTTTTCATTGTATTATTGTCCCAACCATAAATCCATGTTTTGTTGTGTGTTGGTTGTTTTGTTGGCTTGTCATCAAATGGCCATTATTCTCTATAGGTGTAGACCACTATTTTGAATGAGACTTGTGCTCTCTTGTACCCAAATTGGTAAAAAAGATTTTAATGCATTATTTGATATCCTCTAAGGGTTTTGTTGACGAAATCTTCTTGAAGGAGGTATCGATGGATCAACTTTTAGAAGATTCGATTATAATTTTTCAAAACAAGTCTCGGATAATACTACGGGCACTAATAAAGTAGAGCTTTGATGGGTAAGCATATTTTAGAGACATTCACTACAAGAGGTACTTCACATTAGCGACGCTCGCAGTGCGACACTTAAAAGTGAAAATTCACGGCATCGCTATGGGCGTCGCTAGTTTATTTGTAACATAGCAACGCCTATAGCGACGCCAAAAGGGGTAAAAAATAAACCGAGAGGGCCCAGATCTCAGATCTGAGTTTTTGGCGCTCAAGCAAGCAAAGAGGTAACCCGCGCTCTCCCTCTCTCTCTTTCTTCTCCACACACACACACACACACACACACACACACACACACACACACACACACAAGGAGAAGAAGGAGAGCCAGGTATGCTCCTTCACTCTCCTCTCTCTCTCACGTTCCCTTCCCCTCTTTCTCTCTCTCCCCCTCTCTCTCTCTCTCTCTCACACACACACACACATTGTGTTTTTGTGAGAGAGAGAGAGAGAGAGAGAGAGAGAGAGAGAGAGCACATGCATAAACAAAAAAAACACACACACACATGCATAAACAAAGAATGCATACACACACATTGAGAGAGGAAAAGAGAGAGAGAGAGAGAGAGAGAGAGAGAGAGAGAGAGAGAGAGAGAGAGAGAGATAAAACAAAGAAAGAGAGAAGAATAAGAAGAGAGTTTTAACGTCGTAGGAAAATCTCCCAAGAGACCTTAAAGATCTAGCCGACGAGGAGTTGAACTCAAGACCTGTTTTCAAGAGGGAAATGGCATAACCAATCTGCCACACTTGGGTGATAGAAAGGTTATACAATTTTCCTCTTTTTATTGGCACACACACACACACACCCACACACACACACCCGAGAAGAAGAGAGTTTTAACGTCGTAGGAAACTATCCCAAGAGACCTTAAAGATCTAGCTGACGTTTATACGTCTTTTTGTAACTATTAGAAAACCATGTATATTTTTGCAATAATGACAATGGTGTTGTAACTATTACATTTGCAAAGTTTAACAACCAAGTGCTTTTGCCTATGATGTGTACAATTGTCATTGATTTACTTTCATCAATTTACTTTTGTCAGTTTTGTATCTTTATTCTGCAAACAATACTATGGATGATGGAGTTAATGGTTATATTGTCTTGTGGGTGACTACTTTGGGTCTATATCTAAGCTTGCACTTTCTTTCAAAGGTGAATCTAGGCTTATCTTGGATTCATTTAAGTTTACTCAATTATTGAAACATTCAATATGGTTGATGAATTCCCTGCCACCAAATGTTTTTACTCTCGAGCGTTCCTATAAACGTCGCTATAGGTGGCCTGTTAACATCGCTAGGATCGCTGCTATATAGCAATTCCTATAGCAACGCATATAGAGACGGTTATAGCGACACTCATAGCGATGTTACCGTATCGACGTTGTTAGTGACGGTCTTAGCGACATCGGGGAGTATAAAAACCCAGAGGATTTCCGTCACTGACAGCGTCACAAGTGCACACAACCTCTTGTAGTGGTTGTGAGTAGATACCGAGGTGTGCAATTTTATGAATTTCAGAAGGAGATGAGATGTAGGAACTATGCCAAGCAAGCATGTGGATTTGAAGAACTCTTCACGGTGGTGGGTTTATAGGTATGTTTTGTTTGTCTAAACATTTAGGTCAAGTATTTTTTAGGTGATGTTTGTTAAGATCTTAATTAATGGGTGTTACTTGTAGGTTTTTGATGCACCTATTAATAACAAAAAAGGTTCAATGCTTGCCAGATCCACCCACGTATTGTATGTTTACATTGACTATATTTAGAGAGAATGGCTCATTTGATGGAGGCATATTCGAGGATTGTTAGGAGCGTAAGCATTATCCTTGGTGCATTGTCCCATCTATTGTATGTTTACATCAGCTATATTTAGAGAGAATGACTCACTTGATGGAGCCATATTGGTGGATTCTTGGGAGCGTAAGCATTGTCCTTGGTGGCTTGACTTTAGAAAATGAGAGTGATTAGAAAAGAAAAATAGACATATTTAAAACATATGAAAGGGGAATGCAAATGAAATTCTAAGTCTAGGGATGAAATGACTTATGATTGAAAGAAAAGGGTAGATGAGGATCTAAAAGCACTTAAAAATTAAAGATAATCAAGATGCTCAAGCACTTAGAAAGAGAGGTGGTTGTCCACCATCCACAAGCATGACATGTACAAGATGGATCTTAGATTTTTAGGAGCCATACATGACATCTACAAAGTATACTCATCCATTTAAGGTATACTACTCATTTCATTCTACATGAAACCATTATATATGTATGGTAGGTTTTGAAGAATCTCAATATGGTTACATTATCTTGTTTAGGTGACCACATTTCTTGTATTAGCATTGAATACAATTGGAATTAAACCCTCTTTCAATATGGAGAGAGGAAAAAAGGTGGATGACCTCTCGTTGTACTCTTTGAATCACTAACATTAAATTTTTGAGCACTAACTTGTTGTCAATTTTTACTATCTGTGGAGGTAGAAAATGTGCTCCAACAAGATCTCTCTTTGGCGATGATTGGTCATTACATGCCTTCATCTTCAAGAGCACAATGTGAAGGGAATACTGGAGAATTGAGGGATGTTCTTGAGATGATTGGTCATCACATGCCTTCATCTTCAAGGGAACGATGCAAAGGGAATCGTGGGAAATGGAGGGGAGTTCTTGAGAGGAGTGCATATCTTATGCTACTATTTTTCAAGGCATTGTGTCCACCTATGGGCACGGTGTTGGGGACTGGTGGAGGCACATGACCTGGTTTTAAGACTTTTGGGCCCAATATCTAACCTCTACATTGTTTCTGCAATATAATCCCAAAACACATTATCAAATGCCTTTTCAACGTCTTCTTGCATGATCAATACATCTTGCTGAGTGTATTTCATATACTCCATGCCAATGATGGCATTCGCCAAATTGTCAGTAATGTGCTGGCGAGGTGTGAAACCATACTGGGATTGATGAAGTCCTTGATGTAGGTAATCCTTAATACAGTTTGGCTATGCACGGTGAGGCTAAAGTGTGGTATGAAGCTTTGGAAGGTGAGCCAAGGCATGCTTGGCTAGATCTACACGTGCATTTTCTACATGATTTCTACAAGAGGCAACCCCAATCAAGATGTATGCGAAGCTTAAAGCTCTCAAACAAGATGTAAGTGAGGATTTCAATTTGTTTTAGGATCATATTGAAGCATGTTGGGTAGGATTAGTGGAAATCATGCAACTGGATAATGGCTTCTACTTCAAGCTTGATAAATTCATGGTGTGCCTGCATGATCCAGGGATTTCAAAATGACGTGATCACACTATAATTTCAGGTTAATAACAATAACAATGCAAAATAACAAATATTATGTTAATTGACATTCATCTTTTTTGAACTCCAAGGAGACTTGGAGACCAACTTGAGGCCCGCCGGGCTAATTAGTTGGCCCGCCGGGCCCACCGGGTAAAGCTACTTCCCCGCCGGGCCCGCCGTGGCTATATAAAGGCGACGCCGGTGCTTGTCTTTTTCACAAAAGAGGTACATTGAAAAGTCTTCTTCACCAAGCTTTCTGGAAGCTTTCCACATTCTCAAAGCAGTGTAGCAGTAATTTTTTAATCCCTTCCTTATTTTATTGATGTTTTCTTGAGTTTTTTGCGTTAAAACTTAAAGGTATAAAATTTCTTTTATCAAATTCCTCAACTGCGTCGCCAATGATGTCAGCTATAAAACTGCTAGACTTTATTTGACCAGAGCTATCCACAGCTTTGATAAAACATTCACCACGAGGACATACAAGCATGATGTTGATCAATGGCTGCCTTTGAACGTTGGACCAACCATCACTAACTATGGTGTATCCAGATTGTTCTATTGCATTTAATATTACCCTTTGAATATCCTGTTGTGTGATTGTGTAACATTTATCCAACAGTTGGTTTCTCATATGGTGATATGTTGGAGGGGTAAATCCAACACCATACTCCCCAATGCGTTTCCAAGATGACTTCCATGCATCACGGGTGACAATGGCCAATGATCCCCCAGTGAAATAGACGGCTTTAGCTAGTGCAAGTTGTGCTTCTTCTAAGGCAAGCGTTTTGAAGCTCGTCTGTAAGCTAACCGGTCTACTTTTTGACGATCCTACTTGAAAGTCAAGAGATCCATGGTTTGGAGGTGTAGTTCCATCGATATGAGAAGTTGGTTCCTTGCTTTGGGTGCTTCCATTGGTGGGCGTTACACCCAATGATCCCTCATACTGGTTTAATTTTATCGATACCGGGGTGTGATGGTTGAAAGTAGAGAGTTTTGATCTTTTGCTCGTGGAAATTAGCTTACCAATTAAAGCTTTTAAGCGCATAGCTGCTTCTTCTGCACCTAAGCCCTTGCACTTTCCTCCTTGGATTCTGGTATTGCCATCTAGCAAATGATCCCTTATTCTTGGTGCTCCTCCAGATTTCTCTTCGCCACAAAAGTTACATTTCCAATCTTGATACTTATTTAAATTTGTGGCAAAATTCCACTCGGGTCCTGGACTTTTTCCACCTGCCTTTCACTTGCCCTGCGAAGTGGTGCCGTGCGAAGCAGGACCTGGCATCGAGGTAGGAGGTCTCCTCAAGGAAGCCAGGCTTGAGACACCAACATCACCGCTCACATTCCCGATGGAAGACATAATTATTGGATGCCTGCAATACCAATAAACATAGCTCAGTATGCTATCTCTTCTTCAAGTATTATTCAAACCAAACATCAGTGTTATAATCAATATCACACACAAGCGTAGTAGTGAAGCCTGAAGGGAATAAACCTCAATCTACTCAAACATGAGCAAGCAAATACAACGGTGAATCAAATATGTGATCAGTCCATCCCAAAAGTAGAGATATCGACCCAAAGATTCACCTTCGTACCCCTTTCATGAATCAGTCCAGTCCAAAAAAGAACTAATGACCCATGATTGGAGCTCTAATCGAAATAGCAAGCAAATACAACGGTGAATCAAACATGTGATCAGTCCATCCCAAAAGTAGAGATATCGACCCAAAGATTCACCTTCCTACCTCCTTTCATGAATTGGTCCAGCCCAAAAAAGAACTAATGACCCATGATTGGAGCTCTAATCGGAATAGCAAGCAAATACAGTGGTGAATCAAACATGTGATCAGTCCATCCCAAAAGTAGAGATATCGACCCAAAGATTCACCTTTCTACCTCCTTTCATGAATCAGTCCAGTCCAAAAAAGAACTAATGACCCATGATTGGAGCTCTAATCGGAATAGCAAGCAAATACAACGGTGAATCAAACATGTGATCAGTCCATCCCAAAAGTAGAGATATCGACCCAAAGATTCACCTTTCTATCTCTTTTCAAGAATCAGTTCAGTCCAAAAAAGAACTAATGACCCATGATAGAAGTTCTAATCAATATAGCAATCAATTTAGCAAATATAACGGTGAACCAAACATGAGATTATTCCATCCCAAATGTAGAGATACCGACCCAAAGATTCACCTTTCTACCTCCTTTCAAGAATCAGTTCAGTCCAAAAAAGAACTAATGATCCATGATCAGAGTTACATTAAGTTTTAATTTTTTTAAAAGACTATTCATTTTTTTACCTTTAGTTTTTCTTCTAAATTTTAAAGGATGACCAAATTTAGAGGAAGCGGTGATGTGATGTGATGTCTACTACAGGGTTATATAGAGCCGCCAAATATGGAGGGGGTACATGACGGGGCCGGCGGGATTCTTGCTTTGCCCGCCTGGCCTGCCGGGTTTCTTTATAAGCCCACCGGGCCTGCCGGGATTGTTAGTTGCCCCGCCGGTTCTACGTTTTCTACCGGTTTTCGTAAGTCATGACATTAGATATGTTATTAACATGAAAAAAATAGTGATAATAACAACAATAATTAACATTTAACAAAATGCGTCATCACGTAATTAAAATCCCTGCCTGCATCCTAAAGTGAGGGAAAGGTGAACTTTGAAATCCCAAATAGTTACAACGATGCAGTAGAAATAGCACAATAGATGAGGAGGAAGATAAAGAAGAAGATCGACCATGGTGCAATAGGCTACAAGATTGTGGGCCATACCCAACCTTAGAGTACCCGTGATGCTATTCAAGAGAAAAATCATGGGAGCCGAGGTATAGCGATTGTTCCACAAAATTGGGTGCCAAGTGCCGGATTTGTTTGAATAGATATATGAATTGAGACTAAGAATGATGGATAGAGAACAACCAAGGGGAGCGAGAGGTAAGGGGAGGTCATTATCGGGTAGGTTTTACAATTGTGATGAAGAGGGTCATTATGCACCGGATTTCCCCATCTGCTAAGAGAAAGAGGAGGCATATACCTACTGTTTGGTAGGGGTAGAGGTTGAGGATAGTTCAATGGCCAAAGAGGACAAGCAATTGAGAATTCAATGTTAGTAGCTCTGCTAGATTGTGTGAGGTCCATTGGCCAATATCATCAGGGTGGATAAGCAAGATGCTGTGATTTTGGCCAATAATAACCAGAGGTGAAAAGGAGACAAAGGTCAAGAGGGAGACTAGAACAATTGAATGTAAAGGCAAGGAAAAAGTATACAAAGGTAGAGAGCATCTGAAGATGAGCAAAAAGTGGACGTGTTGCAATATCAAGTAGACAACTTTCAATTGGGATGAGGTTACCTCAAGTATGACCTAGTAAGTGAGGTTTAGATTCAAAATTCCATGAGAGAGACAAGTGTCAAGGCAACGACTAAATCAAATGTGTGAACGAGGATAGACAACCTTGCTAAAGCCAGGTTTTTAGGCATGGATCAGGATGTGAGAGTGAAGGTGATGGGCATAGAATGCCTTATCAACTTTTTTGTGATGAAAGAAAGCGACAATGCATACCATATCATCTTGACTAGGCCGTGACTACTTGCAATAGGGTCCAAACATGAGTGGGAGAGCATGGTGTTCACCTTACCTGACAAACAAAATGGAAGACAAATAGTGCTAGATCTGAAGACCAAGGAGAGCCGCTTTCATCCTATGGTAGGGAAAGACAAAGATAATATGACGGCAAGTTATAAGTATGAGACCAAGACCGCATATGATGAAGGCTACACTAATATTGAGGAGGAAGAGAGCAAGGAAGACATGCGAAAGATTGATATTGATTTGTTTGGAGTTGATGTAGAGGCTCTCGTACAAAAGATGAGGTGCAACCCCAAGTTCACAGCATAGGTACAAAAGAAGTAATAGGTATGATGAGTGAGGATTTGACTAACAAGAAAAAGAAATCTATATATAGTTGTGTTCCTCCTATCCAATTTTTTTTGCATCAGTGTACAAAGATTTGCGAGGGGAAAAAGGTGTTGAGCATAAGATTGTTCTCAAGGAAGGGTAAAATCTAAAGGCAAAGAAGCTCAGGAGACTAGGGGGGATTCAAAAAGAAGCCCTTAGGTAGGAGATAAACAAGTTATTAGATGCAAGTATCAGCTATCACGTGAAGGAGTCAGAGTGAGTTTCTTCAGTAGTCATCACTCTGAAGAAGAATTGGAAGTGGAGAGTGTGTATTGACTACAAGCTATTGAATGCGGATACCAAGCGGAACCACTACCCTTTTCTATTCCAAGACAAAGTTTTGAACCAGGTAGTAGGCCATGAGAGGTACTCAATCATGGAAGGGTTTTCAGGGCACTTCCAAATAGGGATCGTTGTGGTGCAGCTTTGCTCCCATGCTAAGAAAGATACTAGGAAGAGCACATTGAGCTTATTTGAAGCTTACATGATTAATGATCAGTGTTCAGGGTTGGTAACCAACTATTTTTATTCTTAATGTATGCCAGATGCGACTTTATAGGGCCAAAAGATGCTTTAATGATACTAAAAGGAGTATTCTTGAAAGTGATCATAGATGGGAGATTATGGTCTAGAACTGCAGTGATTGAAGTGTTCTATTGGCTTGTCTTTATAGCTTGTCGATTGGAGCTACGATAAAGAAGTTATGGTAGTTTGAAGTCGAGATGTTTGCAGATCCGTACCGGATTGGGTAGATGTTGATAAAGGGTCAAAATCTAATATCTAACCAACCCAAATGATTTTCTCATATTAAATTGATCATTTAATGTGGGAGAATAAACCGGAACAAGTGTTAAGATATAGATATGTGCTTATAGATCTATCTCAACACGGGGCCAACAGTAAAGGGGCCCAAATGGGAGATGGTCTATCAAGAGCAAGGCTAACCAGTGGAGCATAAGACCTTAGGGTTAGCTTCATTGAAGACCTCCAATAATGTGTGTAAAAGTCCTTTGACCTTAGGTAAGCTAGGGCTGAGCTTGAGGTGGGAACCCGGCCTAAACTCAAGGTGCTTGTCGTGCTTGAGGTGCTTGTCCTGCTTGAGGTGCTTGATTAAGATGCTTGAGGTGCTTGACTGGCTCCATGCTTGAGGTGCTTGACTTGGTGCATGATTGGGGTGCTTTAGGTGCCTTGAGAAGCTTGCCTGAGATGCTTGTGGGAACACCCCGGGGGCGAGCCTACAAGGGGGGGGGGGGGGGGGGGGGGGGGGGGGGGGGGGGGGGGATGAGAGAGAGCACACACACACACACACACACACACACACACACACACACACACACACACACACACACACACACACACACACACACACACACACACACACACACACACACACACACACACACACACACACACACAAGGGAAGCCCCAGCTTGAAGAGGCAGCAAGGACACTTGTCAAGTTCCTCCTCATGTTGCCCTCATGGTGTGCCTAAAACCTATTGGTTGGCCACTCAAGGGGTCCAATGATAATAAAGGATATTTAATTAATTGATTTTGCATTTATCAAGTCCTCTCTCTCAAAGGGGAAAGGGGGACACTTGTCCCAAGGCTATCCTTGTTGCTTGTAATGGCTCCTGCTTGTGATTGGCTAGGCCTGGAGGGGTCCAATGAGCTTCAAGCATGAGCTACAAGGGGGGGTCGACCCAAGAAAGCTAGGGGGGTGCTTAGGGGGTATACTCACCCACACACACTCACAAACACTCTTATTGTGTACTATGCAAAGTGCAAGAGCTCCCTCTCCTTCGCCAAGCAAGTAGAGGTTGAGAGCCTACACCAACACTCTTGGCTATGGAGTGCAAATCCATCCAAGAGCCATGCTTCAATGCTTGAGCTTGCCATCTATTTCTTCTTCATTACTATGCTATTATGTATGCTAGCACAAGAGTTATGATAAGTGAGGAACTAGCTCTTTCTCGTATGAAATGTTTCTTCTTCCTCTTCCCTACCCTCATTCCCTGCTAGCTCTCTCCACCTTCGAAGGTGTTTGAGGTCTTGGGACTGAGGCTTGGTATAGTTAAAGCTTTCTTCAAGTTTAGGTTATGCTATGATGGTGATGCATGAAGCTTTCCATCTTCATTGCTTCACCTAGGTCACAAGGAACACAAAGAATGTATTGTAACAAGTCTCTCTTTATGGGAGAAATCATAATACAAATGCCTATTGGAGGGGGGACCAGCTCCACATAAATCCGGTCCTCAACTGTTGTCATGTTCTCTAAATTCTCTCTCTTGCAAAAGTATTGTCTATGCCAAGTTAACTAATTGCTATGATTATGTTGCTATCTTCAATTATGTCTACCCGCTATGCTCACAAAATCATTTCTTGAAAGTACTCTCATTAAATTCCGCTACTCTCAAATTGAATAGGCAAATTCCATTACATTGGTATCAGAGCATTTGGTTTCTCTTTTATTGCTTAGGAAGAGAGGTCCTTAAGTAGCCTATAAATGGTTGATGTTGTTAATTATAATAGAGTAAGTGGAACTGGGATCTAATATCGGTTTTGTTAAGCCCACTATGTGGGGGATGGTGCACACCTTGGGAGCTTTGGACTTAATAATGGAGTCTTTTTAGACTTGCCTACGGCTTTACCATTATTGAGCCATAAGAAGTCCGAAAGGAGCTAGCCCTTGGCAACTCTGCTATGTTAGACCTACTCCTCTACTCTCTATAATTAACCACTTTGAGCCGTGGGTGTAGATACTTAAGAGCCGATTTTCAAAGGCTAAGAGGAGTGGCAACTAAGGTTTTGTATTGCCAAAGCATACACTAAGTATAAACATAAATTTTGTTAACATGGCTGACAATAATCAAGAGAGTAGAATGAACATTGATAGCTTTGATTTTGCACATGAAGGTGCTAATGATGATGCTCCCATGTTTGTGAATTATCTCGTCACTAGGTTGCAACAAGCTATGGGCAACCCTGCTTTGCAAGCCGAAGTTACTCAACAACTTCGTGCTTATGGAATTTCCCTTCCTCTCCCAGAGGAGAGAGAGCTTAGGAGGCCTCTTGAAGAGACCCCCAAAAGAAGACTCTCTCCCATTCGAGAGGAGGAATCCAAAGAGAAAGAAAGCAATGAAAGTCTAAGTTCTTCTGAAGATGTGGCTCCACGAAGACGGCGGTCTAGACGATCGCCTACTCCTCCCAAGAGGAAAAGAGCAACCCATAGTCCTTCTCCTCATCACTCTGAAAGGTAAGAGAGGAAACAAAGGAAGAAAAGGGGTAGGAAGAGGTCACCCTCTTCTCCTTCTTCTTCACCTTCCTCCTCTTCTGATGAAAGTTATGGTTATTCTCCTAGAGAATATAAGAGGGGAGGACATCGCAAATCATTTCCTGCATGGCGACGGTCACAAAAGCTAAAGAAGTTCAAGGAGGGAGGAAAGAGTATCTCTTTTCTCACCTATGATGGAACCTTTGGTGCTACCGACAAAGTGTTGGCCTTCATCCAGCAATTTGATGCGGTCTTTGGGGACGAGGGCTTCACAGAGTCCTCCAAGCTACGCCATGTAGCTATGCACTTCCAAAAACCATCTCGTCAATGGTGGGCTAGCCTTCGTGGCAATGGAGAAGCCCCAAAGGCATGGAAAACTCTACGAGTTTCCATCATGAAGCAATTTCTTCCAAGTGATACTAAAGATAAAGTTCTTACCGAATGGCACGGCTTGAAGCTTTTCTCTCATGAGTCTATCAACAAGTATGTAGACAAGTTTTGGGATTTACATCTCAAAGCTACTGTCTTTCAAAAGATAGACTTTTCTAAGCAAAGACAACAATTCTGTGCGGGATTACCTGAAGAGATGGCCGAATACATCAATTCTCAACGGCCCGGTACTATTACCGAAGTAATCCACCACACCATGGTTGCTTCACACATCAATTTCCATCAAGGGGCTAGACGTAATGTCAAGCCCATGGAAAACAAAGATAAAAATGATGCAAAGGGGAAATCCAATGCTCAAAATAATTCCCAAGGCACTTCCAACAACAACAACAACAACAACAACAATCGGTCCAAGGAGAAGGGAATTTACAAAGGTAAAAACAAACTCTCTCCTGAAGAGCTTGAAGCTTTTCGCAAGGACCGTAAGTGTTTCAAGTGTGGGGAGCAAGGACATGGCTATCGTTCTTGCCCCAAGAAGAATACTCGCAATGAGACTCCTAGGGCTTCCACCATCGAAGCTCCAAAAGAGGATGCTCATTGCAAAGGATCATCACTTTCCTATGCGTGGGGAAAGGTAAGAGAGCATGATTCCTTCATCTTGTTTGACCATGGCTCTACTCTCAACTTCATATCAATAGAGTTGGCCACCAAGTTGGGCATTCAAGCTTTTGAGATGGGAGATATATTAATAGCTGATGCAGATTTCAAGGGACAACAAGCCTCCGTTACTCCCTTGATTGGGAAGTTGAGGCTTCATGTCCAAAGCTATGTTGACAAAGAAGACTTCTTCATCTCTCCTCTCCAACATCAGGATGTTATCCTAGGGGCACCATGGTTTGATCGCATGGCTGCCAACATGAAGTTCTCTGAAAGGAGAATTTATTTCACCTATAGGGGAAAGAACATGTATATAGATGCTAGTGAGCGTGGTCGCACAATTCCACTTGTAAATCCTATTTCTTTTGATAAATCAATGAAGAGCTCAGTTTCTGCGTACATGATTTATGTCAAAGAGTCTTTAAAAGCTAATAATGTTTCATCAAATGAAAATGATAGGAATCAAGAAGAGTTAGACTTGTCTACTTTTCTAAAAGGATTCCAAGATGTGTTCATCGATGATATCCCTATGGACCTACCTCCAAAACGAGGGGATGATGACCATCGTATTGAGCTCCTTCCAGGAAGCTCACCGCCTAACAAACCTCCTTATCGAGTCTCACAAGCTCAACAAGAGGAGATTATGAGGCAAGTACAGGAATTGGTAGACAAAGGGATGGTGAGGCCTAGTTCCTCTCCCTTTTGTTCTCCAGTCCTTTTAGTGCAAAAGAAAGATGGTACATACCGTATGTGTGTGGACTATCGAGCACTAAATCATATCACTATCAAAAACAGATTTCCCGTGCCTCGGGTAGAAGATCTGTTTGATAAGCTACAAGGCTCTACCTACTTCAGTAGGATTGACCTTAAGAGTGTCTATCATCAAATAAGGATAGTGGATGAAGATATCCTAAAGACCGCGTTTCGCACAACATTTGGTCTTTATGAATATCTAGTCATGCCTTTTGGCTTGACTAATGCACCAGCTACTTTCAATCGTCTCATGGAGAAAATTTTTAGACCATATCGTAAATTCACTGGAGTGTTCTTTGATGATATCATCATCTACTCCAAGTCTTTGGAGGAACATAAGCAACATCTCCAAGTGATTTTTCAAGCGTTGAGGGAGAACAAACTTTTTCTCAACCAAAAGAAAAGTGAATTCTTCCTTCAAGAGATTCAATATCTAGGTCATATTATCTCTCACGATGGTATTCGTATGGATCCATCAAAGTTAGAGGTAATAAAATCATGTCCTAACCCAAGGAATCTACATGAGCTGAGAAGCTTTATTGGTATGTGTGCATACTATAGACGCTTCATAGCAAAATTCTCTCAAGTAGCAGGACCACTACACGACTTAACAAAGAAGAACGTTAAGTTTGTATGGACTGCTAAGGAGCAAAATGCTTTTGAAAAAATCAAAGAGAAGCTTACTTCCCAACCAGTCCTCGTGCTTCCGAATCTCTCAAAGCCATTTGAGGTCCAATGTGATGCTTGTGGTGATTGCCTTGGAGCGGTTTTGCTTCAAGAAGGGCATGCCATAGCATATGAGAGCCGAAGGCTCAATAGTGATGAACGAGTCGTGGGCATTTATGAGAGAGAGCTTTTAGCTGTTCTACATGCCCTAGACACATGGAAGCACTACCTATTGGGGACTCCATTTATCCTACGAACCGACCACCAAAGTCTCAAGTATTTCATGACGCAAACCAAGCTTTCCGACAAACAAATGAGGTGGGCAAATTTTCTTTCGCAATTTAATTTCCATATTGCTCACATAGCTGGTAAGCATAATCAAGTTGCCGATGCACTTTCACGACGACCAAAAGTTAATGCGGTGTCTATAGATACTCACAATGATCTATCCTCTATGATAGATGAGTATGCTACTGACCCTGACTTTAGAGACATAATGTCAGCCCTTGCTTTGGGGAAGAAAGAGGAACCATTCACCTTGTAGGATGGTTATCTTCTCCACGGCAATAGGCTATGTGTTACCCATTCCCTTCGTGAGAAGGTTATGTATGAATCCCATGCTCCTCCATATGCAGGGCATAGAGGTATTCAACCTACTCTTCGAGGAGTAGAGACATATTTCTATTGGCCTACCATGAAAGTGGACATACAAGAGTATGTTTCAAAATGTGTAGTATGCCAAAAGACCAAGTATGATAGAGGGAAGAAACCTGGATTACTCTAGCCATTGCCTATTCCAAATTCACCATGGGAGAGTATATCCATGGATTTCATCTTGGATTACCCAAGTCTATCCATGGGAATACAGGAATATGGACAATAGTCGACAGGTTTAGCAAGCAAGCACATTTTATTCCTATCAAAAAGACTATTAAGGCACATCAAATGGCAACTCTCTTCATATCTCAGATTTTCAAGCACCATGGATTACCCACATCCATCGTGTCAGATAGAGATCCTAGAATGACCAGTAATTTCTAGAAAGGTCTCTTTGAAAATCTAGGAACAAGATTGAATTTCTCTTCGGCCTATCACCCACAAACGGATGGCCAAAGTGAGATAGCCAATCTTACGATACTCGATCTACTCAAGACTTATGTTACCGAAGTAGATCAACGCTCACAATGGGAAAAGTATTTACCTCTAGTAGAGTATGCCTACAATAATACTGTCCATACTTCTACGGGGAAAGAACCTTTCGAGATCATAGAGGGAAGACCTAAAAGTCCCTTGCTACTCAAAGTACATGGGAAGATCTTCGCCGCCGATGAGTATAGCCGTGACCTACAAGAATCTTTTCAAAAGATTAGGGAGGCTATAGTTATCTCTCAACAAAGGCAAAAAGCTGCTGCTGATAAGCACAGAAGAGCCTTAATGTTCAAAGAAAATGATTGGGTCTTACTCAAGTTTCCTAAGGCTCGATTAAGGCAAACGACGGGCAAAAATCCTACGGGCCATCAAAAGTATTATGCTAAACTAGCAAAAAGATACTATGGTCCTTTCCAAATCTTGAAGCCCATCAATGAGACGGATTATCAACTCAAGTTGCCCAACCATTGGCTTATACACAATGCCTTTCATGTAAGCCTACTTAAGCCCTACAAAGGAGAGCCACCAACTGAACCAATTATTGAAGACCCTCCTGAAGTTGAAGACCAAGAAGAGGTGCTACAACTCGAAGCTGTCCTTCAGCATGAAGACAAGGTACTACGACATGGTAAGATAATCTGACGGTATCTTATTAAGTTCAAAAATTATCCTTTTGAAGATGCTAGATGGATGCAAGGAGTACAACTTAAGGATAGTATGAACCTTTTCAATGCTTACAATGCTACATTAGAGTAAGCAAATGTACAAATTTCTTTTAAATGACTCATGTTTTTGTCTTATAAGACTAGTCCTCTTTTTAATTGTGCACAAATTTAACTAGTATGCATGCTTAGAATCATGTTTGTGATGACGACGTGTCTCAAACACCAAGTAGAATTTGTCACTCTACTTTGGGAGAATGAAATGGACTAAAGAGCAGACATGCTACTTTGGGAGAATGAAATGGACTAAAGAGCAGACATGCTTGCGGCAGCTATGTCTCCCAAGCACCAAATGGATTAGTCATCCATCTTGGAAAGATGTCGTAGGGTAAAAAAGGGATCCTCTACCCGCTAAGTACGACTGACTAATGACTAAGGCTTTATCTCTTCTACCTCATAGTCGAGGACGACTATGATTTCAAGAGAGAGGTAATGTCATAAAATATAATATCTAACCAACCCAAATGATTTTCTCATATTAAATTGATCACTTAATGTGGGAGAATAAACGGGAACAAGTGTTAAGATATAGATATGTGCTTATAGATCTATCTCAACACGGGGCCAATAGTAAAGGGGCCCAAATGGGAGATGGTCTATCAAGAGCAAGGCTAACCAATGGAGCATAAGACCTTAGGGTTAGCTTCATTGAAGACCTCCAATAATGTGTGTAAAAGTCCTTTGACCTTAGGTAAGCTAGGGATGAGCTTGAGGTGGGAACCCGGCCCAAACTCAAGGTGCTTGTCGTGCTTGAGGTGCTTGATTAAGATGCTTGAGGTGCTTGACTGGCTCCATGCTTGAGGTGCTTGACTTGGTGCATGATTAAGGTGCTTGACGTGCCTTGAGAAGCTTGCCTGAGATGCTTGTGGGAACACCCCCTACTTCAAGTGCTTAGTCATGCTTGATGACTAAGGGGCTTGCTCATCCAACGTCAAAAAGATCCCTACAAGGAGGGGGGTGAGCCTACAAGGGGGGGGGGGGATGAGAGAGAACACACACACACACACACACACACACACACACACACACACACACACACACACACACACACACACACACACACACACACACACAAGGGAAGCCCCAGCTTGAAGAGGCAGCAAGGACACTTGTCAAGTTCCTCCTCATGTTGCCCTCATGGTGTGCTGAAACCTATTGGTTGGCCACTCAAGGGGTCCAATGATAATAAAGGATATTTAATTAATTGATTTTGCATTTATCAAGTCCTCTCTCTCAAAGGGGAAAGGGGGACACTTGTCCCAAGGCTATCCCTGTTGCTTGTAATGGCTCCTGCTTGTGATTGGCTAGGCCTGGAGGGGACCAATGAGCTTCAAGCATGAGCTACAAGGGGGGGTCGACCCAAGCAAGCTAGGGGGGTGCTTAGGGGGTATACTCACCCACACACACTCACAAACACTCTTATTGTGTACTATGCAAAGTGCAAGAGCTCCCTCTCCTTCACCAAGCAAGTAGAGGTTGAGAGCCTACACCAACACTCTTGGCTATGGAGTGCAAATCCATCCAAGAGCCATGCTTCAATGCTTGAGCTTTCCATCTATTTCTTCTTCATTACTATGCTATTATGTATGCTAGCACAAGAGTTATGATAAGTGAGGAACTAGCTCTTTCTCGTATGAAATGTTTCTTCTTCCTCTTCCCTACCCTCATTCCCTGCTAGCTCTCTCCACCTTCGAAGGTGTTTGAGGTCTTGGGACTGAGGCTTGGTATAGTTAAAGCTTTCTTCAAGTTTAGGTTATGCTATGATGGTGATGCATGAAGCTTTCCATCTTCATTGCTTCACCTAGGTCACAAGGAACACAAAGAATGTATTGTAACAAGTCTCTCTTTATGGGAGAAATCATAATACAAATGCCTATTGGAGGGGGGACCGGCTCCATATAAATTCGGTCCTCAACTGTTGTCATGTTCTCTAAATTCTCTCTCTTGCAAAAGTATTGTCTATGCTAAGTTAACTAATTGCTATGATTATGTTGCTATCTTCAATTATGTCTACCCGCTATGCTCACAAAATCATTTCTTGAAAGTACTCTCATTAAATTCCGCTACTCTCAAATTGAATAGGCAAATTCCATTACATTGGTATCAGAGCATTTGGTTTCTCTTTTCTTGCTTAAGAAGAGAGGTCCTTAAGTAGCCTATAAATGGTTGATGTTGTTAATTATAATAGAGTAAGTGGAACTGGGATCTAATATCGGTTTTGTTAAGCTCTCAATTTTCCCACAGCCAGGAGCCCAACACTGACCTAGCTCATGTTTTGAATCTATATCCCCCGACAACCTGGTGAACCCGATGCAAAACGGAGCTAGGGTGGGAAAATAGTTGGAGCCTATGTCTACACCGCAAGAGGTAGCCATGCAACAAATGATGCAGCAGTTTGTAGCGTACATGCAAGAGCAACAAGATGCCCTCAACAAAAATATAACCTGCAAGAGAGGAGTCATAAAGCTCGACAAACTGTTACAGATAAGTTGCAGCAGTTTGAAGGCCAAGATATTTCAAAATTTTGCAATCTTTATGAGCAGTCTCTAGAAGATAATGTAATTGAAGACCAGAACTCAATGGAAGGGTTTCATTTGATTGCAGTGCTGAAACTTAGGACCTGGATTAACAAAATTCAAGCGGCTCAAGGACCAAATTGGCAGGACTTTAAGAAGACGGTACAAGAGGAATATTTTCTCGAAGATTCTCAGAGGGTGACCAGATAGAGTTTTATGAAGTGGGTGCAGAAGAAGAGTAAAAATTTATCTGCACGAAAGTTGTTACGAGAAAGAAGTTTGATCAGTTGTCATCGAGAGAACAACATTTCTTGAAGGATCAGAAGGTGGAATCATTTATTCAAGCAACTGATCCACGAGTTCAATAGAATTTGGTGCAATTATTGGAGGACCCAAGAGGAGAACTGGGATTGACGTTTGATTGGAAAATAGTCGTTGAAGCAGTGAATATGATTGTAAAATGACAGAAGCAAGTTGACAAGTAGATCGTGGTCAAGGTAATAGATGACACTGAAGAAGAGATTAAAGAGAAACCACCCTTGACAGTACCCAAGGTGGACGCGATGATCTGGTAAAAGGTATTCAAGAGCTAAATTTAAATTTCAAAAATGTTAAATTTGAAGGGTTAACTGCAGAGGCATCTACTTCCAAAACTAAGCAGTAGCAGCCACCACGTAAAAATTGGGATAATCGATGCGTGTGGTGCGATAATGAAGACCATAGGTATGTGAAAGAGTGTGATGAGTTTGATGAAGCTTGCAAGAAGAATATGGTTTTTTGGAAAGACAGGAAGATTTATCTCAGGGCAACAAAACAAATGCTTCACTTAAACTTTGGCAGGGGGCGGCATGAAGAAGCTAGTGGAAGAAATACAACATAATGTTGCTCTTGTGGAAGCAGATACACATGGGTTGCATGTTTGTGGTAAGGGAGACGATGAAGGTACAGGTGCAAAGGGTCAATTGTGGCCATATGATTTAAAGATAGCAAAATCCTGTAAGGTAACGTATGGGAAGTTACGATAGGTAGGGAATTTAATTCGGGAAACTACTGGGTGGACCTATCCAGTAGATTCTCTTTCAGTATATATGAATCTATTGCTAAAGCTCAAGCCAATGAAGCTATGGTGGAAGAGAAGCGGAAAAGGGATGAAGAGGTTGCTGGGATGTCAAAAAGGCCAACAAGATCCAACATCAAGAAAGAGGAAGGGCCTGCTCCTAAGCTATCTCCTCAAGTGGTTATGGAGGAGGAACCAAAGGACAAAAAGCAAGGTAATCCTAAGGGACCTTCGTATAAGATTAAATCTGCTATTGAATTGGCTACAGATCTGAAGAAGGTTTTTGAGGAGTGTATCCTGAATAGTTAAATGGAGCTCACATTGGGTGAAATTTTGGGAATTGCCAAGCACAAGTTCCATGAGGAGATCATCGATATTATAAAGGAAGATACTGAGTGAGCAAGACCCAGAATCAGTTAAGAGCCAAGTGGTTTGACACATTGAAGAAATTCGGGATGATTCTAAAGAATATTTGACAGATCTTGAAGAAGAAGAATCAAAGTTGTTCCAAACCCGATTGTACCTAAGGTAAGAAACATGCATTTTAATGATAGGGAAGACAGAGAAACTATACCAAGAGTCACTTTTCAAGAACTCATTGGGAAGAGCAACAATTGAAACTATGGTAAAGCTTGGTGACATTGAGGAGCTGGTCTTAGCCCTTATAGACCATGGTTTAGAAATCAATCTAATGGAAAAAAAATTTCACAGAAGGGGAAGTGGCCTATTGATGTGGACCACGGGTGGCGGGTTCGATTTGCCAACATGCTTCTAGGCGATCTTTATGGTGCATGTGCAAACGTCAAGGTAACTATTGGGGATGTCTGTGATGAGAAAAACTTCTTTATACAGGAGCATTCCTCCTACCCACTGATTTTGGAATAGCCCTACATTATGATTGTGTGAATCAAAACCAAGGTGCTTGATAATGGATCGGCCTATGCCAGGGTTCGGAGCCGAGATGGTAAGAAAGCGGTTCAATTTTAATTGTATGTGTTGACCATGCCAGGAACAAAGACAATTTACGTGATCGTCCAATGCCAAAGATACACAAAGAGTTCAAAGAACATATATTTTATTAGGATTTTCTTGGGTTGCCACTATAAGGCTAGACTATGGTGGTACAAGTGAGGAGAAGTTCTTGCAAAGAGAAACCTTTTCTTCAAGATTTTTGGGATTAACATCTGAGGGTTCAATATCTTACAAAAAATTTAATGATTTACCTAAGTGGGAGAAACAATATGTTTTGAGTATTCAAAGTGAATTGCAGGGATGTGATGTGCTTGACCCAGATGATGTGATTTCATGAATCTTCGAAGAGATTTCTTATGTTGACACTATGTCAGAGCTTTAGGATATCAGGCAAAGCAAGTTACAAAGTGGAACTGAAGTTGTTAAAGTGCACTCAATGGACATGTATGATGAGCTAGACATATACGAGGTACTTATGCATATTGAGGATGACTTGGGTAAAGCAACTGAAGCACGTGTAGAGACGAAGTATAAGACTATTACAAAGAAAGCGAGACTAGTGGCTACATCTCTACCAGAAGGAAGTGATGGGGTGATTAAAGAAGCTTCTTGATAGCCTATGCTTAGGAAGTTAAATAACATTGGGCATAAATTCACTAAGGAGACATTGCAACAGCTGAAGGTTTGAGAAGATGGTTTTCTCAACGAAGAGGAAATCATGTGTTTTCCATGTATGCTCAAAAAACACGATAAAGATTTTGATTTTTAGCCAAGTGAGATTGGGTGTGTGGATTTAAGTGTTGTTTCACCTATGGTTATATTGATTGTTCCTCACATCCCATGGAGCTTACGTCCCATTCCAGTTCCTAAAGCTCACTTGCCAAAACTTATCAATTTGCTTCATGAGAAGATACAAATGGGAGTTTTGGATCCATCATGTGTGCCATACTCCAATTGATGGTTCACTGTTCCAAAGAAAACTGGTACTTTAAGGTCCATACAAGACATGCAGCCGGTTAACAAGGTAACAATCAGCAATGTGGGTATTGGCCCAATTGTGGATGAATTTGCTAAATCCTTTGTAGGTAGATCAATTTCCTCTCTGGGTGATCTTTACTCTTGGTATGATCAATTTTAGTTATCTTTAAGAGAAGGGATCTTACTACGATGCGTACACCTCTTGGGTTGGTAAGAATTTGCACTCTGCCATAGGGTGCTACTAATTCTATAGCTCATATGATGAACGACATGAATAAGGTATTAAGGGACTTTATCTCTCATGTTACTATGCCTTTGATTGATGATATACCAATTAAAGGATGTGAGAAAGGATCAAAAGATGAGGTAAAAGATTAGAGGGGGTGCCAACAATTTGTTGCTCCACATATCGCTGACTATGAGGCTATTTTGTCTAGGCTTGAAGAAGTTAACTTAACACTTTCAGGGCAGAAATCAACTTTTGGTGCTAAAGAGGTTCTAATTGTGGGGCATATGTGCAGTCCGGCTAAAGTTGAAGCTATTCAAAAGATGAAGGAAATGTGCTCTTTGATTATTGAAGTTTGTTGATTTTTGGGTGCATGTATATTCTATCTTATTTGGCTGTCACATTTTGCTTATGTTGCAGAAGTGCTTTATCAAATGCTGAGAGAGGCTCCTACCTTGAGGAAAGTCGACTACAAATGTGGAAGGCCAATAATTTTAACAGTTGACACTAGCCCGACAAGTACTGGGTGGGCTATAGGTCAAGATGACGAAGAAGGACATAGGTATGCAGTTCAATTTGGAGCAAAGGTGCTCAATGCTTGTCAACGAGGTTATCCACTCGATAAGAGAGAACTTTGGGGTGTTGCTACTGCTCTAAGGTCTGATAAAGAATATTTCATTGGAGTTTCAGTCGTGGTAGAGACATATTACTTGCCACTGATAGGGATGATTGCAAATTTCTCTACTCCGAATATTGCTATGGTACGAAGGATAGCCTAAATTAAGTCTCTTAACCTTGAATTTTAGCTAGGTTTAAAAATGAAGAAGACATGCCAACCACAAGTGATGATGTTGGCTTGAAGTTTACAAGTCTTCTTATCTACATGAAAATTGTGGTAATATTGCTCATATTTTTGAGGTATTTTTTTAGGAGTTCTATGATGGAGAGTGGCTTTTGATCGATCGCTACCTTAGCACTCCTACTAAGCATGAAAGGTGGACTGATCAAGAGTATAAAAGGATAAAAAAGAAGGCTTATGGCTATTTTCTGAAGGATGGACATTTATGGAAGCAACCAAACTTCCTAGGAGGGGTACCGCAATGGGTTTTTTGTGATAAAGCAACTCAACAACAGGCTATCAAAGAATTTCATGAAAGTTTATGGGCTGAACACATAGGAGTCTAGCCAAATTTTATCAAGATTAAGGATCATTACTGGTGGAAAGGTATGTATAAAGATGTGGCTCAGTTGTGGAGACATGCTTAATATGCCAACAGTATTCTAATGTGAAACATTGAGATGGATTGCATCCCACCTATCCACTGAATATGCACTACAAGTGGTGGTGGACCTGATTACCATGCCAGTAGGTGTTTGGAAGATGCAGTACATTGTTCTTTCCAGAGAAGATCTTACTAATCAGGTGGAAGGTAGAGCTTTGCATACCAAAGCTACCAGTTTTGTATGAAATTTCTTGCTTGAGGATGTTATTTCCAGGTATGGATGTGTTGGTAGAATTACTACTAATAGAGGAGAGATGGATGCAGATGAAGCTCCGAATTTCTCTGCTCACTTGGGCATTAAATTGGCTTTCACTCTACAACATACAATCTAGAGGGTAATGGCAAAAGTGAAAGAGGGCATCCGCCTATTGTTAAAGCTTTAGCAAAGGCATGCCAGGGACATATTGGTGATTGGCCTAAACTCCTACCATTTTCTTTAGGGGTTGATTGAATTACACATAGTTCTATTACAGGTTTTATGCCATTTGAGATAATACATGGACAAAAATTCATTATGCCTACAGAGGAAGCGGTTATTTCTTGGACCATAATGCCATGGGAAGAAGGTATATCTACAGAAGATTTACTTGCTTTGCACATTTGCCAACTTGAAAGGCGTCAAGAAGATATTGAACAAGCTAAAGTGAAGCTTCAGGAAGCAAGATTAAAGAATTAAGCAACATTTGATGGTAAGTGAATACTACAACCTCATGCTATTAAAGATGGGGATTGGGTCCTTGTATATGACAATAGCCTGGAGAACTAGTACACTGCTATGTGGAAGATGGTTAAATGATGGTTTGGACCATATGTAGTACTTCATGTTTATGATAATGCGACATATAAGCTATGTGAGATAGATGGCATTGAGCTCAAGGTTCCATTGCAGGGAAAAGAGTTAAGTTGTTTAAGCAACAAGAAGGTGAGATTAATATTGAAGATTTCAACACAGATCAACCTCCTGAAGATAATGTTATATATGCATTAGACCATGAGTATGATGATGCTCTTGATGATGCTTCTTAAGTACAGTTGGCACAGACCGGAGGCTGTGCAAGTTCAAAGGTGGTAGATGTCATGCAGCTTCGCTCCCATGCTAAGAGAGATACTAAGAAGATTCACATTGAGCTTATTTTAAGCTTACCTATTTAATGATTAGTGTTTAGGGTTTGGTAACGAGCTATTTTTACAGTTAATGTATGCCAGATATGCGGCATTAAAGGGCCAACAAGTTCTTTAATGATGCTAAAAATGAGTATGCTTGAAGTGAGCATAGATGGGAGATTATGATCTAGAACTATAGTGCTTGAAGTGCTCTATCGGATTGTCTTTACGGCTCGTCGATTGGAGCTACAATAAAGAAGTTATGGAAGTTTGAAGTTGAGATATTTGCAAATTTGTACCAGATTGGGCATCTACTGATGAAGGTTCAAAGTTGATATGAATGCATGGGGATGAAGTTCTCAATTTGTGGAGAATGTTTTTCTTTTCAAATCAGCAAAATCGGAGTTTTAGCTGCCAAGATATCGTAGGTTAAAGATTCATCGGGGACCAGTTTTGTACCAGTTTGGTCGCCTTGGTTGGTGTGCCATCTGGGAGTTTTGAGCTTCATCTAGGTTTTGGAATGTGGTACGTTAAATGCTCAAGGAGAATCTTGTCTGAATTGTCATCTCTTGCAGTGCATTGAAAGAGGGGTAGGCTGATGGATCAGTGCTCGGCACTATCGGGGTTGAGATGTATACATTTGATAATGTTTTGATTGGATGTATATACAAAATAATGGATATTGGAGAAATATATTGTGCCAGAAAACTCACTCGGGTGTTCATTTTGTGAGATCACTTAAATATTGTGATGAGAACAAGGATTTGTACCAAGGGAACAAGATATTTGCTATATTCGCGATAGTGGGTTACTTGAAAATAACACATATTTAGCCAATTTGTCTTGCGGTCAAGAATGTTGTCTCCTAGAGTGCATTGATTGCGGGAAATTCCCAACAATGGTAGAGACTTGGTCGTGCTTGGCATTGCCTTGGACGGCATGTGTACCAAATGTGGTGCCACTACATGGACAGTGGACGCCCACTATGGAGAAAATGTCCGTCCACTATGAAGCACTATGGCTGTCCAAAGTAATATACATGGCCGCTCAAATTTTCTTGGCCGCCCGATTGAGGCAAAGGTCGGACGCCCATAATTAAAAGGGTTATTGTGTGTGAAGGGAAAAACGAAGAAAGAATGTCATGGCATGACCGGCAGGAGGGGAGACCAAGTCATAGCAAGAGCTGCAGGCCTCGGTTGGCGTCAGGCAAGAAGACAAATTTGCTCGGCATCCCTTGGCGCCCATTTTTGGCTCTGCTCCCGCCACATTTGGTGTTGTCTCCAATTCAGCCTACCACGTCATCACACCCCTTCATGCGCCACATCAGTGAACGATGCTGTGACTGATGGACTGAGGCAAATATAGGGAGAACAAAAAACAAAAGGGGTGTGTTATGAAGGGAGAGGAGGCAAGTATTCAAAAAAAGGAGGAGAGAACTCTCTCTCTCTCTCTCTCTCTCTCTCTCTCGTGCATGAGCAAGAAGAGACCACTCTCTCTTTCTCGCTCTTGGACAAGCAAAGCCGGTCTCTCTCTCTCTCTCTCTCTCTCTCTCTCTCTCTCTGTGACAAAAGCAAAGAGAGTTCTATTTCTCTCGTTCTCGAACAAGCAAGGAGATGAATCAAGAGGTCACTCTCTTTCTTGCTTTTGCATAAGGAAGGGAAAGAAGGAAAGTAAGAGGCCACTCTCTTTCTTGCTCTCGCATAAGCAAGGAGAATAAGGGAGTTCATGCAAACAGGAGGAAGAGGGAAGCTCTATTTCTCTTGTTCTCCAAATTAAGCAAGGAATTATCTTTCTCTCGATCTTGCTTTCAGATCTAAGGAAGGAAAGAGTTAAAGAAGCAAGTGGAAGGGCAATCAGTTGAAGAAGCAATTTGAAGGGAGCTCGGTAAGCTAGGGCTCAAGAAGTTTGGACGAAGTTAAGCGGGCTGAATTTGGAAGCCCAAGATAGGAGAGATCTGATCATCAACGTATACCTAACTTTAATTAACCCATTTTGGAGAATCACGGAGCCGTTAACGGCCTGAGGAAAACTATAAGGGGAGTTTAAACTCGTAAATCATCATTTGGATTAAGTAACAGGTGTCATTAATGACATTGCCTCAATAATTGTGTATTAGTTTTGTCAAATTTATCAGTTTTCAAGCGGTTTTTGTGCGTTGTTAGCATTACCAAGTAAATTATAACTGCCATATTGTGCGGTGCGGCAATTCTTGGCTCTCGACTTTCCCACAGTCAGCATCCAGGCGCTGACTTGGCTCATGTTTCAAATCCATATCCCCCGACATAGCGCTTGAGGATCAGTTGAAGACTTCATTTATCTCTCCATGGGGATGTTTTTCCTACCACAAGATGCCATTTGGGCTGGTGATTGCATATGCTACCTCTCAAGACTAGATGAGCATGGTATTTGTGCTGTATTGAGCATATTTATCAGGGTGTTTATGGATGGTATTGGGTGCTACACCTCTAGGTTGGAGCACCTATCAAAGCTACATCTGTGTTTCCAAAGACTCGATGTGTAAGGAGGACAATTTAACCCTAGGAAGTGCAAGCTAGCACAACCTCAAGCTCAGTTGAGGCCATGTGGTGTCACAAAATGGAATTGAAGCTGGTTCAGAGAATGTCAAGGACATAGTTTTAATGGAGTCTCTGTTAAATGCTCAAGGTTTAGCCTTGTTTGTGCATAAGCTAAAGTATTTTTCATGATGTCCAGTGTTTGTATCCTCTTCAAAAAAGGGCTCAATAGGTTCATGGGTTTCAATGGGACAAAGAAGCTCGAGAGGCTTTTGATAGGGTGAAAGAAATCTTGTGTCAATTGTCGATGGTGTGTCTTCCGAACTAAGAAGATGATTTCTACTTTGCTATGGAAATAGGTACAATGGCCATTGGAGTGGCGATGCTACAAAAGGTATAGATAAGGTATAAGCCTATCCACTTTGAAAGTATGGTAATTGGTCCTAGAGAGGTGACCTATACCGAAGCCGAGTAGTGGATGATGGAATTAGTTTTTTCTTGCAGGAAGTTTAAAGTGCATCTCATTGTGTGTAATCTCTATATATTGATGACTTATGCTTTGCCGTACGTGTTGAAGGCTAGGACCTTGCCTGTGCGCTATGTGCAAGCCTCGAAAGGCTGCAAAAACACAGCTAAATAATCCTAGCAAGCTCAAAGAACAATGGTGTGTCACTCACCTCTCTATGCTTCTGTCGTGAAGGATCCTGTGCTGCAAAGAAGAAGGAGCTACCGCCGATGCCGCTGAGGCGGTCCGGGGCGGCGGGCAACAAGAAGAGTGGCCTCTAAGCACCCTTCTAGGCTCCCGTGCTGCTCAATTATGTTGGGGTTGGAAAAAACAACAAACACACACACAAACCCGCAACTTAATCCTACACAAATTTGGGGCACCACCTAGTTTTGGATGCGAACTAGGACGCGCGGCAGAGGGGGGGGGGGGGTGGGGCGGGAGAGAGAGAGAGAGAGAGAGAGAGAGAGAGAGAGAGAGAGAGAGAGAGAGAGAGAGAGAGAGATAGAGAGAGAGAGAGAGAGAGAGAGAGAGAGAGAGAGAGTGCTCGGGGTGCTTTGAAATGTATCGAAAGTGATCAAGAAAACATGAATATATATGTAAGAAAGAGAGAGAAGGGGATAGGGGGTGCTTGTTGCACTAATACCTTCTTACAAATCTATCATGACCAATCAAAGTGAGATTAGCATTTGTTCAACATAGCTTGAGTAAATGACACCTCAACACATCACAAGACAAGGCACCCCAATCACTATCATAAAGCCAGGGGAGTCCACTCCACTCTGTCGCCCTCTTACAGCATGTGGGATTTATGGCTAAATTGATAACAACACCCGAAGACAAGGTATCAAGAACTTAAATAAAACACCAAGACACTTACACATCATTGTTGTCCATGACTTCATGTTGAAAGAGAGACAAAGTGTCCATGCTTAGTCCAAATCCACCCTCCTTGATTCAACAAATGTTGGGCTTATACTAGTAGGAGAAATGATAGGCACAAACTGGGGTCCACCAATAAAATCATAGCTCACAGCTCGTAGCTCAAAAGAATATGAAAAAAATTCACGCAAAAAGTTTAGCTCACGAGCTACAATTCTTGTCTTTATCACCTTTTCAAATTCGGAGAGTAAGTGGCCTTTAAAAATTCAGCAAAACCGGTTGTTTTTTTTCACTGCACAAAGTCCTTGTGGGGTCCTTCTTTGGATGATTCGTTTGAATGCCTCCAAGAGTGAGCCCTCCATAGTGCATACATGCATGCCACATACCCTTGACCTTATTTGGCAATTCTATAATTGAAGATATTGTTGAGATCATGATATAAGTGAATAGTACAACTAAGGAAATCAAATATTGAGGGGTCTAAAAAATATGTCATGTCAAATATAAATAATATATGTGGAAAAAATATAAAGGGGTCAAAATAAATCTCTCATTATAAGGCTACCATAAAAAGATGAATATTTTTGTTGTTCTAATTTATGAGAGTGAAAGAGAATAGATGTAGGAAGGAAAAAATCACAATAGTGAAAACATATACACATAATAAAACTAGTTTTTTTGGATTTTTGTTGGGATGGAGTTACACCAAAACTAAGAGAATTTTGCATGAAATTATTTCTATATGGAATAAAGAGTATGAAAACTGGTAATGAAAAATTATGGTAATGGTGAGTCAATACATAGCATAAGTAACGCACACCTAGGTAGAAATATTTAAATAAATACCAAAATAATTATGAAAAATCCTTATATTTATGCCCTATATGTAATGAAATATTTACACACAAAGCGGCCATAATATACTTTTTTTCTTTTCTTTTTTTATTTATTTTTGGCTCAACCAGCCCAATGACTAGCTAATTAAGGGTTTTTAAGGAGATACGAGAAAAGTCCCCTAACTCACACACGCCTATGTACAATGCAATGGTAGGGATAGCCACAGTGTTTGGGTGATTTTGGTATGGTGAGGTAGCTCACTATGGGAATTTTTAATAGCCAAAAAATGGCTATCATTAGCCCTCCCCCAAGATGATGGTATATTCATGTACCATCATAAAGCATCTTTTCCAAAGAGTGTGCTTCAGAGTCCTTGCCAAGATCTTCATTGTTTGGCCCCTTGGCATTTTGGTTCGAGTTACACTCATGCTTCATGGAACAATACTTACATGAGATAGCTGCCTTTTGAAAGATCTTTGGTAGATCCTTCGGTAGAAGGCAACTGAAATAGGGCTTGAAGCGATACCCATTTACCTTCCTATAGTGTTCTTTCCCATTGAAGTCCATAAGTTGACTTGAATTGAAAGCCTTCTTGACTATGTATGGACCCTGCCATCTAGTTTTAAACTTGGCATCAAAACGATTATTGAGTCGGTTGTCATATCTTAGCACAAGATTTCCTTCATTGATGCCTTTGTCCTTCAAATTCTTATTAAGCTTCTCCTTCGCACTCATATGCTGATTCTCTTTTCAACTCAAGCTTGGCTAAGGTAAGAAGTTGATCCATCCATGCTTCTTGATCATCTTGTGTTGCTTTTCCATGAAGTCGCATTGTTGGAATGTTGAGTTCAATTGGCTGTAAAGCCTCTTGACCACATAGACCAAGTGAAATGGTGTGAACTCTGTGGCTTCCCTATATGTGGTTTGATATGCCCACAAGGCACCATCCAAGAAGTCATCCCACAACTTTGTCTTGTTTTTCACCATTTTTCTAATGATGCCTACAATGACACCATTAGTTTTTTCTACCAAATCCTGTGGATAGTAGGGTGTACTGTGACGATGTAGAATGTGATGTTCCTCATAGACTTTTGTGAGCAAGCCCTTTCTAAACCCTGGACCACTATCAGAAACAATCTCCAAATGTGTGCCAAATCTACAACAATGTAAGTGTAGACAAATTTGCTCACCATCCTCTCATTTACCTTTGCCACACTTTGTCCTTCCACCTACCTAGTCATATAGTCTACAACCACTAGAATGTAGAGTTTACCATTTTTTTCCTAGGAAGAGGACCCATAACATCAATGCCCCACTTTTCAAAGGGTCCATTTGCAAGCACAATTTGCCTTGGACCATACACCAATCTTCTATTCCCATTTACCTGACAATTGTGACAACTTTTACACCAATGTTGGACATCCACATGCAAACTTGGCCAAACATACCCCGCAAGCAAAATATTCTTCACCGTTAACCCTTGGGCAAAGTGACCACTGCATGCCTCTTCATGTAAACCTTTTAAAATGGCTGGAATTTCTTCAATAGTTGGTACTCTTCTGCACACTTGATCCTTCCCTCTTTGATAGGGGGATCCTTCTAGGAAGAGATACGCGCTTGCCTTCTTCATGAGTCTCCTCTTCTGAGCCTTTGTGAAGTCTTGTGGAACCTCACCCTCCAAAATGTAGCCAATAATGGTAGTGAGTGACTCCGATCCCTGGTACCTTGGTTGCTTTACCGCTACTGCCATCATGATAATTTGCATGCCATTGCTTGTTGTGCAAGTAAATTTGCATCTTCATTTTGTTTCCTAGGGATATGATATAGTTGCACCTCTTCAAACTGATTAAACAACCCATGAATGGCATGAACTTCTGTCCTTAGGCTTTCATTCTTACATGCCCAGATGCCTAAAATCTGCTTCAGAATGAGAAGTGCATCCCCCTTTAACATGAGACATTGTATAACTTGGACAATGCACATCTTTAAACCATGAAGTAGTGTGTCGTACTCTGCTTCATTGTTGCTAGCTGATCCTGGTAGATTGACCTTCTCTTTCATGACCACTTCTCCTCTTGGGTTGATCAATACTAGCCCTCCCCGTACTTTTCCTGTCGCTCGTCGAAAAGCTCCATCAAAGAACAAGGTAAAAGAATTAGGAATATTTTTTTGTGGTGGCAATGGTAGGGTCTTTATTTCAGGCACCTTAATCTCCTTCTCATGTACCCTATAAGTGAGAATCCTTGCCAATTGTGCACGCACTATCTTCTACCTTAAAAGAGTATTAAAACTCTTGCAACTCCATAATCCATTTTGAGATTCTAGTACTAAGATTCATTTGAGATGACACCCAAGTGAACAAATTTTTTGTAGTGAGGATTACAAAAGGTTTTGGTAGCAAGTAGGATCTAAACACTCTCACCGCAAACATGAGAGAAAGCATCATGAGTTCTGCCTCCATGTAGCCTCTCTCGAAGGCATTCATGACCCTACTAGGAAAATAAATGGGTTGCATCCTGGTACTGTGGGGATCTTGTTGTAACAAAACTGCACCAATTGTTTCTTTCCCAACACTAGAGCTAACAAAGAATGTGTACTCCCAACAAGGAGGCATGAGTTTTGGTAGGTCTGACAAAATGACTTTAATGTTACAAAAGTACTCTTCAAGCTCATCAGACCTACAAATTCTACTTGTTGTGTCAACTTCCGCAAAGGATGAAGCAACTCTGAAGCTAAGTGAATGAAGCGTGACATATACTTCACCTTTTGAATGAATGAGATGACCTCTTTGAGATTCTTTGGTGATGTGAGTTCAATAGGAGCCTTTGCCTTTGAAGGATCCACCTCAATGTCTGTATAGGAAACATTGTGACCAAGCAAGAACACTTCATCCTCACCAATGTGACATTTGTTGGGATTGAGCTGACCTCCCATATTGTAGAGTTTTTTGAAACCCTCTTCTACCTTTTGTAGATGCATTGATTTTGAACTATAAATGAAAAAATCATCAATAAAAACCCTAATGGGCTTTCCAAAGAATGCTTGAAACACCATGTTCATGAAGCGTTGGAAAGTTGCAAGAGCATTTGTCAGGCCAAATGGCATGACTCTAGAAGCATAACAACCCTAAGGAGTGATGAAGGTTGTTTTCAATTGGTCCTCCAATGCAATCCCTATTTGAAAGTAACCTGAGTAGCCATCACACACAACGTACTTCTCATGAACAACTACCTCATTTAGTATCTCATCGTGAAATGGGAGGGAAAAGTGATCTCTTTTTGTTGCCGCATTTAGTGGACTGTAATCCACACACACTCTCCACTTACTGTTCTTCTTGGGAGTGACAACAACGGGAGAAACCCACTTTGAGTTCTCCAATGGATAAATGAAACCTACTGCTAGAAGCTTTCTTACCTCTTGGAGTAAAGCTTGCTCCTTGATGACTCCTAGCCTTCGTAGCTTTTGAGCCTTAGGTGTGGCCTCTAGAATCAACTCAATCTTGTGTTGAACATCATCTACTCCATACACATCGGCATAGTCTTTAGCATAAAGTCTAGGAAATTTCCTTAATACACCTTTGAACTCCTCTCTTTCATCCTTTGTAAGTGCTGTAGACAACATACCTTCTAACATTCCTTCATCTTCCACATTTTGGTTCTCTTGGGAACCTACCTCTTCGAAACCTGGGCAAGCGGTCTCTTGGTTGGTTGGCTTAAACCTTACCCCCATGACTTTGATGGAAGAGTCCTCTTCAGTAATGCTATGGCTACTTTCTTCTTCTGAAGTGATATAAGTGCAGCCTTCCTCTGTCTCACTTTGTGATGATTTTTCATGGAGCTCCTCTTGGCATTGCTCCTTCATGTCAAAGAAAACCTTCTTATGATTGTCATTCCTGAAAATTAATTTTCCACTCTCCCAATCCTACAAAGCTCGCATTTTCATTAGCCATGGTCTTCCTAGGATAAATGGGTAACCATTTCCTTTGGTAGACATAACATAGAAATCCACTGCCTTCTTAATGCCAAAGGCCTCCACAAAAACATTTTTACAAATGCCTACGTACCTAGCCTTGCTATTGTTTGCCATTTTCACTTTGATTTCAGGTGTCTCATGGATGTGCATGCCTAGTCTTTGCATGAGTCCCTCTGTCATGATGCAAATTTGTGCACCCCCATCCACTAGACCTTTCCTAACCAATCTTCCTTTGATGTAACAATCTAGCACAGGTATAATATCCTCATTCATTTCATCTTGTGTAATTTTTACAGTAGACACACTCTCTTTTACCTTTCTCCTAGTGCTAACTGCCTTTTGTTAAATCCCTCCTAGCTTGTGGAGATAATGCAAGAAACTAAGGCCATGAGATATCTGGACCCATACCTCTCATGTCTTCCAACAAGTTGTATGCAGCCATACCATGTCCAAGAGGTAAGTCTTGAAGGTTGATACGACATTGCGTCCTCTTGGCTTCCTTGGTCTCCTTTGCCTTCTTTTCTCGTCCATGGTCACTTTGTGATGTGACTCCTTCTCTCTCCTTACCTTTCCCACGGCCACGCTTAATTCCCTTTTCTTCCATGTCAACCTCTTTTGAATTTTTCACCTCTATCACATGCACATTTGAGCCTGGCAAAGGTGAAACTCCTTCTGCTCCTTGTGGAGGTGGTCTTGCTCCATTTGGCCTTTGATTAGAATCCTTCGTTGTTGACTAGCTCACCTGCATTCATCACTGGGTAATCCAAGTTAGGTCTAAGACCTTCTATTGGAACCTCTCCCCTTAGGCACTTGAGTTTCCTATACTTCTCAGCAGCCTTAGTTTTAGCTGCATCAAAGGTAGCAGGTGCACCCGCCTAAAATTTTACCTTAAGGTCAGGAAAGAGTCTGGCTATGAACCTATCCTTCTTTAGAAATTCTGCACCATCACCAAGGTTAGCAACATTTCGTATCCATATATCCCAAAGACGTAGAAACTCTTGCTTGTATAAGTAGTAATCATCTAAGTCTTTTTGCTTATGAGAAACTATGTCTTGCCATATTTTTTGAGTGTTTTGGGGATTAAAGAAGTATCTCTTGAAATGATTCAAAACTTCCGTGTAATTCCCCTTAACTTCCTCAGGCAAAGAGTCAAACCAAGTGCTAGCATCTTTCCTAAGGACCACCTCAAACATTTCTACACATTCTTGATCAAATATTATCCTCTTGATACGGCAAGACATTTTGAAAATCGCTAAAAATAATTTTGCATCCTCTCCAAGCTCTCCAAAGAAGAGAGGATATCCAGACATTTGGCGTTGGCTTTCCATTGAATTGATTTCAAAGTGATGCATGTTTTTTTTTCTTAAAACAATTTACACAATAACGTTTTCTAAATGGTAATCTGTTCTACAAAAAAAAAAATTATGCACATCAAATGATCTATGATAATCAACAAGAGGCAGGATGACAGGGTTTAGTGATGCAAGAATTTCTCCTACTCTTTGGGCACCAAACATGAACACCATACATTGTTGAAAATGGATCTTTCTACTAATTGCAACGTTTAGCCTAATGTGTGGAGTGAAATGAAAGGGAAAAACCTCTATTCTTGGACCATTATCCATTGTCTATGCATGACCTAATGCTTCAAAAAAAACATAAATATAGACATTCAAACTAAGATCGTACCTAATGAGAGGCAAAATAAAAGGATTTATTGAAGCGTTTATCTCCGCCAACCTAAGAGGATCTAAAATTCTACGAATTACATGTTGAAATTGCAACTTAGTAATAACAATTATGTGTACCTTTTGCCTTGCAATGGGAATAAAAGGATCATACAAATTCTCCTGATTCATGCAAACTACTTGACTATGCTAAAGGTTGATCCTACACAAAAATACACAAGCCCTCCTCAGTGGGGGTACCAATTTGAGGCGGTCCGGGGTGGGAAACAAGAAGAGTGGCTTGTAAGAACCCTTCTAGGGTCTCTTGGTGCTCAATTGGGTTGGGATTGGAAAAAACAACAAACACACACACAAACCCACAACTTAACCCTACAAAAATTTGGGGCACCACCTAGTTTTGGATGCAAACTAGGACACGTGTGGAGAGAGAGAGAGAGAGAGAGAGAGAGAGAGAGAGAGAGAGTGCTTGGGCTGCTTTGAAATGTATCAGAAGTGATCAAGAAAACACGAATATATATATAAGAAAGAGAGAGAAGGGGGTAGGGGGTGCTTGTTGTACTACTACCTTCTTACAAATTTGTCATGACCAATCAAAGTGAGATTAGTATTTGTTCTCAACATAGCTTGAGTAAATTACACCTCAACACATCACAAGACAAGGCATCCCAATCACTGCCTTAAGGCCAGGGGAGTCCTCTCCACTCTATCGCCCTCTTATAGCATGTGGGATTTATGGCTAAATTGATAAAAACACCCGAAGACAAGCTATCAAGAACTTAAATAAAACACCAAGACACTTACACATCATTGTTGTCCATGACTTCACGTTGGAAGAGAGACAAAGTGTCCATGCTTAGTCCAAATCCACCCTCCTTGATTCAGCAAATGTTGGGCTTACACTAGTAGGAGAAGTGATAGGCTTCCTACTCTCAATTAAATGATCGCTCTCTCTTACAATAGCATAGAGCTCCCTTGCTAATCACCCCTAATACAAAACATACATGTGCATAAGCCAATGAGATTCCACTCAAGATATCCTTCTCAAGAGATTGAGCTTGGCTTCTAAAGCTATAGCATAGTGCTCTTGCTTATTGCTTCCCACTTTTGTGCTAGCTACACCTTCCTTTTATAGCAATGTTGAGGGCTAGGGTTACTCCTCTAACCATGGTTTGGTTAGATTTTCAGCATTTTATCTTTTTTTTTGTTGGGATTATGAAGAAGTTGGTGGGGATAGATGAATAAAAGAGAGAGGAGGGAAATGGAGGTGATAGGACTTTTCATAGTGGGTTAGTGTTAGTAGATTAATAGAGTTAGTATTTTTATTAATTTACAAATGGAATTGTATATTTACAATGGGAGTATCCATGTAGGATACAAATAAGGAAGAAAAAAATCTTAGCAGGTAAGAAAAGATTGATTTATAACAAGGTTGATGCTCCAAGTGTCTTGAGTAGGGCCAATTTTGACGCTTGTTGACGGTCCACTAGCTTTGATGGTACGTTTTTTCTCCACTCTTGACCTTCCTTGGGAGCAAAGGTAATTGAAGATGAGTAATCAATCAGCATGATGCTGTCTTTCAAGAGAAGAGGCTGAAATTTTTGGTTTTTGTGATAGATATAGGTAATTTGGAGGAGGAAAAATGAGACTAAGTGGTCAATTTTGGAATGGAAGTGTGTGTAGGAGGCATCAGTTCACCAGGATTTCTCTTATTCTACAAGGTTGATGAGAAGGTGAGTAGGGTGAAGAGAGGAGTGGTGAGAGAGGTGGGTATGATGAGTGGAGAAATATGTGTGAAAGAGAAAAATGATAAAGTGGAAGAGGAAGTGTGGCTACATGGCATGGGCAAACTAGGGTCCACCAATAAAATCATAGCTCACAGCTCGTAGCTCAAAAAATATGAAAAAATAAGAGACAAAAAGTTCAGCTCACGAGCTACAGTTCTTGTCTTTCACTACAAGAGGTTGTTTGCACTTGTGACGCTATTAGCAACAAAAATACATTGGGTTTTTATACTCCCGATGTCGCTAAGACCGTCGCTAATAGCATTGATACGGGGACGTTGCTATAACCGTCACTATATGCGTCGCTATAGTCATCACTATATAGCGATGCATATAGCAACGCTTATAGCGAAGCCTATACAGGCTGTCTATAGCAACGCATATAGCGACGATGCAGAGCCTTCTATAGCGACACCCGAGAGTAAAATTTTTTGGTGGCAGGGCGTTGAATGCCCTGCCACCCATCAACCAATTTGAATGTTTCAATAATAGAGTAAACCTAAATGAATCCAAGATAAGCCCAGATTCACCTTTGAAAAAAAAGTGCAAGCTTAGATATAGACCCAAAGTAGTCACCACAAGACAATATAACCAGTAACTCCATCATCCATAGTATTGTTTGCAGAATAAAGATACAGAATTGACAAAAGTAGATTGATGAAAGTAAATCAATGATAATTGTACACATCATAAGCAAAATCACTTGATTGTTAAGCTTTGCAAATGTAATAGTTACAACACCATTGTCATTATTGAAAAAATATACATGGTTTTTCAATAGTTACAAAAAGATGTATACACGTCATCTCATGATACATATGCTATGACAAAAGGAAACTAATGCTATCTAGCCACGGTTAGACTGACGTCATCTAATTAGACATCTCATCACGTCCAAGCAGCATATTCGTCGGATTCTGCAAAAAAAACAATAAGACAGCTTTCTGTAAGTATAAACATATAATTTACAAAACAATACAACAAATAGAAAAGAGTAAACCCTAATACTAACCATGCTACCGTGAGAACTCAGAATGTCCATCAGGACGTTTAAGCCCTTCCTGCCTGCGTATTCGCGCTCGTACGGTGTGGGGTCATGTCCTGTCATCGACCATTGTTCAAAACATACAAAGAATCCATTATGTTAGAATTTAAAAACCCATAAACCCTAAACTATCAAACCTAAAGAGCAATGCAAAAGTACTTACAAAATCGGCCTCAAATGATGCCCACCCGCCGCAACCCAAGTGGTGCGAGCTCCCTGCCTCTACTCACGCTTTGGATGCCTCCTTTTGTTGCTTCCACTTGTTAGGATTCTCATGCGCTACTTTCTTTGCATTCTTCCAATCTTCTTTGGCTAGCCAATCTAGTCTGTTCCACCCATGATTTATTGCTTTTTACACTTCAAAATGCTTGTGCTTGAAGTATTAGCGCATTCGAACCTTGATCAGGTCTTCATTGAAGCGGTCATCCCGTGTTGACATGGAAAACTTTTCATGAAGCATGCTGATGACTCTGTCTTTTAATTCACTTGGTACTTCACTCCAGGTGTTTAGTATGTAGTGTCTAAACACGTGAGAGCAAAGACCGCGCATGCGCGAAATCACCTTCTTGTCTTCATCATCCAAGATGATGCCGCCACTGAAGTTGACGGAGTAAGGTAAGTCCTCTTGCTTGTGATGCGTGAACCTGGGTGTCCCAGCAGGGGTCTCTAGCGATGTGGCGATGGGGGTACAGACGTCAAGTGTCTCTACTGGAGTCTGGGCCCAGAAGCAAGGAGTGTCGACGACTGGGGTGACTCTTGGAGGAGTAGGTAGTGATGTGTAGCCAGGAATGGCCGTTAGCCGTGCAAAACCTGGCGTAAATGGAGGTTCCGTGGATGGTGCGGGGACGGGCAAAGAAGGGGAAGGTAAAGAGCCTCGTCGAACACGAGGCGATGTCGAGGAATCAGTGGTGGCATCCCCACAACAACCGCCGCCGCCACCACTAGAGCGTCAGTGCCTAGATGAGTGTGAAGATCGTCTCGTCGACACCAAAGATTTGGAGCGTGCTGAATGCTCCGAAACAGAGGGAGACGCTGAAGGAGTAGAACTCCGTGATGGTGCTCTAGAGTGATGACGATCCTCGTACCACTGCCTTTGTTGGGGTGAAAAAGAAGAAAGAAACTCATCATCATCCATATCTACATTAAACACACGAACATTTAATCTTAATATTGAATGAATGGAGAAAAAAACATGGACAAGTAGAGAGAGAGAGAGAGAGAGAGAGAGAGAGAGAGAGAGAGAGAGAGAGAGAGAGAGAGAGAGAGAGAGAGAGAGAGAGAGAGAGAGAGAGAGAGAGAGAGAGAGAGAGGACTCATAACGGGGGAGGGATTATTGTGTAGAAATATTTCATTGAAGTTCTTGTGAATTTGTAAAATCACTGCACTCTGGGTGCGATGGAGACTGGAGCTGCAATCATGAAGGATGCGAACCGTCTCTACTCATAGATGGTGCTTGCCCCACCGCTAGATCTAGTTGATCGGGTGAAAGAGACGCTAAGAAGCAGTAGTAGTGCTTCTTAGCGTCTCTTTCACCCAATCAACTAGATCTCATGGTGGGATGAGCAACATCTATGAGCAGAGACAGATCACTTCCTTCGTGATTGTAGCTTCGGTCTCCATCACACTCGAAGCGCAGTGCTCGTCGTCCCTGCTTGTGAGAACATACCTGGAGCATACGTACCTGGAGTGGATGCAATGAAGTTTAAATACAATGATGCAATGATGAATATAGACAGGAATGGAAAAAAAGCCATGTGAATACATATATATTATAAAACGGAGCAAAATTATTCAAATACAAAATTTATGGCTTTAAGAGGTCTCTCTCTCATCCTCGCATAGCTCAGCATAACTTCCTATATCTATATAGTGCTCTCCATTTAGACAGACATCCTTTGTTTCATTTTGTAGATCCTGCACCTCATAGAGAGTAGTAGCTTGATGCTTGTCTGGAACCACATCAGCGGCATCTGACTGAGCATCTTCTCCGATCTCCTCCATTGATGCTGTTGTGATTGGCACATGGTAGCCCTCATACGTCCGTGCACTACGAGGGGCTACCTCTATGACATACCACCAATTTGATGTAGAATTTGTAGGATGAAATGTCACCTACCAAAGCTACATAACTTACATGAGAGCTTCCAAGCACATAACTTCTAAAATTGGATGTGCGCTATTACACATACTTACTTGTTCAGAATGCTTGGGTAGTACGAATGTATCTCTTAGATCGGTCCATTTTTTAGTTGAATCTACTTCAAGGAAACCAGAATCTCCTCTATGTACAATAGCGTTGCGACCCTCCATGATTATCTTGAACCATTGCATGTCAAAGAAGTCGACAAAAAATACTCTATAATCGATCCTCGAAATCTCTTGTAGCATGCCGAAGTAAGTGAGTTCCGCCACCACAGATCTGCATCAGAGGACCGTCGTCAACTAGACTGTTCAAATTTTTCCATGATTCCACAATCTTGAGTAAAATGCTTTTTGTCAATCCGTTCCACCCTAAAATGTCAACCTTTACACCATGCTGCTGTGTATGACTTATACTACAATCAACAAAGATTATGAGTGGCCGTTCAAACATCTAGAAGGTCACTAGTCATACACTTCAAACTTATCATGGTCACGCAACCCCAAGATTACTTTAACTCCTCCTCAGTCACTTCTTCACTGCACTGTTGTGCGCTTTTCAATTGGTTGTGCAACCATCTTAAGCTCATGAATATTGGTAGGCTCTGCAGACCTGCCTGATAATGCATCGATGGTCGTCTTCCCCATCTCCACTCGATCTGTGCCCTTTGTTTCTCTTGCTTTGCATCCTCGTATTGTGAAATCCACTTTTGCATCACTGGATTGTGAAGCATGCAAAGTTGATTGATTTTAGCCTCTAGATCTTCCGTCATCTTCTTCTCAACATCGAGATTGCACATGACAATCCTAGATATGCGCTCATCATCTATGGTTCTCCATAGCCTGTCTCGAGCTGTATCAAATTCGTCTAGCCACTCTCCAATGTAAACTAGGGACTCTGATAACAGCCATCCTTCTGCTATGCTACCCTCCGAACATGCCTTTTGATGCACATATCCCTTAAGTGTTGTCATGAAATGTTCTAAAAAGAACATCCATCTGGAATGTACTGTGTCAGCTATTTCCATCTCATCAACTATGTGAACAAGAAGATGCGCCTTAATTGTTAGCATGGTAGTAGGAAAGTGTTTCTCAAACATGCACAACCTCCATAGCATTTAGTTTGGCGAATGGTATGGAGTCTACACTGATATCCTTTTGTGAGATCCATTATACCAACTTTGCAAGTTTGTAGATTGTGTTACGAACATCAGGAGACAAACATCCCTCAATGGACAACGGTAAAATAAACTGCAAAACACATTTAGCAATAATATTAAAGTCCACACACGATTTTGTTACACAATTTCCACTATGATATATTCCACTTCAAACATACCTGACACATTTTATGCCAGTCGTGTGACTTCAAAACAGTAAGATTTTCTTCTTTAGTGAAACACGTTCGGAGCAAGTGCATTACGCCAGTGGGGGTCCGCACATATCGAATGGTCTCTTTTACTTTGCGTTCTTGGGCTCCTGTGAAAATCCATGGCACTTTAGGGAGTTTTATCGATCCATCGGATGTTGTTTGGTTGTGGCCAATTAATCCATACGATCCACATTTCTAAGGTCAACCCTGGTTCCCAAAGTATCTTTCTTGCCGGTCAGATGGTCCCATAGCAGATTACCCACACTCTTGAATATGTGTATTGGATCGAGAAAGTGATTGATCATGAGTCGGGGCCAATATGGTAACTTGTACCATAGAGAGAGTCTCTTCATCCCTGGGAAAAACCGTCATCACACATCTCCTTCTGCTCTAACCATGCTTGTGCAGACATCCTCGATGGCTCTCTTCCCAAAAAGCCGTCGCGCAACACATGATTCTCTGGAAGATACACTTGATGACCTTCGTATATTTGCTTCTTCAATGAGGATGTCCGACGTACATTCATGCTCTGTATCCACTTGTTTGAAGCCCTGCATGTATACACATGACAATAGATAAGCTTGAGAAAAACCAAGATTTACAGTGTTTGAGTTTGAATATAAATCACCTGGGCATTCTATTAGTTTGGGATAGTCATGCATGGTCCACATTAGAATGCCTCTGATCAAAGCATTCCGTCGACCTGTGTGTCGGCTCATATGCACTACTTCTATGCCAATCCACAATTGTTGTAGCTCTTCCAATAGTGGACGAAGATACACATCCATATTCTTCACTTTATACCACCCCGACACAATCAATCTTAGCCATAGGTACCCTTCTTGGTAGTCAACCACGGGGGAATGTTGTAGTTGACAATGACAACGGGCCATACACTGCAAGAATCTGTAGCACACCATCCGAAGATCTATTCTCCTCATGCCATGATGCTAGGGTGGCCATGGACTTACATTGGAAGAAATGCTTGATGCGAGGAAGCAGAGGAAAATGTCGCAAAACCTTTTGTGGAATTTTTGTTCCATGGAGATCTACTCGATATCTCTCGGAATCACATTTCAGATACTTCTCCATGTCTATGTATTCCCCTCTGAAAAGAATACAATCGTTAGGACAAGCTTGAATCGAATTGTAATCCATCCCCAAGTTCCGAAAGATATTTCTTGCTTCCTCTCTAGACTCTGACATGACATTATCAGCTGGTAGTATGTGCTCTTTCAACAATCTACACAGCGAAAAAATGCGGTACACTTGTGTAAGTAATCTATCAGATCATTCATGCATCTATAGTTTTTTATTAAAGTAAACACACTATAATAGATCACCTGAAAAGCGCTGTGACGCTAGTGTCACTCCATCCAAAATTTGTCTGCATGTTGAGAAGAACCAGGAGCGCCTTCAATCTAGACACACGTGCTCCATCATACAACGGCGTATCGGCTTCACTTTTCATATCATCAGAGATAAGCCTTTCTGAATTCATGATTGTCTCGATCATTTCATCAAAACCTCGGACTCAAACATTGCCTCGTTGGGAATGTGGTTTGCATGATCATCCTCTGAGCTGTCAGAGGCTACATCTTGTGGCCTCACGTATGCTGCTTGACCAAAGCACCTGCAAATACATCTATTGGGTTACAAGATTGCTGTCTGTTGGCCATCGTCAGAGTCCGACGAGTTACAATTGGCAATAACTCGATCTATAATAGATGGATCAAACTCGCCAAATTCGCGAACGTGCTGCAAAGAAACGCGTCTTGTCCGTCCCACAACATGCTTGCATTTATTACAAGTACATAAGATCCTTGTTGAGAGATAGGTGTTTTGGTTGGACGGCCCACATCCTCGTCAATACTCATAATGAGGGTAAAAACCTTATAACTTGGGCATAAATTTAATCTTCTATTGGCATCCTCCGTCTTTTCTCTTTCTATGTCTCTCTCTCTCTCTCTCTCTCTCTTTGTTCACACTGTAAACTACCTCACATTCTCTAGTCATGTCCAATCCCCGCACACCTCGATCTAGAGGTGCACGGAGATCAGAACCATGGGTAATCTCGTCTTTATTGGTCAATGCCTATATTTGTGGGTATCATAAATCTACAGACCCACATCTACATGATAATGCATGTAGTGGACAAAACCCCTTTGCCTCTTCTCTAGCTGTAGCATCTCACAGCATCTTAACATCTCTTCACAATAGATCTTTGTTTGAGGGATTACTTAGTACATTACATGTTGGTATCCACTCTGAATATCATGCCGTTGAAATCTTTCCACCTTAAGGTCGTATCCGTAGAGAGGAAGAGAGGGATCACCGTTCGTCTAACTCTAATTTTTTTACCATAATCTTGAAGGTAGATTCTAATATAAAAACTCAATCCAAAATCTAATCTTAAATCTAACTTAATTGAACATGTGGTGATTCGAGGCTAATGGAATATGGTTAGTGTGTGAGTTAATAGGTGTTAGATTATGATGGGAACATACATATTGTTGTGTAACTAGTGTTTGCTCTTTGGGCAAAGTGCGCATTCATTGCATGCACTAAAATCTAACTTAAATCTAATCTAATCTTAGATCGAACATAAATCTAGATCTAATCTAATCTCCCCCATAGGCTGTACATTTGCCTCATTGGAACTTACATTCGTATTTCCACCACTGAAAAGAGGCAACAAAGTGTCATAAATGTCCTGTGAGCTTACATTACTGTCTCTGGTACATGACAGCAAGGGCTGAACAGAATCTTCCACAAACACTACATCCCGTGAAACCAGAATACGTTTTGTTTGCGAATGATACAACCTGTAACCTTTGCTTTCAGCACTATAACCAACAAAAATACATTTGACAGCCTTATCATCCAATTTTCTGCGCTGCACTTGTGGCACCAAAGCATATGCCAAACATCCAAAAACACGCATGTGCTCAATAGAAGGCTTTCTATCATGCCATGCTTCATATGGAGTAATAGACTGCAAAGCTTTCATAGGACACCTGTTAAGTACATAAGTAGCACACATGATGGCCTCAAGCCAAAAAGAATGCGGCAAAGCTTGACTTTTGACCATACATCGTGCCATTTCCGTCAGTGACCTGTTTTTCCTCTCAGCAACACCATTTTGCTGAGGTGTATAAGACACTAAACATTGGTGTTTTATCCCACGACTAGCCAGAAATGCATTAAATTCATGAGACATATACTCCCCCCCTCGATCAGAACGGAGGGTGCCCATAGTACATTTCGAGACATTTTCAGCCATAGTTAGAAATTGTTTGAAGCACATAAAAACTTCGGACTTCGCTTTAAGCGGAAATAACCATGCATGCCTGGAGTAATCATCAATGAAAGTCACGAAGTACAGGTAATTGCCCAAGGACGGAGTTTTCATGGGCCCACAAACATCACTATGCACAAGCTGCAACCTGCATGTGGCCCGAACTGAACCATCCTTTGGAAATTTAGAACGCTGCATCTTACCCAACATACAGCCTTCACAAACATGTTTGACAGGTGATTCAAGAGGCGGCAAAGAAGCAACCATATCAGATTTCTGCAAACGCAGCAAACTGGCAAAATTCAGATGACCAAAACGTGCATGCCAAAGTTTTGCATCTGAAATAGCCCTTGAATCTGCAACAGCATTTACAAAATTTTGTCCACACTTGTCATACAAAGTGAGCTTATACAGCCCACGACACAAAAGGCCAGATGCAACAATTTCATCACCAAAACTGAGATCATGAACTCTACATCTGTCATCCACAAATTTGACTACAAGTCCAAGTCTAGCAAGTGCGAATACAGATAAGAGATTCTTCTTGATCCCACGTACATAAAATGCATCAACAAGTGTGAAGGAACTGCCATTAGCAACAGTGAGCACAATCTTTCCAACTCCCTAAACTGGATAAGAGGCGTTGTTGGCACAAGTGACTGAATTCCCATGAGGGACAGACTCGAGAGAGGTAAAAAATTCATGATGTGAGGTAATGTGCTTTGTAGCACCACTGTCAAAATACCACACATGTGAATCTGCAGCAACTGACAAGCATGCATCATGGACAGCAGGATTGTAAGTGCACTCTGCGCTAAACGCCCATTCTGCATCAGCATCAGCAACACAGTATCCTTTCACAAAAGACTCAACAATGGCTGCATTTGTGGTGGAACCAGCATTTGCACTGGAACCACCCTCTTTCTTCTTAGCCTCTTTGGCCTTCAACTTAGGACACGACTTGATCAAGTGATCATTGGCTTTACAATAATGGCAACGCATCTTCTTTTTGCCCTTATCACCAGAATTGCCAGACGAAGTGCTGCCAGCAGAAGCATTAGGAACAAAATTTTTGCCACTCGCAGCAGAACCATAAGAAGTGGCTGCATTACTGTTACCACCCTTTCTTTGAGAAGCAATAAAAGCCTGTTCAACTGCACGCTGCCTAGTCCTGTTTTTTCTAGAAAGTGACTCTTGCAACAACAATGTGCATAATGCATCAAACTTGACAACTTTAGGATTTCCTTGGGTCATAAGTCTCCAAGTACTAGCAAAAGTCTGGTAGGAATCTTGTAAGGCATCAAGAATAGTCTGCACAAGGGAACTATTTGAAATGACTTCACCTGCAGAAATAAGCTGCTCATTGATATCCTTGACACTAGCAAGGAAAGTGTCCATATCATCTTCCTCATGCATAATCTTCGACTCCAGCTCTTTACGCTGCAAAGCAATTTTAGCCTCATTGCGGCTTGCATAAAGACCTGCTAAAATATCCCAAGCCTGTTTTGCAGATTTTGCTGAACGGATGTGAGGAACAATGGTGGGCTTCATAGACAACGCAATCAATGCATGAGCCTGCGCATCCTTAACATCCCAACGAGCTTGTTCTGTCGTAGGCAAAACAACTCTAACAGCTGCAATCCTTGCAGCAAGACCTGCAACATCCTCAACATCGCCTACATCCTCAGAACCAGGACGTACATCAATACCCTGCACAATGTTCCAGACACCCTTTGACACAAGAACATGTTGCATCATATAAGCCCACATAGGGTAGTTGTTCCCATCCAACCTGTCCTCAGCAGCAAACATCTTGAACACATCTGTGTTGTTGTTGTCAGCCATGGTAAATGCTGCACCTGATGTGAAAACTGCCCGAAAATAGGAGAAACGGATCGGGAACAACCTGTGCTATATAGCACAAACCGTAGAAGACTATAAGGCACCTGTTATGTAGAAAACGGCACTGAAAGAAATTCTACACAAAATGACAAAATAGCCTGTGCAGTACTGCCTGTAGTGGAAACGGAGGCCGAAATGAGCCCAAATCAAAATTTTGAGCAGACCAAGCTCTTCGAGCTTGCACAAAATTTTTGTCGACCTGCGAACATCGTCAAAGCTCACTGAAATCGGAGAAAGTGAGCATGCGTGTGCTGGAGCAGCTGGCGACTAAGCCCGGGAAAACGTGACCTGCTCTGATACCAATTGTTGGAATTAGGGTTGCAGAGAAACACACACAGCTTGGAGAAGACGAAGGAAACTCAAGGCACACAATAGAGAGTGTGTTACTTAGTGTGCAATGGAAAGATAGATAGCCCTAGAGTGATGGGCGTATATACAATGCACGGGGGAAAAAACCTCCTAAAGAGGGAAAAAATGCCCCGGCGGTCCTAGTGTGTTCACACACATCACTACCACATGTATATGGTAACATAAATGTAGGAAGCAAAAAGTCACAATAGTGAAAAAATATACACATAAATAAAACTAGTTTTTTTGGATTTTTGTTGGGATGGAGTTACACCAAAAATAAGAGAAGATTGCATGCAATTATTTCTATATGAAATAAAGAGTGCAAAATGGTAATGAAAAATTATGATAATAGTGAGTCAATACATAGCATAAATAACGCACAACTAGGTAGAAATATTTAAATAAATATCAAAATAATTATGAAAATTCTTTTATATTTAGGCCCTATATATAATGAAATATTTACACACAAAGCGGCCATAATATACTTTTTTTCTTTTCTTTTTTTATTTATTTTTGGCTCAACCAGCCCAATGACTAGCTAATTAAGGGTTTTTAAGCAGATATGAGAAAAGTCCCCTAGCTCAAACACGCCTATGTACAATGAAATGGTAGGGATAGCACAGTGTTTGGGTGATTTTGGTAGGGTGAGGTAGCTCACAATGGCAATTTTGAATAGCCAAAAAACGGCTATCATTAGCCCTCCCCCAAGATGATGGTATATTCATGTACCATCATAAAGCATCTTTTCCAAAGAGAGTGCTTCAGAGTCCTTGCCAAGATCTTCATTGTTTGGCCCCTTGGCATTTTGGCTCGAGTTACACTCGAGCTTCATGGAACAATACTTACATGAGATAGCTGCCTTTTGACAGATCTTTGGTAGATCCTTTGATAGAAGGCAACTCAAATAGGGCTTGAAGCGATACCCATTTACCTTCCTATAGTGCTCTTTCCCATTCAAGTCCATAGGTTGAGAGTAACTTGAATTGAAAGCCTTCTTGACTATGTATGGACCCTGCCATCTAGTTTTAAACTTGGCATCAAAATGATTATTGAGTCGGTTGTCATACCTTAGCACAAGATCTCCTTCATTGATGCCTTTCTCCTTCAGTTTCTTACTAAGCTTCTCCTTTGCCTGTGTAGCTTTCCTCTTGTAGCACTCGTATGCTGCTTCTATTTTCCACTCAAGCTTAGCTAAGGTAAGAAGCTGATCCATCCATGCTTCTTGATCATCTTTTCCTTCTTTTCCATGAAGTCGCATTGTTGGAATGTTGAGTTCAATTGGCTGTAAAGCCTCTTGACCATAGACCAAGTGAAATGGTGTGAATTCCGTGGCTTCCCTATATGTGGTTTGATACGCCCACAAGGCACCATGCAAGAAGTCATCCCACAACTTTGTCTTATTTTTCACCATCTTTATAATGATGCCTGCAATGACACCATTAGATTTTTCTACCAAACCATTTGACTGTGGATAGTAGGGTGTACTATGACAATGTAGAATGTGAAGTTCTTCACCGACTTTTGTGAGCAAGCCCTTTCTAAACCTTGGACCACTATCAGAAACAATCTCCAAAGGTGTGCCAAATCTACAACAAATGTGAGTGTAGACAAATTTGCTCACTGTCCTCTCATTTACCTTTGCCAACTTTGTGCTTCCAACCACCTAGTCATAATAGTCTACAGCCACTACAATGTAGAGTTTACCATTTTTTTCGTAGGTAGAGGACCCATAGCATCAATGCCCCACTTTTCAAAGGGTCCATTTGCAAGCACGATTTGCCTTGGACCATACACCAATCTTCTATTCCCATTTCCCTGACAATTGTGACAACTTTTACACCAATGTTGGACATCCACATGCAAACTTGGCCAAAGATACCCCGCAAGCAAAATCTTCTTCATTCTTAACCCTTGGGCAAAGTGACCACCGCATGCCTCTTCATGCAAAACTTTTAAAATGGTTGGAATTTCCTCGATAGTTGCTACTTTCTGCATACCTTATCCTTCCCTCTTTGATAGAGGGATCCTTCTAGGAAGAGATACGCGCTTGCCTTCTTCATGAGTCTCCTCTTCTGAGCCTTTGTGAAGTCTTGTGGAAACTCACCCTCCAAAATGTAGCCAATAATGGGAGTCAATGACTCCAATCCCTGGTACCTGGGTTGCTTGACCGTTGTTGCCATCACTTGCACTTCTTTCTGAACACATGCCATTGCTTGTTGTGCAAGTAAATCTGCATCTTCATTTTGTTTCCTAGGGATATGATATAGTTGCACCTCTTCAAACTGATTAAACAACCTACAAATGGCATGAACGTTTGTCCTTAGGATTTCATTCTTACATGCCTAGATGCCTAAAATCTACTTCACAATGAGAAGTGCATCCCCCTTTACCATGAGACGTTGTATACCTTGGCCAATGCACATCTTTTTACTATAAAGTAGTGTGTCGTACTCTTCTTCATTGTTGCTAGTTGATCCTGGCAGATTGACCTTCTCTTTCATGACCACTTCTCCTCTTGAGTTGAGCAATACGAGCCCTCCCAATACTTTTCATGTGGCTCGTCGAAAAGCTCCATCAAAGAACAAGGTAAAAGCATTATGAATACTTTTTTGTGGTGACAATGGTAGGGTCTTTATTTCAGGCACCTTTATCTCCTTCTCATGTACCCTATAAGTGAGAATCCCTGCCAATTGTGCACACACACTATCTTCTACCTTAAAAGAGTATTGAAACTCTTGCAACTCCATAATCCATTTTGAGATTCTAGTACTAAGATTCATTTGAGATGACACCCAAGGGAACAAATTTTCAGATTACAAAAGGTTTTGGTAGCAAGTAGGACCTAAACTTTCTCACCGCAAACATGAGAGAAAGCATCATGAATTCTGCCTTCGTGTAGCCTCTCTCGAAGACATTCATGACCCTACTAACAAAGTAGATGGGTCGCATCCTGGTATTGTAGGGATCTTGTTGTAACAAAACTGCACCAAGTGTTTCGACTAGAGCTAACAAAGAATGTGTACTCCCAACAAGGAGGCATGAGTGTTGGTAGCTCTGAAAAAATGACTTTAATGTTACAAAAGTACTCTTCAAGCTCATGAGACCATGCAAATTCTACTTGTTGTGTCAATTTTGCAAAGGATGAAGCAACTCTGAAGCTAAGTGAATGAAGTGTGATATATACTTCACCTTTTGAATAAATGAGATGACCTCTTTGAGATTATTGGGTGATGGGATATCAATAAGAGCCTTTGCCTTGGAAGGATCCACCTCAATGCCTTTATAGAAAACCTTGTTGTTGGGATTCAGGCCAACTGGCCGGACATCCCACTTACTACTAACCCATCTACTAACTTAACCATGTATACACTTATTCTTTAATACAACAATAGAAGGATTTGCAATAGGATAACATTGTTGTGCGGTCTACCCAAAGCAGGTCTTTCTCTCTATCTCTCTCTCTCTCTCTCTGCTCTCGTACTTGCACTCACACACGCTTCCCGCTGCACCTTCACTTGTGACCGAGCAAGACCACTTCATCCTCACCTATGTGACATTTGTTGGGATTGAGCTGACTTCCCATGTCGTAGAATTTTTTCAAACCCTTTTCTACCTTTTATAGATAATGATTTTGAACTATAAATGCAAAAATCATCAATAAAAACCCTAATGGACTTTCCAAAGAATGCTTGAAACACCATGTTCATGAAGCGTTGGAAAGTTGCAGGAGCATTGTTCAGGCCAAATGGCATGACTCTAAAAGCATAACAACCCCAAGGAGTGATGAAGGTTGTTTTCAATTGGTCCTCCAATGGAATCCCTATTTGAAAGTAACCTGAGTACTTCTCATGACCAGCTACCTCATTTAGTATCTCATTTTGAAATGGAGGAGAAAGTAATCTCTTTTTGTTGCCGCATTCAGTGGGGACGATAATCCACACACACTCTCCACTTACTGTTCTTCTTGGGAGTGACAACAACGGGAGAGACCCACTATGAGTTCTTTATAGGATAAATGAAACTTGCTGCTAGAAGCTTTCTTACCTCCTTGAGTAAAGCTTGCTCCTTGATGACTCCTAGCCTTCGTAGCTTTTGAGCCTTAGGTGTGGCCTCTGGAATCAACTCAATCTTGTGTTGAACATCATCTACTCCATACACATCGGTGTAGTCTTTAGCATAAAGCCTAGAAAATTTTCTTAACACACCTTTGAACTCCTCTCTTTCATCCTTTGTAAGTGCTGTAGACAACATACCTTCTAACATTCCTTCATCTTCCACATTTTGGTTCTCTTGGGAACCTAACTCTTCCAAACCTGGGCAAGATGTCTCTTGGTTGGTTGGCTTAAACCTTACCCCCATGACTTCGATGGAAGACTCCTCTTCAGTAATGCTACCGCTACTTTCTTCTTCTGAAGTGCTATCGGTCCAGCCTTCCTCTGTCTCACTTTGTGATGATTCTTTATGGAGATCCTCTTGGCGTTGCTGCTTCATATCAAAGACAACCTTTTTATGATTGTCATTCCTGGAAATTAATTTTCCACTCTCCCAATCCTACAAAGCTCGCATTTTCATTAGCCATGGTCTTCCTAGGATAAATGGGTAACCGTTTCCTTTGGTAGACAGAACATAGAAATCCACTGCCTTCTTAATGCCAAAGGCCTCCACAAAAACATTTTACAAATGCCTACACAGATTGCCTTGCTATTGTTTTCCATTTTCACTTTGATTTCAGGTGTCTCATGGATGTGCATACCTAGTCTTTGCATGAGTCCGTCTGTCATGATGCAAATTTGTGCACCCCCATCCACTAGACCTTTCCTAACCAATCTTCCTTTGATGTAACAATCTAGTACAGGTATAATATCCTCATTCATTTCAGCTTGTGTAATTTTTACAACAGATAGACTTTCTCCTAGTGCTAACTGCCTTTGTTAAATTCCTCCCAACTTGTGGACATAATGCAAGAAACTGAGGCCATTAGATATTAGGAGCCTTACCTCTCATGTCTTCCAACAAGTTGTATGGATCCATACCATGTCCAAGATGTAAGTCTTAAAGGTTGATACGACATCGAGTCCTCTTGGCTTCCTTGTTTTTCTTTGCCTGATTTTCTCGTCCATGGTCACTTTGTGATGTGACTCCTTCTTTCTCCTTACCTTTCCCACGGCCACACTTAATTCCATTTGCTTCCATGTCAACCTCTTTTGAATTTGTCACCTCTATCACATGCACATTTGAGTCTGGCAAAGGTGGAACTCCTCTTTGCTCCTTGTGGAGGTGGTCTTGCTCCATTTGGCCTTTCATTAGAATCCTTGGTTGTTGACTAGTTCCCCTGCATTCATCACTCGGTAATTCAAGTTAGGTCTCCCTCGCTCCCCACGGGGCCAAGGACAATTATACATATTATGTCCAGACTCTCCACAATTCCAACATTGCAAGACTCTCCTAGGTCGTGGATCTCAATCTTTTGACTTCTTTGCTTATCCCTTTAGAACTACAGCTTGTGTAAGGTGAATTGACAAGCTGCTTAAAGATTCATTTAAATTCTCAATCACTTCTGTCGTTACCTCAGGAAGCTCCCTAGATTTCGATGCTTGTGACTTACCTTTGGGTCTAAGACCTAAATTTACTGGAACCTCTCCCCTTAGGCCCTTGAGTTTCCTATACTTCTCAGCAGCCCTAGTTTCAGTTGCATCAAAGGTAGCAGGTGCACCCGCCTACACTTTTACCTTAAGGTTAGGAAAGAGTCTGGCTATGAACCTCTCCTTCTTTAGAAATTCTGCACCATCACCAAGGTTAGCACCATTTCGTATCCATAGAGCCCAAAGACGTAGAAACTCTTACTTGTATAAGTAGTAATCATCTAAGTCTTTTTGCTTATGAGAAACTATATCTTGCCATAGTTTTTGAGTGTTTTGGGGATCAACGAAGTATCTCTTGAAACGATTCAAAAATATAGACGTCCAAACTAAGGTCGTACCTAATGAGAGGCAAAATAAAAGGATTTACTGAAGCGTTTATCTCAGCCAACCAAAGAGGACCTAAAATTCTACGAATTACACGTTAAAATTGCAACTTAGTACTAACAATTATGTATACCTTTTGCCTTGCAATGGGAATAAAGGAATCATACAAATTCTCATGATTCATGCAAACTACTTGACTATGCTAAAGGATGATCCTACACAAAAATACACAAGCCTTCCTCAATGGGGGTACCAATTTGAGACGTTCCGGGGCGAACAACAAGAAGAGTGGCCTCCAAGCACCCTTCTAGGCTCCCCTTGTCGTGAAGCTCCGCTTCCATTAATCAAGTAGGTTTATTGAAAGCCTACTTGATTAATGGTCAGTGATCAGGGCTTGTTAACAGGCCAAGTCTAATGATTAATGTATGCTAGATGCGGATTTAAAGGGCCAATTGATGTCTTAATGATGCCAAAAAGGAGTATGCTTGAAGTGAGCACATATGTGAGTTTATGATCTAGAACTGCAGTGCTTGAAGTGCTCTACCGGTCTGTCTTTACGGCTCGTCGATTGGAGCTACGGTGAAGAAGTTATGGCAGTTTGAAGTTCCAGTTGATTGCAGATCCGTACTGGATTGGGCAATTGCAGCTGAGGTGACAGAAATGAAATGAATGCATGGGCATGAAGTGCTCACTTTGTGGAGCGTGTCGGTCTTTTCAGATCAGTGATCGGAGTCTCGGTCGCCAAGATATTGAACGATGAAGATTCACCGGAGGCCGGCTCTGTACCAGTTCGGTCCGCTCGATCGGAGTGCCATATGATAATTTTTGGGGTTCAACCAAGCTGCTCTAGAATAGAGTGAAATTAAAAGATCCATAAGTGCTTGAGAAGCATTGTGTTCGGAATGTCATCTCTTGGAATGCAATGATTGCGGGATAAACCCAACAGAAGCAGGGCCAGGAAGCTGGCTATTTTCAAAGACAAGGTCTTTCTCAAAATGCAATTACCTATATTAGCATCTTGAAGCATGTGGCATTGTGCAAGATGATGATACGAGAAGTTAAACCCTTGATGAGATTGTTCGATAGGCACTGCTAGGGAAAGATGAGGTGTTTGGCAGTGCTTTAATCAATAAGTACGCCCAAATGTGATGCCCTTAGTAAGTGGCCGCCTGCCCAAATGAAATTTATGGCCGGTATGTATGGGATTGCAGTGCTTGGCAATGCTTTAGTGGCATGTAAGTGCAATGTAGTGCCCACTATGAAGTTCATAGGGCTCTCCAAAGAGCCAGCCTAATGTGGCTGCTCAGTGAAGGATGCCAGGCATTGCCTCAGCCGGCATGTATGCTAAAAGTTATGCCCTTCAAGTGGTGCCCAACAAGGGCCAAGGGCCGCCGAAGATTAAATAGAAAAGGGGCATGGCCGCCCACTTAAGACAAGGCCGCCCACCAAATTAAAGGGAGGGCTGTGTGTGAAATAAGGGAGCCCATGGCGTGAGCAGCAGGGACGGACGCCGTAGGCAGCGAGAGAGGAAAGAACAGATCGCGCTGGCAAGGGCAATGCTCAGATGAGATCTCCAGTCAAACGAAGTTTTCTCAGGGCCTCCTCGCGCTCCCTTTCGGTGCCACTCGCGGAGCTTTTGGAGCTGCCCGAAAACGTGAGCTGCCACGTCATCAAACCCCTTCCCACGCCACGTCAGTCTCACGGCGCCGTGACTGCGTGGTGGGGGCAAAAAACTAAAGGACACGCTAATTATAGGAGGGCTATCAAGGTTGGCAAGAAAACGATTAGCAAGCCAACGAGGGCATAACACGGGGGGGGGGGGGGGGGGGGGGGGGGGGGAGTGAAGCAAATAAGGGCATGCATAAGGAGGGGACAATTAACGAAGGAAGAGCTTAAGGAAAGAGAGGAAGCAAGAGCTCTCGCCCTTGATCTCCATTGAAGCTAAGCAAAAGCTCTCTCCCTTGACCTTCAATCGAAGCCAAGCCAAGGGAGCTCTCTCTCTCAACCGAAACCAAGCCAAGAAGGCAAGCTCTCTGTCTCTCAATCGAAACCAAGCCAAGAAGGCAAGATCTCTCTCTCTCAATCGAAACCAAGCCAAGAAGGCGAGTTTTTTTCTCTCTCTCAATATCCAATCTAATCAAGCAAGAAAAGAGATGCTTGTTGAGGTTAAATCGTGCAAGCAAAGCGTGCAGTGATTAAAGCAAATCAAGGACAAAGAAGCAAGGCGGGACAAGCAAACCAAGGGAAGTCAAAACTCGCTCTCGAGTAAGCAAGGAGAGAGGATAAACTCTCTCTACTGTACTTGGCAGATACAAGGGTATCAAGCAGGGGATTTTGTCAGATACTTACCTCCTAATCAGCTTATAAAGACTCTAATGGTGAGCATAAGTGGAAATTTTACAGTCTTGATCTAATTTGAGAGCATTAAACTCTCCCAACTCCATCAGTGCCGTTAACGGCAACCATTTGTAATCGAATTCCTCTTCGGCTAATCATTAGCAGTTTAAACCATTTCGATTGTTGAGTTTTAAGTATTTAAAGTGTTGACAGGATCTGTTGCCTTGTGTTGTGCGTCTTGTCTCTCTTATTTCCCACAACAAGCAGCCTGGTGCTGACCCGGCTCACCTCGCGAACCCATATCCCTTGACACCGTGCTGCTCAACTGGGTTGCGTTGAAAAAAACAACAAACACACACACAAACCCAGAACTTAACCCTATACAAATTTGGGGCACCACCTAGTTTTGGATGCGAACTAGGACGCACGGAGAGAGAGAGAGAGAGAGAGAGAGAGAGAGAGAGAGAGAGAGAGCTCGGGCTGCTTTGAAATGTATCGAAAGTGATCAAGAAAACACGAATATATATGTAAGAAAGAGAGAGAAGGGGGTAGGGGGTGCTTGTTGTACTAATACCTTCTTACAAATCTGTCATGACCAATCAAAGTAAGATTAGAATTTGTTCAACATAGCTTGAGTAAATTACACCTCAACACATCACAAGACAAGCCACCCCAATCATTGTCTTAAGGTCAGGGAAGTCCTCTCCACCCTGTCGCTCTCTTACAGCATGTGGGATTTATGGCTACATTGATAACAACACCCGAAGACAAGCTATCAAGAACTTAAATAAAACACCAAGACACTTAAACATCATTGTTGTCCATGACTTCACATTGGAAGAGAGACAAAGTATCCATGCTTAATCCAAATCCACCCTCCTTGATTCAAAAAATGTTGGGCTTACACTAGTAGGAGAAATGATATGCTTCCTACTCTCAGTTAAATGATTGCTCTCTCTTACAATGGCATAGAGATCCCTTGCTAATCACCCCTAATACAACACATACATGTACATAATCCAATGAGATTCCAATCAAGAGCTCCTTCTCAAGAGATTGAACTTGAATTCTAAAGCTATATCATAGTGCTCTTGCTTATGGCTTCTCTCTTTTGTGCTAGCTACACCCTCTTTTTATAGCGATTTTGAGGGCTAGGGTTACTCCTCTAACCATGGTTGGGTTAGATTTTTAGTATTTGATCCTTTTTTTGCTTGGGATTATGAAGAAGTTGGTGGGGATATATGAATAAAAGAGAGAGGAAGGAAATGGAGGTGATATGACTTTTCATAGTAGGTTAGTGTTAGTAGATTAGTAGAGTTGGCATTTTTATTAATTTACAAATGGAATTTGCTATTTACAATGGGAGTATCTATGTATGATACAAATAAGGAAGAAAAAAATCTTAAGCAATAAGAGAAGATTGATTTCTAAAAAGGTTGATGCTCCAAGTGTCTTGAGTAGGACCAATTTTGATGCTTGTGGTGCATCTCTCATCGGTGATCACTTGCACACCTATTGGACCGACAAGCCCGGTCCATGACTCAATCAAATAAATAATATGCGTTTGTCGAAGGTGATAGGGTGTTCATAAGGGTTGACATGCCCACCGTCCTGATGTAGATTCCTTCCTTGGAAGCTATTGAGATGAAGCCTGTTCATCGAGTTGGAAGACCATCCAAGACTGAATGTCCTTAGTCCTCTTCGATCACTACAAAATGAACCAAAATTGGCATAGTATTTACATTCTCATATACAATTAAAAATCATATGTAGTTGTAGGTAGACATATTGATTGGTAAGAGTACTAAACGATTTATCATCAATAAATATTAAATTGTAATATAATCAAACGCATAAACAAGTGTAAAGATCAAAAACTAAATAAGTATGGAGTCGCTAACTTAACGATCGAAAGGAACTAGAGGCCAGCTATTAATACCATGGGAAAGCTTTTCAATTTTCTCTGGTCAATTAAGATGTTTAATCGTAAGAGCCAAGTATTTCATGTCCGAGGGATGACTAAAGGCTATACGTAGAAGACCTTATAGTTAAGCTATGATAAAAAAAATTGTTCATGAAATCATCACCTGACTTATTTCCTTTTCTTTGACCCCCCAAAGTCTTTTCACATTGATTCAATTTTGATGTATGTGCTTATTTAGTATGCCTTTGGTTTTTTGCTTTTCAAGGAAAAGTGCCCACACTGGGAATCTCTAGGGCTCTAGTACCACACACGATACATGTGAGTGAAGTACCAAATCAAGCTGGGACTTCTCTTCTAGCTTAAGATTTTACATTGTGGCACTTTTGATTTATTTGTTTCTTCATTTTTGGCATTTTAATTTTGTAACTTTGGGTGGTCATATACTGTTGTAATTACCCTCCCCAGGCTCATCACACTAGTAAACTCCTTTTGTAATACTTAAGCTAAAGGTCAATAGGGACTAAGCCCACTAGAAAGCCCTAGTACATTGCACACAATGCTACCTAAATCGGATTAAGAACCTAAAGTAACCATTGATTATTATGAAGGAATTTCCCATGGTATTAAGAGAAGATATCTAATTCCTAACTTGGTCAAACTAACTTAATCATACTGCTTGATTCTGAAACCTAGACAAGGGATTATGAAAGAAAATTATGTAGAATCTAATGTTTAATCTAAGCAAATGTGTGAAATATTGTGCTATCAATGATATTTAAAGTAGACAAACATGGATAGAAAAACAAAGACAAGGGACAATGCTAATGGTGAAGAAACACTTGTTTGTGTTGATTATCGCGCTTGATTTGAAGATTGAAAAAGAGAAAAATTCCATGAAGTTTCAAATCCTAACAACAACAACACATTCTTGTACACGCTAGGAAACACAAAGAATACCTCTAAGAGGCACCTTAGTGGGAAGAGGTACCAACCCTTATTGAACACAATTAAACAACATAAGGATCCAAACCTAATTATTTGCACTGCCCCCCTAGAGAGTCAAGGGAACAAGATATTGGAAAGATAGGGAGGAACCCCTAAGGCTAAACCCCTATCCTCGTCATTGTCGACAAAAACAAAGTCATCATCCGTGAGAACCATATGTTCCATCTGTGTAGTCATGTAACTCTTACTCATCATTAGAGGCACGAATGTTCATTAAGAACATAACTAGACACCTACAGTCATCTTGGTCAAGAGGGTAGTCTTGTGCAATTGGGGTGATGTCCACTACTAAGTATGGATCAGTCGCGGTCAAGAGACGTATCAACCATTCTAATTCCTCAAAATTCCTCACATGCTAGCGTATCTACCAGATCCCATTCACAGTCAAGCACATGGTAGACTATGTGAAACAAAGTTGTGAAAAGTAAAGAGGGTACCTGTCACCCAAGGTAGGAGTGGATGACTCTAACATACTAGCCATATTTGTACACACAAATAGATGATGGTTAGAGTGCAATTATTATAAGGGTCATGTTAAAAGGTCGTTTCCTAGTGCATAATGTGTTTTTACGATTTTGGGGCATTTATAGAACTTGTAGGTATTTAGATTTTTGTTGGGAGGCTCTTGCTCTTTTACTTTTTTATTTTGGTTTCTATGAGTATAAGGCTATTATATACATTCCCTAAGAATGGAGATTGAGAGGTCAGGGAGGAAGGTTAAGAGGGAAGCAAGTGAATGATGGATGTCAGCAAACACTCCCCCCTTCCTTGGGTAGACCATACCTTTTGAAATGATGTCATCATCGTTTGAAACCATTTGTTCCAAGTTTTTATGGGTGAAGGCTTTAACCAATAGCTTTTGACCGCCCTATGCGTTTCATCTAGTTGCAAGGGTGGTAAGGTACTCTCCCATGATTTTATTTACAACTTTGTTGTAGATGGTGAACTTACAATGGGAGGTGGAAATTCTTTTTTTCTTTTGTATGGACATGTACAATGGTAGGTGGAGGTTGTGTCAAAGCTTCTATTTTTGTATATGAACTACATGAAGAGAAGAAGCTTCATTTGACTTCCCTATTCCTGAGCTAGGTGGAACAAATCGTTGTTTCTTCGATACCCAAACTAGCTTTGGAGTGGATGTTAGCATTCCGTGATCATTTCCTTTTCCCGATCTTCAATTTGTTTTGGATCTACAGGATTGGGCTCACATGGGTCAAGTGATAGGTAAGAGCACAATTTACGTTTTGGCACCCAAATTTAATATTTTGCTGACAAAAGTGTGTCATATTCCAAAAACGGTGGTTTTTTCTTGTTGACACCCTTGACTTGGATAATACTCTCAGATAGAGATGGATTTCCTAACTGACACAACATCCCATATGATAGCAGATTATACTTAGCACATGTGTTCAATAGGGCGTTATATAGCACTTTTCCATAGGTGCTATTTAGCTCAATAGGGTATCATAGAGGTGTGTCAGAGTCTAACCAATCATCCTCTGTTTCAATGTGGAATGCATGTGCAACTCCCATGTTGGCCTCTTGTTGGTGTCTTACACGTTGTTGTCGCTCCTTAGACTCAGCTTGAGCTTGTATCTTCTTCAGCTTGGCTTGTGCCTTGGCTGCCTTTTTTTAATGGAGGGCATGTACTTCCTCTTGGCTTAAAGGATCATAAAATCTTTTAAATTTACTCACATTGAGGAATCCAATGGTTTCTACTCCATCAAGAGTTTCGACCAGAATGATACCTTGTGGGGTGATTTTGCATACTCTATGTGGTCGTTTACCCGTATATTTCAAATTTTTCTTCTTGTTATGCACTCCATACATAAGGAATTTATCACCAACATTGATATCTTTGTCCTTAAGCTAGATGATGGTCAAACCATTTCTTCCTCCTATCTTTCTCCACAAGTGCATTTTGCACAACCAATTGTCTTTCTTCATCTAACCTCTCAAGGATATATAAACGCTCAACAAAAGGGTTACCGTCCCAACCTTCTTATGAAGCTACGTGTAGACTGGGAATTACAAACTCCCATGGCATGACTGTTTCTTGGCCATATACCATTTTGAATGGTAGACAATTAATAGCCACTTTGCAAGAAGTACCATAAGCCCATAGAGCTGAAGTCAGCTTCAAATCCCAATCTGTGTGATGAGCTTCCACCATTTTGTTCAAGATAGAAATTAAGGTCTTGCTGGTACTCGTAGCTTGGCCATTTGCTTGTGGATAATAAGGTGTGGACTTACGGTCAGCTATCATGAAGTTGGTAGTGAGTTCTTTTATCACTCCATTTAGATAATGAGTATCATTGTCACTCACAATCTCAAAGGGACAACCAAATCTTGTAATAATATTCTCAAAGAGAAACTTTGGCAATTGACCTTGCATCAGCCTTACGTGTTGCCCTAGCTTTCACCTACTTTGTCACATAGTCAGTGGCAATAATAATATATCAAGATTGAGTGCTACGAGCCGCCGGACTCATTGGGCCTACAAAGTCTAAACCCCGTTTCTCAAATGGTTGAGTCACTTTAACAGGATGTAAGGGCATTTTGTCCTTTTGTTGTGTGATCATGTAACGTTGGCATTCATCACATCCTTTTGCAAACAGTGATGTATCCTTGAATAAGGTAGGCCATCGATAGCCTGATTGCAATACCTTTCTAGCAGATAGTTTCCCTGAGAAATGTCCACCGGCTATACCCATGTGGGCTTCTTGCAGTATGTATAAATATTCATCCTCACGGGCACAACATCTAAGAATATCATCCTTCCCTAGACTATAAAGAGTTCCTGCAATTAGAGGCCGTATCTCTTTCCTCAAGAATATAATTTTGTTTTTGGAGCATCGATCGTGTGAGTACATTTATTAATACCACATGTCTACCTTGTGATGGCTCCTCGATAAGAGGTTTCCAATCAACGAGCAAAGAAATCCGAGCTAAGCTAATTTCTGAGCAAATATGAGAAACACCCTTGAAAAATTGATGCAAGTGCAAGCTATATTGAAGAAAATAATCATGGCTTGTTGGATTCCACCAAACAACACCTCAACTCAAAAGGCAATTACCCAACACCTATTAAAGCATATTACACCTTTAAATAAGTCACTACTGCAAGTCACATATTTTATCCAAGAGTTCCCATCAAATTGTTGTTCCTTACCATACATGCTTGGGTTGTCACATTGTGGTGGCATCTCAAAAGCAATATATCCATCATATTGTAATTGAAGCTCACGAACATGCTTTATTTCTTGAGCTTGACTAAGCGTGATGGTAATGTTGGTATGCAATTAAAGGTAGGCATCTAATGATATCAACTAGACTTATCTAGTGATGGATGTTGTCTTGGAGATCCTCTTTGATTAATACTAGTGAGATCTTGGAACAAACATTGCTCTATATTGGAAAAGTAGATAGAACAACCTTGTAGAACTAAGAAACCTCATGATAAATAACATAAACATTCTCTCCCATATTATTTTCTATGTGCCAAAGCTTTACATGCTCTCCTCACAAAGTGAGAGGACCTCGCAAAAATGTGTCTTTAGCCTTTGGCCCAAAGGTATAGTGCTACCATAGATAGCTAAGGTCTCCCGCCCTCTCATTTCAAATTCCTTTCCTCATCAACCGAAGCTTGGCTACTCTTGAAATTCTTTCCTTGCATTAAGTGGGAAAAAAAACGAGCATACCGGCCAACAAAGAGCATTGCATGTTAGAATCTTATAGAAGTGCAAAGTCTTTAAGGGTTGACATGAAGGACCTTCTTATGAGGCTAATAGGCATGTTCTTCTTTGCTGCGACATGTAGGCTTCTAAGAGCTCTCATGCTTTCTTGTTGATTTTTCTATGATGGCATAGATAAGTCATGCCAATAGTCATGTTACCTTTCTACTAACAAGCTACCAAAGAAAGGAGACTCTGAAGCCCAACTAATTGCATGATTCACTCTAGTATCCAATCTTCCACATCCTTTTCAATATTTTGACTTGCCTGAACCACCATTTTTTTGACAAAATTGTCAATATGAAATGATGCACCGTTGAATGGATGGTCGAGGCCTCTTTGAGGAATTCCAGATGGTATTCCTACAACGGGAATCAAGAGAGATAGGTTTTTCTCTATTTTCCTAGATTTGCTTCTGGAGTTGAGCCAACATAGCGACACAGATGAGCACAATGAACACTCCAATGCAGATATCAATCATTTCCCAAAGCTTGACCTGATAGCTATGTGTCCAAAATAGAAAACCTTTGCAGCAATTACTTGAAGAGAGAGAGAGAGAGAGAGAGAGAGAGAGAGAGAGAGAGTAGAGAGGTTTCCACATCACCTCATGCCTCGTTCTCGCCTCCTTGTGATGATAATTTTGCGGTCGCCACTATTTTATGTGTGATATTTTCATACCCATGTCAACATCATGTGTAAGGCCACATGCCTTATGACTGCCATAATCCTTCATCCCCCCATCTTGGGGACCGAAAATGGCCATCCCTGTGATATATTATTACCTATGTGTTGCCCCAGTTGTGAAGATAGTCGTATTGTCTATTTGGAAATAGGAAAGAGCTAGAGCGGTTGGATCCGTTTAAGGATCACGCCAAAGCTCTCGTCCGGATCTCAATGTAAACGATCAAGTGAGTGGGAAAGCTCAGTAAACCCACAAGAGCCACTTCAATTCAAGATTTGGGTCTATGTGCCACCTTTGCGAAGCAGCTACTATTACCCGAATCTTGGAATTAGATGCACGTAGCTACCAAAGGGAAGCCTACCCTCATCCTACACCTCAGGGTAAAGACGGGCCGTCCTCAATGAAAGCTTTTGTGACCTCCTCAAAAGTGGCTAAGGCGCTCGAGCTAGGCCTCCTTGCGCAAACCCTTCCACACTCCAAAACTACGAGCTGAGCCAGCGACCATGGGGCCTCAAGCCAAACGCGTACGAGAACACAACATATGACTGTGCTGTGCACTGTACACATTGCAGGGCTCAAAATAAGGGGATGTCCGGTTGTACAAGAGGCATGTCTCTAAGATAGGCCAGGGCGCCGAAGAAGCTTGAGAGCAAAATGGTCTTTCTAACCCCGACTCGACCCTGATCTCCAGCTCTAACCACTGCGTACTGCGCACGAGAGCGAGAGAGAGAGAGAGAGCAGCTTCATAGCGCTTGCGACACAGAGAAAGAGAGGGAAACAAAGGTGGCCGGAGCACAGTAATTTTTCATCGTCTGTGTCAATGATGCGAGTCTGTGGCCACTGTCCATAAGGTCTGCGCCCCAGGTGGAAACGGAGCCTCTTCACTACCTCCACGTGGGAGGCCCAGAAGTAGGGTGGTGACCTCTTGCAGCCATTTTCCTCTGCAGGGTTTATCCAGCTGTTCACTGTGGTTGCGAAGTTATCCTTGACTTCTTGCCCTAGCTCCTCCTTCCCGCCATCACACAACAAAGCCACCAGCGCATTACCTGCATAGATGTTGGTAGGCTACCATGTTCTACCTGCTCCACCTGCTACAATAGCGCAGCATAGCTTCCCCAGTCTGCTCATTCCTTCGCCTATCTGCAATCCCACAGTCCCTGCCATTCTTGGAAGGATGAGCTCTTGAAGGGCGACGCATGTGGCGGCAGTGTCGACCTGCTGCTGCAGATCAGGATCTATGTACAAGTGGTGGCGGACATGCGAGTGGCAACAGCAGGCCTCGAAGGCCCTCACCTGGATGAGCAGCGTCGGCCGGATCGTCTCTAGAAGGAGCTCAACCAATGTATCCACCACTGTGCTACTCGTGGCAGGGTCTTAGCTTCCATCTGTAGCACGATGGTCACATACAACAGGCCCTATCTGGCAGGCCTTCACGATAGCACTCCCCACAAACTGTCAAGCCTCGCCACATAGCTATATAGGGTGAGGTGAGGCGACTGACTTGACTCTCCTGTGTGTGTGTGTGTGTGTGTGCGTGTGTGAGAGAGAGAGAGAGAGAGAGAGAGAGAGAGAGAGAGAACCTTACATCTCTCACTCCCCACACTGATAACTTGCCTTAGCCTGCACTCCCTCTGCAGACCCTGCGGACAAACCTCAACAGGGGAAGCTCTGTAGTGGCTCCATCTGGCTCGCTCTCTCAATAGTCTAGTCTGCCCTTGCAAAACCTGTCAGAACCAGTCCGTGCGGGCGCAGACTGGTTCCAGCATGCATCCTCTCGATAATGGGGTGCGACTCTACCTACCATGACGACGCTCATCACGTCTCTCTCTCTCTCTCTCTCTCTCTCTTTCTCGCTCTCGCTCACATACATATCCTGTAAAAGGTAGCTTGAGAGCCAAGAAGTCTCTCTCTCTCTCTCTCTCTCTCTCTCTCTCTCTCTAACTTAAAAAAAAGATGTTGAAACCAGTCTGCGCCGGAGATAGCCTTAGCACATGATCCCCTCCGGTCTCCACTCGGCTAGGTCTGCAGCTGGTCGATCGTGGTAGAGTCTTGAGCACATGGAGAGGCGACCAAAGGTGGGAGGTGCACTGAGTGGACGCGAAATAGTGAGCCGGCTGGCCATGGAGGTCAAGCCCTAGCACTTCTCGGCCTCCGGCCAGCCAAAAAGTGGATTACATGTGGACTCACGCCCTTTCTTCAGCGGCTGGCCGGTGTTGTGGCAAGGATGTGCTCCTTTACGCGAGAGAGAGAGGTGAAGAGAGAGGAAAGCAAAGTAAGTCATAGAGAGAGTGAGGTTGGCAGTGCTCTGAGCCAGATAGTGCGTGTGTGTCTGCAAGGGCAAAGTAAGAATAGAGAGTTATCATGGAAGGCAATAGAAGCAGCAGCTCCAGGGTGGTGGCGGCACTAGAGGTGGTGATGGTGGTGGCGGGTAGTCTTGCCGAGAAGGAGGAGGCAGAAATCTCGTGCGGGACAGTGCGAAGCAAGCTGTTTCCGTGTGTAGGCTACCTTACAGGAACCACATCGGCGCCTCTTCATCGACAAACGACGTGCTGCGGTGGGGTGAAGTCATTATACTCCCTCACTAAGGGGGTGAGGGTGGACCGCATCACCGCCTGCGGCGGCTGCATCAAGCAGCTGTCCGCATCTTTGGGCTCTGCGCTCAAGAGCTCCAGTGTGTCCACCCTTCCTGGCCTATGCGGCGTCAATCTCGTCTATGCGATCAACACCTCCACCAATTGTGCCACGATTCCTTGAATGAATAGCCCTTGAGACTAACGACGCCATCCTATAACGCCCAGGCGGCCCATCATTATATTATAACGCCTACTTATGCCGATCCCCATCCTCCATGATGAGTACATTAGGCCCCCAGCTATCGTGATATTGATCCCCTACCAACCAAGCTGCAGCAAGGTGTCAGCAACTAGCTTTGCTCCCCTCTGCCTACTCTTACAGTGCTATACTTTCTTTTTGGTGAATAAAATCCGCCCACTTATTACAAGTTCAGAGAGAGAGAGAGAGAGAGAGAGAGCGAGAGAGAGAGAGAGAGAGAGAGAGAGAGAGAGAGAGAGAGAGAGAGAGACGCTTCTCAACTGACCGAGTCACCTACAGAGTCTAGACAAAAGTGAGAGAGAGGGAGAGAGAGGACAAAAAAACTACTAAAAACAGTCCGCACCAACGCGAACTGTTTTCAATAGTTTTTTCTTGGGAGAGAGAGAGAGAGAGAGAGAGAGAGAGAGAGAGAGAGAGAGAGAGAGAGAGAGAGAGAGACTTGTGGAGCTTTCAATGGCTGCCGATATTTTAGAGAACATGGTAGAGCTCAAAGCTCCGCTTGACCAAGCTACACGACGTTGTTGCGACCTCATGTGCAAAGTCTTATATCCTCTGAGATATAGACATTAGAAATGGTAGCAGGCTTGTCTGTGCAATATCAAGGTAAGGCCACATTACTTCATACCTCCAAAAGTCAAAGATCATCAACTAATTATAAAGCTTGTCTATTTTTAGCTAGGATTAGGATGTTGAAAAGTAAAAAATCTAGATATCTCTCTTCAAGGGGGCCTCAAAGGAGAAAATTGACGTTGATGTGGATTTTAAAGCAAGATCCTTGGAGTTGAAGGTCCATGATATTGATGGCAAGAACTATCGCCTGGGTGATTATCGTTTGGGTGTGTTGTGTCTGTGTAAACCTGTCGTACCTAAGAAATGTAGTGTCATTGTTAGGCCACTTGGATTAACATTATTTTGAAGAAGCGGGAGAAGGACACCTGGCAATATCTTCAAGGGAATGAAGACAAGTCAGAGCTGTGGAGTGATGAGATAAAGAACCCATGTCTGGGCTCATGCAAATAATGAGGAATTTTTTACTTTGTTGCGACTTTGTAATATAGAAAGCCGAGAGATTCATGGCAGGATAGGTGGTTTGGGGTCATGGTTAGAATCCATGGTAGTTCTAACTTCTTTTGGAGACGTCGCTAATGGTATAAGGTTTTATATTCTGGTATGGAAGTAGATCCATCCACTTGATTGTTGATATACCGATCATGATTGGTACAAAGAACTATTTTGGTATGGAAGTATTCAACCCTAGGAAAGTTTTCCCACTAATCAACATTTTTTACAATTTAACTCTATTTTTATGAATTCTCCAAGCGGATTTTCTCCCTCTCCATCTATTTTGATTTTTCAACATCCAGTGCTTACCCAAAACATTTGTGAGAGAAACTTGTGATAAAATCAGCTCAAGGCTAAGCTGAGACACACTTTTCTCGAACATTGGTTGGCATGGTAGCGGCATCAAACCTCCATTTTTTGGTAGAGAGAGAGAGAGGTTTCTCAAATCACATATAGACTTGTAAGAGAGAGAGAGAGAGAGAGAGAGAGAGAGAGAGAGAGAGAGAGAGAGAGAGAGAGAGAGAGAGAGAGAGAGAGAGAGAGAGAGAGAGTCAACATCAAACCTCCAAAAACTGAAAAAAAAGCACAAAAAACTCAAATAAAATATTTTGTGATTGCAATATTGATAGAATGCCACATGAGATGCTGCTTATAACAAAGCTTAATGTTTGTGAGAAAGTAGCTCGGTTTTTTCTTTGCTCGAGAATGTTTGCTCGCCGTTTGGTAAGACTCCCTCCGTAACCTCAATCAAGTTTAATGGCATGATCTTCGACGCATGATTTGGATTATTCAGACATTGGGGAATCAAATGATCTATGCCACATCGGTTACACATGAGTATCGACATTGTAGACATGCTCGCTTGATTGATTTACATTAGTGTAGCATTCTTTTGTAGCCTAATAGGACACTCGGCACGATGTGGACCTCCACACTCATAGCATTGAAGAGGTGGTCTCTTGGCAGTGTAATTGATATTTTGGCCTTCTGCAACAAAAGCAGCTACTAATTGATAGACAGGTTCGACTTGTCCCCAATAGTCCTCCATGTAGTATTGTAGAATTTCTTCAAGTGCATTAATCCCATAGGCAATATTAGGGTCTATATCTTGCTCACAACCTTCCAAACAAGAAATAGATGACTCACAACCCACTTGATTCTCATAAGTGATTTTCGGATGTGGTGGTTGCGGTCCTAGCAACTGGAGGTGGTAAGAGTGTTGTTTGAACAACATTTTGGGCCCTAGGGACCATGTGTTGTGATGTTTGTTCAAGAGGTGGATCCGACATCAATGCAGGCCGTCAAGGTGTGTCCATCCATGCTAAGGTTGGTCTATTGGCCATCGCATGCTTAAATACTATGCAACCCTTAGCTTGATGACCATACCTCAAACATGCATTGCAATTTCCACTGAATTTTACTCTAGAAGTAGGGAATTCACTGGTACTATGTGGATTATAGCATACTGAGCACCATTGTTTCTCCCTTCTTGGATACATATGATTGTTTTAAAAAGTACGATTGTCTCTAAGACTGTCTTGAATGGCCTTGGTGAGATTTTCTAAAGTCATGATCTCAGATATCTTTGGCTCCTTAGCCATAGGCTTTAGGGTCATTGGATGATGCTCCGATGCTTGCGAGCTAGTAGATTAGGCTCAACAGACACTCTTTCTCCTTGAATCATTAAATTATCCTCCAATTGGATTGCACTGATGGTGACTGCTTCCCAAGTGGTGATACCTCTAATGACTAGGCCATTGTAGATATCCTCATGTCGTAATCCTCCACTAAATTTTTGTGTGATTTTGGCTATTTGTACTGCCTTACTTCTAGGATCTCTATCAGGTGTGTCACACATATTTTCAGCAATGGATCGACCAATAGCTTGAGAAAATGTTGCTAAGTCACCCAAGTGAGCAGGCATCGTAAGTAAAGGCGCTCTTGGAACTACATGTGGAGTAGGTATTGGCATTGGGCTTGGCGCATAGGAAGTCCTTGGGCTCCAAGTTTGGTATGATGTTGTGTCATGTGGTGGCCCAAAGTTCATATGTGTGGCCTTAGGCATAACAGACATCAAATGTGACATGCTAATGCTAGCCGGTATGGTCCCATTGAAATAAGATCTTGGATGTTGTGGTTGTGTAGCATAAGTTGTTGAAACGATGGGAGGGGTAGGAGCTATATGAGCATTAGGACCCATAAATGCGTACAATTGATACACACTTGTAGGTACCCGATGCAGGCATTGAGCTACCATGTAGTGATGCTTTACTAACAAATGAGGTCTATGTCGTGTTTTTTGTCATGCCCATCACTGGGGTAGGCATGGTAGTCGTGGTGTCATCAAGAGAAAGATGAGCTAAACTTGGAAAGGTAAAGCTATCACTTGTGGGCTCAGATTGTACAGAGACCCCTGGAGAAACAACATATGGAGGATCCATCAGACTTACCGAGGGAGTCTCCATTTATGATAAGGTTGGTTGTTTAGCCTTCCCTGTATCCAAGAATCTCATGAGACCCGTTGAAGGCATGTGGATTCCCTTGTTCTGTCTCTCTAGCTCAATAATCCTATGGATGGCCTCACAAACTCTTTGTTGTTGATCCTCTACACTAGTAGCACCCAATGTGGATTGTAGAACATCTAACCAACCCACATGATAGGTGTGATTTGTGTATAGTTCGGTTAAAGTTTTCGTTTGTAGTTCATACTCCCAGTTCTCATTAGGAAAGCTCCATCTAGGATTAAGGTGCTAGGGATGTCCTTTGAACTAGAAGCAATGTGGATCTCTATGGGTTGACCCTTAGTGGTCGCTAATTCAGTAGCACTCGATTGCTCGCCTGGCGTGGATGTTGACATAGGGGCTTTTGCTCTTAACTCTCTTCTTTGCTCTGCCTTACGTAAGCTCTCGATTTACTTTTCCCTAGCCTCAATGATATACAGCTCAACCTCTTGCACTTCGGCAAGGCTTCTACCATCAGGTAATATAACCTTGAAGGGAAATAGCTATGAAGAGTCAAGGGGTGCAGTGAATGGAGTATTCACGTGCACACACTCTAGGAGCATGGGGTCTAAGTTGGTCATGAATGGCCAATTTACTTCCCCACCCCCCTCATTTACATCGTTAGATCCATGTTCGGAGCAAGCAGCTCTACTAAAGGTTCCTTCAAGCGGCTAAGCACGCTCGGCCCGGACCGTGGGCCCATGTCATGTATGTCTTGGCTTGAGCTATCGGGATTAGGAATTGGGTAACCCTCCATGACATCATAGTCAGAGGAAGAGTCACTAGACACAATATGTCGGTCCCTAGTGTTACTACCTTGGGTTCCCACTGAGGACCTAGAGCCTAAGGTGGAGGAGTAATGAGTGCCCGTGTAAACGGAGACACTCTCTATATGATCATCCTCTAGCACATGACCAGAGCATAGGTGCATGTGTTTGCAACACTCTAGAAGTGTTGGAGAGTGCCCATGAAGGCCGCTCACCTAGTTTTTTAGGTATTTACTACCCATATTTTTGTGTATTTTTGGTCCCTTTTTTTAACCGAGACACGCGGAATATGGCGTATGATAGATTAAAACGAGCATCTTGGATAGAGGGACGGGACATGCTTCACAGCCCCCGATTCGATTACGTACAGCTCTCAGAATCCTAAAACTAGTCTTTTCCTAGGTGGGGAGAGGGTTAGAATTAGTAATTCCGAAGGGTGAGTGTGAAGGGGATGGTGGAGGACTTGAGGAACTTGCCCCACATGCCCTCCCTTCACTTGAGATCCTAGTCTTTATGTATAAGGTAGTGTGAGTAGTATATCATAAGACTGAGGACTGAGGCATGGGCCTAGGCTCAGGCTCGAGGCTCCGGCCTGCGACTTGGGGAAATGATTTCGATCCCTTCTTTTAGGATAAGGTTTCTTAAATTTAATTTTCAAAATTCGTTTTGGTCTCAATATTCCCAAGGTTTTTATTGTTTTTGTTTGTTTTTTTTTATTTAAAGTCTTTCTTGAGGATAATGTGGCTGCGTAGACACCGACCTCCCACGCGCATAGCTAATTAAATGTCTAACACAGAATTGCACACTCACACACACAATCAACTCTGTTGTTCACTGTCTACTCTACTTCTCACTGTCTACACTCACTAATAGCTCTACTAACACCAACACAATACAGATCTTGCAAAACTAACCAAAACAAGTACAATGCAGCACTAACAGAGCTTACAACCACTAACAAAATCTGACAATAACCTGCTAAAACTAAACATTAAGTCACTTAACAGTAATTAATAGAAAACCTGCTCATCTGCCCATTGCATCCACTTAACAATTCTCACAGAACTCAACAAAAAGCAGAAAAACAGATGGAAGAAAAGCTTCAAGAGATAGCACTGAGTTCTCCTCAAGCTTAATGCAAGGCTGTCCCCGGCAACGGTGCCAAAAATTTACACTTTGCCGTACATGTTGAACGTTGGGAACTTGCTTGTGCACTGTGTGCGAGCCTGGAAAGGCTGCAAACACACAACTAGAGAATCCTAGCAAGCTCAAAGAACAATGGTGTGTCACTGACCTCTCAATGCTTCCGCCATGAAGGATCCTATGTTGCAAAGAAGAAGGAGCTGCTACCGATGCCACACTCTACCGCCTTGCCATTGCCGATGTCGCCGCAATGCTTTCTCTCTCTCTCTCTCTCTCTCTCTCTCTCTCTCTAGCATACACACACACACACACACACACACACACACACACACACACACACACACACACACACATACACAAAGGAGAAGGAGACAGAGATGGAGCAAGAGCACTTCTTAGCTTACACCTCAAAGAATGAGGATTTTTAGGTCAAATGAACCTTTATAAGAGTTTGGCCCATTCACACATGGGCGCCCACAGTGGCTGATTGTTGCAAAAATACTGCAAAAACAAGATAAGTGGTGCACCTCTCATTGGCGATCACCTACACACCTATTGGACCAATAAGCCCGGTCCATGACTCAATCAAATTAGTAATATGTGTCCGTCAAAGGTGATAGGGTGTCCATGAGGGTTAACAGATGACTAGCAATCTATTCCCTAAAGTGGTGCTACATTTGAAACCAAGTAAACAAATGAAGTGGGTGATATAGCTACAAGAGTTTGAGTTTTAGCTCAAAATTCGACCACACTAGTCGGTCTCACCTACTAGACATTTTGGTCAACAAGGGTGTTGACTTACCAGTTTACCCAAGGGTGGTGCACGATGAAGCCAAAGAGAAACCATACCTAGAAAGAGAATTCACTATGTGATTTGATGGTGCATATAGGAGGGTGATGCATAAAGCGGGAGGTGATGTGGTGATACATGACCCGCATGCAAAGTGATCTTATTGAAGGCTTACAACCTGGAGGATGTACACACCAACAATGAGGCAGAGTATCTCACTCTCCATTCGGGGGTTTGAAGAAATGTGTGGAGTTTGACATTTGAGGTTGGTAATGAAAGGCAATGTATTGTCGGTCATCAAGCAACTATTAGACCAATGGCAAGTAAAGAGGGATTCCTTGAATCATTGGTTTTTTTCCATGCGGAGTTCAAGCATGTCAAGAGAGAGAGAGAAACGAAGAAGCATACCAGCTCTGACGAGTAGAAAAGTGCAAGAAACATGTTGCATGCTTATATGTGACCCCGGCCACTTATGCGGGTAGAGAGAACTTGAAGGAAATAGAAGATGTTTTGACCATAGGGCAGTGCCCAAAAGGCTTGCCCAAGCTACACACAAGAAGGTAAGTGCAAAAAGCTTTCAAGCTCACATTGATAGGTGAAGACCTAATGACTTACGGACAAGATGAAGTGTTGCAAGGGGTGCTTTACAGGGAACAAATTTGTGTGATGCTAGAGCAATGTCATGAAGAAAGAAAACATCAAGGTAAAGACTAGGTGCTACTTCAAGTGCTTCGAGTAGGTTTTTGGTGGCCGTCCATAGTACAAGACGTGCACTATTGGTGCAAAACCCGTCATGAGTGCCAGATCATGGGTCAAAGATGACTGGTAGCCGAGTTTTAGGGGGCCATCATAGCCCAAGGTGCTTTTAATAAGTGGGGAATGGATGCCATCCGTCCACTCCCTAAGTCGATGGGCGGTAAGAAATACATTGTGATAGCCATTAAATACCTCACCAGGGGGGTTTGGGCCAAGGTGATTAAAGAGGTAAATGCACATGCTGTGGCCCAAAAAAAAAATTATGACATCCGTTGCCATTTTGGAGTACCTTGGGTGCTCATTTTTGATAGAGGTCAGGGGTTTAAAAGCAAACTTATGCGGGCATTAGTGGAAAAGATGGGTGTTTATCATCGGTTTTCCTCACCCTATCATTCTCAATGCAATAATGTAGTGGAAAGTGACAACGGAAAATCATCAAGATGTTAACAAAGTGTGCATACAAGTAAAAAGTAGAGTGGGAAGTTAATCTAGAGAAGTTCTTATGGGCGTACATGAGAAGTTGATTGCGATGGTCAATCAGAACTTGCCACACAAGAAGACACAAGAGGAAGATCTAGTGATGAAATAAAGAAGCTACCTTGACTTCACTCTCCAAAGGACATTTAAGAGGAAGTGGACGGGTCCATACAAGGTGTGAAAGGCTTTTCAAGTTGTACTTTGATAGAAGTTTATTGCCTCGTGCATTAGATTGTAGCCAATGGGGGTGGGCAGACCACCTAAAGGGGGCCGTATGCCATGCGGATGAAGCCTTGTACATATGGTTATGTTTTTTTAGTTTGCTTGGATATTAATATGGTGTGACAACTTTTAAGTTCAATAAACATGCTTTCGGTTGAACATAAATGTTCAAAAAGGGGGTTGGGCAATGATGGTGCAACCAAAGCCATTCGAGGCTAGAAGGGGTGTCAAGCAGTGCTATGGATGTCTACATGTGCATGGCAAGGTGGTAAAGCAGGTATAAGGGCCCTAGGAAGGCAAGTGATAGCTAAAATGTATGTCTGATGTGGTTGTTTAGGCCAGAGAGGCTCCACAATGGGCCAATCAAGTAGGAAGATAAAGGTTTTCAAAGTTCTTGAATTTTGCCTTGGGATATGGTGCTAGAGGTGCTCTATGAGCCGGTCTAGACGGATCCTCAATCGGAGCTCTAGAGGGAAAGTTATGGATGTTCCAGTTTGGGAGACTTTGCAGATCCCTGCCGGATAGGGCAGGGGCAAACAGGTGGTCAAATATAAAGTCAGGGGATAGTATTGAAGTGTTCAAATTGTGGAGCATGGCGATCTTCACCGATCCTCAATCGGAGCTTGGATGGGTAAGTTATGGCTAAATGAAGATTTTCGGGGGGCAAATTATTTGGCAAGTTGACTGCCTAGGTAGACGTGCAGTCTGAGGCTTTCTCACCTTGCTAAGATTCCCAAAGGTGGTATGTGACATGTGAAGCCAACAAGAATCAACAACAAGAATCGACAACTTGTCAATCGGTTTCTCGATTACAAAGATATAGCAGGTTGAATCTTGGTGCATTTGCTGGGAAGGCAGTGCCAGATGACTTTTCAACAATTTTAGCGCTTTAGTTGGCAGTCTTGAGATCTCAAGTGGGAATGCGCATTGGTCGGGATCAAGAACTGGAGCTTTCAGTGGGTTTTTTTGGTTTAATCATCGGGTTTGTGAGCATCCGATGGCAAGATGTGGAAAATGGGGTAGAAAAGACAAGAGTTCTATGTTTTTTCAAAAGGTTTTTCAACCCTTGGGGGCCAAATCCGTGAAATAGTGCCACATGGAAACATGGGTTGTACCACATACAAAAATTGGACAGGCAGAGTCGGGATATATGATCTAGGCCATGAGGCCATTGTGGGCATGAGTTGAGAGAGAGAGAGAGAGAGAGAGAGAGAGAGAGAGAGAGAGAGAGAGAGAGAGAGAGAGAGAGAGAGAGAGAGAGAGAGAGAGAGAGGTCTCATGAGCCGTGGCTATGGAACTGGAATTTTTGGGCACTGTGTGCATGCAAAGGTTGGGCTTGGGGGTGGGTTTTGTCATTCATTGGTAGGTGACAATGGTTAGACAACACTTAGCACCTGTGCTGACATGACAAGGTAGTGCCCATGGGGCACATTCACACCAAGAGGGGATTCACCCCCCCAAATATTTTATTGAGGTTCAACTCTCACTTGAAGGGCATCGACGACGTTGTCTTTGCCCCCTTGGGTGCTAAGTGTATAAAAGAGAGAGACGTGGACTTGAACACCCTAAAAAAATTCTAAGTTGAGGGGCCTTGATGGGCCAATCAAAAGCCAGAGATGCCAAAAACTGAAGGGCCCTCAATAAGAGGTTGTAAAAAAATAGGCAAGATTTTTCTCTCTTTTTTGGGGGAAGAGAAATGAGACCATTGAGAGGAGTTCTTGCACAGGGAAGTGAGCCTTTGGGAGCTTTGAGAAGTGGTTTTTCTTGTTAAAGCTAACCATGGCACCGGCTCTCTGAAGCCTATAAGAATTTTTGAGGAAGAAAATAAATCATTGTCACATCGGGTGTCATGCCCCTATTCATCTTCTCTTTTACACTACTCTTGTGAAATCTGTGGTGTGGTGTGTGAGAGTGGATGTATGCCAAACTAGTGGTGTTCCATATTACAAAGCTAGAGAAAAAGAGAGGTGTGGTGTGAGTAGAGGGTTGTGGAATGAGCAGTGTGGAGTTAGTGTGCTTGCTCGTGGTGCTATAAAGGGTGCATGAGTCAGTGGAGTGTGTAGGCAAGGCCCTAGTTGTGTGAATGATCTTTTTTGAAGGTGAATTTTAGAGGAGAGACGTGCTATGAATACCCTGAGCTATAAAGGGACATTGAGCTGTGTGTGTTGGGCATGTTCCCCATTCCCTCTCCAACATGAAACTTGTTTGGGCAGCATGGTTGATTTTTTATAGCTCTAATACCAACTTGAAGATAGTTCGTCTGTCAAGAGAAGCATATCTCAAGCCACCATGATCTCCAAAATGGAATGAGTTAAACACTTATGATAGATATTCCAGGTTGGATGGTTAGAGTTTGTTTAGCTCAAGTTATGACTTCAGATTAGACAAGACTAGAATGAAATGTAAGACTGGAATTGAAATATAGATTGAAGTGGAAAATAATAAATAACATTGAAATTGGAGATTGAAACTAGCATATAGTCAAGTAGTATAGACGAATACAACAGTGTGAGCCAAGTCTACTCTCAGCTCAATTAGAGTTATAGAGCTACAAGTACATAAAGATAGTTGAGAAGAGATCAAGAGACCTAAATATCTCCAAAATGAATTAGTAAGACCTATAAATAGCCACTGGTTTGGACCTTTGCATGAATTTCCATTGTACCAATTACCACAATAACTACCCTTGGGAATTACCAACCTTGTTGCCTGCCTACTAGAGGTTGTTCCCATTGTCTACTAGTGGTTGCCACCCACTGTCTATAACCAATGTATGATCATTCTTACAAGAATGTTCTGAGAACACTAATCAAAGAATTTGATTATAAGACCTTAGTTGAAACTAAAATATCATTATGGAAAAACAAAGAAACTCCGATTTTTGTGTGTGGAACTTTAGTGAATGAGAGTCTAAAGCAAGAAGATTTTATCTTGGATCAAGATGTCAAGGATGCGGACTACATTCTAGAGAACTTCCCTGGACATCTTCTTTAACCATTTAGTGGACTCACATATTGGTGACCATGCATGTTTGTTTCAATGAGTAGTAACACCCACCATACTTTGTGATGAGGATGGCTATGACATTGTTCCAATCCAAATAGTAACTATTGTGTAACTTGATGTTAGGTGCAGTGGAATGACTGTTGTATTTTCTCAAGATTAGTGATCTTTATCGCTCAAGGTTCCTTTTAATTCTTAGGGAAGGAGAGAGCCTTCCGTCTTGTAGAGTGCTATGATCACAACACAAAGTGAGTGGACACTGTGCGTGCAAGTGAATGAGACTGAGAGAAGGAGAGAGAAGAGATACGACACCCGAGAGGTTGTAAAACCCTCCTTCGAAGTTCCCACTCTCGTCGGCAAGAGTGGTCTATGTCTTGATTGCACAAAGGTGTACAATGCGTATGCAATGGACTATATATGCAACTTGGTCTATGCCGATGACGACGATGGTGACGATGACGACGACGACGATGGCTGAAATCTGAGATCTTCTAACTGCTGAATTTCGGGACTGTTTTGGCTGCGTTTTGATGGCTGAAAATGGGGGAGCATATGCAACCAATCTAGGGCTGATTTGCTATGAAGTCATAGGCTGAAAACGTTGTGTATATGCTGCAGATTAGGACTGAAAGTAAAAAACGCTGATGCATGGCTGATGCTAGCAAAAACGCTAATGCTGATCTGGGCCGGAAATCCAAAAACGCCAATGGACTGATTTGGGGAAAATGCTAGAAAAGCTGATGAGTCTGCTGGCGATGACAGTAATCTGCTAACGCTAGGGTGCTGGTGGTGTTGACGATCCAGGCTAGGCTGAAAACGCCAGATCTTGCAGGTCGGCGAGGATGGGATCTCCAAAAACGCCAAGGTGCTTGAGGGGGTACTGCTGAGAAGTTGCCTGTTGAGCGAGAATCTCCTGCTGCCTCTTCTGCCAGAAAGTGTGAACTTTGGTTTGCTTATATATTAACTTAGAAAAATTGCCCTACCTACTTTTGTAGGAAAGTCACTTAAAAATAATAAGTGAAAATCCCAATAAATAAGAAAATAGGCTAAATACACTGGAAAATTCTCCTAACTGATGCTAATGGATTCTGATGGGAATTCCGATGATCATGATGTGTGCAACCGGAGGATATGCATCTATGCTAAGTGACCGGGCATGCACGGTCTACAAATAGACTCACAAAAGTGTCAGATCACTGCTATTCTAAACTGATCGGATTGACTGAATCCTGATGTGGTGTAGCTTTTCCACGGACACATAGGGTTGGGATGTGTCACGTGACATCCCCTCCTTTTCAAAGTGAGGTACTGGTACCAAATTGTATGGCGTCGAGGGAGATTGCCAACGGCAGCCGAAATCCTAGAAGGGACTCTTCGCCGGCCCACTCTGTTGTGTGGGTCGAGCGGTACTTGAACTTCATAAAGGTCTGCAATGCTTGCTTCTTTGGGCCGCGCCGAAAGCGACACAAAGTCTTCTGAATCTCCTTCCTTGCTTCAACCTTATCTGGAGTCCTGCTTCTTTCGTCTTCAAGAATCTCCATGGCTGAAAAATCCTGAAACAATCTCCAACACAAAACCATGAACATACCCATTCCATATACAGTGAAGGAAAAAAATCTTGTCTTCTCTAAAGACTGTGTATGCAATGTAGATGAACATAGAAACGGAGTGACAACCCGTTCATCAAACACATGCAAACAATGAGGTCGAATCTTTTCTATTTGATCGAAATCAATCAACTGTGGAAAATCACAATGGAAATGCCCATGCTTGGTGCTCATACAATCATGTGCTCGTTCAGAAACTGTGTCATGCCAAGGAAGAGACATGGAATGTGAAATCCTGACATACAAACTTTTCAACTTTTCATGCACAATCCGCATACATTCGTGCTCATCCATGAGAGAAACGTGCTCAACATACAATATGTCATGCCTAGGAAAAGGGATCACGTAACGATGCTGACTAAAATACAGGAAAACGTCATGAATGAAACACTCGAACAATGCGTGCGTATGAATCATGCGAACACACAATACTTCCTATGATGGTTCTTTGGACCAAGGCTCGAGAACCAAGATCGCTTTGTCCCGAATGATCGAACGTCCTGTGGGGGTTCTTTGGAGCTCGACTCGAAAGCCAAGATCGGATCTTCGTGATTGATCGAATCTACAACAAGGTTAGCTTCCCTAGAAAAAGCATCAACTAACACATCATCCTTGTGAACAATCACATCTTCTTCATGCAACTCATCATGCTTGTGAGAAATCACATCTTGATCATGCAAATCATCATGCTTGTGAGAAATCACATCTTGATCATGCAAACCATCATGCTTGTCATTGTCATCCAAATCATTATGCAAATCATTGGAATCCAAATCATCATGCTTATCATTGTCATTCAAATCATCATCATGCTTCACACAATCATGCAAATCCTTTGTATCATGCTATGGAGAAAAAGAGACTGAGAGAGTCTCCTTATCTCGAATCCTTTCAACCTTGTCCTGCATATTAGCAATGAGAGATGGAGAAGGAACAATGTCCTCTCCATGAAGACAGTAGGAGAATCACTCTTGGCATTAATCGTTAAAGTGCTAGCCTTCCAATCAACGAGAGGGTTGATTTCACGGAACCATTTCATGCCTGAAATCATATCACATCCTGAGAGAGGAGAAACAACAAATCTTCTAGTGAAAGCAGTCTGTTGAATTGCAAACAACACATCAAGGCACCCCTTCGTGATGAGAGCATCCATACCAGATCTCGGACTAACTTCTACGCGGGCTCTCTCAACAAGCGAGGGGCTGATCACATCATGCATACTACCTGGGTCAAACAATATGACAAAACGGTGCCCCGACGTACGACTATAGCATTTAATGAGAGAATCATCAATGGGAGGGTCCTGAGAAACTTTGAGCACAATCGTGTTATCATTCATTGCATTGACAGATGTAGTGGGAGCTGTGGGTTCTTTAGATTCATTCGATTCAAGCTTAGGACATGTGACAATGAAAACAACGACCTTCCTTAGAATAAGTGCTTTGTTCTTCCGAAGTGATGTAACCTCCTACAATTCCTTGTGCTACCTTATCATCTGGAGTAAGCTTAGGCTTAACAGTTGTGTTAGCCTTACCCTTAGATTCATTGGAAGAATTCTTTGATGAGAGACTGTTGGTAGATTGGTTAGAAGAGTTATCATTCTTACCGTTCTTACCGTTCTGAGGAGTCTGCGATGTACTTGCGGAAGTCTTGTTCTCCTTAGGCTTTCCCTTGTTGTGCTTCATCTCCTGTGCTAGAGCAATCGCTGCCGCCTTGTTGAGATCGATTGGATCGAATGCCTCGACATCGTACTTGATATACTCGTCCAATCCAAAGAGAAAAGCCTCTTTGCGCTCATCATCCGACATGCGTAATTGGGTATCTAGCTACAAAACACAATTAGAAAAAGACATAACCGACATACCATTTTGCTTGAGAGTGCGCTAGTCGTCCTTCAATCGTGCGAGGTACTGAGGTGGCATAAACCGCGCCTTGGGCTTGTCTTGGAAATCAGCTCAACTAAAAGAGAGGGACGTGAAATCGTCGGCTGCCTCTAGGTGCGCGGCTAGCTGTGCCTCTTGCCATGCGTGGTACCAATTGATGGCATCACCGGCAAGGTACATAGCTGCCGTCAAAACTTTGCTATTCCCTGTCTTCTTAGTTGTCGCAAAATAAGCATTAAATTGATGCAACCAAGAATGAATAACTGTAGTACATCTTACCGTCATACTTACTAAAAGTCAACTTTTTTATAACTGGATGGTTGGAATCCGCGTCGTGGCTTGCGCCATTCTACGAACTTCCACGATCTTTGGGTGGTTCGGTCTTCGAGGCTACGATGTGGGAAATAAACTCTTGATGACGAATTTCCCTTTGAGCCTCTCGTTCATCGCGCTCGCGTTCAAAAGCAAGTCGATGTTTTTCGTGTTTTGCGGCAAGAGCAATGCGCTCTCATTCCTGAGTAAGGCGATTTTCATCGCGCTCGCGGTCCTTGGCTTCTTGTGCTTCTACTTTGCTTGCGAGTTATGCCAATGCAACTCGATTCATTTCTTGTTGTTGTGCCATCATGTCCAACATCGACTTGACCATCATCTCCATAGGAGTGAGTGCAACTCATGGTGTAGATGGCGAAGGGGGAGGGTCGAAAAAGTCCTCGGTGGGGAAAAATCTTCGCCACCTCTCTCATGCTCATCACCTGTATGCGAAGTATCCATTCCGCTTTGGGTGACGACCATGCACTATAATCTTGGGTTCTGAAGTTCGCGAGGAACTTGGGTTCTTGAGGGTCTTGAGGTTCTTGAGGTCCTTGATTCGTGAGAATCTAGGATTCTTGAGGTTCTTGAGTCTTGAGGGTCTTGGGTTCTTGGGGTTCTTGAGGTTTTCTTTCGCTTGCAAACCGCGTTGAACAAGGATCTTCTCGTCACCTGAGTTCTACCCTTTTCTGCGGGCGCACCCCTTGGCGGTCTTGCGCTCACACCAAGGTTGCTTTTTCCCACCTCACGTCGATTGGCCGGCCGCTAAGTGCACGGTCCGCTCTCAATGAGTGAAAAGAGACACAAGGGGAGGTTGGACAAGCCCTTCTTTCTTGGGATTCCTGTCACTCTTCAACAAATCACGATTAGGAATCGCCACGCCCAAGTAAACTTGGGTTCGTTCGATCACAACAAGCAAAAAAATTATTGTGGTTCTTTCCTTGAGTAACGCAGAACACTTCCAAAGCTCTGATACCAATGTTAGGTGCAGCGGAATGAATGTTGTATGTGATCTTTATCGCTCAAGGTTCCTTTTAGTTCTTAGGGAAGGAGAGAGCCTTCCGTCTTGTAGAGTGCTATGATCAAAACACAAAGTGAGTGGACACTGTGCGTGCAAGTGAATGAGATTGAGAGAAGGAGAGAGAAGAGATACGACACCCAAGAGGTTATAAAACCCTCTTCCGAAGGCCCCACTCTCGTCGGCGAGAGTGGTCTATGTCTTGATTGTACAAAGGTGTACAATGCGTATGCAATGGACTATGCAACTTGGTCTATGCCGATGACGACGATGGTGACAATGACGACGACGACGATGGCTGAAATCTGAGATCTTCTAGCTGCTGAATTTCGGGACTGTTACGGTGGCTGAAAATGACTGTTTTGGCTGCGTTTTGATGGCTGAAAATGAGGGAGCATCTGCAAGCAATATGGGGCTGATCTGCTACGAAGTCATAGGCTGAAAACACTGTGTATATGCTACAGATTAGGGCTGAAAGTCAAAAACACTGATGCATAGCTGATGCTAGCAAAAACGCTAATGTTGATCTGGGCCGGAAATCCAAAAATGCCAATGGGCTGATTTGGGGAAAAACGCTAGCAAAGCTGATGAGTCTACCGGAGATGGCAATAATCTGCTAACGCTAGGGTGCTGGTGGTGTTGACGATCCAGGCTAGGCTGAAAACGCCAGATCTTGCGGGTCGGCGAGGATGGGATCTCCAAAAATGCCAAGGTGCTTGAGGGGGTACTGATGAGAAGTTGCCTGTTGAGCGAGAAGCTCCTGCTGCCTCTTCTGCCAAAAAGTGTGAACTTTGGTTTGCTTATATATTAACTTAGCAAAATTGCCCTGCCTACTTTTGGTGTTTGATCAACAAGTTTTCTCTATACTAGGATGTGATAAATGAGCTAGAAGAGGAAATTGTTCTTACGAAAGCGTCTGGCTCTTAGAAAGAGAATATAAGAGAAAACTATTTCTACAAGGAGGGAGAAAAATATTTTATTTTTTCCAATCAATGATGTAGACACTAAGATAGGTATAGAAAGAAAAGAGAAGCTAAATTGCTCAGAACCAAGCCAAGACTATGCTAAAGAAAAAAAAAATCATAATGGTAAAGGCTAATGTTTGCATTAAACACAAGATGATAGGTGGATACCTCACCTTGGACTATGAAAACAAGTTGAGGCAATGTCCACCCAAAAAAAAATAAAAAAAATGACATATAGTTTGATGCCTGTAAACAATAGAACCCTTAAATTTATGATGTTTGATAACCTTGCTACACCTCAATTGCATACACCAGCATTGGTATGCACCTCGATTTGAAACCCCCTAGTTAGAAATTTCCAACCCATAGAAAGAAATTTGTAATCGTCAAGCATAAAACCCTCCCTCTACAACTTATTTGCTCATAAATTCCCAAGATTTTGATGAAGAACCCCATGTAGAGAAGATTCAAAAACCTTCCTCTGGTTCCGTAGTCTACTTAGTCTTGTTCTACCTGCTCTCTTTCTTGCAAAGCACAGGATGAAGAAGAAGGAAAATTCTCTTCTTCCTTCTCCCTTATTTGATGATCCACAAAAGCTCCCCTCAAGATTTTTCCCTTCGTATGCTCCAAGCACACCTTCTTCCCTCTCCACTCAATACAAGAGAAAGAAAATGACAAAAAATCCTTTCTTCTTTCATCTTGCCCCCACTCCCTTCAAACCTTGATCTCTTTGTCATATCCTTCTCTTCTCGAAGGATTCTGTGAGAGAGAGAGAGAGAGAGAGAGAGAGAGAGAGAGAGATGTTACCATATACATATGGTAGTGATGTGTGTGAACAAACTTAGGATCGCGGGGGCATTTTTTTCCTCACTAGGAGTTTTTTCCCCTCGCGCATTGTATATACGCCCATTATTCTAGGGCTACCCATCTTTCCATTGCACACTTAAGTAAAACACTCTTTGTTGTGTGCATTGAGATTCCATTGTCTTCTCCAAGCTATGTGTGTTTTCTTGCAACCCTTATTCCAACAATTGGTATAAGAGCATAGGTTGCGTTCTCCTAGGCTTAGTCGCTAGCAGCTCCAGCACATGCCTACTCACTTTTTCTGATTTCTATGAGCTTTGACAAGCGTTCGTAGATCGACTAAAATTTTGGGAGACCTCAAAGAGCTGTCTCCTGAAATTTTTCATTCGGGCTCATTTCGACCTCCATTTCCACTACTACAGGCAGTACTGCATATGCTATTTTTCCATTTTGTGCAAAAATTTTGTCAGTGTTGTTTTTTGCATAACAGTCCCTTATGGTCTTCTATGGTTTGTGCTATATAGCACGTGCTATTTCCACTCTCCCTCTCTTCTTTTTGAGCACTTTTCACATGAGGTGTAACATTTATCATGGTTGACAACAACACAGATGTGTTCAAGATGTTTGCTGCTGAGGACAAATTGAATGGGGAGAATTACCCTTTTTCGGCTTATATGATGCAACATGTTCTTGTGCCAAAGGGCGTTTGGAACATTCTGCAGGGCATTGATGTACGTCTTGGTTCTGAGGATACAGATGATGTTCACGATGTTGCAGGACTTACTGAAAGGATTGCTGCTGTTAGAGTTGTTTTGCCTACGACATAACAGGGATGTAAAGGAAGTGCGGGCTCATGCGTTGATTGTGTTGTGTGTAAAGTGCACCATTACTCCTCACATTTATTCAGTAGCAAAATCTGCATAACAAGCTTGGGATATTCTGGCTGGTCTTTATGCAAGCCACAATGAGGCAAAAATTGCATTGCTGCGTAAAGAGCTGGAGTCAAAGATTATGCATGAGGAAGATGATATGGAAACTTTACTTGCTGGTGTCAAGGATATTAATGAGAAACTTATTTATGTAAGTGAAGTTATTTCAAATAGCTCCCTTGTGCAGACTGTTCTTGATGCCTTGCCAGACTCTTACCAAACTTTTGCTAGTTCTTGGAGACTTATGACCCAAGGAAATCATGAAGTTGTCAAGTTTGATGCATTGTGCACATTGCTATTACGAGAGTCACTTTCCCAAAAAAAAAGAATTAGACAATGTGCACTTAAACATGCTTTTATTGTAGCCCTAATGATTCTGCTGAAGCTATTCGTTTGGGAAATTCTAGCAATAAGGAAAAAAAGAAGATGCATTGCTATTATTATAAATCTAATGATCACTTGATCAAGTAGTGTCCTAAGTTGAAGGCCAAAGACCGTAAGAAGAAATAGGGTGGTTCCACTGCAAATGTTGGTTCCACTACAAATGCAGCTATTGTTGAGTCTTCTGTGAAAGGAGACTGTGATGCTAATATTGATGCAGAATGAGATTTTATTACAAAGTGTACCTATAATCCTAAGCACTATTCATGATGCATGCATCAGTTTCTGTAGATTCACATGTGTGGTATTTTGATAGTGGTGCTACAAAGCACATTACCTCACATCGTGATTTGTTCACCCCTCTTGAGTCTTTTCCTCATTCACTTACTTGTGCCAACAATGCCTCTTATCCGGTTCAGGAAGTTGAAAAGATTGTGCTTACTGTTGTAAATGGCAGTTGTTTCACACTTGTTGTTGCAGTTTATGTACCTAGGATCAAGAAGAATCATTTGTCTATATTTGCACTTGCTAGACTTGGTCTTGTAGTCAAATTTGTGGAGGATAGATATAAAGTATATTATCTCAAATTTGGGTGATGAAATTGTCGCATCTGGCATTTTATGCTATGGGTTGTATAAGCTCACTTTGTATGACAAGTATGGGTAGAATTTTGCAAATGTAGTTGTAGATTCAAAGGCTATTTTAGATGCAAAATTTTTGCATGCAGGTTTTGGTCATCTGAATTTTGCTAGTTTGCTGCGTTTGCAGAAATCTGATATGGTTGCTTCTTTGCCGCCTCTTGAAGCACCTGTCAAACATATTTGTGAAGGCTGCATTTTGGGTAAAATGCAGTTTGGGTAAAATGCACCATTCGAAGTTTCCAAAGGATGGTTTAATTAGGGCCACATGTGGGTTGCAACTTGTGCATAGTGATGTTTGTGGGCCGATGCAAACTCTGTCCTTGGGCAGTTACCTTTACTTCGTGACTTTCATTGATGATACTCCAAGCATGCATGATTATTTCCGCTTAAAGCGAAGTCTGAACTATTTTTCTGTTTCAAACAATTTTTGGGTATGGCTGAGAATGTCTCGAAATGTACTATGGGCACCCTCCGTTCCGATCAAGGGAGGGAGTATATCTCTTATGAATGTAATGCATTTTCTTAGCAAAATGGTGTTACTGAGAGGAAAAACGGGTCACTTACAAAAATGGCACGATGTATGGTCAAAAGTCAAGATTTGTCGCATTCTTTATGGCTTGAGGCCATCATGTGTGCCACTCATGTACTAAACAGGTGTCCTACAAAAGCTTTGTATTCTATTACTCCATATGAAGCATGTCATGATAGAAAGCATTCAATTGAGCACATGCATGTTTTTGGCTATTTTGCATATACTTTCATTCCACAAACACAACACAAAAAATTGGATGCTAAAGCTTAAAAGTGTATTTTTGCTAGTTATAATGCTAAAATCAAAGGTTACAGGTTGTATCATCCACAAACAAAGCGTATTTTGGTTTCATGGGATGTTGTGTTTGTGGAAGATTTTGTTCAACCCTTGTTGTCATGTACTAGAGACATCAATGTAAGATCACATGAAATTTATGACACTTAGTTACCTTTTTTCAGTGGTGGAGTACAAATGTAAATTCTAATGAGGCAAATGTACAGCCTATGGGGGTTTCTAAAAATGTTACAGATCAGCTTATTACTGATGCAGATGTACATGACGTACTTGATGAGGAAAGGGCTAAGAATGAGGAGGCTAGAGGTATTCCTAAATGGCTGGTGCATACTTTGTGTGACAGTAAATTGGATGCACCTTTGTTTAGTTGTACTCGTTCAGGTTCTCCCATGCATCTTATGCATCAGATTATTGTGCTTTGGTTGTGTCTAGCTTACATGATATTGAAGAACCTCTATCTTTTGATGAAGCACAAAATTCAAAAAATTGGATGGTTGCCATGCAATCAAAATATGATGCACTTTTAGAAAATGACACGTGGACTTTATGTGATTTTCATCCTAGGAAAAAGGCCATTGGTACAAAGTGGGTTTACAAGTTGAAATGCAAGCCAGATGGTGAGACTGATCGTTATAAGGCTCGACTTGTAGCAAAGGGTTATGCATAACAAAAAGGCATAGATTATGAAGAGACTTGTGCTCCCACTAATGGGCATTCTCTATGTGCATTGGCAGCTCATTTTGGTTGGGATGTACATGAGTCAGACATTGCTATTGATTTCTTGAATGGTGACACATTTGAGGAATTTTATGTAACGCAGCCTCGTGGTTTTGTCAAGAAAGGACAAGAGGATACGGTGTGCAAATGTAACAAAGCTTTTTATGGGTTGAAGCGAACTCCTTGTGCTTGGTATGAGAAGGCTGACACTCATTTGGTTAAACGAGGCTTTCGTAATTGTCCAATAGAAAGCACATTGTATGTAAAGCATGAGGGTGATGTACTTCTCATTGTGGTTCTTTATGTTGATTACTGGGCCAAATAAGAGACATATTGTTGAATTTAAGGCTAATTTAAATGCTACTTTTGAGATGAAAGATTTGGGGATGTTTCATCATTACTTGGGTATACAATTTGAGCAGTGTGATGATGGTATTGCCTTGTGTCAAAAAAGTTACGTAGAGACATTGCTATGTAAGTTTGGACTTGAGGATTGCAAACCTTGCCACTCCCATGGAAACAGGTTTGAAATTGAGTCTTCATGATGCTGGTGATCCTATAGATATCGCTCTTTGGATGCCTCATTTATGTATGCAACACGAGGCCGGATATTCAATTTGCGCTCTCACAAGTCAACAGATTTATGCATAGCCCAGGGTCTAAGCATTGGCACGCTGTCAAAAGGATTTTTTGCTACTTGAGTGGAACTTTACATCTTGGCTTGTTGTATCCCAAGGAAGGACCAGACTTGCATGCTTTTTTGAACTCAAATTGGGCTGGTTGTTTTGACACGCGAGTGTCCACAAGTGGTTTTTGTTTCATGCTTTGGCAGCTCATGTATATCATGGTTAAGTAAGAAGAAACCTACTGTGGCCACTTCTAGTTGTAAGGCTGAGTATAGGAAAGTCTTCACAGCTACGATTAAGTGTGTATGGATCAAACTTCTTATGGCTAATTTGGGTGTTGGAAACGACACTGCCAACACTATCTACACTAACAATCAGAGTGCATTGGTAGTTGCGAGGAACCCAATTTTTCATGCTCACACAAAGCACATTCAGCTTATTACCACTATGTCAGGGACAGGGTCTCAACAAGCTACGGTTAAGTGTGTATGGATCAAACACCTTATGGCTAATTTGGGTGTTGGACACGACACTGCCAACACTATCTACACTAACAATCAGAGTGCATTGGCAGTTGCAAGGAACCCAATTTTTCATGCTCACACAAAGCACATTCAGCTTATTACCACTATGTCAGGGACAGGGTCTCAGCAAAATAGATCAGCTTCGCTTATGTGCCAACATAGGACAACCTTGCAGATCTTTTCTCAAAGTCATTGTCTCATGAGAAATTCAAAGATTTTCACAAAGCTTTGGGCTTACTCTCCTTTGTGGGCTGATCATGTCCTCAAGGCATGGCACTTCCCTTTATTCATGTGACAAATCTCGTTCACCGCATCACTCCAAGGGGGTTTGTTACCATATACATGTGGTAGTGATGTGTGTGAACACACTTCAGACCGTCGAGGCATTTTTTCTCTCACTAGGAGGTGTTAGGAATTGGATCGTGCTAGCTATGGTGGATCAAAGAGAAACATGGTGCAAGTGTGTGAGTGTGTGTAAGCAAGGTTATCACTCAAGGGAATTAGGTTCCAAGATAGAATTAGCTTGGACTCATAAACACAATCTTGAGTATTGACTTATCTTAGCACAAGCTCACCATAGACAAGCATGTAGTGCAAAATGAGTTGTTTATTGATTCAAGAAATGAGCTTTAAGTAGCTCTACAGCCTTGCTTCACAGTATGTGGGATAAATCCACTCTGCTCTCCTTGACTCACACCTTAGGACAAATCTCACACTTTACAATCCTCCCCTTGAGGTTTGGACTAAGATAAGATACTGAAGATGCATGATCCACACAGGCTAACAAAATCCACACAGGATGGTGATATCCACACAGGAAAATAAAGTCCACAAAGGATGGTGATATCCACACCGGATGGTAAAATTCACACAAGAAAGATCCACAAAGGATGGTGATGTCCACACAGGATGATAAGTTGGTATCCACAAAGAAAAAAGTCCTCCCCTACAAGTAGAGAGTCTGCATCTTCAAAATGGGTCTTCCCAAATGCTGCCTTCGTCTTCGTCCTTTTTGTCTTCTACTATGTGAGTTAATCCTCTGTCAGGTCTCTTGCCTTCGTTGCTTCTGCTGCTGCTGCTTTCGCCACTGCTGCTGCCTCCACTTGAGTAGCACCGAGAAGGAGGGTGTACCTTCCTACCACATTTGTTGCAAGGTTTGTTTGTGTAACAATCTTTCGCTACGTGTCCCATTCTTCCACATTCATAACACTTTCATCCGTTTGTCGATGTTGATGGCGAATATCTTTCCCTTGAAGATGTTGCGATGAAAACTCCTCCTGATGGGATAAGTGAATCTCTTTGCTTTCTTTCTTCTGCTTGGACTGAGTTGATGACATCTTGGAATGGTGGTGCTGGTTCTTTTTCTTCAAGAATTGTGACTAAGTGGTCATAAGAAGGTGGAAGTGCACTTAAAGGTATGGCCACTTTGTCGTCTTCTGGTACTTCAACTTGAATGTAAGTGAGTTGTGTGACAATGCTCTTAAGCCTGTTCACTAGGCTAGCAATATCCTCCCCTTCAATCATAGTCACTTTGTAAAGCTGTCTTTTAAGACTAACTTTGCTTCTTTTGGCCCTAGCTCCAAAATTAATTTCTAGGACATGACAGGCTTCATGTGCATGCTTACATTCGTCTATGAAATGCACGTAGTTGTCATGTAAGAAAGTGATGATGATTCCCAATGCTTGTTCGTCTTTGGTCAAATTTTGTGCACTTGCTATGAGTGTAGATGCCCTAGTGTGCACTCCATCGGGTTCGGCTTGTTGCTCTAAGGCAGTGCTAATGACAGACCACAAACATTTTTTCATAAGGTAGCCTCTTAACTTCATTTGACAAGTGTGAAATCCCTCCCCATTGAATTTCTCTATTCCCTTGTCCCGCATTTGTGCCAATAGAGGGGTCTTAGCTTAGGAGACTCTCCTAGCCAGTGTCTGCCTCTTTACACGATGCACAATTGATGATAGAAAAATCTATTTGCAAAATTTTATGCTTGGTTGCAAGATTTCAATTTTAATGTCACTTTAATAAAAAAATTCTCTCAATGTGAAGTACCTCTTCACTCGAGGTGAAGTAACCCTTCACATACACCTTTGAGTTCTTCTTTGATGGCTGAAATGAACCTTCGAAGTTGGCTTTGGATGTCTTTGAAGCTCCCTTTTAAAAGCTGCTTGAGGCCGCCTTTGAATGCCGGTGTAGAAGCTTTGCAAAAAACTTTGAGGCTTGAGGGGTTAAATTGACTTGAGCTTGGGAGCTTTGGGCCTCTTGGGTGCTCGAAGGCTTTGAAGGCTTTGGTGTGCTTGCCTTGGAGTATTTGAGGTTGGGAGCAGCGTGGGAATGGGGTTTTTAAGTGGGCTTAAGGCTTCGAGCTTTTGGGGCCGCGGGATATGGGGCTAAAGCTAGTGGGCAAGTCAAGCTAAGGCCTTTGAGGCAGCATCGTGGGAAGGGGGGCCCAACAGGGGCGGACCCGAAGTCTTTATACAAAACGCTTGAGCACGTAGGCACGTGACCGAACGGCGGGAATCAGGCCGGGTGGGCTCCGAGCAGTCGGGCAAGCGGACGTCCGTTGGCCAATTGAACAGTTGGGCAGGTGCGGGCGCGGACGGCCGGTCGGGCTCAGTTCGGACCCGAAAAGAGATTGCAATGCGATTGAGCGCCTAGTTGAAGTCCGCCTTGGGCGCCTTAGTGTGTGTGGCCCCTTGTGGGTTTGACTTCGCCAAAAAAAGGCTGTTCCCACCACGTGGGCTTACAAGGAGGGTGATGGTGTGGGAAAAAGTTGATGAGCATTGAATGCTCTCTTAGGCACACACACATAGTGCCCCTGTCCCTTTGTTCTGCAGAAAATTCCAGAGATTGAGCAAAACTCAATTGGGACATTAATCGTTGAGTTTTAACTCAAATTTGGCATTCTTCGGCTCAATTGAAAGCTCTCGAGAAGAGCTTGTAGCACACACAAGTAAGGAAAGGGAATGGAAGCTAGAAAAGGATATTATGCTTGGTAAAGAATCGCATTATTTGAGTGGAACACCGTGTAATAAGTGGCCTAATTAATTATGCAAGAAGCTCTAATCACATCCGTTCTTTCTTATTCCATCAATAGTAGTAGTGGCACTTCAATAGTACGAGTCCATCACTAACGGAGCTCAAAAGAATAGAATGTAATTAGTGTTGAGCATGATAAGCAATAGAAGAGAAAACTTAATGGATCTAGCTAATGATAATTAAGGAATGCTAATTGTACAAACACGCAAATGCATAATAGCAAACCTAGCTAGCATAACCTAAAGCTCTGATACCAACTGTTAGGAATTGGATCGTGCTAGCTATGGTAGATGAAAGAGAAACATGGTGCAAGTGTGTGAGTGTGTGTAAGCAAGGTTATCACTCAAGTGAATTAGGTTCCAAGATAGAATTAGCTTGGACTCATAAACACAATCTTGAGTATTGACTTAGCTTAGCACAAGCTCACCATAGACAAGCATGTAGTGCAAAAATGAGTTGTTGTTTATTGATTCAAGAAATGAGCTTTAAGTAGCTCTACGGCCTTGCTCCACAGTATGTGGGATAAATCCACTCTCCTCTCCTTGACTCACACCTTAGGACAAAGCTCACACTTTACAGGCGGTTCTTTCCCCCATGCATTGTGCATTCTAGGGCTACCTATCTTTCCATTGCACACCAGGTAAAACACTCTTGATTGTGTGCCTTTGAGCTTCCTTCATCTTCTCCAAGCTGTGTGTTTACAAGAAATTTCAGCCTGATAAAAGTGGGACAACTTGTAGAAGTTTACAAGTTTTTCTCAAGTGTAGTTAGAGTAAAGAAATACAGAAAGCGGCGCCAGTCTTTTGGGCCAACAAGGTGTTGTTGTCTACTTGGGAGTGCTCTAGGTGCCAAGTGGTAGTTTGTTTGAAGTGTTAATTCTAGTCACATTCTTATTTGTGAAGTTTCTCTATGTCGCAAAGTTTATCACGTAAAGATTCGGGTGAAAGCTAAAGTCTACCGCCCAACAGGCCGGTTTTATGGTTCCATCGCTGAGATAGAATCACTTTTTTCTTAAAGAGTGAGCCTTGGTTTTCAACGAAGACACAAAGCATAGGAACTTGGAATTACACTACAGCTGATACAAAAAATGAAACCATGGAAGAGGGTTCCTCTTCACAATATAGACAGGTTGTACTTCCGGTGTTGGAGGTTGGAGAGAGTTCACGACCACCACTGTTTGTGCCTTTTGTTGATGTGAATGCTCCACAAGTTTGAGGATTTATGACTGGGCAATTAGATGAGAATGCGTTCAGGACACAATTGGCTACTGTTTTGTGAATGCATTTTCTTGGTTGGTACAGAATCCTAAGTCTATGGAACATCTGCAAGCGCCACCAATGCTTGATGGGTTCACCATTCAGTCCCCCCCTATATAATATGCGTTCGCGTGGTATTAAAAAATCTCTCTTTTAACATGTCTAAATGAATAAAATGACCCCTTATATTAGGGTTTTTCTTCAAATTGAATATAAAACCCCCTTATTTTAATATATCTTTGTTAAATTTTCTAATTTTCTTTCATTTTAAAACCCCTCCTTTCAAAGTCGCGTTATACATTAACATGATTACATAGTGCACCCCCCGAGCACTAGAGTCACAATAGATAAGAAAAATTTCTCATGCAAGAGATTCCGTTGAGGCTCGAGCCCAAGTCCCTTGTGCGTTCCAGTAGTGCAAGGAGCACTCGCATGTTGTGGAGTCAATTGGAGCTACAAGGAGAATTCCTTTTGTCCACGAACAACTGGTTAGGACACTAGTTCCACATGCTTTACCAGTTAAGCTAGCCACCTTTCAGAGTCCAAATGTTGGTTTAAATGGAGAGAGGCGCTTAAGGAAAAAGTTCATCAAGCTTATCAATATTTCTACATATTACAACCTTATTGATCAACTAACCAAAGGCCTACCTTTCAAGAATTTTGGTACTTATGAAAATTGGATAATGATGTTGAATTCATGGCCACTTTATATACATCCATAGGTTTCTTAAAGAAATTTTGCCTTTAATGGGAGGTTATTTGGCAAAGGCTAGATGTGTGAGTTGGAATGTCTAGCTATCCACTTATTAACCACTTATACAAATTATTCATTAAATTCTTTTATTTCCATCACAGAGATTCAAGCTATTGTAAGGTTTGCAAGAGAGCTGCATACACTCCTCTCTCTCTCTCTCTCTGCAAAATTTTTGGAGCAACAAAGAAAATCTTAAATGCATATTTGAATATGCTCAAGGATTTGACATCATTAATACACCTATATTGTTTCAAGATTTTCTATAAGACCAAGGGTAACTGAACCTGGGATCCTCCTCCCTACCGCCCCTTATATAGGCTAGCTCCTAGCACTTGCCTCAAGCAGATCCCCAGTCCACACTGGTCCAACTGGCCCTTGGCCTAGGTCCCTGACCCCCTAAGTTGGGCCTTGCCCCGTAGGACCCTTGTCCTGACATTACTCCCCCCTTAAGGAAGAGTTTTCGTCCTCAAAAACACAAATAATAATATCTTCTTAAGAATACAGATGTTTTCTTTAATGATGTCCCATAAGTGAGCTAGTTGTCTGGATGACAGATAATTGGTGCAGTGAGGAGGTTCAATAAAACCAAGAGCAACATCTTGATTTTCAACATTTTTGTCCGTTTGCAACCACTTGGGTCTAAATGGTAACTCCATTTATAACTCACTTGAGTGCTGTAAAGGAATAACCACAACTAAGAGTCACTTGGGTCTAGAGTTGTCCAAAGGCATAACCAGTTTTCAGATCTTTTGAAGGTACTGGAATAATGCAAGGAAACCTTGGCGTAACTTTCCATGCAGTTGTGAGCCAGATTTCCTACTCTCCTGAGTATCTTGAAAGTCCGTAGATATGGAATGTCCTCGTATTAGAATTCTGAATAGTTTGGAACACAAAGAACTACATGTTCATCCCTAATGAAGGTTACTTGCCAACATACTTTGTCAGCACACCTGGTAAGTCCTTGACATATGAAAGTATTGCCACAATCTCCAACCCCACCACAAGAGGTGTTCAAAGGCGAAAATCGTACTTAAGCAAATTCTAGAATAGGGAGAAAGTCATTTATTCAGAAATGCGTTGTGCTAGCGTATGCTCTTAGCAGATCCTTTAGCACAAGATTACTCTTTGTAATCTGCCTATCCCCTTGGATAACTGACAGTACGGAGGTGTGTTTTCCTCACGGTTTACAGACAGTCGTCCCAGATGACCGGTAAATGGGGAATCACAGTAGTATATAACCATCGTGGTGAACTTGAAAAAATCTACAAACACCCAATCCGAGCCATGACCTCTGTTGGTGATTAGTAGACCCAAAAGTTATCTCATAGAGATAGTGCACATAGAGTGCAAAATGCTTCATAAGCAACAACCTGAGGAATATGCATGTCATTCCAAATCAGTCTTTGCTAAACACTAGGGCCCATAACACCTAGTGTGCATGCATTTAGCAAAAACTAACCCGAACCTGTATATCCATAATGATCCTTGCCAATACTTATGGCAAATGTGATGCGCCTAGCCCACATTGAAAGGAATGTAAATAGTTCTGAAAAGAAACTAAATACTTTTAGTTGCAATATTTTGCAAGCCTTGCTGAAACGTCTGAATCACAATAGAATATGAAACATTGATCACTTCTAGGTACAGACAATGAAACTTTTCATTAACAACTTATAGCCTTGCTATATGTATAAACAATCATCTGTAGTGTTGTTTAGCAGTACTTGTACCTTAACAAGTCATTCTAAATATCCGACAATTTCTGGCCACGAAATTGATCCTGATACGTCGTGCTAACAATGGTCCAGAAAATAGATGTGACCAGCACCTAGGGACTTTGTCCTGACACATAATTGAAATAATGGCGTCAATGTCAGTCCAAAGACGCATATTCTCCACATGTGGAATATGTCTCATGTAAGGATGTGTAAAAAGGAACATCCTTCAAGTACAAGATGTACTTGTGTGTGGAGATAACGGCAAATACTCTACGACGGGAGTGAGAGGGACCCTCATTCATTGCTCCACACTGGCTAAACCGAACTCCTTGAGTTCCTAGACCATGTTGTATCCCATGTGACAACATGTGCCAAATTGAACCGTACAAGTAGGATCCTAATAGTATAAGGCAGAAAGATAGATTGGACACTGGGTCCAAAATAATGTGCCGACATGCCCTTGGCATGGCTCTGTAACATTCAAGCGTACTTATTCGTCTTGAAAAACGAAGCAAAGCATACTAAAAATGGAATAACACCAAATCAATAGATGCGTACCTGGAAATTTGAACGTAATGTTCACTTATCCGTATTTAAATGGAGAGGAGCACGTCCCCTACCGAAAAAAAACAAACAGCATTGCACTGGGAACCCTGGGTGTTGCCTTTGCAATCGCAGCCCTTGGATAAGAATCTACGTAGCTAAACCCCTTGGTAAGACTCTTTGTAGAAACTGCTCAACTAGCACATAACGGTAACCAACATAGTCAACCGTGTTCAAAATGATTGGAATAAACTTGAAAAGTGTATCCGTCCACTACCACGTTTGGTAGATTGTGGAATTCTTTCCTTGAAAGTATAACTGGGAGAGATCAACTGTGATCCTGAATGCAAATCAATCTGTGATCCTTAATGCCTATGGAGTGATGTAACAATCACCCGCCGGGTCGTACCTCAAAAAGTATGTCCATAGACACGCCGTAGTGCTATAGTGAAAGCAAGAAATCCACAGAAGTCAGATGTCTAGCGCGTGTTAACAGCCATGTTGTCGCAACTGTGTGCTACCGCGAGACTCCGTGGTATAGTTCAGTTGTCTGATGTAAGTGCAAGAGTATCAAAAACTCAATGTGAGCATCGCACTAGAAACATATATTGCAAAAATGACACCCTAAACATCCGTAATGACAAGACTCTTGCTTGTCCATTAACGTCGATGTGTACTTCCTTGGGTATATCTTGAGAACAATCACCCAGAGAATGCCAATAGTTGGGTCGTACCCTTGCCCTGACATCGGTTATTAGCCTGTTTGGCTCATAGCCCTTATGCAAAATAGTGTTCAATCTACGAACCGATGAAGAATAATTTGAGTAGCGTCTTAGTCACGTGGTAGCTGTGAGTTAGAGCACCTTGGCCCAAGCTGACTCACGAGCAGAATATGTATCAAAAGCTTCTTAGAAGAGTGTCGTTATTCTTGAAAGAAATAAGAAGAGAGAAAAGGAGAGCATGTTGGGCTGAGGAACTTTCCTAAAGTGACGAGCTTGTACAAGTTGTGCCCAAGCTGTGTCCTCTGATGCATCTTATGCCGGACTTGCTGCTTACCCGAAAAGCATGCTCTGCCTGTATAACACTCTCATCAAGAGAGGTAACAGAAAATACAAGCCATAGCTTGACCCACTTACCATGTATGGGGTCGTGACTTTTCAAAAATGACTTAATATGGCACTTTGCCTGTGAAATAAGTCCTAGATTTAGGTTCCATGTAGTGGTATTATATGTTCATAGCATTCCAAAAATTTAAAAATCTGTAGCCATGCATATAGATTGTGAAGCCCTTGGCGAAAGTAATGGCCGCAAACGTGAGAGCCAAAACCATTAGTGCCGTGCACATTCTAAATTGGTAGGGATTCTGTGATATGATATCCCTATTGTAGTAGTTCCCCAAACTTGTGTGTCAATGCCCTGGGTTTGAAGTCAATGGACGGTATCATGACACACGGTAGAGCCTTGCTTCGCCGGAAACTGTCAAAGCACTTTGCTCTACACAACAACAACAGTTTCCAAAGTAAACGTGAAAACATGGAAAAAATAAGGAAAACTTAAAATCGTCTAACCTGGTCGTCCTACTATATATAATCCGTTTTCCCACGATTCCATAGAAGAAACGCGCTCAAAGATGGGTCCTAACCTTATCTGTTGCAAGAATGGTGGCGATCGTATGTACATGTACGTCATGAAATATACGCCCATCTGGCACGTATAAAATTACCTGCAAGCATATTGCCAAATCCTTCCCAAGTTTGTATGCTCATAGCAGATACCAAATGTGGGGAGTTTCAATGCAAGATGCATTAATTGAAGCCTTGCTTCATATACCTATGTCTGGTCTTATTGCCAACAAATGATAGTGACTACAGATGTCATAGCAAAGAGATTTGACCGTGTGGATCATACAGAAAAATTAACCTTGTCGAGGAATTTTAATTGAACTGAGCTAATATTGTGTAGGAAGCATCCACTGCCGGCTGTTAAAAACAGTGACAAGGAGTCGGGCCATGCCGAGCAACTTGCCTCCTACATCAAGGCAAGCAGTAGGATGTGCTAATCTCCTTGAGATTACAAAACATAGCAAATTGGCTATACTTTTGCATCAAAAGTGAACCACTGTGAAGCTGTGTTGCGGAGCAAGACGGTTGGTACTCAAGCCTTGCTTGATTCCAATCTTTAAACCAATCAAATTTTTGGCGCTTACGGTAATTGTCACAAGCCATGCTTGTGCTTTGCCATCGTAAAGGGTACGCACGTTTGGTGCATGACATAGCGATGCAATATGTTCCAAAAACTTTACCAAAACAAATGCAAAAGAGTATGCATACTGTAATACTAACTTATACCGACCTGACTTGCCGGCTTCTTGAACTTGCATGAGTAAATACTCACGCCGATGCGCCTTCTCGGCTTCTTGCTTGAAATTTCTACAACTTGTGACAATTTACACAAACAAAAAAACAGAAATGCGAAAGGGACTGTGTATCTGCTGGGAAGTTGACTTTGGACTATGTCATGCAACCATGGCCAGTGCCTTGCATGAGCATGCATGCCATGATTTTCGTATCCGTACGAATGTTCGCTGCTAGATCGTGAGCCATGCTCAAGTACCACAATCAACGCATCGAAGATTCTCGAATCAATAAACATAATCGTCTTTGTCGAGGCATGATGGGATCTGTCAATATCTAGGTTTGATCATCCTGTTGCATAGGTTGGACATATTGGAGCGCAAATTGACTGTGCTCGGAGCCTTGATCTTGTAGCCCTTATGCATCCATAGCAATCGCTTGCGGCTGTTGGGTGTGTGCCTTGGTGGACATGCACCCTTAATACCCTAAAAATTGGCCACTCTGTGACCATGGGCGGCGCCCCAAGTGTAAAAACCAAGAATAATGGCAATGGCTTGCTCCAGAACAGCGCGAGGAAGAAGGAAAAACGCATAGCGCTGTGTTGCTTTTTATGAGGCGTCACAAGGTTGAGAATTTCTCCCCTCATAGTCGCGATCCCATCGAAGTCGTTTGTACATGATTTCGACCAGGTCGACACTTGGTTTTCTCCCGCTCCAAGAGCGCCTGCACACGGCCGCTGTGTTCGGCTTCTTCACCTTGCTTAACGGCCATGCACACCCGATCCTCGACCTCGTTCCCAAGCTCGCATGATGGCTGGGCCTAAGAGAAAAGGAGAGAGAGAGAGAGAGAGAGAGAGAGAGAGAGAGAGAGAGAGAGAGAGAGAGAGAGAGCATGCAAACCTTCCTCCTCCTCCATCGCTCCTCCCTCCCCCTGTATCTCTGATACCAATATAAGAACTAGGGTAACTCAACATGGGATCCTCCTCCCTACCGCCCCTTATATAGGCTAGCTCCTAGCACTTGCCCTAAGCGGATCCCCAGTCCGCACTGGTCCAACTGGCCCTTGGCATAAGTCCCTGACCCCCTAGGTTAGGCCTTGCCTCGTAGGACCCTTGTCCTGACATTTTCATTGATACTCATTACAATGTCCTGAGAAAAATAGTTTTTTTTTTTTATTGTATAATTTTAAGCCTTTTCGGAGGGTACACTGTGTAGTCATGTTAATGTATAACGTGAGTTCAATATGAGGGGTTTTAAAATTCAAATATTTTAGAAAATTTTAATGAGGCATTAAAATAAGAGGTTTCTATATTCAATTTAAGAAAAAAAACTTAAAATAAAGGGTTATTTTATTCATTTGAACATGTTAAAAGAGGGGTTTGTTTAATACCCCACGAATGCACGTTGAACCCTCCGAGTTTAAGCCCAATTATATATGGAAAACTTTGAATTGTTTATGCCTATTTCAACCCAAAAATAAAGGTTAACATAAATTATTTGTGAGTGCTAGAAAATTTAGCTTTGTGAAAAAAATCCTTAAATAATTTATAATTGTGTCCATGACTCTTTCACTTTCCATAATAAGCTACCGTTTTGAACTTTAAAGGCCTACTTTCTTGGCTTACTTATGCAGCGATGTGAACTAATCTACTTTTCCTCAGAGATACATTTCCAAACTCCATAGAAAAGAAGTACCTTTGTCTATAATAAATTTTCTTATATCACGCTACTCTAGGCTCAATAGCAATTATGTGCTCTTTATTTAAAAAGATGTTCAAGTATACTATCTACTTTGGAATTCCTAGCAAAATGTAAACAATATCAAAGACACTAATCAATGATATTTGTACATTTGTAGAGTAACCAATTGAGTGTCAAGAAGGAAGAAATCATAATGAAGTAAGAGTTTGCTAATAGACATTGACTTAGTACCATAACAAGCCACTTTATTGTCTTTCATTTCTATAAAAAAGAGAAAATCATGCATGCCCTTTTCACTTTTCCGTATTTCCTACCATTAACATACTACAACCTTGAAGTTTCAAAAAGAGACATCATGAAAATTTCACAAATCCCCTATATCTACATAGCATAGAAGATATATGTGCATTAAGTTGGAAGTCAAGAAGTGAGAATTGTAATCATAGATGGTAGATAATTGTGTTGCTAACTCTATGATATTGATTAAGCTTCAAGTTACTCAAGTGTCTTTCAAGCCATTGAAGGAATATTCAAAGTCCTTACCAAGCACTTTCTTCTACCATTCGTCATTAACTCTTGCCTTTACTATCTTGCAAGGTCCACCTTTTAAAAATACATGTAACACGTAGGTTTAAGAGGTATTTATAAAACCTTTTTACACACACTTCACCATGAATTAAAAGACCCCTTTTCTTTCATGAGCCTATAACTTCTTTTAAAACTCACATTTTGATCACATGTAAATGTGAAACTGTTTGAAATATAGTAGTCCCTCCAAGTAAACTCATGTACTACACTTACATATTTTGAGGTGGACACCCAGGGTGATTCGAGTTGGAGAAGGTAGAATCACGTGATACTATATTGCAAGTAGAGAGGAGATTCACAAAAGCACACTCCAAGAAAGATAACTACCATCATCATCATCATCATTATAGACAGAGAGGAGCCTTTGATTAAGGTTTGATTATTAGTTTGCTAATTTGTTGCCTAGTTTAAGAGGGGCTAGCATTTGAGCTTACTAGCAGGCTCGCTAGCCGGGGCTGCAAAATTTGGGTAGCTGCATCCGATCGAGCACGCTTACGGGTCATGAGAAGCATTTGAATAATTCCACATAAATGTGAGGCAGAGAGTGAGGGTTAGCATAAAGGTTGAATTGCCAATTAGTAGGGCAAATGCACTGTCACAAATATTGGACAGGGGCTTTCTTCTCGATGTGTACTCGTGCCTCGTAAGGGATGGAACTGCACATCAGAGACGGAGTTCGAGGGACTGATCTCTCTCTCTCTCTCTCTCTCTCTCTCTCTCTCTCTCTCTCTCTCTCACACACACACACACACACACACACACACTGACAAACAAAGGAGCTGCAATACCTCGTGACGGCGGGACTGGGATGAGCCCTAGCTTTGTAAGCAGGCAGCCGGTGCCACATCGGGGGAGTCATCATCATCATCATCACCATCAAAGGAGGCATGTCCCGCGGCGCTCATCACGTCGCTGGCGAAGTGGCAGTCATATTGTCGGAGCTGCATGCTGGCCATGTGGGTTGAAGGGAGCTTCAGGATAGCGCGGCGGCAAGAAGCTGATACTACAGAAGGGGAAGGGTTCGAGAAGAGAGAGAACAGGAGAGAGCGCGAGAGAAGGGGAGAGAGGGGGTATCATGTGTGCCTGTTAGGTTTGAACTTTGCCGGGCGTAGTTTTAGAGCGAGAGGAGGGTGATAGCCTGCGTGGCGGCTTGACATTGCGTGGAAAGTGAGCGGGTGGCGGCGCGTGCGTGCCACCCTCTCCCCGCCGGCCCACCCGTGCCCTCTCTCTTCTTCCCTTGCCACCTCTGCCCTTTTCGGTCGCCCCTCTTTGCCCCACTCCCACTCATTAGACTCAAGTCTAACAATGCCAAGTTTGTCCGAGACCACATGATGCAACGTGTCTTTTGAATCTACTTGAGTTGAAATCAAAGAAGAATGGCCCCAAGGCAGCGCAAACGTTCGTTGTCCTTAAGTTGGGACCTTTGCCCTATAGACACTTTGATCATACACATATATTTACCTCGAGTCACAAGGTCTTATTGGACTAGTCTTCGAAGTTTAAACCCCTGGAAGCAATTGTGGATAATTGGAATAAGCTTGTTGATTAGTTCCATAATGCAAAGTTCAGGCTGATTCTTTTTTGTCCCATTTATAAATTAGCAGGCAAAAAATAGTTGTCATTATAATCTTACATCCACATTGTGGATATTCTCTCTTACTGATTTTTCAGAACCATTCAAGCTCTAGCTACAATCGGAGGAGTTTTGGTTACCAGATAGCAAGGGAGTAGCATCCTAAGGGGCTTACATATATTTTTTGTACGTTTAGGCATATACATACTTATTGGGGATGACACACAAATCCCTTTTTGGTATTGGACATTCTGTTTTTAATCGATATTCTATTTTTTACATTGCCATTGACACACTCAATGTATTGTACGATTTGAAATCAATGAAATACAAGTTTTGTCTAAATTTTGCCTCGTCTCTGCACTTTGAAGTTATGTCATTGTTCATTCATGCATATTGTTGAGGGCAGGCCTCATTGTCTAGTATGACCGGGTTTACATGAGTTTGTGGAAGACCTTCACTCTCTGCATTGACTCTATTTCATTGGTTAAAAACAAAATAGTGTGTCTCCAGATCCACGAAGGCCCCTCTCCACTCAAAAAAGTAGGATTGCCACTCGCTTTTTAGCGTGAAGTGCAAACAACATAGGTTGATTGCGAATCTGAGGGTGCAGGTTTACTTCTAGGTTCTCGCTGCTACCATCATCGATTTTTGCCTCCACCTTTGTGAAGAAGGAGCCTGGAGGTAGGTGCAACGGGTTCAGCCCATTGTTGGGTTCATATGAACCTAACCTATGGTAGATTAGGTGCAATCTTTTGCACCCCCAAATTTTTTCACTAATAGGCATCGTGTACTTAAGTTTAAATAAAGATTTGTAGCATCAAAGTTAGCGTTTCTATCACGATTGCTATTGAAGGCAATTTTGATAATGATGCAAATATAGACACATATATACATGCTTTATTTATAATGCTTTTACAGACGTTTACATTGGCACATTGAGCATAAAAATCCCAGTTCAATGCAGTAATATCTGGATCTTATGTCTTAAGACTCCCTAATAGTGCTTGTTCTCTATCTTTTTCTCCTTGTTGGTCTTTAACGTCTTCAGAACTTTCTCCCTTGTCTATGGTTCCACCAGCCTCTCCTTGATTTTTTCCTCTTTGTTTTTGTGTTCGAGGAATCTTGATCATGTGCTTTGCGAGTTTCAACTTTGGAGATGGAAGGTTCACCATCAGGATTCTTTGCTTTGCTTCGGTGAGTTTTGATGACTCCAAATGCTTTGATACATCATTCTTGGGAGTAAAAAATTCTCTACGAATAAACAACGATGGAGTGTTATGCCAAGTCGATGCTCTCGGGCTATCTTCCTTTTGGTTTTTCCTAGCTTTAGCTTCATCTGCATCCCCCTCATCTTGTCTTTTAATTCTTCTGAGAGCTTCTCTTGTAGACCTTTTACCATTGCGGCTTTCTCGTCCGGTTTTTGTAGCAATTTTTCTCTCTTTTTGTGGTCACCCTTAAGTGAAATTTCTTTGCTTTATCAACTACTCTTTTTCTTCTTTCTTCCAATCTTCTTCAATACTGCTTCTCATTTAGCTTATTCATGACTCCTTAGAATTTAATCATTTTATTGGTTGTCATCTTACAATGTATCAGATGATTGTTCTCCCGATGTTCTTTTAATTTGACCATAACTTCACACCAATTGTGATAAACTCATCAGGTAAATTGGAGACCTTGCACACTTAGCATGGAGAATGTAAAAAAAATTATGTGACGTCATCCACTTAAGTTTGATCCTTGTTTTCTTGTGACCTAGGATTGGTTAAGAAGGAATACCTACATTATTTGGTACACAAAGGTTACTATAGAATAATGGCTATTATGAATTCATCCATATCAACAAAATTAGTTAAGTGCTCGTTCATTAACACAAATGATGTGCCTAATTGTGGGATAACATTAGCAAATAACGAGTTAAAAGAAGAAATTACCAAGGAAAACAAACAAAGTTCAAAAAACAAACGTCTTCCAATCCCTAGCACTTCATGAAAGTCTGAGTGTTTATGCATACTGCACTCACACATCCTTGTGATCATTTATTTGTTGGAAAAGTGGTCCTCTACTCTAGGCACATGGATCCTCTTGTGAAGGAGCTCAAGGGCATGGTCCTTTAAATCACCATCAATCTAATTCCATTTCATAAGGAAGTGATGGCGAAAGCCTTGGGGGTAAAGCTTGAGCATGTGCACAATGAGAATTTTTTCTTTCTCACCCAAGTATACATGACCAATTGACCAATCTATGTTGTACCCCTCCTATTGATGCCCGAAAAGAAATGGTTAACCATGTGGGTGTGAGAAGGTGTATCTTGCGGTGTAAAGCCAGGTGTTAGGATACGGTTAGGACCAAGTGGGCACGACCATGGCACCGTTGGCTAAGCATGAGCACTTCAAGGGTCTCTTAAGGGTAGGCTAGGCCAATAAGAGGAGTATGTCTGGGTGGAGTCTGGTTGGGACTACTATATGGTATTTATGACCCTCCTTCATATGCTTGTAAACACAATGGTAAAAAAGTTTATTATACCCCTATCTAACAAATAAGGCTTGGTATTGCTATTTGAAAACATACTATGGTTGAATTTAATGTGTATTAAAACTCTCTTTTGTGGTCTTTAGCATTCATCTACGTCAATATACCTTGATTGGGATTGTCCTTATCCTTAGAAACTAGCCTCAAGTAGCCCTAATCTATTAGAGAGAACAACAAAGAAGAAGTATCAATACTATAACCCTTTATGAAAGCATGTGAGTGCTAATAAATTTGAGTTGATTAGTGTGTGAAAAAAATTTAGGTCTTGTAATATTAAAGAATAACTTTCAACTAGATGGGAAGTACGAGTATTGTGTTAGTAATTTTGGCATTCGATGTAATCATAAAACTCTCTCTCTATCTATCTATATATATCGATGGTGATGTTTGTCATTAATAGACTCCATAGAGAGAATATATGTGCATGTCCTTCCAATACATCTCTATTTACTCTCCTTCTCCTTCCCCCTCTCCTCTCCTCTCAAGTGACTTATATATTGTCCCCCCTTCTTATAGTTGAGAAGGGGATGTTATTGGGGGGCTACCCCTAGCTTAAACGTTTATATAACTTTTTCAATACAACCCCCCCCCCCTTCCCTTTCAATTAACATTAGATGGGAAGTACAAGTATTTTGTTAGTAATTTTGGCATTTGATGTAATCATAAAACTCTCTATCTATCTATCCATATATATTAATGGTGCTATAGGTTACTAATAGATTCCATAGAGAAAATATATGTGCATGTCCTTCCAATACATCTCTATTTACTCTCTTTCCTATTCCCTCTCCCCTGTCAAATTACTTATATATTGTCCCCCCTTCTTAAAGTTGAGAAGGGGATATTATTGGCAGCCTACCCCTAGCTTATACATTTATCTAAATTTTTCAATAACCCCTCCCCCCCCCCCCCCCCCTTCTTGCACATTAGGAGAAACTTGGACTCAATTTTGGGCCCTGTAAGAAACGCCAACTCGACATAGAGAGAGGTAATTATGAAAAATACAAAAGTTTTTTTTTGGAATTCTATTTTTCATAATACATACGTAAAAGTTTGCTCAATCACTTAAATGCATGTTTGTACAAAATGTTTTTTGAGAGCTCAACTTAAGTGTACACAAAAATCCATGTCTGTGAATCTTAATGAGTGATGTGAAATGCGATGAGAGAAAACACATAATATTTGTTCTCAAAATACAAAATTAATATCACGGATGTATACGGAACGTACAAAAACCTTAGGATAGCTCTTTAAAACGCTTGCTGGCTATATTCATGAAATGGAAACTAGACTTCATGGGTCCCCTTAACAAAATCACTCCCAGAAAGAAGTGATACATCATTATGGATACCTATTATGTGAGAAAGTGTGTAGAGGCAAACACACTACCAGACAATGGTGTTAAGTCAACTGTTGTGTTTCTATGTGAAGACATAGTTTGTAGATATGGTTGTCCTATAGAGATAGTTTTTTATCATGAAATGACATTATGCAAATATTTATGGACCTATTCTCAATCAAGCATAGGAAGTCAATTCCATAATATCCAAGGTGCAATGGCTAGGTAGAGAGCATCAACAAGACAATCAATACCAATCGCAAGAAGATAGTCCAGAAAGAACCACATCAATGGTATATCAAGCTTCACACAGCATTATGGGCCTATCAAAATTCCTATAATGTCACTACTAGAATACCACCCTTCAAGCTTGTATATGGCAGAGGTAGTAGTTCCCATGGAGTGTGTCATTCCTAGACTCAAATTGGCAGTAGAACATGGAATGGATTTCAATCATAATCTGAAATAGAGGCTGCATGAGTTATTGTAGCTGGATGAGATTAAAAAATGTGTAATGTTGGAGCAAGAGGTTTTCCAGCAAAGGAGGAAACAATGCATGATAGTAAGATTAAGGTCAGGGAGTCCAAGAAAGGTTATCTGGTATTGGTATATCAATCAAAGCTGAGACCAAAGAAACATAATTTGAAGACAACATGGTGTGGATTGGGTATTCTCTAATGAGACGGTAAGATTTAGAGAGTTATCTAAATTATTATTGCATGCAGTTTACAATGGGGCCAAGATCAATTTGTATTATGCCAAGTCAAAGGAAACCCCAAAAGCACCAGCACCACAAAACCATTCAGACTTAGAAAGTGAACCACTAGATTTATTCCACATTAGACTAGTTAAGGAAAGTTGCTAAGAATTGATGAAGCCAACAGATTTCCTACTTTTGGGTCATACTGACATAACACTAGAACGAGTACAATCCCACAATCCTAACGATCGCAAGCAATAAAATATGAAGTCTAGAGTCTTTCAGGTAATAAGTGGGTGGCTAGACCAACACATGTCTGCCACATGGCAAACGACGGCCCTAAAACTAGGAGAGCGGGAGTGTGGAGCATCCATGGTGGGTATAAAGATAACTATGTGAAGGGTGCTGAAATCATGCACTTCTTTCTTAAGCAATTGCGTGACTCAATTCTTCCCCTACATAGAAACCTATACCTTCACCGCCTACACAACCTACAAATAGCACTACACCTTCACCTTCACCCTCTACTACTATAGTGTTTAATTCTAAGAATAATACTCCAAGTCTGTCATACTTATCTTTCTCCACCACCACATGCACGTCATCATCCTTGCAAGACTGCTCAAAATACACAACCATGGAAAATACAATGAAGCTTTTGGAGCAGATGTAGGAAATCATTGATGAGGCTATAAAATTTATAGATCAACAAGTCAAGCAAACCTAGCAAGTCTTCTCAGTGCCTCAAAACAACATTGGCAAATATGTTCTTGGACCAAAGTTAATGAGCACTCTTGAGGTTGGAGGTAGTGCTAGAGGCCACTCAGATGGAGTTCAATGCAGGCATTATTTAGTAGGTCATGGACACATTTGACCCTAAAAGTGGATTTGCAGAGATCAATGGTAAAGAATTCTAGGTTGCACTTCAAAGAAATGGCCAAAATCCTCTTTGAAGCATGGATCAAATGTAATCAGCCTTTTTCTCAAGGACAAATACATACTACTTCATACTATGTAAGTTGGCCAAGGCTAGACTTACTAGAGGTAAAAAGACCTTGTATGAATTAAATACCAAACTTGGAATTTGATAACTCCCTATGAAGTTGAAATGAAGATGGTTCAGAAGGATCAATTGGAACATGAAGCAATGTACACCTCATTTAGCACGATAATGTTGGTCCCACTATTCTAGAAGCTTCGAGTGCACCACCCAGAGTATTGTACAGACCTTCAAGGAAGAAGGCTCTAACTAAAGGGAAGAAGGTTCAACGGACTAACACTTCCTGACCACAAATCAACAACTACGAAAAAAATTATTCTACACCAAAATTCAAAGAAAAAGGGGAAGGAATGTAGATGACAGGAATAACCATTGACTAAGAATTTGGAAGGTGGTTGAGCTAGTAGTCCTTAGGAATAGTAAGTACGATAACTGGTATATTGCACAGTCAGTCAGAAGATCAGTTGGAGGGCTATAAATAGGGCCCACTAATTTATTTAATGAAGATCCCTTGCTAGCTATTGATATGTATTTGTACCCATTGCTAGATCTCAATATCTCTTGATTAGCACCTATTTTGGATCTCTTTACACTCTTGTAACTCTAATCTAGCCTAGAGCAGACTTGAATCATTATTTTACTCATCCATATAATGATCTAAATACATTCGAGTTCTAGTTTCCAATCTTAGTGTTGCACTTTGTTTCCAGTTTCAGTGCTATGCGTTACTTCTAGTTCAGTCAATATTTTAGTTGTAGTATTTACATTTTAGTTCTAGTCTTGTCTAATCGGAATAGAGGTCATAATTGTTTAGCTCATTCCACATGGTATTCCACATTTTGAAGATCCTACACAATTAGGTCAAGTATGGCTATTCAAGATGTGCAAGCAATAGAGAACCATTTTTTGCCAATTGGAAATGGCTTAGTTGATTTGCATGACTTTCATGCACTATTACAAACAACTCAACAGATGGAGATGAGTTTGGCCCCTATAAATACAAACTTAAGTGCACTCACAAAGGTAGTTAAGCATTTTATGGTGAAGATGGCCAAGGAGCGGCCATAGATTCCAAGGGTGATCAGTCAAGGAGCTAATGGGGGACCATTGCCATTAGAATGTTTCCATATAGGGTATGATAATTTAATAAATTCATCCTAGATGAAGGACTTGAATCCCCTATCTATGAAGGTGAAGACTAGAAATGAAACTAATATGTAGTTAATATGTTCTTGTATAAATAGATTAACATTCACATCTGAGGTCAATTCCAGGTGGTTCACATTCTAGGCTGATAAGTCTAGCTATACGAGGAAAGGCATACAAGTGGTAGATGGCTATGTCACCATCACAAAATCCCAATGTGTGGGTGTACTTTAGTTTATCTTTGAGAAATAATTTCTTCCCAACAATGAAGCAAAGAAGAATTAAAAGACATGAGATAATTGCTACATGCACAACTCTTCTATATAAGCAATTATATCTCCAAGTGTTGTGACGTACGTTATCCTTCAACATATGGGTTCAAGGGTTTCTTTGTGGTCTCATTTTTGATATCAAGACTTCACTTACTCACTTCCATCCAAACATATTGAAAGAAGAAATTTTAGAATGTTTAGTATATTATGCAAATAAGAAAAGGTTGCAACCACAAACACATATGATCTCATATATGGAATCTCCTAGGAGGGATATGCACTCTTTAGATTCATTATCTGCTATTGATTTATTATAAGCAAAGATAGAGGTTTTGTCCATCAATCTTTCATATTGAAAGAGATTTCAATATACTTTGTGCAGTAGAGGAGGATCACAAACAAAGCCTAGATCATGAAATAGAATTTCCATAGTCATGAGATTTTTCTCAAGATGCATCATACTACTTTAGTTTCTACTAGCTGTAAATAAAATAATGCTATTTATTTGTAGTGATTGGCTAAATAATCATTTTATCATAGGTATCTCTTTGGAGCAATATATGATCATTATTTTACACTAAGAGTGTGCAATAGATGTATTTTTAGTTCTTTTTTAGTATGATGCTTTTATGGCTGCAAGCACCCACAAATTCTATTGATAATTTTTAGTTTTTTGGTTAAATTAATATTTTAGAACACAAAGAGAGTATCATTTGATCCTATCTTTGTGCCATTTCAGATCACCTTTTGGTATTCAAACTAGAGACAGTGTGCAAATAGTTTGAGTGTAATGCCTTGGGAGATGTAAAAACCTAGATCCATCTCTTCACTCTATCATGGCCCTAGAAGTGTGAAGTATGGCCTAGTTCACATGAGTTGGTGGAAGACCTTCACTCTCCACATTGGCTCATTTCATTGGTTTAAAACAAAATAGCGTGTCTCCAGATCCACGAAGGCCCCTCTCCCCTCAAAAAACTAGGATTACCACTCGCTTTTTAGTGTGAAGTGCGAACAACATGGGTTGATTGAAAATCTGAGGGTGCAAGTTTACTTCTAGGTTCTTGTTGCTACCATCATTGATTTTTTCCTCCACCTTTTGTGAAGAAGGAGCATGGAGGTAGGTGCAACGGGTTCAGCCCATTGTTGGGTTCACATGAACCTAACCTATGGTAGATTAGGTCTAATCATTTACACCCCCATATTTTTTCACTACTAGGGATCAATACTTGCTTAAGTTTAAATAAGGATTTGTAGCATCAATGTTAGCATCACTATCACAACTGCTATTGAGAGCTTTTATGGCTATGAGTACCCACAAATTCTATCACCCCTCATCTTTTCTTTGAATTCTTCTCCGAGATTCTCTTGTAGACCTTTTACCATTGTGGCTTTCTCATCTAGTTTTTGTAGCAATTCTTCTCTCTTTTTGTGGTCACTCTTAAGTGCAATTTCTTTGCTTTATCAACTACTCTTTTTCTTCTTTCTTCCAATGCTCTTCAACATTTCTTTTCATTTAGCCTATTCATGACTCCTTAGTATTTAATTATTTTGTTGGTTGTCATCTTCCAATGTATTAGATGGATTTTTTCCCGATGTTGTTTTAACTTAACCATAATTTCACACCAATTGAAGAGCTCGCAAAATTTAGCATGAAGATTGTCAAAAATATTATGTGAGGTCATCCAACTAAGTTTGATCCTTGTTTGCTTGTGACCTAGGGTTAGTTAAGAAGGAATACCTACATCATTTGGTACACAAAGGTCACTAGAGAATAATGGTTATTATGAATTCATCCATGTCAAACAAAATTTACTTAAGTGCTCCTTAATTAGCACAAATGAATTGCCTAATTGTGGGATAACATTGTCAAAGAAGGAGTTAAAAGAAGACATTAACAAGGAGAACAAAAAAAGTTTTAAAAAAACATTTTCCAGTCCCTAGCGCTTCATGAATTTTGAGTGGTTATGATTACAACACTCACACATCCTTGTGATCACTTATTTGTTGGAAAAGCAGTCCTCTACTCTAGCACAAGGATCCTCTAATGAAGGAGCTCAATGGCATGGTCCTTTGAATCACCATCAATCTAATTCCATTTCTTAAGGAAGTGATGGAAAAAGACTTGGGAGCAAAGCTTGAGCATGTGCGCAATGAGAATTTTTTCTTTCTCATCCTAGTATACATGACTGATTGACCAATATATGTTGTGCCCCTCCTATTGCTCGCCCCAAAAGAAATGGTTAACCACGCAGATGTGAGCAGGTGTATCATACGGTGTGAAGCCAGATGTTAGGATAATGTTAGGAAAAAGTGGGCACGACCATGTCACGGTTGGCTAAGCATGAGCAGTTCAAGGGTCTTCTAAGGGTAGGCTAGGCCAATAAGAGGATTATGGTTGGGTGGAGTACGGTTGGGACTAGTATATGGTAGTTATGGCCCTCCTTCATATGCTTATAAACACAATGGTAAAAACGTTTGTTATACCCTTATCTAACAAATAAGGCTTGGAATGGCTATTTGATAACACACTATGGTTGAATTTGTTGTGTATTAAACTCTCTTTTGTGGTTTCTTAGCATTCTTCTATGTCAATATACCTTGATTGGGATTCTCCTTATCCCTAGCCCCTAGCCTCAAGTAACCCTAATCTATTAGAGAGAACAACAGAGAGGAAGTATCATTACTATAACCATTGATGAATCATTTGAGTTGATTAGTGTGAAAAAGTTTTAGGTCTTCTAATATTAAAGACTAATTTCAATTGACATAAGATGGGAAGTACGAGTATTGTGTAAGTAATTTGGCATTTGATGTAATTAGAAAACTCTATATCTATCTATCTATATATATCAATGATGATATAGGATATTAATAGACTCCATAGAGAGAATATATCTGCATGTCCTTCCAATAAATATCTATTTCATGTCCTTCTCCTTCCCCCTTCCCTCTCAAGTGACTTATATATTGTCCCCCATTCTTACATTTGAGAAGGGGATATTATTAGGGGGCTACCCCTAGCTATACGTTTAGCTAAATCTTTCAATCCCCCCCCCCCCTTGTGCATGTATGTGGTACATTAAGTTTTCCACGGTCCATCCCTTGGGTTTCTCCTTCTCACGCATTGCCGCTGTCTTTGCACGTTGTCGGAATGTGTGCGGTTAATATGGGAAGGTGCAAAACCTCTTGCTGTGAGAGTTTGTGATGATAGTCACAAAAACTTTGTGAAAGAGAGTTTATGGAGATTCACCAACCACCTTCCTAGAGATGGTTTAAATTCTAAGAGCATTCGTGAGACAAGACAGTCACAAGGGCCTCTCCCCTATTATCCTTGGAAATTGCTTGTTTTCGTAGGACGAGGTCATGATGAAAGGATCACCAATTCACATCCAATTTTACTTAAAAAGGGAAATTAAGAACACTAAACTTCCATCCACAAAACTTCAACTTTCATTCAAAACCCAAACCTCTTTCATGGAAACATGTAGCCTCGCCCCTAATCACATAGTCATAACTTCAAACAGTTGAAAGGAATACTCAAGCTTCCACCTTAATGGCGACCATTTTTTGATTTTTCAAAGATTTAAGATCTTATATATTGAATTCTACACACCATTTTGATAAGGGGAAACCCTCATTCACTCCCTCATGTGCTCAGATACAAGATTGCGAAGAGCAGGGACTGCCCTACACATAGAATGAGCAACAATGGAAGCAATTTCGCTATAGAGAAAAATTTCAGGTTTTTTCGGTAAAAAGAATCCCTCTCTCTTACCCTTGGAAATATGATCTGATGTGGGACATTTTGCCACTTTGGACCAAAACTAGGTCACTTTCAGCTCATTTTTTATATGCCATTTTTTATGCGAACAATTCCAAAGTGAGTCAAAAAAATCCCTAAATTTGTGGGGTCACTTAAATAAGCATAAAAAGCATAGATATGCATCAATTTTTATCAATATACCATTTTGGGTCACTTTCCATGCAATTCTGCAATGGCGACTGTTAGCTGCTATTTTCAAAGCAGTTTTGCCCGCATCAGTCTTCATAGGCGAGATGAGTGTGCCACCATGAAACACTTGGAATATGTACAATGTAAAACCAAATTAGACATCTTATCAACTGGGAAAGCACGCAAAGGTGCCACATCTAGGGCCACGATTCCCCGGATAGGTATGTACATGATAGCAATCACAGTATCCGCTTTAACATATATCACAATATGTACATTATTGCTTTTCTTTCCATGCATCAAAAGTGTGAAAAGTGAGGTGAATATTTTTATTTCACACTATGATGAAGAATAAAATATGAACAAGTCATAATTTGATTAATCAGAATTTAAATTTCACAAGTATAGCATAGAGACAAGAATGGACAAAACTCCACGTGAATACAATATATATTATAAAAAGGAGCAAAATTTCTTAGATACAACATTTATGGCTTTAAGAGGTCTCTCTCTCATCCCCTATGTCTATATAGAGCTCTCCGTTTAGACATATGTCCTACGTTTCATTTTGTAGGTCCTCCGCATGTATAACATAGAGAGTAGTAGTGCCACGCTCTTCTGGCACCACCTCAGTGTCTTCCAAATCAACATCCTCTCCTATCTCCTCCATGCCACTGTGATTGGCACATTGTAGCCCTCATATATATATCCGTGCACTATGAAGGCTACCTCTATGACATACCACTATTTTGGTGCAGACTTTGTAGGATGAAATATCACCTGCAAGAGCCACATAACTTACATGAGTGCTTCAAGACCATCAATCCTCTAAAGTTGGATTTTAAATATTTACAGACTTACTTGTTCACAATGCTTAGGTAGTAAGAAAGTGTCTCGAAGGTCGGTCCATTTTTTGGTTGAGTCCACCTCAAGGAAACCTGAATCTCCTCTGCGCACAATAGCATTGAGACCCTCCATGTTTATCTTAAACCATTGCACGTTGAACAAATCCACAAAAAATAATCTATAACCCATCAAAATCTCTTGTGCCACCACAGGACCTGCACTAGAGGACCGTCATCGACTAGATTGTTCGAATTTTGCCATGATTCACAATCTTGTTTAAAACGCTTTTTGTCGATCCGCTCCATCCTAAAATGTTGACCTTTACACCACGCTGCCGTGTATGACTTACACTACAACCAGCAAAGATTATGAGTGGCAGTCCAAACATCTAGAAAGCCACGATTTTTACGTTGCAAACTTACCTTGGTCACGCAACCTCAAGAGGGTACTCCACTCCTCCTCAGTCACTTGTGCATCACAGTGTTGTGTGCTTTTCAATTGGTTGTGTAGCCATCTTAAGCTTGTGAATGTTGGTAGGCTCTCAAGACCCGTTGGATAATGCATAGCTGGTCGTCTTCCCCTTCTCCACTCAATTTGTGCCCTTTGTTGCCCTTGCTTGGCATCCTCATTAGGAAAAATATGAATCCCAAAAGGGCCCTTTAGCTTAAGGGGTGATTAAGCATGGACCAATAGGAAGAGGGTGGTGGCCACAGTTATACCCTCTCAAAAGGTAGGGTAGTCGGGGGCATGGGGGTCTATTTGTTCCCCTCATTATAGCTTTGTCCCCTAGAAAGAGAGAGAAGGGGGGGAAGGGGGGGGGGGGGGGGGGGGGGGGGGGGGGGGGGGGGGGGGGGTAACCCTAAAATTTCTTTTTTTTTTTTAAATCTCTAAATCTCACTTTTCACTCTCCAAAATCTCTCCTAGCCAAATACATGGTCAAAAAACTATTTTCTTTGACCAAATCTGTATTTCTCAGCAATACCCTCTATTCTACCTCTTCTCTCTTCTCTTTCTTCTTCTGCCTCCAAGATTTCCATAGATGTAGCACATGAGGAAGCTTTCCATTGCTGCACCACTTGTCCCTCCTTTCATCCACACCATCCTTTTGAACTACTTCTTCTCCCCTTGCTCCCGATTAGCCACTTCTCCTCCTCCCGCCAAGCTTTCCATAGCTGCATCACAAATGGAAGCTTTCCATAGCTGCATGACCTGTCTCCCCCTTTCATCCACACCATCCATTTGAACTACTTCTTATCCCCTTTGTTTCCCATTCAACCATTCCTTCTCATTTCATTCTTGAAACAGCAGGCCTCTCTCTCTCTCTAACACCCCAACTCTTCTTCTTCTGGTGCTACCATGTCAACCCACTCCACTGCAAGGAAGCCAAAGGATGAGATACATGAGGTTTGCTTGCATAACACTAGGTATTCTAATGAGGAATGCGTGTTGTAGGTGTTTTTTAAAGGATCTTGGATCTTCATGCAACCTGTAGCTATCGGGCCTCATCGAGTTCGAAACCTTGGCAGCCTTGATGAACAATGGAAGGGGAGAATTCTCGGTTTCAAAAACCATAGAGTCAATGGCACAGTGGCCATTGTTCAACACGTTTACTCTTGGCATTCCATGCGCTTGAGGAATGGAAGCTCAAGAGATTTCCCAATACATTGTAAGTCGTAAAACATTGTTGGTTGCTGACTGTGACCCCTTGTTATTTGTTTTTTATTTAATAGTTTTTGGTGTTTTCATAGATATATTCCCATCCGACCTTGTTGAGGAACAACCAATCAAGAGTCTCACAGGAACCTTTAACGCTCTTCATGCGGACATTGGTCCTATGATGCTTCCCAACTCACCACCTTCGATTCTGTTGTAATGCAGAATCTTCTCCTACTCACACACGTATGTAGTGCCAGCCCCGGAGGATGGATATGATAAGATCCTTGCTATTGACAAACCTTCATTACTGAGTCCAGAATGGCCACAACCAAATGCGTGGTCACTTCTCTTAGTGAAGGAGAAGATGCTTTTGATATTTGCTCCTCATTAAAATTTGGGAAGGCTTCTAGATGAGTAGGGCTTAGTTGGTGCTACCCCGTGCATGTTTTTGTACACCTGTTCAAGACATTGCCATTCTGTGTCATGTATGAAGCACTAAAATTGGTATTTGGAGATAACTGGGGAATGGTTGAGGGAGTGCACCAAGAAGATAAATACAACTCTAAGGTGGGCATTTTAGGTATAGGAATACGATATTTGAAAGTGCACACTACTTTGTACTTACGTTTTCACTATGAGTGTTGGATGTGTAAGGGTGGAACAATCTAGTGTTGCTAATTTTGTGACATTTGCCCGTTACTTTGTCAAATGGTGTTTCTAGGATTGTGCAAGTTAGTGACCACTGGACACTCACCAACATACAGGAACACTTGATTATCTTGGGCTACAAAGAAATCAAAGATGCTTACTTTCGTCTCAATTGACAAAAGATCAGTTTAGTTTATATGTTGTCTACATGTGCCAATTGTTAGTCTTATTAAAAGCATTTTTGTTGTTTCAGATTGGTAGGCAGATGGAGGCAGCCATGAAAGTGCAAGAGGAGTGGAGGGTTGGCGGCGCACTGTATTTAAGTTGATTTGATAGATCAATGTAACCGGCTCTAATGCCACGTTGTAAGCCTTCTATTTAATGGAAATTCAAAAAAAAATTGTCATTATAGTATCACCTTCATTGATTAATTTTTTTAGAGTTTGTTTGGGTGTTTGTGTGCGCACTCATGTGTGTTTGTATGTATATCAAAGAGCTTTGGGATGGTGTCTTTCTCTGCAGCGCGAAGGGGGGGGGGGGGGGGGGGGGGGAATATAAAGGGGAGGGGGCTTCTTATTTTTCTGTCAACACTTGAGAGAGACAAAAAGAAGACACACACACACACATAGAGAGAGAGAGAGAGAGCCATGGCAGCACATGCTAGCGCATCCTCCTCCCATGCAGCAACGTTTAAAGAGACACACACACCCCTTTTGTGGTTACTTCTTTTCTTAGAGGACACCAAATATGTTGAACGCAGTGATCTTGGCTTCTTTACCAGCACAGTGGACTTATAAAAAACCATGCAACTCCACAATGACACTTTTCACGACATCATAGAGTATATGTATGCACATATACTCAAGTATGTTGTGAGCTTTGAAGACAACACATCCTGTGGTTGCCATGTGATCTGCTTCGCTACATCCACAAGGGCGACACAGCATTTTCAAAGTGACTAGCTCGCTTTGAAGTGATTGCAAAAGAGGCGAACCACTTCCGTCAAGTGACAAAGGAAGTTGTAGACTCCTTCAAGAAGCGCAAAATTGGGCAATCTTTTTGGTCCAATATTGCCACTCTCTTCTTCCTCGTCAATGAGGATCCCTCGTTGGAGGAGATGGAGATCCCATATTTGGTAGTGGGTGGGGTGCTGGCGGATCGTAAAGATCCCAAGGCCGCACTTATAGATGTACAAAGTGAGCAAAGATTGAAAGCTTCCGAATATCCCCATAACTTGGAAGAAGCAATTGTAGTGAGAGAGCAGATTGCTGGCACCTCTGAGGTGCCCGACCCTGAGTGCCATGACCCTGCTGCGATTCCCAAAGTGGAGATTAGCCGTCTCAGCAGCATAATTATAGAAGATGAGGAGTATTTATTCTTACATGATCTTGAAAAGGCTTTTGGTGTCCGACTAGATGAGTGTCTTAGCCTCATATGCACCAAGATGGAGTTCCCCCTTGATCCTACACTAGAAGCTCTAGATGACAAGCTGTTTTCATTAGGGGACTCTGTTGCTGACACAATTGCACTAGTGACAGCACATATTCTTGTTGCTTTGCTCTACTATGCTCTGCATAGTAGAGCAAAGTCACGGACGAGGAGTTAATTGACACACAAGCCAAATTTGCTGCCAAACAAAATCCTATCCGCCCCAATTTTCCTGGTTTGTTGAGCCCCCGTAGGGTTGATGAGAGCAAATCCTCTATCAACCTTGAAGCCACATCAACAATGGATGATGAGGATAAGCAACAAGAGGTAATACTAAGCATCTTCTACGTTGATAATTCAACCTTCCTTCTTTGCTTTTGGTTAATTAAAATTTTGCAGGATGTTTTGGACATGGACCTTTGGGCTAGCCGGAAGGTGGGAGAGCGCACGGTGTTTGGGCCTCAAGCTGCCCTAGCACACTGCATCGGCAAACTACCAATGCAAGATATGTGCATCATTCACAAGGATTGCTCCCCGAATGGCCATTTTGTTTTGTGGGTGGTGAAGGACGCAAGTAAACTCGTATGTTTAGCCACCATCCCTCAAACAGCCCATGTAATTATTCTTGTGAAAAAATCACTGGCAATTGCCACTTTTGGAATTGGCTTCCACGACAAGGTCATGACATGCATAGCTCTTTGTCAAGCCCTGGGGGTTGACAGTGCCCAAGCTATAGCTGCTTCTATACTGACATCCATTCTACCCAATGCTATAGAACGTCATAGAGAGGTTGCAAAGCGCCTCATGTCAAAGATCGTTAAGCAAGATGTACAAGCTTTTAAATGAAAATTATCTCTGTTCTCCATGATCTTTGCAAAGTTAAATTTACTGTTTTGTTCACGTTGAGTGACAAAGAAAACTGTTTGAAATTTGATTTTGTACATTGAAAAAACTTTGTCAAAAAAATTGCATATAATAGCTTTTTTGGAACAAGTTGTGCCCTAAATTTGACATTTCATGCAATTTCCATTGTGTCCACAAGGTAGCGAGATTTGGCCCTGCAAGACTGCTGTTTGGCCAATTCTCGCTGTCTTGTGGATAGCACAAATTTCTCAAGCTTTGCAAGTTTTTGGCATATACAAATCAATATATCTACCTAATGGACAATTTCAAGCCAAACAAAACAATTTGTTAGCTTTGATTGCGAGTTGATTAGCCTTTTGTATAGCTGATTAGCATCTCACCTTCAATCATTGAACAAAATAAATGTAGAAAAATAGACAATAAAATTGGACAAAAAGAGACGGATTGTATTTGTCGCGCAAAGTGAAAATACATTGAGTTCTCAAGAAAACTTGAATCCAGTACAAGGGTTCCAAAGTAGATTGATTCTAATACAAAAGTTATTTATTACAAAAAAGGTTTTGACATCAAAGGTATCAATCATGCCTTAGGCGACGTGCAAGTTGCATGTCCTTGGACATGATTGTTACACACTTGGCATGGACAACACATAAGAATGTGTCTTCAAAGAGACTAACCAAATAAGCCTCTGCAACCTCCTAAATTGATTCGATGGCAATTGCAAACATCCAAAGCTTTTGTTGTAGCTTTGTAGCACTTCCTTACATGTCCATGCAAAAGGTGCTTTCCTAATAAGCAGGTCTATTGCCTTTTGGTAATGCTGGATCTCAAAAAACGCTTGGCAAAATCGTCTTGTTTTCCGAGGTCGACGTTGTGGGGGCCTCTGAGCTCCTTGTGGCTTTGCTCTTTGCAGCTTCCTATAGAATTTTGACTTTCGACGGCGCTTGGCTGGTGGCTGGGGGGCATTTTCATCTGGATCATCATAATTCTCATCTTCACTACTACACTCATCATCGTTGTGTTGATCAGAAGGCCTAGCACCCATTCCTCTGGGCAGTGACTTGCCGGCCACAGTGGGGCGACCTGGGCCAGATGGCCTCGGGCCCATTCACCTGGCAATGTCTTCCTACCCACCCTATGATTCACTAGAATGTCCTCCCCTTCCCACGGTGCACGTTCATTGGATGTGTCTGGACGTGTCCGTCTCTATTCGATCTCGGTCGGCTAGCTCTTCAGGTTGTCGATTTGCACGCATCTTTAGCGTTGTGCGCACCTCAATGGTCTTGGGATTCTTCTTTGTAGTTTGTTTTTTCCTTGCCATCGTGAAAGTGCGTTTGGGGGCCTTCGTAGATCTTGTGGTGTTCGGTGAGGGAAGGAGTGTTATGTGTTTGAGAATGGGGTGGTTTTTACCTCCTTATATAGGTGGCCATATAAGGGCGGGTTCACATGGTGGAAAAGAGCCGCTAAAAGCATGAAAAAATAATCTTTTGAATTTTAAAACCACATGAAATTGGAGAAGTATTTAAACACATAGAACGAAACGTACACTTCTAAAATTACATAAACAATCAAACAATGTAAACGGCATCTTCCTCTGTTTCATCGACTATTGAGATCTTGCGTGCATTCCCCTTATAGACCTTGATGCAAAATGGACAAGGATACAGAGGTCCTGCCCCTTGTTTGCACCCTATAATGCACTTGATTGTTTTGAAATCGCCACCTAAGTTCCAGTCAACTTCAAACTCCCTTATGCAATCTGCTTGGAGTTTTTCCCCAGCTAGCTGTGCCTTAATGACATCTTTATTCATGGAATGCGTTCAAAATCCAAGCAAGCATTCCATGGATCTCCTTGGGAACCTCAATCGCACCAAGCCACCAAATTGGTGTGCAATCGGTCAGCTTCCTTGTCTTAGCCGACACAGTTAGACAGGGAACCTTGAAGACTTTGGACACCAGCTTTGGTGTCAAACGCACATCCGTTGTAATCATTCCATCACTTTCCTTTATCATATTCCACTGTTGCTCGACAAATTCATTTTCTTCCCATGTATCCCATGGTAGACATTCAAATTCATAAAGACCGATACGCTTTGACCATACCTGGGTTTCCGCTTCATCAGGGTCAAAATCTGCCACCGCCATCTCCACGGTGCCCTAATCACTCAGAGATTCGGCCTCATCGCTTTCCACCTCGATTGGCTCTTCCTGTTGCCGCACTTTAAACAACTCCTCCATCGCCGTCTTCATGGACCTGGTATTCGGCATCGCTTCTGTCACGTCCTCTGGCATACCCGTTGCCCTTAATATTCTCTAAAAACATGTCGCCCTTCTCAACCGACTTAACACTCACTAAACTGCAACCCTCACACACTTGGATGTGATCCTCACTCCTCTCACCACCTTACTCTTATGATGAGAATTCTCCTCGATTTGGGCATGCCATGCTGGATTCGCCAAAAAATTATTCTTCCTTAAGTGAGTCACATTAGCACTTAGCGAATTTTCTGCCTTAAAATGAGTACCCCCACTTATTAGTACCTCTGTACCCTTTTGTTGGATTCCACTCCTCCAACTTTCCACTTTCAAGACTTCAAATCTGACAGTCCGATTTCTGACTTCCAATCCGCAATCCGGATTCTGAATCCCAAATCCCTTCACAAGTTTTGAATTGCTAGAACAATTTGCCAGTTCTACCTCTGAACATTCCACTGCAACTCCCAAAACACCAACTGTCAATAGTTTACTGCCAATATCCTCAGCCCTATTGACCATCCACTTGGGAACCTCAGGCACTTTTCCATAAAATTTCTTCAATCCGAATCCATTCACTGGTTTCACAATCTTTGTTCCAAAGACATCTTTCAACAAAAATGTTCCTTGACCTTGTTCTGTTTCAATATGATAAGGTCCCAAATATCTCAGCTTCATCTTACCTGGAGGTGGTCCCAATCTAGAATTGTATAACATCACCCAATCCCCTTTCTGAAAAATTTTGAATTTCACTTGCCTAGACATCCATGCTTGTTTCCTCTCTTGCCCAATTTCCACCAAATAGGCACGCTCAATTCTATCCTCTTCCAATTTAAGCAGTTCCGATCCTTCTATCTATAAGGAATTGATTCCTCCGGACTTAACTTATGCTGAACTGACAACCTCAAACTTGGAATTACATATTCTATTGGCACCATAGCTTCAATCCCAAAGACCAATTTGAAAGGTGTCATTCCAGTTGCCACCTTAAAAGCTGTCCTAAAAGCCCATAGTGTTGAATCCAACTTGTCATCCCAATCCGATTTGTTTTCTGACACAATTTTCTTCAAAATTCTCACCAACACTTTATTAGAGCTTTCTGTCTGCCCATTTGCTTGAGAATGAAATGGATAGATTTTTTATGCAAAATCATATGTCTGAATGTCAACTCCTGAATCATAGAATTCAAAAAATGTGTTCCCTGATCCGACACCAACTCAATAGGACATCCAAATCTTGTCATAATGTTTTTATATAGAAAACTTGCTACACTTGCTGCTTTATTATCTCTCAAAGCCATTGCTTCCACCCATTTGGTAGCATAATCTGTTGCAACAAGAATGTATCTGGAACCTGTCCTCTTTGCCCTTGGTTTTATTGGGCCTACAAAATCCATTCCCCACTTGTGAAATGGTTCTAATGGCAATACTAGATGATCCTGCATCCTGTCTCCTTGTGTAGGCTGCCCCATCTTCTGACATTGAACACATTCCTTGGTAAAACTATATGCATCCTTCAATAACAAAGGCCACCAAAGTCCAGCTTGTAAAATTTTCCGACTTGTAATTTCCCCTGAGAAATGTCCTCCAGATGATCCCCAATGTGCCTCCTACAACACTGCTTTCTGCTCTTCATCCGTAACACATCGTCTTATAATCTGATCTGCTCCTCTTCTATATAATGCTCCAGCTATAATTAGAAATCGTCTTCTCCTCAATGCAAACTTCTTCATCTGATCCGGAGACATTGTTGAAGGTAAAAATCCATCTGTCAGAAAGTGAACCATCTGATCATACCAATTGTCAAAAAATTGTCCTTCCACTTGGAACAAATCCGCATCAGGCAATTTATCCGATACTTCTGGTAATTCCTCCTTATGTTCCAACCTGATGAGGTAATCCGTCACTGCATGCTGAGTTCCTGGAGTATGAACAACTATGTAATCAAATTCTTGCAACATGAGCATCTACCTTGCTAATCTGCCTTCCAGTTTTGGCTTCTTTACCAGAAACAATAAAGCCTGATGATCCACATGAAAAACCACTTTGTTCCCTAGCAGATAATGTTGAAATTTTTCCAAAGCGAAAATCATTCCCAAAGCTTCCCTTTCCGTAACTGTGTAACTCTTCTCCAGTGCTCTCAACATTCTACTAGCAGAATAAATTGGTATGAACCATCCCTTAATCTTCTCCTGCATTAAAACATCTCCTACTGCCATGTCGAAAGCATCAACATACACATGAAATGGCAATTCCCAATTTGGTGGTTGAAGTATAGGTGAAACTACCAACATCTTTTTGATAATCTAAAAAGCCTTCTCTTGAGCTTCTCCCCAAACAAATTCCACTTCCTTCTTAGTCAAATGACTAAGTGGTGCGCTCACATCTGCCAAATACCGTAAATACCTACCATGCCATTTGATCTGTCCAACAAACCGCATCACTGCCTTCAAATTTTCCGGAGCTACAGCTTTCTGAATGGCATTGATCTTGTCCCCATCAATTGACATTCCTTCTTGAGAGATAATATGTCCCAATAATTTTCCCTTTTGTATTGCTATTGCACACTTCTGGGGATTAAGTGACATCCAAAACATCCTACATCTTTCAAAACACTTCCTCAAATATTCCAAATGCATGACTTTTTCTCCAAAAATGGAAAAATCATCCATAAAAATCCTCATAAAATCTGTCAAATGTGGCTCAAAGGTTTTAAAAGCTGCCTTCGAAAACGATGGTGGTCCATTCTTCAATCCAAAACTCATCACTGTATATGCAAAACCTCCCCATTCTGTGATAAAAGCAGTTTTTTCAATATCCTCCTCAGCCATTGGTATTTGATTGTACCCTGAAAATCCGTTGTCAGGAGTTTTTTGGAGCAAGGGATTGCGCATATGTACATACACATGCATGGTGCATCAAATAAAGAATTGCCCATTTTTCAGAGCCAGGTGGGGCCCACATGTGTACAGGTAGGACATGGTGTACATAGTGCATCGATTTTCACTATTACCAGTACCACTGTGTTTTTCTACAATAATGAGGAGTTTATAGCGTGTAAAACTTCTCGAGGAAGCTATCCGCGGGCCGACGACATGAGGTCAGCAGGTGCGTCAGATGGTATCTAGTGGCGTCAGGAGGGCGAACGAGGTCAATATTTGCACGCAGATGAGGACGGACACAACGTGGGTGTTTTCTTGTGAGAGTTATGCAGAAAGGTCATCATTCGGACCACTTTTTGGGGCCACTTCACGTGGTGGCGAGATGCATTATTGGAAAAAAGCTGAGTGCCAGGTGTGCGAATGATGCAAAAAGGTGACAACTATGCACTGCGAGGTCAGTTTTTGGCCTGTTCGGGGTCCGTTTGAGGTCATCTAAAAGGCCAAGGGTGATCAACTAAAAAATCTAAGTGTGGGAACTGAAAAAACAGAGAGAAGACCAGAAAAAACGTGGAGAAGAGAGGAGGAACAGCCGCAGGTGTGTTTTTGCCCATTTTGGAGCCTGTTTTGGCCCTAAACTGCTCATCCGAGGTCGGATTTGAGCACTTTGACATTGTAGACTAGGGTTTTGGGCCGTTCCGGACGCGATGGTATTGTCCATTTTGCCAAATTCCTCACTCTTTTCCTACTATTTTTCTGTGTAAGTTTCTCCTATGAGCGAAGTTTCTGCTCTAGTTTGTGATTGTATCTGGCTTATTTTACCCATATTGTGTGAGCTATTTGCCCCATTGGTGTTGGCCCAAGATCAATTGTATCTAAACATCAGAAATTCTCCTTTTTTGAGCTGAGTTTTTTGGGTGTGTGTGTGTGTGTGTGTGTGTCTGTGTGGAGTGGGCAAGTGGATAGTCTCTCTCCTCTCACTCCAGAGGTGTGTTCTCTGTCTCGGCCAGGTGTGTTGTGTAAGCCGAGTGGTGCCCCATAGTGTGTGTGTGTGTGTGTATCTTCCCAAGAGTGTGTGTCGGGTCGTTATAGAGGCACTGTGTGTGTTTTCATCCCACTCACATTCTTTTGGCGCCCCCACTGAGGATCTTCTTCGAGTACCTTCTGCTTCGAGCTTCGAGCTTCGAGCTTCGGGATTACAGGTTGCAGGTTGCAGATTACAGGTCACACGTTACAGGTTACAGGTTACAGGTTACAGGTTACAGGGACAGGTACAGGTACAGGTGATTCACACAGGTACAGGTAGCTGGAGTACAGTGATATACTAGCAGTGATGTCACTTGCAGTTGTTGTGGGTATGCATCACTTGGCGCCTGTTTGAGCGCATTGTCTGCTGGATTGTACATTACTTGTGGAAACTGTCATTGTACGCATTTGTGGAGTCATACTTGGTTGTATTTGGCAGTCCCAGCCATTTCTGAGACTTGGTCTGGAAGATAGTCATTTCTGAGACTTGACTATACGCGATTTGCATTAGCCTTCGTGTGAGGGTCGATAGCGTGAGGTTTTTATTGAGCTGGGGGATTCTCAAATGTAGAGATCCTTTCGGTGATACAGGTAGCTGGAGCACCCTTTTTGTGACCTCGCCATAGGCTATGTACTAGTGAGTTCTACTTGATGCTCGGGTTCTATTGTTGACAGTTTATGCATACATAGACAGTCTATATTTTGGGTTCCTACTGCTCTACTTATGGGGAAACTCTGTCGAAATTTTCCCAAGTTATGATGGCTGGTTTTTTGGTATTTTGAGCCATTTATGCTGTTATGCTGCTGAAATTTTGGCAAAATCAGAGGTTAAGTCAGGTGTGCCTTCTTGGGAGCTTCATGGTTGGCTTTAATGGATGATCAAAATGGCCCTCAATTCACTCCTTTTCATTTAACTCAAAGGATTCAGATTAATGTTCATGTGTCCAGGAAGATCTTTTTCCAGCAGCGCATAGTCTTTATGTTTGGGCCAAGAAGATTGAGAGAGATCTTGGAATGTCCTTTGCCTGTTGTAATTCCAATGATCAACTATGAAAACTCATTTGATGTGCATGTGTTTGTCCTTATCTAAAGCTGAGCTCCATTGAAGTTTCTAGGGATTGGGTAGTGAAAAGTTTTGGGTTCTTGCATGTGTGTTCAAAGGGGTTCTCAAAGCATTGTAACTTGGGTAGCCATGGCTTTCTCTTATCCGGAGTTTCATGGAATAAGTGATGAAGATGTGGAAGAATTTTTGGAAAAGATGGAGGATGCCTGCATTAGCAACCAGATTCATGACCCTACGCAAATGTTACGCCTTCTCCGAATTTGTTTGAAGAGTGATGCACGAGTTTGGTCTAAAGCATTTGAAGAGGAGTTGCGTGTGGCTGATCCACCTGTAAGGTTGAGTTGGGACAATCTACGACATGGGTTGGAAGTGGAGTTTGTGAAGATAGAAGATCCTAACAAGGTGTGGCAAGAAGTACAGGCTTTGGTGCAAAAGGAAGGTGAGCCAGTAGATGCGTACATACGTAAGTTTTCATTGGCATGGGAGCGAATGTGCAAGGCTTTAGCACCACAGGTACCCCCGCCTTACATGATGAAGAAGGACAGGTTCTTGGCTGGTCTTTGGGAGAATATACGTTGGAGAGTGGAGCTAAAGAAGCCTAGGACATATGAGGATGCACTAGAGGTAGCAAGGAACAAAGAGTGGAAGCTGAGGAAAATGAGCCAGTTAGGGGTGGAGTCTTTGCCAATGAGGTCTGAATTTCAGCCTATAGAGTCTTTACAAGGGCGCATGTCAGGGGTTCATCACGAACCAGTGGTTCCTGTTACTACTCAGGTTATGCCAGCAGTGGTCACTACAGCAGTGCAAGATGATGGGCTAAGGCAAGACATGAGGCAAATGGTAGATTTGATGAAGAATCTCAGCCTAAACATGCTAGGTCAAGTGGGAAATAATCGAGGTCGAGGGAGGTTTGCAAATCAGCCAGGAGGTGAAGAAAGGCCTAGGAATGGTGTTGGACAAAGTAATGGTAGGTTTTGGAGGCAGACGCCCACATGTTACAATTGTGGAGAGTTGGGTCACATCAGCCCGCAATGTGATAAGCCACCAAGGATGGGGGGAGACATGTATCCATTGCCAAGACAGGTGCTAACTAGGTCAAATGATTATGGCATCGAAATTAAGGGAGACGAAGGAACCAGTGGACTGACCCAGGAGGAAAAGGGAAAGACAAAAGTGCTAAGTGTAGTCACCTTGGAGAAGGCATCAAAGCTAGAGGATACATTAAGGGAGACGAAGGAACCAATGGACTGACCCAGGAGGAAAAGGGAAAGACAAAAGTGCTAAGTGTAGTCACCTTGGAGAAGGCATCAAAGCTAGAGGATACATTAGTGATGCCTATTGGGAAGAGGACCACAGAGGATAAGGAAGGAAGAAGTGCCCCAGGTCCTAGTAAGAAGAAAGGAAAGAGCCATGAAGGCAAGGATGTCAAGGCCAAGAGGAAAAGGAGAGCTCGTCGAAAGTTTCATGTTTCAGATTTTCCACTAGGGGATGGGCAATTAAGCTATGACTTGAGGGAGGATCTGACGAGCAGGAAGGCAGATGTTACTTTTGGGCAGCTTATAGAGATGGTGCCTAAGCTAAAGCGACAGTGGAAGAGGATGGTTAACCCAATGGAGAAAGAGCCAGAGAGAGGTTCAGTTAAGGTGTTGGCAATGGACAAACTACCAGACATTTGTCCAATAGTAGATGTGTGGCATAAAAGGAAAAATTTGGGACAAGGTTATGTGGATGGCGGAGCCCAAATATGCGTCATAACACACTCATGCGTTGAGAAGATGGGTCTCACAGTGGCTGGGGTGTCAGGGTTTCGGATCAGATTGGCAAACCATCAAAAAGTAAAATGCTTAGGTGTTGTAAAGAGCTTAGAAGTGGAGGCATATGATGCAAAGGCAGTGGTTGATTTTCATGTGATGCCAGCAGGGTTGGGAGAATATCCTATTATACTGGGAAGACTTTGGTTACGTGCAGTGGGAGCTGTTCAAGATTGGCGACATGGTACGATTAGCCTCTATGGAAAGACAGGTACCAAGAAGCTTTATAATATGGACACAAGGAAACGATTAGAGGAGCTTTATGAAGATGAGGACGAGTCTAGTGATGAAGACTCTTCCACGGTGACAGATGAGGACAGTGATAGCACTACCAGCAGTGATGAGGATGCTGATGTTGCATTTCTTTTGATGGACAAAGAAATCCAGGAGATTGGTTTAGTTGCATTTGCGAATGAGGTTGAAGATGAAAGTGAAGGGCCTTATGAAGTGATTGAAGGGCTGATGCAAACCAAGGTTGAGTTGTCAAAGAAGCAGGAATTAATGACGCAAATGATTAGTGGAGACCTCTCAGCTATGGAGAAGGATATATTTTTGTATATGCTGGCTAGTTTTCCTGATTTGTTCATTACTTCATATGAAGAGATCAGAGGGTTCAAGGGTGAAGAGATGCATATAGAGCTGAAAGAAGGTGCTAAGCCAGTGCGGCAAAGGCTAAGAAGGATGGGTCAAGAGAAAATGGAAGCCTTGCGGGTAGAGGTGGATAAGTTATTGAAGGCAGGGTTCATAGTTCCAGTGGAGACCACAGAATGGGCGAGTCCAGTTGTAGTTAGTCCAAAGAAGGATGGGAAGTGGAGAATTTTTGTGGATTTTAAACCCTTAAACGCAGCCACTAAGAAGAACCCATATCCTCTTCCATTCATCGATCAGATCTTGGATTCAGTGGCAGGTTATGAGAGGTACAGTGTGTGTGATGGTTTTTCAGGCTATTTTCAATTGAAGATTGCTCTTAAAGACCGCACAAAGACAACTTTTATTACGCCATGGGGCTGCTATTGCTACACAGTATTGCCATTTGGGTTGTCAAATGGACCTTCCTTCTATCAAGAGAGAGCAAATTGGGTGTTGGAACCATTCATTGGTAGTTGTGTTAAAGCTTTTATGGATGACTTCTGTGTCTATAGCAGTAGGGCTGATCACCATGAGAAGCTGCAGATGGTATTGGCTCGATATGATGAATGTGGAGGACAACTAAATCCAAAGAAATGTCATCTAGCACAGCCAAGGGTGAAGTTATTGGGCCATATGGTGTCAGAAAATGGCATTGAGGCTGATCTAGATAAGGTGAAGTCTATTATTCTTCTTCCATCACCTATGAGTACGAAGCAATTGGCAACCTTTATACACAAAGTGAAGTACATGGCACGGTTTATTCCATTGTCTTCGCAGCTTCTTTATCCATTACAGCAAGTGGCAAAGCATGATCCATTGCAATGGGATGACAAGTGTGAAGAAGTGTTTCAAGAGGTGAAAGAGGTGTTAGGGGGGTTGTCAGCCATGCAGGCTCCTGATTGGGAGAAAGTTTTTTATGTAAATCCATCAGTAGGGGATGATGCCATTGGAGCCATGCTATTGCAAAAGGGGAAGGGCAACCATTATATGAGGCCAATGTATTGTGCAAGCCGAGTGAAGTTGGTAGCGGAGAGAAAGTTATCGGAAGTAGAGCTAGTGATGGCCAGTGTAATATTTGCTTGTCGACGATTTTGTCATTACTTGCTACCACGGCCTTTTGTTTTCTTGACGAGTTATGCCTTTTTGCCACAGTTAATTAATGGTACTAACATGTCAAATGTGGTGAAGAAATGGGTAATTGAGCTGCAAGAGTTTGAGTTCTCTTTTCTAGTGGAAGATAGTACAAGGGCTACCCTAGCTGATTTGTTGACCTACAAGGATAACCCCCTTATTGTTAAGGAAGAGGTGGTGAGAAAGGTAGTTGAAGAAGTGCCACAGATCAGCAATGCACATGTGTTGTTCTTTGATGGTTCATACAGAAAGAGCCATGATGCAGCTTCAGGGGGTATAGCACTTTATGATCCAGAGGGGAAGCTAGTATGCAAGAGAGGGTTCAAATTGGATGCGCATAGTAACAATGAGGCTGAATATGCTACATTGGAAGCCGGATTACACATTTGTTTGAAGCATGGGGTTCGAAGGTTGAGCATAAAAGGTGATGCCTTGTTAGTGGTGAAGCAAGTGATGGGTGTGTGGAAGAGCAAGAACACCTCATTGAAGGAAATGTGCTTTAGAATTAAAGGCTTGTTAAAAAAGTTAGAAGCATGGAGCATCAGACACATTGAACGTGCTCTGAATGGAGAGGCACATGAAGCAGCTCAAGGCATGATTGGGGAGCTATTCGTGTTGAGGACCTATTTACCTCTTTATCATGGCTGGGAAAGTTTGGCTCAAGAAGAGGAGTTTTTGCTAACAGGAATCATTCCAAAGGAGATTCAGAAGTCTAAGAAGTATGGCTTTGTGCGTAGAGCATACAGGTACAAATTGATTGGTGATGTCTTATACATGAAAGGGGCTGATCTCGTGTTGAGACGTGTACCTTGGTGGGAGGAGCTTTACAGAGTGTTGGAAGAGAATCATGAAGGCGCATGTGGTGGCCATTTTGCTCTAAAGATCACCTTGCATAAGATTTTGCAAGAGGGGTATGTATGGCCTAGTTTTCACAAGGATGTTCACCATTGGTGTAGGTCTTGCAATAGATGTCAAGCATTTGGGAAGAGAGTGTTGGAGCCAGAGCTACGAAAAACCATTATGGCGTTTGATGTGTTTGAAAAGTGGGGGATTGATGCAATAGGCCCGTTACCTATCACAAGCAGGGGCAAAAGCTATATCTTGACGGCAGTGGACTATCTCTCTAGATGGGCAGAGGCTATAGCAATAAAACAGATCACTGCAAAGGATGTGGCAAAATTTGTGTATGATGAAATATGTTGCAAGTTTGGGGTGCCATTAGAGCTACTTTCAGATAAGGGGCCAGGATTTAGGGCTAAACTGCTAGACTTCTTATGCACAAAGATGAAGATTAGGCACCAGCATACCACTCCTTATTACCCGCAGTGTAATGGCTTAAATGAAAGATTCAATGGTGAGTTGGTACAAATTCTTTCTAAAGTGACAGAGCACCAAGGAAAGAATTGGGATTTGGAATTGCCTAGTGCATTATGGGCTTACTGTACTTCGGTGAAGACAGGTACAGGGTTTACTCCATTTCATTTGGTGTATGGAAAGGAAGCACTATTGCCTGTGGAGGTAGAGTTGCCTGCGGTCAAGATGTTAGAGAAGTTGCTTGGGCCCCCTAGTGATGCATTCAAAGAGAGGCTCTTGCAGTTACAAGAGGTCCAGTTGGATAGGATGAGCGCATTGGAGCATTATGGGCAGATGCAAGATAAGGCTTTGGCAAATATAAATGAAAAGGTTAAAAGTAAGGGTATCAAGAAACATGACTTGGTTTTGCGCTACAATAGTAAGCTAGACAACACCTTCCAAAAGAAGTTTCAAATTAAGTGGGAAGGCCCTTTCAAGGTAGTGGAGTGTTTTCCAAATGGCACATATCAGCTGGCTAACCTGGATGGTGTTCTACATAAGTCAAGGGTAAATGGGTTGCGTCTTAAATTGTATCATGCTAGATTGATGATGGTGGAGCAAGATGAGCTGTCTGTGGATCAAGCAGTGTTGGTGAGGGATGAGGAGACCTACGATGCAGCGAGTCTCATATCTCTCTTTACTGCTGCTGATCATGAATGATCTAGCAGGCTAGGGGATGGGCAAATTATGTCAGGAGTTTTTTGGAGCAAGAGATTGCGCATATGTACATACACATGCATGGTGCATCAAATAAAGAATTGCCCATTTTTCAGAGCCAGGTGGGGCCCACATGTGTACAGGTAGGACAGGGTGTACATAGTGCATCGATTTTCACTATTACCAGTACCACTGTGTTTTTCAACAATAATGAGGAGTTTATAGCATGTAAAACTTCTCGAGGAAGCTATCCGCGGGCCGACGACATGAGGTCAGCAGGTGCGTCAGATGGTATCTAGTGGCATCAGGAGGGCGAACGAGGTCAATATTTGCACGCAGATGAGGACGGACACAACGTGGGTGTTTTCTTGTGAGAGTTATGCAGAAAGGTCATCATTCGGACCACATTTTGGGGCCACTTCACGTGGTGGCGAGATGCATTATTGGAAAAAAGCTGAGTGCCAGGTGTGCGAATGATGCAAAAAGGTGACAACTATGCACTGCGAGGTCAGTTTTTGGCCTGTTCGGGGTCCGTTTGAGGTCATCTAAAAGGCCAAGGGTGCCCAACTAAAAAAGCTAAGTGTGGGAACTGAAAAAACAGAGAGAAGACCAGAAAAAACGTGGAGAAGAGAGGAGGAACAGCCGCAGGTGTGTTTTTGCCCATTTTGGAGCCTGTTTTGGCCCTAAACTGCTCATCCGAGGTCGGATTTGAGCATTTTGACATTGTAGACTGGGGTTTTGGGCCGTTCCGGACGCGATGGTGCTGTCCATTTTGCCAAATTCCTCACTCTTTTCTTGTTGTTTTTCTGTGTAAGTTTCTCCTATGAGCGAAGTTTCTGCTCTAGTTTGTGATTGTATCTAGCTTATTTTACCCATATTGTGTGAGCTATTTGCCCCATTGGTGTTGGCCCAAGCTCAATTGTATCTAAACATCAGAAATTCTCCTTTTTTGAGCTGAGTTTTTTGGGTGTGTGTGTGTGTGTGTGGAGTGGGCAAGTGGATAGTCTCTCTCCTCTCACTCCAGAGGTGTGTTCCCTGTCTCGGCCAGGTGTGTTGTGTAAGCCGAGTGGTGCCCCATAGTGTGTGTGTGTATCTTCCCAAGAGTGTGTGTCGGGTCGTTATAGAGGCGCTGTGTGTGTTTTCATCCCGCTCACACCGTCAAGAAAAGTGTACATCTCATGTCCCGCTACATCATCCAGAACTAAATCAATAAAAGGTAATGGAAATGGATTTGCAACTGTTGTTGCATTCAATTTTCTATAATCCACACAAACCCTTAACTTTCCCGACTTCTTGGGTACCACTACAATTGGTGACAACCATTCCGCCTAATCCACTCACACTATAAACCCTGCATTCAGCAATTTATCCAATTCCCCTTTCACCTGCTTGGCATAATTTGGATTCATCCTATATCTTTGCGGAATCACTGGAACAACATCCGTTTTCAAATTTATATGATGCTTATACACTTGAGGATCCATGTCTTTCAAATCATAATAATCCCATGCAAAGACATCAATATACTCCAATAGTAATTCCTTCAAGTCCTCCTTGAAGCCTTCTTCCAAATGAACACTAACTCTTACCATCTTTGGATGATCCTCCGTTCCCAAATTCAGATCCTATAAATCATCCTCCTTTACTTGAGAAACTTTGTTTATCATCTTATCATAAAGAGCTTCCTCTCTCTGAATTGCCTCCTTTGGCTCCAATTCTGAATCCTCGATCACACTTTCCTCTCGGATTTTCTTCTCTTCTAAATTTTCCTGTTCCACACCATCTGTATTCCCCTGCAACAACTGATCAATTCCCAAACTGTTCTCTTTTTCTACATATTTGTCAATGATCTGCTCCACATCTACCTCAAATACCGGAACAATTGTTGGATTTGCTGCCAGGAAATATGCTTCTTCATCATCCTCCAATCCTTCAGACATGTTAATTGCTTGTGCCAACATTGGCTTCGTCTCTTCTGACATTTCCTTCTTCGGCCCCATTGGTAATGTAACTTCTCTCCTTCCTTTCTTAACCGTCACTTCATTCTTTCCCCAATCCTGTTTCAGCTTAGCCATGCGAAACCATGGCCTCCGCAACAACATAGAATAGGTATTTTTTGAATCCTTCATCCTGATGACTACAAAGTTTACCATAAACTGCAATCCATGAATAATAATTCCTTGCCTCCTTAACATCCCCACTGGTTGAACTCTGCTCTGATCAGCCATACGCACTTGAAATGGAGCTGGTTCCAACCTGACATCTTGCATCCTTAGAAATTCCGATTCCGAAAGTATGTTGACCCCTGATCCACCATCCAATAGCACATTGAAAAATTTGCGGTTATTAAATTCCAACGACAGTGTTGGTACTGAAAAATCCACATCCTCCGGGCTAATGTGACAACTCTGAACTATCTGTTTCACCTCCTTCATACTCGAAACAGTCTTTGTCCTTCGCATCACTGTCTATCTCTGAAAATTGGAACCAATGACAATAACTGATTCAATGTAAAATGTATAGAGGAATTAGTGAACTCTTCAAACAAAGCATCCATCCTTTCTCTTTCCTTCTCCTCCTTCTTTAATCCTTTCTCCTTCGATTTAAGCTTGCTCTGCTGTTGATCATTTTCCATCAAATCTTCAGCTACTTCATCCCGAATCTCCTTCTACTCCTCCCAATCCAGTGGAGGTTTCAACCTTGATTTGGACCTTGTTGTCACTAATATACCTACTTCCTCTTGCAAACATTTAGAACAATCACATTCCTGCTGACAATCCATAGCAACTTCATTCACCCCTTGATCTTGAAACGATTCTACTACTATCAAACTGCTTCCAGGCTCTTTGTTTGCATGAGCTGAGTGTACTGGTGGTACTGGCAACTACGGCACTGGCCCTCTTGGCTGTTGTTGATTCCCCCCTTGATAATTCCAAACCGGCTGATTCCATCCTTGTGGTTGTGGCTGCCAATTCTGCCACCGCTGCTGCTGATCCCAATTTCCCCCCCATGGGGGTCTTGAATTTTGCCATCCTCCAAATCTCGGTACTCCGCCTGAATTGAAATTTCCTCTAAATGGTGATTGTTAACCCTCACGGCTCACGGACACCATATAACCTACGACGGATGTTGCATTATTTACTTGGTAGAGTAAGGTATCGGGCTTGTCGGCCCAATAAGAAAAGGGTAAGAGTGATCGCCGATGAGAGGCGCACTCTAACTGGAACATTCAAGGGATTAGTTGGCTAAGCATGGGCGCCCAAGTGTGAATGGGGCGAGCTCATATAAAAGTCAACTAAACCTAAAATTCACTCATTCTCTCATTTGTGCAATTGAATAGTGCTCTTGCTCCATCTCCATCTTCTTCTTCTTCATCTCCTTGTGTGTGTGTGTATGCGTGAGAGAGAGAGAGAGAGAGTGTGAGAGTGTGTGCGATCGAGCATTGCGACGACATGACGGCGGCGAGGCGGTTGAGCGCGGCATAGCAGCGTATCCCTCTTCTTCACGGCGAGGAATCCTCCACGACGGCAAGCGTAGAGCGGTGAGTGAGACACCATCGCCATCTTTGAGCTTGCTAGTTTAGGCTTGTTGTGTGCTTGGAGCCATTTGTGGCTCACACACGGTGTATCGGCAAGTTCCTTGCATTGACACGTGCGACATATGTGCACATTTTTGGCGCCGTTGTTGGGGAATGCCATACGCTAAGCTTGAATCGCACTCTGTGCTTCTTTTCTGGTGCAATTTCAATTGTAGAAAAGGTAAGGAAGGAGTGTGTGTGTGTTGAGAAGAAGGATTTTGTGTTACTACTGTGTATTTTTTTTGTTAATGGAGTTTTCAAAGGTACTATGTTTTTTCTCTGTGTAAGGTGTTAGTATTAAGGTTGTTAGTTTTCTGTGTAATGTAATGTATAGTAAGTAGAAAGTAGATCTGTAAGAGCTAATAGAGTGTGTTAGTGCGTAACAGTAGGTGTATTAGTTAGAAGTAGCTAGGTAGAGAGTGTGTTGCTCTCACGCAGACCGCGGCGACCTTATCCCTTTTTTTAAATTAAAAAAAATGTTAAAAAAATTTAAAGGTAGGACCGGGATCGGGAATATTTCCCAGACCCAAGACCAAGCTCACGCTCAAGCTTAGGCATCAGTCGCCTTTGAAAATTACGAATTTTAGCTTCACACGTAGATAAAAATTGATTTTTTGAGGACCAACGGAATTTCAGATGCCTAAAAATTGTGTTGTAAAGCCCACAACGACTTTTAAGTGATACGCTCGTTTTGAGCTATCACACACTTTAATATAAAAAATTGATCATTCAAAAACATTAAAAATGTAAAAAACAGAGTGAAAATGGACGCTTTAAAAAGTAAGCGGTTAACCTTAGAGGTTATTCGCCGACGCTTGTAGGGTGCCAAAGGCACATGCATCTGCGCTCTGGTCGTGTGCTAGAGACGGAGCAACTAGAGAGAATTTCGACTTACGCGAGTTCTCAATATCCTCCTACTTTAGGTTCCGGGCCCTCAGTGGGGACCCAAGGTAGTACAAACCAAGACCCGAACATAGCGGCTAGTGACTCTTCCTCTGACTACGAAGTCATGGAGGGTTTCCCAATGTCTAATCCCGATAGCTCAAGCCAAGACATGCATTCCATGGGCCCACGGTCCAGGCCGAGCGTGCTTAGCCGCCTGAAGGAAACCTTTAGTAGAGCCACTCGCTCCAAACATGGAGCTAATGATGTAAATGAGGGGGGTGGGGAAGTAAATTCTCCATTCATGACCAACGTAGACCCTATACCCTTAGAGAATGTGCACGTGAATACTTCATTCACTGCACCTCCTGAATCTTCAGAGTTATTCCCCTCTGAGGTCATACTACCCGACGGTAGAAGCATTGTCGCACGCAAGAGGTTGAGCCATATAACCTTGCAGCAAGGGAAAAGGAAGTCGAGAGCTTACGCAAGGTGAAGCAACGAAGAGAGTTAAAATCGAAAGCCCCTATGTCAATGTCCTTACTAAGAGAGCAATCGAGTACTCCTGACTTAGCAACCGCTAAGGATCAACCCCTAGAAAGCAACATTGCATCTAGCTCAAAGGACACCCCTAGCACCTCAATCCTAGATGGAGTGTTCTTAAATGAGAACTGGGAGTACGAACTACAAACAAAAACTTTGACCGACCTATACACAGGTCACACCTATCACGTGGGTTGGTTAGATGTCCTACAATCCACAATGGGTGCTACTAGTGTGGAGGATCAACAACAAAGAGTTTGTGAGGTCATCCATAGGGTCATTGAGTTAGAGAGACAGAAAAAGGGGATCAACATGCCTTCAACAGATCTCATGAGATTCTTAGATACAGGAAAGGCTAAACAACCAACCTTATCCCAAATGGAGACTCCCTCGGTAAGTCCTATGAATCCTCCATATGTTGTTTCTCCAAGGGTCTCAGTGCAATCTTAGCCCACAAGTGATAGCTTCACCTTTCCAAGTCTAGCTCATCTTCCCTTGATGACACCACGGCTACCATGCCTACCCCAATGATGGGCATGCCAAGAAACACACCATGGACCTCATTTGTTAGTAAAGCACTGATACATGGTAGCTCAATGCCTGCAACAGTACCTACAAGAGTGTACCAATCGTATACACCCATGGTTCCTCATACTCATGTAGTCCCTACTCCTCCCATTGTTTCAACAACCTATGCTCCACAACCACAACACCCAAGTTCTTATTTCCATGGGACCATACCGGCTAGCATTAGCATGTCATATCCGACGTCTGCTATGCCTAGGACCACAGATATGAGCTATGGACCACCACATGGCACAACATCGTACCCAACGTGGAACCCAAGGGCTTCCTATGCACCAAGCCCAATGCCAATACCTACTCCACATGTAGTCTCTAGAGCGCCTTCACCCACGGTGCCTGCTCACTTAGGTGACTTGGCAACATTTGCTCAAGCTCTTGGTTGATCTATTGTTGAGAATATGCGTAACACGCCTGATAGAGAGCCTAGAAGTAAGGTAGTACAAATAGCCAAGCTCACACAAAAATTTAGTGGATACGGGGATGTGAGAAAGCATATCGAAGTGTTTGAACAAATATGAGATTCTCTAGGAGAACACAATGACCTGCATAAGAGTAATACTTTAAGCCTAACCTTAAGTGGAAAGGCTGGGGATTGGTATAGAACCCTAAGGGTGGAAGAAAAAACGATTTACCCTACCTTAGGAGACTGTTCTTGAAAGAATACATACGAGAGGGAGTACTTTGGGGTGTAGCCTCTCAGCTCCAGAAAGCCCAACGAGAGGAAGGAGCGTCGGTGAGAGACTTTATTAGTCGCTTGAAGCATTTGAATTCTTGTTGTAATCCAAATGAGCACTTCAACAATAACCAATTGCTCGATAGATTCATTCAGGGATTACCACATGAGGATATCTACAGTGGCCTAGTCATTAGAGGTATCACCACCTGGGAAGCACCAATGCAATCCAATTGGAGGATAATTTAATGATTCAAGGAGAAAGAGTGTATGTTGAGTCTAAATCTATTAGCTCACAAGCATCAGGGCATCGGCCAATGACCTTAAAGCCTATTGCTAAGGAGCCAAAGATATCTGAGATGACTTTATCAGATCTCACCAAGGCTATTCAAGAGAGTCTTAGAGACAATCGTGCTCCGCAAAACAATCATATGTATCCAAGAAGGGAGCAACAATGGTGCTCAGTATGTTATGGACCGCATAGTACCAGTGAATGCCCTACTTTTAGAGCAAAATTCAATGGGAACTGCAATGCATGTGGGAGGTATGGTCATCAAGCTAAGGATTGCATAGTATTTAAGTGCGCGATGGCCAATAGACCAACGTTAGCATGGAAAGACACACCTCGAGTGCCTTCATTGATTCCGGCCCCACCTCTTGAACAAATAGCACAACACATGGTCCCTAGGGCCCAAAATGTTGTTCAAACAACACCCTTACCACCTCCAGTGCTAGGACCGCAACCACCACATCCGAGAATCACTTATGTGAATCAAGTGGGTTGTGAGTCATCTATTTCTTGTTTGGAAGGCTGTGAGGAAGATATAGATCCTAATATTGCCTATGGGATGGATGTGCTTGAAGAAAGTCCACAATACTACATGGAGGACTATTGGGGACAAGTCAAACCTGTATATCAAGTAGCTGCTCTTGCGGCAAGAGGTCAAAATATCAATTACACTGCTAAGAGACCACCTCTCCAATGCTATGAGTGTGGAGGCCCACATCGTGTAGCCGAGTGTCCTATTAGGCTACAAAAGAATTCCACACTAATGCAAACCAATCAAGCGAGCATGTATACAATGCCAATACTCATGTGTAATCGATGTGGCATAGATCATTTGATTGCCCCAATGTCCAAATAATCCAAATGCACCGAAGATCATGCCATTAAACTTGATCAAAGTTACCGAGGAGCCATCACAAAGTACACCTGTGGTACCAGTAAACATTCTCACACGATCGATGCTCAAAAAACAAAGTTATATCCTTGAGGAAAGAGACACGGCATCAATTGCCCAATCTCAAAAAAAGAAGAAAACATGAAGGAAGAGATTGCAAAAAGCAGCGAAGTCAGACCCCAGTTCAAAGACCAACATAGGGACTGGTGACGACCTCGTATATATGAATGACGCTGAAGAGGATTCTGGTTCAGGTGAAACCATGGAGACCAAACGACCACTAAGATAGAAACGAACAAGGAACATCTTCATGAGCCATAATGGCAGGGATCCAAGAAGAAGATAGGAACTTATCCAAACCCTACAGAGGAGATTGAGCGAGTCAAGAAATTAAGGAGTTTGGTAGAATATACCCAAAGGGATCTAGAACTAGCACCTAGGTAGATCCTGATTACAGACACCGTGTTCCCTACGCAGCAACAAACTCACCAAGTCCATAGACCCTTAGCCATACCTAGTGTCATCCAAGAAGAAAGTGACTTAAAGTCATGGGTAAGTGGGCATACTCACTTCATAATAAAAAGAATGTTTACAGAGGGGCTACTTGATCCTATCAAAGAAATGGAGATCCCATCTTCCCCACGTCAAGAGATTGAAGTCCAAAAGGTGCCGTTAAACATTGCCAAATTGATGGATTTTCATGCCTTCAGAAGTTAGAACCACCATCATGTCCAAACTATATAAAGACCCTGAGCTAGTCTCAACTCTTTGAGCCTTTCTCAATGGAGAACTAAAGTTTGGGCTACCACAATTTGCACAGATGGATGGAGCTGGGGAGATGCCAACAGAGGAGGAACACTTAGATCCACAACCCAACCTAAATGAGAACCTTGTTATAGAAATACATGTTAACAAGTTGGGACAATACTTTGAGGGTGATGAATCCAATGCAACTACTAAGGGATTAACTGTGAAGGGGATCCTTGATGGTGGCGCTGGGGTTAGCATTGTGACTAAAAATTATTGGGAAACTATGGGAAGACCTCACTTTGCGACCACAACCATAGTAGTGAAGATGGCCAATGGGTCTATTATTAAACCTATCAGGATGGTTGAAGATCTCAAGATCAAGGTCTTTGGACATAAAATAAGGATTACCTTCATTGTTATGGATTTCTTCAAGCACACTATGGCATCGGAGATGATCTTAGGACGTCCTTTCATGAGGGAAGCAAAAATGGTGCATGACTGGTCTAAAACCCATGTCTACTTACAGTTCCAAGATTCTATCATCCGAGTGGATCTTGTTACTGGTCAAGCACATCCTCTAGGAAATAGGTTTATAATTGATCATAGATCTGACACAACAGTTCACTCGGTCCCATTGCAGTATTGTTACACGTGTAAAGCAGACACTGATGTTGCGGAAGATTCTCCTTATATGGATGTACTACCTGGGATGACTGAGTCGGACAATGTGGATTGGGTCCACCTAGCAGCAATCATAGACACTTGGGGAAATAGGGGGACGATCTGGGTAACACCTGAGGGGGATGAAATGCCCGTACCCTTAAATATGCTACAAGCAATGCATATAGCTTCTGACAAGACTCATCCTCATATAACAAAGAAAACATACAAGTGGATCCCTAAAGCTTCTTTAGTGACCATAGCTAGTGCTAAAAAATAGAAGCCTTATAAGAAACGTCCCACTCGCTCCAAGAAATGTAAAGAAACATTGCATTGGATTCCTAAAAAACTATTGGAAGCCCAAGGCTACTATAAAGGAAATGATCAAATCTGGGTGCCAAAACGTAGATTGTTTTCTTACTTGTCACCTGACCCATGTGAGCCCAATCATGTAGCTCCAAAACAAATTGATGATCGCGGAAAGAAAAAAATCACAAAATGCTACACACCTGCTCCAGAGCTAGTTTGGGTACCGAAGAAAGAACAATTTGTTCCATCTAGCTCAGGAAGGGGGGAGTCCCATGAAGCTTCTAGCTCCTCATGTAATGCATCCATAGAGATAAAAGATTCTCCACAGCCTCCACCTACAATAGTGGACCTTCATGAAGCTACAAAGGAATCCACACCTCCTAGTGTTCAAGAATCACCTAATGGACCACTTCAAGTTCGATCCTGGGAGAGTACCTTACCACCCTTGCAACTCGATGAGGCACCTAAGGTAATAGAAAACTACTTGCAAAAATCCTGACCTATTACCAACTGGAACAATTGGTTTCAAAGGGTGACAAGCTCATTTCAAACGGTATGATCTACCCAAGGAAGGGGGGAGTGTTTGCTGACAGTTATCATTCACTTGCTTCCCTCTCAACCTTCCTCCCTGACCTCTCAAGCTCCCAATCTTAGGGAATGTACATATAAAGCCTTATACTCACAAAAAACAAAAAAAATAAAGAGCAAGAGCAATTAGCAAACGAGTATGCACAATAAAAGTCAAAACATTGACTCAGACCTACACATTCGCATCCGGTACACTGAAACAGAAACCCATGCCATAAAACACCTTTGAACCTCATCACTAGAGTGATGGAGGGTAGGTAGGATTAGTATGATAGGAGTGTTTCTGTTTTAGAGTTGAGTGATTAGCAAAGTTCCTTTTTCCCACTGATGTGCCTCCTAGAGTATTCTTTGTGTTTCTTAGTGTGTACAGGAACGTGTTGCTATGGTTAGGATTTGGACCTTCATGGAATCTTTCTCTCATTCACACTTCAAATCAAGCGCGACCATCAACACAAACAGGTGTTTCTTATCCATTAGCATTGTCCCTTATCTTTTTGCATCCATGTTTGTCTGCTTTAATTGTGATTGGTAGCATAATATTCAGTGCATTTTCTTAGTATCAAACATTTAATTCAATGTAATTTTTTTCATAATCACTTGTCTAGGCTTAAAAATCAAGCAGTCCGACTAAGCTAGTTTGACCAAGCTAGGCGTTAAAGATCTTCTCTTAATGCCATGGGGGATGCCTTCCTAATAATTAATGGTTACTTAGGTTCTTAATCCGATTTAGGCAACATTGTGTGAAATGTACTAGGGATTTCTAGTGGGCTTGACCCTATTGACCTTTAGCTTAAGTATTATAAAGGGAGTTTACTAGTGTGATGAGCCTGGGGAGGTGTAATAGTGTTATATGATCCCCCAAAGTTACAAAATTAAAATGTTGAAAACGAACAAACAAAAAATCAAAGTGCCACAATGTAAAATCTTAAGCTGGAAGAGAAATCTCAGCTTGATTTGGTACTTCACTCACATGTATCACCTATGGTACTAGAGCCCTAGAGGTTCCAAGTGTGGGTGCTTTTCCTTGAAAAGCAAAAAACCCAAGGCATACAAAATAAGCACTCACATCAAAATTGAATCAATGTGAAAAGACTTTGGGGGGTCGAAAAAAAGGTAATCAGTCAGGCGATGATTTCATGAGAAATTCCTTTTACCGTAGCTTAACTACAAGGTCTTCTAGGTATAGCCTCTAGTCAGCCCTCGAACATGAAATACTTAGCTCTTGCGATTAAACAACTTAATTGACCAGAGAAAATTAAGAAGCTTTTCGACCGTTAAATTAGCGACCCTAGATTTGTTTAATTTTTTATCTTTACAACTGTTTATGCGTTTGATTATATTGCAATTTAATGTTTATTGCTCACAAATGGTTTAAAATTCAGTTACCAATCACATTGTCTGCCTACAACTGCATATGCCTTTTAATTCTATATGAGAATGCAATTACTATGCCAATGTTGTTTGATTTCGCAGTGACTGAAGAAGGCTAACGACATTCATCTCAAATGCTCTTTAACCTCAACGAACGAGCTTCAACTCAATAGCTTCTGAAGACGGAATCTACATCAGGAAGGGGGGCATGTTAACCCTCACGGCTCACGGACACCATATCACCTACGACGGAGGTTGTATTATTTACTTGGTAGAGTCAGGTACCGGGCTTGTCGGTCCAATAAGAAAAGGGTAAGAGTGATCGCCGATGAGAGGCGCACTCTAACTGGAACATTCAAGGGATTAGTTGGCTAAGCATGGGCGTCCAAGTGTGAATGGGGTGAGCTCATATAAAAGTCAACTAAACCTAAAATTCACTCATTCTCTCATTTGTGAAATTGAAGGGTGCTCTTGTTCCATCTCCATCTTCTTCTTCTTCATCTCCTTGTGTGTGTGTGTGTGTGTGTGTATGCGTGAGAGAGAGAGAGAGTGTGTGTGTGAGAGTGTGTGCGATCGAGCATTGCGGCGGCACGACGGCAACGAGCTGGTTGAGCGCGGCATAGCAGCGCTCCCTCTTCTTCGCGGAGAGGAATCCTCCACGACGGCAAGCGTAGAGCGGTGAGGGAGACACCATCGCCATCTTTGAGCTTGCTAGTTTAGGCTTGTTGCACGTGCTTGGAGCCATTTGTGGCTCGCACACGGTGAATCAGTAAGTTCCTTGCATTGACACATGCGACATACGTGCACAGTGGTCCCCTTTGTGGTCTCCATCCTGAATATGGTTGTTTCCTTTGCCATCCTTGATTATTGAACATCCCTTGCCTTCCTCCTGTCCCTGGAAACACCCCATGAGTTTGAGGTCCTTGTTGTTGTAACTTCTGCTAAATCCTTTTTGGTACGACACCTCTAAAATTCGGATTAAACCAACATTCCTTTGTCCAATACCCATCCTTAACACAAATTTTGCAATGAGGGGTTTTTTGATTCCATAGCTTTCTGCACTCCCAACTTCTTCAATTTCTTTGCTACCCATTTTGCCACTCTATCTTCTTTCTCTTTAGACTTTTGCTTTGACTTCTTCTTGCCTTTCTTCTTCTTATCCTCATCTTCTTCTGAATCCAAATCCTTACTGGAGTCCTCTTCACTATCAAAATCCGTTTCCGTATCTGAATCAGTATTAGTTTTCAAATCCGAATCGCTGTCCGAATCCGAATTATCTGGCCTCTTCTTTTTCTTTGACCTACTTTTCTTCTTTTCTTTAGATGACCTCTTGGCTGCTTTCCCATGAGAGACCCTAAACCTTTTCTCTGCTCTTTGAGTTGTTTCCACTAATGCTTGTTATCCACCTACAACATCAACTCCAGAAATACCATTGTTCAATTCCTTCCTTAATCCATTCAAAAAATATCCAGTAAGCATTTCATCAGTTGGCCTTTCTTGAGCAGACAACCTTCTCACATATTGGTTAAACTTTTGTGCATAATCCTCAACAAACATTTTCCTTTGTTTCACTTCCCTAAGCTTGGTCAACACATCATGTGGAGTCTTTTCCTTTCTGAACCTGTTCAAAAATGCTGCTTTCAAACCATCAGAATCAGCAAAATAGCCTGCTGGAAAATTACTGAACCACTGCATAGCCTTCCCATCCAAAGTAGCCCCAAACTAGCGCATCTTAGCCTGGGCATCGTACACCCCAGCAAATCCTCTGGCCTGCCATCTTGTCTCGGATTGACATATGTGGCAATCGGGGTCTTCTTTCGACTTTCCCGAAAAGGTCCAGAATTTGACGCGCATATCCTGCCTAGCCGCCGCCATATTTGTAGGTCCACCTGTTTGTACAGGATTTCCTGCACTGGTACTTCCCAATGGATCAAAAATCAATCTCCTTAGTGCCACTAATGCATGTTGAATAACTGCAACCTCAAACAGCCGTAGAAATATATCCTTCTCTTCATTCGGTACTTCCTCTTCCCATCTATCACTCAGATAATCCTTTGCGACATCCAAATCCTCCACGGTATCATCTAAATCTTCCCCTATAGAAACACGATGCATCCCAATATAATCCAAAATTCCCTGCAGTTCCGAATGCTAACCATCTCGCCCATACAACTGTCGAAACTGCCTAGCAACTCACCTTGTCCAATACGGGAATATATCCTCCTCCGCTTCCTCCAAAGTGCAACCAACTACCCATGCCAACTCACACTATTCTAAACATCCTCCTTCCATTGCCACAGCACTCGCTCCTACAAGAGAAACTTGAATCCATCCATGCTACATCACACATACACCGTGATCGCCAAGTGTTTAAGGCATAGACATTCAGAATAGACAAAGCACAGAAATCACAATGGAATTAGAACTAGAACAGAACACAGAAATTGACAACATACTAAATCCGCCATAACTTCCACCTTCACATTCACAAGAAGATATTGATCGACAGCTACATCTTTCGATAAGACTAATGGGCAACGCCCTTTCCCAAGACACCTCTTGGAATCCCAAAAGTACAAAGGTTCACATTCCAACTTCCACTAAGTAAAACATCCCAACTTCCTAGCCTTTAACAATAAAATCCCTCCAAGAATAAACAAAAACATTATTACAAAATTCCTACAAGAATGGACAAAAACATTACCACACAAACACAGATTGGAGTGTAGCAAAATGTACCTTGTAGCTCTAACCCTTCTTTTTCTAGCACCACCTTCAGGGGCTAAAGTCTCTCTGACATTGAAGCTCCTCTTACGTTCCCTTGCACCTAAGGGTGTCTTTTTAAGATGTAGGATCTTATCTTCAAGCTTCACAATCTTAGTAAAATTGGCTTTTATACCTTAGCCAAGGTTTTGTACCAAAGATGGATAATGATAGGTTGATACAATCTGAGAGCTTGTACCCCCGGCTCATCAATTACAAAGTTTATCCGAGAAAATAGGAGTTACAATATTCCCGATTTATCAAACTAATAAGTGTTTTACAATGAGAAATCTGAAAAATGGTATCCATGGTGCTTGTCTTAGCTTGCTGCTAACACTCCCCCCCTCCTCGCCCGTGTCGTCCTGTGACACAGCTTTATGGGCTGAAATAGTCTTCGGGCTGGCGGCTAGCGAGGCGGTCTTTAAGCGTTGTTAGAGCCTTTTGATATCTGATTTTTCGTTCCTTATCTGGCACTCGCAAGAACTGCATAGTTACTCAGTTTTTCAGCTCCACTGCAGAGTAGCCTGCAAACCTTGAGGTCAAATTGTTGATCACTAACACAAATATCTTTGTTCACCAAGTGAAGAATCCCATGTAGAACGCTTACTCAAACACCAACATATTGTGAGAAGGTAGAAACATGCATCTGGCGTAGAAGCCATAGAGGACTTCTTCGGAAGGCTGGCCACTGAGATCATAGCACAAACTTTTGTTATCCTCAAGGAATGACATCCAAGGGACGCCTGCTTGCTCTGGCTCATTAAACACTTTGATGCATTAGAGAAGCATTTGGCAGATTTTGTATAGCATAGCACATGACAAATCTGGTAAAATTTTAAAGAATGACATGGTGCCCTTTAGGGTTTTCACGTTATATTCTTCAGTAATGGGTCCCTTTTCTGGAGCAGGAAATCTGCAAAAATTCAACCAAGTTGGCCGCTTCTTTAGTAGTGCCTCGTGTGCTATCCAGGTCCTTACTCTTGGTACAAGACAGAAGGTGGGATCCTTTTTCAAGGCTGCAGGTGCTCTCGTGAACACAATCAAGTACCTTGGGTTCTTGTTCAACCAGCTCCCAATCCATTACTGCCTTCCACTACTCATCTACCTCTTGTGTAACTTTTTTCTTTAGTGCATCTTCTTCAGCCTTTGAGAGCTAGACCATGGGCACTGTGTCTTCTTCCGTAATTGGTACTTGAAATTCTTCCTCACCGCTCAGCTCTACTACGGACTGTGTCTCCATGTCTGCAAATGATACTGAGGGGATTTCTACCTGAGGTTGCTCCGAAGTGCCTGCCTCTTCTTGCGTTTATGTCCTTCCCTCTCGTAGTAGCTGGTTGACTCGTTTGAGTTCAACTATCTCCTTTAGCAGCTCGTCTTCTCTCTCGACCCGCATCAAGGCCAGGTCTTTGCGTTGACACTGCTTTAATTTCATCTCCAGACTCGAGGTCTTTATTTTTCTTTTCTAATTCTTGCTAGACCTTGTATGTTCCTTTGATCGAGGCAATGGTTGGATTTTCTCATATTTGCCGCAAGAATATCGCCTAATCATTGATCCTTTGTTCTGAGTATTGTTAGCCACATCTAACTGTACCTGGATCTTTTGAGCTGAGAGGGTTGTAGTTAGAAGTTCATTTGTTACTTCCATCAGCTGATCATTCTTGGCTTTACATGCATCTGACTATTTGGTAAGCAGCTCACCCAGTTCTTCCATTTCTTTTTGTTGTTTATCTCTTGCGAGCTGATGTTGTTCAGCTTCCGCTCTCAACTCATGCACTTGTCTCTATGTATTGGTGATGACATTAAGTATGTCTTCTAACTCCCCTTGGAGTGCGTTGATCACCATTTCTAACTCTTTGGCCCGTGTGCTATGGCCAAGTGCTGTTGACAAAGTCTTTCTGTTATCTCCTACATTTGCTTAGCGTATTTGTTCACTTGCAGGATGACTTCTTCATTTGATTGCCAATATTTGATTTGTGTTATTTGTCTTGATGTCTCTGCAGATTCGTTTACCTCTGGTTGCGTCATGGCTGTTGGTTGCTGTTGTTTCCCTTGTGGTTGTTGATCTTTCTCTGTGGAGGTAGAGGGTTGTATCTCAACCTTATCTTGCTGTGTTGAGGTAGAGGGTGTTTCCTCGGCCTCTTGTTCTCTTGTGTGCTCAAATCTTGCGGAGTCCTCTTCTGGTGCAGGACTGGCTGCCTTTTTGGTCTCTGGCTCTTTCTCTATTTACTTCTCTTGATTAAATACATCTTCTTGTTGTGCTCTTTCTGTTGCTTCTTGCTGTTCAGATTCTTGTGTAGATTCAATTGTTTTTTCTTGTTTAGCTTCTACTTATTTCGTTGGCTCATTTGTTGTGTCTTTAACTGCTGCTGATGGTGGTGGGCTCGAAATTGGTTGATCTTGGTGTTCAGAGACAGGAGAAGAGATGTGGGGAGACACATCACTTTGGGCATGTTGTGCTTCTCCTTGCGCAGTGGTTTCCTCTGCTCTCTTTTGTTGTTCTTCCACCTCTTTCACTTTTGTCACCACTTCTTTGGCTTCTTTCAGCTTTAAAGCTTATGATTCTTGGTACATCTTTTCCAAGGATTTCGTTGGATCTTCAAATTGCTTCCTGGTATGATGCTTTGTTCTAGGCCCTTTAAGCTCAATAGGAACCCACTTTTCTAGCTCCTTTCCTTGTGCTTGGTGACTGCATTGAATGTTTCTCTCTTTCAAACCGTGCTTGTTTTTGCACAGGCTCCTCCTGGTCTGCTGCCACAACTTTTCTCTTCATCTCTTATATGCGCGCTCTCCTTTCTTCATTATCTGAGCTCTCAATGTTGTGCCATTCTGGCGAGCTTTCGTAGGATCTCTTGGCCAATCTTGTAGCTCATGAAGATGGTTGAGCTGACATTGTCCACGTGTTTTGATCTAGGGCAGGTGGTAGGCTATCATCCATGCCGATGGCATGGTATGCAATTCTTGTCAACACCTCTAGTGCACCCAGGTATGTGATCTTTCCTTCTTTCTTTACTCGTTTCAAAGTGGTCAAGACATATTGAGCATGGTGAACTGGTTACCTGGTTGTTAACTTGAGGACTTGCGTGAAGGTGGTGGCAACCGCATGGTTTGGTGTTGTATACCTTGGCGGCCTCTTAGCAGGGAAATGGAAGTGTTGGTGGTATAATTTGGCTGGTTCTTCAACCTCCTTGTGAATAAGGTCCACAAAGCTAGCTGCGGGGGTTTCTTTTGTGAAAGTTCTGATCGTCTTCCTATCCCTTGCCCTCATTGTCATTCCTTCTGTGGGCAGTTTGAGTGTTTCTATCACTATTTCCTTAGTGATCACCACCTCAACTTTGTTACTTTGAGGGTCAAAACTCGGCACAATTCCATCTTGTTTAATCGTGGACAAAAGCTCATAAGATTTTTGGAAGTCCACGGCACACGGCTCCTGTTCACAAAAGTCTCTCAGTCCTAGTTGTCGGTTGGCATCTTTGGTTTCAGGCTTTGGGCAACATCATACACTTCTTTTGATAGGAGTTGCAACTCTACGTGATGTCCCTCCTCACTCTTGAATCTGCCAGTGAACACTATGGTTTGATGCTCTTCAATCTATTCTTTTAAGAGATAGGGTGCTTTGGCGGTTTTGACTAAATCGGGGTCCATTTGATATGTTGGTAGTTCTTGTAGCTTTTCTTTCTGGTTGAGCTTCTTCTTGGTCCTCTCTGTTGCTTGCATGGCTCGTGTTAAGTGAACAAAGTGTTAAAGCTAGCAGATTTGACAAATTTTTCTCCAAAATGTCTTTTAATCTGAAATGCTGACTATTTTGGTCCAACTTGCTTCAAATCAATTTTTGAACAAGCATAGATGCATAAAAACATGCAAGGAACAAAATTGTAAAGTTCAAACAAAAATTTGCAACCAAAATAAATAATCACGATTATTTACAGTTGAATAATTTCTCCAACTTTTTGCAAACTTGGCATCACAGGCTTGAAGTATGTACCAAATACATGCTCTGAGTAAAATATGGGCTCATTTGGATGCATAGGGTGAAAATGGTACCATATTTTGGCTTAGGTCTCTGAAACAATAGATATAGAGGAAATTTGTGATTTTAAGCTCCAGATTGGTTCAAACTTGGCTAGTGGGCTTAACACATCATGTACTTTGGATGTATGATGGCAAAATAGCAAAATTCTCCCTATTTGGCTAGAAAGTTAATAATTGCGATTATTAACTTCTCTACTATCAAAATCATCATTTTTTGGTACAAATTGGTTCTAAGCATTATATAGACTTCAGTGTATGTGATATGAGGTGATTTGGATCAAGAAATGTGGTCCATAACTCAAAATTTGTCTTGCAAAGACTTCTTTGCATTTTTTGGCAATTTTCCAAGTTATAGGTACTCATTTTGGCTCATACTTGATTTTTGGCATGTAATAGGTGTGTACACATGATAGGTGAGGTGATGATACAATTTCCAAACAAAAATAGTGCAAAAGAAAATAATCATGATTATTTATAGGAGTCACAATTTTCTTGCAAAACTTATAAATTTTGACCTAAACACATTCTATACACCTAAAACAAGTCCTAAATTGAATTTGGACAAGTTTGGTCTTGTCGGCATCACTATGTGCTTTGTTGACTCTGAAATCTCTGATTTCTGCGACTACATTGCCTGTTGAGTTGGTTTGTCACTTGTGAGGCTTTGGATTTGTCCACGACATAGTCGTGAAGCAACTCATCCAATTCTGGCTCATTTGGAGTCAGTTTGACCTCACATGTCAAATTTGACGCTTTGTAGCCTTCGAGCCGTTTTTCAGCTTTTCGAGGGCTTTGCTTGATTGATTTCACGAAACCAATCATATACATTGTATATAATCCTCGTAGGCAAGTTGTCTATGGAGTCAAAACCAAATTTTGGCATCTACCAAAAACCTAGCTTTTCTACTGAGGACCCCCTCGACCCATGCTGAATGGTCAATTGATGATATAGAAAGGTTCTATTATTTAGGGCATGCTACAGTTCAAATCTCATCTGATTTGGTCGACAGTTTTTGGTCGTAGGTCTTCGTGCGTTGCCTTGATTCTAGGGTTTTTTCTAGGGGTTTAGACTAGTTTTCGGCCATACAAAATGGATCATTGATGAGTAAAGAACTTACCCCTCATGTCTCGTGTGAGACGGCGCTGAAAACGGGTAACTGTAGACTCCGGAAAATATGCGCGAAAGAAGTCGAAAATCTCTCTCTTCAAAGGTCACAAGTGGAAATGAGGTGCTTTTAGCCTACTTGGGATATCTATACCCGGACTTCCCAAACCAATTTTCCCCAGATTATCCCGTTAGTCCTACTAGGCCGTGAAATCTATGTTAGACTTAATAATTTCCCCAATCGGATTCCTGTAGCTCATTCTGCAAGAATTTTACAAAAGTAGGTATGGCCGCCTAATTTAGGCTTCCCGCTTCCATCTTCTGATTTCATTGAAATTTTTTGTGCTTGTCTGCCTTATCTTTCTATCACCATCATGTCTTCCGTTTTTCCATCTAAGCTCCTTAGCTATTTATTATTAATTTTTGACCTGTTTATTGAAAAATCAAAGAAAATAACAAAATGTGCTAAAAAAGCAAAGTGAAAATCCAATAATTAAGAAAATCCATTGAAGAACACGGCTTTATTGTTTTTTGTTGGATTTTTCCATTTTTAAGTCTCCTTATCAAGAAAAATGATGAAAAATAACCAAAAATGACTATTTTTTGATGATTTTCTGATAGTATATACACTATTTACACTCATCGAAAAGATATTATCATTGAATTTTTCCTTGATGATGAATTATAAGGGCATTATTAGTTAATTTTGCAAAAATCACATGTTAACATCGAACTTTTTTCCTTGCTCTTCAAACATTTCCCTTAAGAAGAAGAGGATCCGTACGAAGGGCTCAAAATTTTGCTTCTTGATGATGCATCCCCTTCTGAAAGGAGAACTCAAGAGCCCCCACCAAAGGAACGAGAAAGAAGTGAGTCTCCTGCCACCTCGACAGAGATGGCTCCATGAAGACGGCGGGCAAAACGCTCTCCAACACCTCTTAACGGAGAAGACCATCGCACACTTCTCCACGCCATAATTCAAAGAGGGATGAAAAAAAGCAAGAGAAGAAAAAGGTGAGAAAGAGGTCACCTTATTCTCCATCTTCTTCATCCTCTTTCTCTTATGAAGAAAGTGATGGTGCGGACAAAGAGAACCAAGGCAAGAAAATGGCGAGAAAGAGATCACCCTCTTCTCCATCTTCCTCAAATGCTTCATCTTCTGAAAAAAGCGATGGTGCAACGTTTGAACCATAAAAAAGAAGAGGCCATAGGAAATCCTATGCCGCATGGAAGAGATCATCCAAGCACAAGAAGTTCAAAGAGGGGAGGAAAGAGCATCTCTTTTCTTACCTACGATGGCACCTTTGGTGCTACAAACAAAGTCTTGGCCATTATCCAATCATTCGATGCAGTGTTTACTGCTTAGTACCGTTCCACCGCTCCTAGATGGCGTACTCCGGGACGACTGTGTGTGTGGATTGAACAATAATTTCTTATGCATAGTCGTGGTTGGCTCTACCATGCTTTGAAGATCAATGTAGTTCAAACCAATATGATGAGCAAGAGATGGGTCTTGAGTAATTAACTCAAGGGTTTCTGATGTCGAGGCTTGTTGTTGTGCTGTCTTTCAAAGAGCAAGTCCTGTAGCTTGTGTGCTCTTTGCTTGATTGTACCATCAGGATGCTTCAGCACGCTGATTGCTTGAGCTGTAGGTAACACTTTTGACTGTTGTCGAGCTTTTTCTCACCATTGGTAGGTTGGTTTTCTTGGTGTGGAATGGTGTAGTGGAGTCTTTTGAGACTTAACTCTCCATTGCTTGATTGGTTTTACGGTTTGTGGAGAAGGTAAGTGCTCCTTTTTCCACCAAATCCATTTCAAGTTAGGTTCCTTGATCGGAGATGCTCGTCTTTGTGTTTTGACCTGTGGAACCGTCTTTGGTTTTGTCGGTATTGTTTTGGGCACCCAAATTTGAACTGGCTTGTCCTTAAGCTCTGCTTTTGGTACCCAAATGTGCCTAAATCCTTGCATGCTACTTGTAGCATTTACTTGTAGAGAGAATGGAGAAGATTGATTACTTCGTGGTTTGATCTGCTGATTGCTTCCTTTCCATTCCTCCTTGCTTGGTGCAATTGGAACAATGAGTTTTCCACCTTTTGGTGATAACTTGAGCTGATTTGTATCCCAATCCGATATTGCTTTGTATGTCCGCATCCAGGGAATTCCAAGAATCATTATCTCATTCATGTGTTCATCTGGTAAGCATACAAACTAATGAGGACATGAACATCCATTTAGTATCACGTTCAAGTTGACTATTCCCAATGTTGGTGTTGAGTTCTTGCTGCATCCTTTGATAGTCAATATTCCCACTGTCAATGCTTGACTTGTTGCTTTCTTGTACGTGGAATAACTGCCTACATTCACTCTAGCTCCTATGTCGAAGCATTGGTGCTATGATTGTTGAGTTGTACTTTGATGCGAAGGTCCATTACATCTAACCATTCATCTATTTCGGTCATCTATTTCCAGAGTGTTGATGGGAATCGATATCTGTTGATTCTTGAGAGCAGATTTCCGTTTGAGTACTCGAAGCCGAGATTCCTCTTGGGCTTCATTAATAACCTGATTTCATTTAATCCTCCTTTGCTTGGTTGCATGCATTCTTTCTAGCAATTCATTGGCTAGTGGAATATTGTATTTCTTTAAACGATATCCACTAATCCAATAAGCCATTGGTTCACCATCTAGGGTGGAAAACTTTACTGCTCCACTTGGAGATACATCTTCAATGATAAACAGTCCGTTTCCCTTTTTCTTAAACTTGGGAATGTATTGGTTAAGGGAACATACCCTTTCTTGAAGATTTTTGTTATTAGATGGGAATCAAAAAACTATTTTTGTTTCCACTTTTGTGCATAGATATGAGCTACGGCAGTTAGCCTTTGATCGTCTAGCTTCTCTAAATCTTCTAGTCTTTCTGACAATTCATGTCCAGTCCACTCAAGATCCTTAGCTACCCTTAATGTCGGCAATAGAAATTCTATTGACAGTATGGCATCAAGACCATAAACAAGGTTAAAGTGTGTAGCATTTAAAGTTGTTTTGAATGAAAGTCGATAAGCCCATAGAGATGCATGGAGATTCATTTCCCAGTCCTTCCTTCCTGAACTAACCACTTTAGTCAGTATCGAGCTAAGAATTTTATTTGTATGCTCAGCTTGTCCGTTTGCTTGTGGGTGATAGGGAGATGATTTGTTATGGATGATCGTAAACTCATTAAGCAAATACTTAATTATATCATTGAGGAAGTGAGTTCCCCGATCACTGACAAATTCAATTGGCAGTCCATATCTCGTGAATACATACTCATATAAGAATGCGACAGTGGTTCTGGCATCATTCTTTTAAGTTGCTTTAGACTCAGCCCACTTGGTCAAATAGTCTGTAGCTACAATGATATACTCATATTGGGTTCTATAAGTAGGTGGTTGTATTGACCCAACAAAATATATACCCCATTTTGTGAAAGATATTGCCCCCATCATTGGTCTTAAGGGCATTCTATCTACTCGTGTTGGCATTTTTGCTTGGCATCATACCTTCTAACATATTCCTTGGCATCTACAAAAAGTGTTGGCCACCATATACCTGCCATCAAGATTGCTCTTGTGGTGGTTTCACTGGAAAAATGACCTCCAACTAATCCGGCATGTGCATGTTCTATAGCTGGAATATATTCGTCTTCATTTGCACAAAGACGCAGACGTTGATCCTTACGTCTCCGATACAATTGGTTTCCAATAAGAGCATAGTCTCTTAATTCAGTTTCAATTGCTCTTTGACGACGTTTACTCATATCCTCAGGAAATGTTCGGCTTGATAAGTAAGTAACTAGATAGTTACTCCACCTTGAAACATGTGACATTTGAAACAGTGTTACGTGAGGTATGGGTGTTTGTTTTTGACATTGAGGGCACTCCTTTACAAAAGAGCGAACATCACTCCTCATAGTCGGCCAAAATACTCCAAGTCTCAAACTTCGTCGCATAGTTTCGTCTTCCGCAAAGTGAAGTCCTACTATGGTAACATGTGCTTGACTTAGGTATTGGTCTTTGTCTTCAGTATTAATGCATAAGAGCAATATTCTATCTTGATTTCTTTTGTATAGCCTACCAGCTAGTAATTGATACATAGCCAATTACTTGATTAATCCGATTGTAAAAGGAAGTGGTATTTGTGAATCCACTTGAGCTATTGTCATCAATGATACCATGTTTTCCGACCATCGAGGTATCATTTCCACGAAGAACAAATAGGCATCTGGGAGATCATCGTCTAGCCCTTTAGGTGATTCTCCTGTAACAATCCTTGACAAATGATCTGCTCTTTGATGAGTAGTGCCTTTTTTTACAACCATAGTGAAATCAAATTCCAGAAGAATGATGAACCATCTCACTATTCTTCCTATGCTGCATGGCTTGTTGACCAAGTACAATAAATCTTGGTGGTCTACAAAGAACACAAATTTGTTTGCGAGTAGGTAATGTCTATATTTTTTTACGGCATAGATCATTCCTAATCCTTCTCTTTCAGTGGTAGTGTAATTCTATTCTGCCATGTTCAACTATCGGCTAGCATAAGAAATAGGAAAATCAATTTTCCCATCTCCTGGTTGAGCTAGTATACGACCTATAGCGAAATTAGAAGCATCTACATGTATGTGGAATACCTTATTTCAATCTGGTGCTTTCAATATTAGTGCTGTGGTGAGAGATTGCTTAAGCTTCATGAAGGATTCTTCACATGCCTCGGTCCATTCAAAGTGTGTAATCAAGCTATATGTGGGTTTTACAATTATAGCGTATGTGTAAATGAACCATCTGTAATATCCACAATGCTCCATGAAGGCTTAAACTCCCTTGATTGTTGTTGGTCTAGGAAAATCAGCAATGACATGAATTTTTTCAAAAATTTTAAACTTTTTCCAAGAATTTTTCCTTGCCTACCCATGAATGTGCACTTTTTAGGATTTAAGCAAATCCTATAAAGTTTACATTTTTCGAATACCGTTTTGAAGTGTTCAAAATGATCAGCCCGGATGGATTTGCTTCATCGACTGTTCCTAGTCTTTCGGGCCACGGTCGTCTTTGTGTATTTCGTCGCGTGTTGACATTACTCGTGCCTGGGCGGTCTTTGTATCGCTGGCCTAGCTGTGTTTGAATCAGGTCGCCCAGGTTAGCCGACATCAAGTTGATCTGTTGTTCCACGGAGGCCATGATGCGTGCCTCCAGTCTCTTTTCTATTGTGTCTTGGGCATCTTGTCGCGTCTTTGTTTCCTTCTTCTTCTTCTCCTTCTTATTCAGATCAGGTTTGGTCCTGTATCTGTCGTCATATTCTTGATCTCCAACCATTTCTGTACTTTTGTGGCCGAAGCCAAAAGAAAACTCAAAAATGTCGAAAACTGAAAGACTGCAAAAAACGGGCTTGAAAACGTCGGAAAAACGATGATACAACGCAAAACGGGGTCCAAAACGGCGAAAACCAAGAAAAACGGGTCAAAAACAATGAAAACTAGTCCCAAACGGTGTAAGACGGGGCAAAACGGGGTAAAACGTTGAAAAACAATAAGGAACGTGGAGAAACGCGTCAACACGGGGCAAAATGGCAAGGAACGCGGGTCAAACAAGGCAAAACGGTGAAAAACGGTGGGGAACGTGGAGAAAACGCAAGGGACAGGGCAAAACGGGCCAAGAACGCGGAGAATGCGGTGAAAACGGGGCAAAACGGCAAGGAACGCGGATCAAACGAGGAAAAACGGCGAAAAAGCGGTGGGGAACGTGGAGAAAACACAAGGGACGGGGCAAAACGGGGCAAAAACGCAAGGGACGTGGTGAAAACGGGGCAAAACGGGCCAAGAACACGGAGAAACGGGTGTCGCGATCAGAAATTATGGCTAAGGGGAGGCCGTGGTATTTGAAGACTTTGGCGAAGAAGTGTTTGGCGACTTGGTAGGCGGTGACGAGAGGCTTTGCAGGGATGAAGTGGGCTTGCTTGGTGAAGTAGTCGACGACCACCATGATGGTAGTGTGGCCGTGGGAGGGGGGGAGGTCGACGATGAAGTCCATACTTACCATGTCCCAAGGCCAGGAGGGTGTTGGCATGGGGTGGAGGAGGCCAGCAGGCTTGACTCTTTGAGCTTTGACCAAGTGACAGGTTGGGCAGGTGCGCACGTAGTCGATTACGTCGTCCTTCATTTTGGGCCACATGTAGTGTTGATGTAGTTTGTCATAAGATCTTTTCTGGCCACCATGTCCCGCTAGCTTGCAATCATGAGCCTCCCACATGAGGTCTTTCTTTAGCTTTGGATCATTGGGGATGTAGATTTTGCCATGCGCGTAGAAGAGGTTGTCTTTGACTTCGAATAGACCCAGGGAAGCTTTGCCAGAGATGTGGTCGTTGAGCATTCGTAGGACAACGGGGTCAGCTTTTTGAGCGTCGAGGATGCGTTGGCGTAGGGTGCTGGTTGCTGTGGAGATGGCTGTGAGGGTGGGTCTTTGGCTGAGATCATCTCGCATGACATTTGTGGTACCTGGTTTGTGAATGATGTCGATGTCGTATTCGGCCAGTGTATCTTGCCACCTGGCTTGCTTGGGGGTGATTTTTGGTTGTGTCTGGAAGTACTTGAGGCATATGTTATCTGTGTAGACCTTTGTGTGCTTGTCTTAGACATAGTGTCGCCACTTTCGGAGGCAGTGGACGACAGCGAGCATTTCCTTCTCATGTGTGGTCCATCTTGTCTCTACATCGGTGAATTTGTGGGATTCATAGGCGATGGGTTGACTCTCTTGCATGAGGACACCACCAATGGCGCCATCGGAGGCATCCGTATGAACTTCAAAAGGTTTGGTGAAGTTGGGTAGTCGGAGGACGGGGGCACCACACATGGCTATCTTCAGGTTCTCAAAGGCTTCTTCTTCTCTGGAGGTCCACTGAAAGGGTTTGTGGCCTTTGGTTATCTCTGTAAGTGGGGCCGCAATCTTGCTGAAGTCGCGGATGAAGCGGCGGGTGTACTGACAGAAACCCACAAACTCTCGGACTTCTTTGATGGATGTCGAGGGGGCCCACTTGATGACGGCGTCGACTTTCTTGGGGTCCACCATTATACCTTCGGACGTGACGATGAAACCGAGGAACTCGATTTTCTGGACAGCAAACTCACATTTCTCCAGCTTTGCATAAAGTTGGTGTTCACGGAGGCGTTGGAGTACTGCGGCGACATGCTTCTGGTGCTCTTCTAAGGTTTTGCTGTAGATGAGAAGGTCATCAATGTAAGTGATGAGGTAGTCGTCAATCATGTCGTGGAAGCTGTCATGGATTACTCGGCAAAAAGTGCCAGGACCGCCGGTGAGACTGAACCCCAGGACCATCCATTCCCAGGAGCCGTAGCGTGTGCGGAAGGCGGTCTTCGGAATGTCTTTAGAGGCGATGCGGACTTGGTGATAGCCTGAGCGGAGGTCGATGCGAGTGAAGTATTGGGCACCCTGTAGTCTATCCAGAAGATCTTCCATGAGAGGAACTGGGTATCTGTTCTTGATAGTTATTTTGTTGAGGGCCCGATAATCCATGAATAGTCGCATTGAGCCATCTTTCTTCTTGACAAACAGGACTGGGGCCCCAAAAGGAGAGCTGCTGGGCCTGATGAAACCTTGATCCTCTAATTCCTGGAGTTGCTTCTTGAGCTCTTTTAGCTCGGTGTCATTCATGTGGTAGGGGGCCTTGGCCGGGGGTGTACTCCCTGGGATAAGATCAATTTCGTGTTGAATTTGACGGGGGGGGGGGGGGGGGTAGGCCGGGGGAAAGTTCTGGGGGCATGACATCTTTGTACTTCTGGAGAATGGGGGTAAGTGAGGGATCACCCACTTTGGCCTGTTCGAGGGTGATGGAGTTGAGTCTTGGTGTGGGCCGTTCCGCTGCTTGCATGATGCAGAGGTGAACTTGAGCTCCTTTCTTGAGAGCCCTCTCGGCTTGCTTTGCACTCATGAGATTGAGTCTGGGGGAAGATGTCTCTGGGACTTTTTGTTTACCTTTCATTGCTGCCAATTGAGCGGGGTCATTGCAGTTGATGGGGGGGGGGTTTGGTTTGAAGATGCGCCTGACGTGTGAATTCTTGCTTTGTTGTGAGTCTAGCGCCTTGGACTGTAACTGCTTTGCCTTGATTGTTTAGAAGTAATTGATCCAGCTTCATGCCTAGGAGTGCAATAAGATACTTGTCGTTGAAGGACAGACCAATGATTGCCTCGAAGTCGTCCATTGGTACCACTATGAAGTCAAGTCGACATGTGAATTCACCCATCTCAATCCCGACTTGATGGGCTGCCTTGACATTGCTATCCTTTCCTTGGGCAAACTTGACAGTGGTTTCATTTACGGTGGTAAGGCGTAGGCCCAGGCGAGCGGCGCGCTGCGGGGATAGAAAATTGTCTGTAGCACCTGAGTCTACCATGATCCATTGCGGCTGTGATCCAATTTTTGCCTGGACATACAGGTTCTGGATGTCCGTGATAGTTGCTGCCATGCATTGAGGGTGGAGGGATACCGCTCCAATACGTGGTTGTTAGTCAAAAACAGGGGTATCCATTTCATCGAATCTTATTTTGGGGGGGGAGGGTGGTAGCTGAGCATGTCTCTTTGTAGGTCCTCCCAGTGCTAAGATATTCTTTTAAATTTTCTAAGATATTCTTTTAAAACACATGGCTCATCAATCTTTAAAAGGTGGCTAGAGCATTAGTTAACCCAAAGGGCATAACCCAATAGGCAAACATACCCCATTTTGTTGCAACAGTAGTTTTATGTTGATCCTTTGGGTCAACCAAAAGTTGATTGTATCCCGAAAAGCCATCTAAGAAGCTTTAAGCTTCTTTTCCTACAACTCGTTCTAACACATACTCAGTGAGATTAGAAGAGGAAAGTTGTCTCTAATGGTAGCTGCATTCACTTTTTTGAGGTTGACATACACTCATAATTTTCCATTCTTCTTGGGTACTACCACAATTGGAAACACTCAATCTATGTGTTCAATTTTGTAAATGAATTCGGCTTCCTTTAGTTTTTCAATCTCTTCTTTGATCTTCCTGGAAAATGTTTCTATTACCATATACATGTGGTAGTGATGTGTCTGAACACACTAGGACCGCCGGGGCATTTTTTCCCTCTTTAGGAGGTTTTTTCCCCCGTGCATTGGATATACGCCCATCACTCTAGGGCTATCTATCTTTCCATTGCACACTAAGTAACACACTCTCTATTGTGTTCCTTGAGCTTCCTTCATCTTCTCCAAGCTGTGTGTGTTTCTCTGCAACCCTAATTCCAACAATTGGTATCAGAGCAGGTCACGTCCTCCCGGGCTTAGTCGCCAGCTGCTCCAGCACACGCCTGCTCACTTTCTCCGATTTCAGTGAGCTTTGGCGAGCGTTCACAGGCCGAAAATTTTTTGATAGCTCGAAGAGCTTGGTCTGCTCAGAATTTTGATTTGGGCTCATTTCGGCCTCCGTTTCCACTACAGGCGATACTGCACAGGCTATTTCGTCATTTTGTGCAAAATTTCTGTCAATGCCGTTTTTTGCATAACAGGTGCCTTATAGTCTTCTACGGTTTGTTCTATATAGCACAGGTTGTTCCCGCTCCGTTTCTCCCATTTTCGGGCAGTTTTCACATCAGGTGCAGCATTTACCATGGCTGACAACAACAACACAGATGTGTTCAAGATGTTTGCTGCTGAGGACAGGTTGGATGGGGACAACTACCCTATGTAGGCTTATATGATGCAACATGTTCTTGTGTCAAAGGGTGTCTGGAACATTGTGCAGGGCATTGATGTACGTCCTGGTTCTGAGGATGTAGGCGATGTTGAGGATGTTGCAGGTCTTGCTGCAAGGATTGCAGCTGTTAGAGTTCTTTTGCCTACGGCAAAACAAGCTTGTTGGGATGTTAAGGATGCGCACGCTCATGCATTGATTGCGTTGTGTGTGAAGCGCACCATTGTTCCTCACATCCGTTCAGCAAAATCTGCAAAACAGGCTTGGGATATTTTAGCAGGTCTTTATGCAAGCCGCAATAAGGCTAAAATTGCTTTGCTGCGTAAAGAGCTGGAGTCGAAGATTATGCATGAGGAAGATGATATGGATAGTTTCCTTGCTAGTGTCAAGGATATCAATGAGCAGCTTATTTCTGCAGGTGAAGTCATTTTAGACAGTTCCCTTGTGCAGACTGTTCTTGATGCCTTACCAGATTCCTACCAGACTTTTGCTAGTACTTGGAGACTTATGACCCAAGGAAACCCTGAAGTTGTCAAGTTTGATGCATTATGCACATTGCTGTTGCAAGAGTCACTTTCCAAAAAAAACAGGACTAGGCAGCGTGCAGTTGAACAGGCTTTTATTGCTTCTCAAAGAAAGGGTGGTAACAGTAATGCAACCACTTCTTATGGTTCTGCTACGAGTGGCAAAAATTTTGTTCCTAATGCTTCTGCTAGCAGCACTTCGTCTGGCAATTCTGGTGATAAGGGCAAAAAGAAGATGCGTTGCCATTATTGTAAAGCCAATGATCACTTGATCAAGTCGTGTCTTAAGTTGAAGGCCAAAGAGGCTAAGAAGAAAGAGGGTGGTTCCAGTGCAAATGCTGGTTCCACCACAAATGCAGCCATTGTTGAGTCTTCTGTGAAAGGAGACTGTGTTGCTGATGCTGATGTAGAATGGGCGTTTAGCGAAGAGTGCACTTACAATCCTGCTGTCCATGATGCATGCTTGTCAGTTGCTGTAGATTCACATGTGTGGTATTTTGACAGTGGTGCTACAAAGAACATTACCTCACATAGTGAATTCTTTACCTCTCTCGAGTCAGTCCCTCATGGGAATTCAGTCACTTGTGCCAACAACGCCTCTTATCCAATTCAAGGAGTTGGAAAGATTGTGCTCACTACTGCTAATGGCAGTTCCTTCACACTTGTTGATGCACTGTATGTACCTGGAATCAAGAAGAATCTCTTGTCTGTATCCGCACTTGCTAGACTTGGACTTGTAGTCAAATTTGTGGATGACAGATGTACAGTTCATGATCTCAATTTTGGTGATGAAATTGTTGCATCTGGCCTTTTGTGCCGTGGGCTGTATAAGCTCACTTTGTATGACAAGTGTGGACAAATTTTTGCAAATGCTGTTGGAGATTCAAGGGCTATTTCAGATGCAAAACTTTGGCATGCACGTTTTGGTCATCTGAATTTTGCCAGTTTGCTGCGTTTGCAGAAATTTGATATGGTTGCTTCTTTGCCGCCTCTTGAAGCACCTGTCAAACATGTTTGTGAAGGCTGTATTTTAGGTAAGATACAGCGTTCTAAATTTCCAAAGGATGGTTCAGTTCGGGCCACATGCAGGTTGTAGCTTGTGCATAGTGATTTTTGTGGGCCCATGCAAACTCCGTCCTTGGACAATTACCTGTACTTTGTGACTTTCATTGATGATTACTCCAGGCACGCATGGGTATTTCCTCTTAAAGCGAAGTCCGAAGTTTTTATGTGCTTCAAACAATTTCTGGCTATGGCTGAAAATGTCTCGAAATGTACTATGGGCACCCTCCGTTCAGATCAAGGGGGGGAGTATATGTCTCATGAATTTAATGCATTTCTGGCTAGTCGTGGGATAGAACACCAATGTAAAGTGCCTTATATACCTCAGCAAAATGGTGTTGCTGAGAGGAAAAACCGGTCACTGACGGAAATGGCACAATGTATGGTCAAAAGTCAAGCTTTGTCGCATTCTTTTTGGCTTGAGGCCATCATGTGTGCCACTTATGTACTAAACAGGTGTCCTACGAAAGCTTTGCAGTCTATTACTCCATATGAAGCATGGCATGATAGAAAGCCTTCTATTGAGCACATGCGTGTTTTTGGGTGTTTGGCATATGCTTTGGTGCCACAAGTGCAGCGGAGAAAATTGGATGATAAGGCTATCAAATATATTTTTGTTGGTTATAGTGCTGAAAGCAAAGGTTACAGGTTGTATCATCCACAAACAAAACGTATTCTGGTTTCTCGGGATGCAGTGTTTGTGGAAGATTCTGTTCATCCCTTGTTGTCATGTACTAGAGGCAGTAATGTAAGCTCACAGGACATTTATGACACTTTGTTACCTCTTGTCAGTGGTGGAAATACGAATGTAAGTTCCAATGAGGCAAATGTACAGCCTATGGGGGTGTTTGAAAATATTTTAGATCAGCCTATTACTGATGTAGATATCCATGATGTACTTGATGAGGAAAGGGCTAAAAATGAGCAGGCTAGAGGTATGCCAAAATGGCTGGTGCACACTTTGCATGATAGTAAATTGGATGCACCTTTGTCTAGTCGTACTCGTTCAAGCTCTTGCCATGCATCTTATGCATCAGATTGTTATGCTTTGGTTGTGTCTAGCTTACATGATGTTGAGGATCCTCTGACTTTTGATGAAGCACAAAATTCAGAAATATGGATGGTTGCCATGCAATCAGAATATGATGCACTTATAGAAAATGACACATGGACTTTATGTGATTTGCCTCCTGGCAAAAAGGCCATTGGTACGAAGTGGGTTTACAAGTTGAAACGCAAGCCGGATGGTGAGATCGATCGCCATAAGGCTCGACTTGTTGCAAAGGGTTATGCACAGCAAAAAGGCATAGATTATGAAGAGACTTTTGCTCCCACTTGTCGTATGACTACTGTGCGTTTTCTATGTGCATTGGCAGCTCATTTTGGTTGGGATGTACATCAATCAGACATTGTTACTGCTTTCTTGAATGGTGACATATCTGAGGAAGTTTATGTAATGCAACCTCGCGGTTTTGTCATAAAAGGACAAGAGGACAAAGTGTGCAAATGTAACAAGGCTTTGTATAGGTTGAAGCAATCTCCTCGTGCTTGGTATGAGAAAGCTGACACTCATTTGGCCAAACAAGGCTTTCGTAACAGTCCAACAGAAAGCACATTGTATCATAAAGCGTGAGGGTGATGTACTTCTCATTGTGGTTCTTTATGTTGATGATTTGTTGATCACTGGACCAAATGAGAGACATATTGCTGAATTTAAGTCTGATTTGAATGCTACTTTCAAGATGAAAGATTTGGGCTGTTGCATCATTATTTGGGTATACAGTTTAAGCAATGTGATGGTGGTATTGCCTTGTGTCAAAAAAGTTACATAGAGACAGTGCTATGTAAGTTTGGACTTGAGGATTGCAAACCTATTACCACTCCCATGGAAACAGGTTGGAAGGTGAGTCTACATGATGCTGGTGATCCTGCTGATGTCACTCTTTACCAAACTGCTGTTGGCTGCCTCATTTATGTATGCAACACGAGGCCGGATATTCAGTTTTCAGTCTCACAGGTCAGCAGATTTATGCATAGCCCAGGGTCTAAGCATTGGCAGGCTGTGAAGAGGATTTTCTGCTACCTTAGTGGCACTTTACATCTTGGCTTGTTTTATCCCAAGGGGGGATCATTGCCGCCAGACTTACATGCTTTTTCGGACTCATATTGGGCTGGTTGTTTTGACACGCAAGTGTCCACAAGTGGTTTTTGTTTCATGCTTGGCAGTTCATGTATATCATGGTTGAGCAAGAAGCAACCTACTGTGGCCACTTCAAGTTGTGAGGCTGAGTACAGGGCAGTCTTCACAACTACGGTTGAGTGTGTATGGCTCAGACGCCTTATGGCTGATTTCGGTGTTGGACAGGACACTGCCAACACTATCTACACTGACAGTCAGAGCGCATTGTCAGTTGCGAGGAACCCAGTTTTTCATGCTCGCACAAAGCACATTGAGGTGCATTACAACTATGTCAGAGAGAGGCTCTCAACAGGACAGATCAGCTTGGCTTATGTGCCAACACAGGACAACCTTGCAGATCTTTTCACAAAGGCATTGTCTCATGAGAAGCTTGATGCTTTCCGCAAAGCTTTGGGCTTACTCCCCTTTGTGGATTGATCCTATCCTCAAGGCATGGCACTTCCCTTTACTCATGTGCCAGCTCTAGTTCACCGCATCACTCCAGGGGGGATTTGTTACCATATACATGTGGTAGTGATGTGTGTGAACACACTAGGACCTCCGGGGCATTTTTTCCCTCTTTAGGAGGTTTTTTCCCCCGTGCATTGGATATACGCCCATCACTCTAGGGCTATCTATCTTTCCATTGCACACTAAGTAACACACTCTCTATTGTGTGCCTTGAGCTTCCTTCGTCTTCTCCAAGCTGTGTGTGTTTCTCTGCAACCCTAATTCCAACAGTTTCATTATATGTGTATGGCCTTTGTCTACTTGGTTTCACATCATCTCTTATGGGTATGGTATGTTGACAAACTTCTGGATCAACACCCTTGAGATCCTTGTAAGACCAAGCAAAGATATCTTCGTATTCTTTTAGCAAGATTAGTAAAAGCTTTTCTTCATCATCTGTTAGGTCATTTGCAATGTAGGCAGGCCTAGGTTCTTCCCCTGGTTCAGTCAAGTTTATCTTTTTCGCGTTCTCAGGCCCTTTGTATGATTCGCCTTGTTTTCATAATTCCCTAACAGGTTGTTTGACTATGATTTTTTGATCTTGGAGAGTATACTTTCTATAATGGGAGGGAACACTCATTACGTTCTGACCATCCTCTTCCATGGTTTCCATTTCGGTCGTATATATCTCCTTTAGAGTTTTTTTCAACTCTTGATATTTCTTTTTCCGCTCAACTCGTGTCATGGTTGGCTCCTTGTCATGTTTGTTTGGCTTTGCTTGAGTATCCTTTCTTGTTTTTCTCAATGTTCTTGACATTTCTGAATTTTTGTTTGAAGGATATATGCCAATGATTTTGTCCTTGACACAAATATGTGCATCTATCTGCATCAGGAATTTTGTTCTACTGGAGACTGATGCCATAGGTCGTGTTTTCACATTTTTGGTGTCTCTTTTTTGTCTATACCATTTTTGTCTTCTTGGTTTTTGGTTAGGAAAGTCAAAAACACTTTTCTTCCCCTCCTTTCAAGAGTAGCTTAGCTCTCGTATGCTCTTTTTCCGACCCCGAATCATCTGAGGTAACTAAATGTTTGTCTAACTCATCTGTTGCATCATAGTAGAGGTCTTAAAAGACTTGTTGAGCTTTCATCAAGTCCTTGGGTTCCTCATCTTCAATGTGGAGGATTGAGATCATTTGTATGGGAATTATATCGTAGCCATCCTCATTGCAAAATTGAGTAGGCATCGACGTACTCACACATACATCCATTGTCGCTAAATTTTGAGTCCACTCAAATGGCTCAAACAAATGTTCTGGAAAGGGTTCAGGTACATATGCTTCGTCTGTGCAATCACTTTCTAAGGTGCATTCCTCTCGTTTTAAACTCTCGTTTTTTGAAGCTCCGCACATCCAAATAGGAGTATCTTTGTTTAACCAAGAAGGAAGCTTAGTTTCAATCGAAGAGACTGAATCAAACTCTTGTATGGGCGTTTCCAAAACATCTCTATAAGTGTTATGTTTTAAATTAACCCTTGTTATAGATCCCACTTGCTTCAAGTAGAGATAGTTGTTTCCCCAATCTTGGATATTTGTACCTGTTGCATGAAAGGTCTTCCCAATATGATTTCGTAATTGAGTTTCTTTCCAAAGTCTACTATGGCAAAAGTGTGTTGATATTCAATCCCACAGGAATTAACTATCACTTTTTCAAGCAGTCCTAAGGGTCTTTCAACGTGTCTGTCCGCCAATTGCAATTTCATTCGAGTTTGTCTAATGGCTGGTTGTCCCTAGGATTCCCATATTGCTTTTGTGGCTATGGCTATGCTTGCTCCAGTATCCAGTATTGCCATGGTTTCAATGTCATTATATTTCACTGGAAGGGTTTTGTTTCCTTCTTCTCCTTCGTAATATTCTCCAAATTTGTTCATTGAAACAGATCAAATCTCTTTGTTATCCATTTTATTTTTCAAATTTTCCAATTTTTTTGAGATTAGCCCCATTATTCCCACCTTCTGTAGGGTTTTTTGTAGATCATTCCATAAATATGGTCTGCGTTTTAAGAGTTTTCCCAAGGTAAGAGTGCATTGGATGGATGTAGACATGATTGAATGAATGTTGTCTACTTTTAGGGTCTGTTCAGCTCTTTTTACTTGAGTGGTCTTACACACCATGGATTCATCTTCGTTATCTCCCAAGTAAGAAGGTAATGTTTTCAAGGTCAATGGTTTAGACATTCCTGAAGCTTCAGATCCGAAATCCTTGTACAAGGATTGTACATCCATGTTCATATCAGGAGGTAGGTTGTCCAACCAAACTTCCTCTATAGGAGCTAACTTTAGAGTTAGGTTCCCATCATTGATCTCTCTAACTTTTTCCAATAAGTGTCTTGGCCAGTCTTCCTCTACAAAAGAAATTCCGTCTAAGGCAACTTCGATGTCCGGCACTATAAGTTTTGGATCTTTTGTTTCTAGGTGGGGTTCTACCACCACTTTGGATTTTTCTTTAGTGTCTCTTAACACAAGCTTCTCAGGTTTTGTGATACCTTCAAGATTGGTTTTTTGTTTTTCCAGCATTTCTTGTGCGATTCTTACCAAATTTTGATAAGCTTCAAGCTTACCGGATTCCTTGTCTGGAGAAAGATAGTTCTTCCATTTGTTTCCCATGTTTTGGCTTGCTTTAAGTCCTGCTTGGTAAGCTTCCAAGGCTGTATTAATAGGCTCAAGAATTTTATCAACCAAAATGGATCCTCCAGATTTAAAGGTTGTTTCTTTGATTTCCCTTCCAGTTTCTTTTATCCTTTCGTGTCATAGCTATGTTGCTTTCTCCTCGATTTCAGCTCGTTGTTTTTGTTTTCTCATCTCATACCTTTTTCTTCTACTTCTTTTTGTCTTTTCAGAGGTAGCTTTTGTAGTCTACGAATCATCAGAGGAGTTGTGTTTCTTTTCATTAGCATGGGCTCTAGTGATTACCTTGATTGGAACAATCGATTCACTCTCAGATGAGCTACTAGGTATCACTTGAACTACGTTTACTACTAGTTTACCCTTGTTTAAAGGATTTTTAGGACAATCTTCCGGGAAGTGTCCTCCCTTTTTGCAACATTGTATGCCATAAGCTTCAACCAGCTTGAGGTTTTTCTCAGGTCTGGGCATTCATTTTTCCAATGATCATCTGTACCATAGTTGTGACGGTTTCCTGTTCTTGGCTTAATCATGGGTCTTACCATAGGAGGTCTGACACCTTGATTAGCTATATAATACATTGGTGCAAGCTCTAGGGGAGCATAAATCACGGGTTCTTCCATTGGTGGTGGATATAAATTATACCAATCTCCCTCTACCATTGCACTAGTGCTTGTTCATCTATGACTCCTTCAGAATGCATGTACTTTAAAGGCACTGCATTATATCCTGGATATGGAGGTTGTTGACCCAACACAGGTTGAGGTCTTTCCATACCCATGGGCTGTCTTTGAGCTTGGGTCATATTAGGCTGATATCTGTACATGGGTTGTCCTTGTGGCCTCATAGGCACGTACTGAACATTCCCATCATACTTTTGTCGGAAGTAGCACTCGTGGGTATCATGGTTGGTCCCTTTACCCTCAATTGTACACCATTTTTGTGGCTTAATTGGTTGTCCCTATTGAGGTATCCCTTGTCCTGGTCCCCTCATAGGTTCTTTTTGCATGTTGTTCATCATGTCATTCATCCTTTTGAGCATGTCTTCTATGGCTAAAATCCACGCTGCAACAGCCATTCCCACTTGTGCTATTTTAGTGGATGTTGTTTTCTCGCTTTGGTTATCCTTAGGAATATCTTCTTCATTGAAAATATCACAATCGTCTCCTAAGTCAATCGCATCTGAAACACACGCTTCTAGGGTTGTATGCTTCTTGCTATAGAGTATAGCATGAAGTTCGTTGTTTATCAGTCCCTCTAGAAACAATGGTACCAGTCGTTCTTCTGTAGGTATCTCTAGCTCTAGGCATCTGGTAATGTATTGCTTCATTCACGTTGCACAATCCCTAACAGACTCACCATGTTTCTGTTTAAAGCTGTAGATTTGAGCTACCGTATTGTGTTTGATCCCAGTTTTAGAGAAAGAAGCTACAAATCCTTGAGCTAAAGTGTTCAGGTCCATGATTGACCTTCGTGGAATGTTTTGAAACCATGTCAATGCTTTTCCTTCTAATGTCATTCCAAACCCCTCGAATTGAGTATGGAAATCGAATATCCATTCTGTTTCTTAGCACTTGCTTAAAGCTGCCTAAGTGGTCGTATGGATGCCCTGATCCACTGTATTTTCTGACCCATTTCTGAAAATCAGCTGGTCTGACGCATCTGTTTGGTTCAACTCCCGGTCTCCTGGAAGTTGGTCCTATTCCGAGTCCTTCAAACCAGTCTGTTGGAAATAGTGACTCATGTAGCCCTGGACTGGCCTTAGTGTCACCTGGTTTTCTGCGTGATGAGGTGGTTTCTGGTTTCTTAACATTACTCTCAGAAGATTCTCTCATGGTGTTCGTCTCTTGGAATGGTTTATGGTCCTTGGCCCAATATCCAATCCCTTATGGAATACCCTTGGTATTTGGTTTGTTCTACCTTCCTCAGGAATCATCATAACAAAGTAGTTGTTATAACAATCCGTAAACAGGTAGGTAGGTAGGTCTGTTGATCCCTTATCCTTGATCTTAAAGATATAGATGATCTTCATTGCTGTTAGTTTTCATGATTTTTCATGTGAAGTTCACAAAATATCTTTTATGTTTCAATCCTCCCAATAGTAGACTCCAGTCCTAGGATTATCCATACTAAGCCATTTCAAAGGCTTCAAATCTACTTGATCGGATCCCTCGAACTCTAAGGTTGGTGGTCCTTCTTTCGCTGAAATATCTGGGATTATGGTGTTTACTTCTAACCCCCATTTGTCTATCACGTCAAGGTTTTCAACTTTTAAATACTGAGTTCCGTTTTGATCTATGTACATTTTCCTTGTTTGATTGCCCTGATTTCTTCTTCGAACTCAATACCATGGTCATCAATGCAAATAGCGTACTCTTCCTTAGGATCTAGGTAAACCTGAGCTCCATGGAGATTAGTCTTATAAAAGGTCAGTATATGCTTATAGCGCATTGTCATATCGGTTTCTGAGTGAGTCGAATAAGAAGACAGTTTGGACGTCAAATGAAAAAAAGTGTCTGAGACTTCTTCCGGAATAGGGAAGGAATTGCCTCGATTTATGCTTTCTTCGGTGGATACTCTACTGAAGGTTTCTCCAAATATGCCTTGGTTTCCTAGTACACAACCAGATCTAAGGTTCATAAAGACTTATGAAGCTCTGGATAGAGTACTTACCTTTGGATTGACTTGTTGTCAATTTCCACTTGACTCGATTGCAACTTTCTGCAAGCTACCGATTCCTTGTCTGCAACTTGGTTCCTGTCTAAATTTGATGAAGTTAGGTATTCTTCCACAAAGACTGTATAATTTTTGACAACTATTGTGATTGGTCTATGTGTATCACTTCAAATCAAGCTATGGCAGTCAGCAAATGACTTTCAGATTTGACTTTGGAAAAAAATCAAAGGATTAATTTGCAACCTAGAAACTGAGTGAACATGTATCAATTTGAATCTAAATTGAACCCAAAATTTCCTGGTGACTTTGTATTATGTTGGTCTAACAAATTTTCAAGTTCAAAAGTAAAAAATGATAGCTCTGTGTAGCAATAGTAAATAATCGCGACTATTTACTTTTGCTAGTTTTTTGCACTTTTTGGCTTGGTTTGGCAAGTATAAAACCTGTTAACACTAGTTCTGTAATTGGACACTTAAGTTCTTGAGACACTAAAGTGTCCTATTTTTCTACCAAGTTTGGGCAATTTATTTGTCAAACTAAAAGAAGTTTTTAACACCTTGCTTCTACCATGGATTGGTTATGAGGGAAAGAAAAGATTGGATTTTTCTCCATATCAAAACACAATCTGTATGGAGAGAATTTTGGTAAGTTCTAAAACATAAATTTTAGTAAAATTTCAAGCTGTTTTCCCAAAAAAATCATAAAATTATTATATATTTTTGTAGAGATGGCCTTTTTTATGTTTATAAAAGCCAAGTGTTAGCACTTAGTGTTACAAAACAATGGAACACACTTCAAAGATAAGTTTTCAAGTCACATGTAAGCTATAAACATACTTTCATACTTGAGTACGTGCTGAATAAGAGCATAATTTTGGTCTTCCAAAGGTCCCCTCATGAAATTGGTACTATTCTAGTGCAATTTGACAACTACAAATGACTTTATATGTTTAAACCAAGAAACTACGTATTTTTTGGGCTCCCTACAGAAACATATTTTTCTTTGTATACAACGATATGCTTGAAATGACCATATCAAACACGTGGAACTTTCCATTATTTTATATACCCTAAAGTCAATGTTATTGCACATGAAACTTTCAATTATCTATAGCAATATTGTGGAAGAGTCGCCTAAAATTTTCTACAAGGTCGCTTCATTTTTTCTTGAGCTTATAAAGGAGATTTCTTCAAAGCATCAATCGTAGTCTTATGAGGGTCAACTTGATGAGTATAGTTCTTGATCATGATAGATTCTAAAATGCAAGGTTATATTTTTTAAAAGACCCTCTAGCTAGCATATTTCAGCATATCAAGAGGGTTTTCTTAAATAAACCGTCTAATTGCAAATACATTTAATTTAAATTTGTTAAAAAAGGACACTTAAAGTGTCATGTTTTGGTACCAAACTAGTGTTAAAGTCCGTGGACAAGTTTCAACAAGTTTGGACAAAATTTGTTCAAGTTTATCAACTGTTTTGTGTATGCAAACTCTGATCTCAAGAATCTGGCTTAAGTCTCACTTTTGTGATCCAAATTTCACCAAAATTGATTTGTGGGGTCTACTTGATATGCTTGACCATATAGTAGCTTAAAACTACAAAATTGTCACTTTTTGAAGCAGATGTAAATAATCGTGATTATTTACTCCGGCTATATTTTTGCAAATTTTGTCCCAACTTTGACACAGATCTGTTAAGCACCTTAGCTTAAGGTCTCTAGACAAGTTCCATCAAGTTTGGAAAAGTTTTGATCAAATGGTCATCAATTTTCTGTCGCAGACTGACTTTGCAAATTTGGTCACAATTTTCAATCCAATGATCCAAATCTTACCAAATTTGGTTTGTGGGCTTATTACAACATGGTAAAGCTAGTGATATGCTAACTTGGTCAAAAAAGTTGAAAAACGAGGCATATATAAATAATCATGATTATTTACAGCTAATAAATTTTTGCATCTTTTTGGTCAACTGAACATATATACATGTCTATCACATCAATATAAGCCTATGAATCAAATTTCAAACAAGTTTGGACAAATTTTTTTCCAATTTATACTCAAGACTCAGAAAGTCAGTATAAACTTTAGTTTTTACCCAATTTTTGGCCAGTTTGGTGATCCAAATCTTTTGTGCCTTTACAAAAGTTGTTTGTACACATGCAATGAGTCAATGGTATGGACCTTGGTCAAATCTGAGCTGAAAGTTAATAATCACGATTATTAACTTCAAGCTTAAGCTTGAAATGAATCAATTTTTGCAATTATTCAATGGACAGTCTTTTTATGAGCTATTTTAAGCCTATGAATCAAGTCAAAACTTAATTTGGCTTAAAATGTCAAGAAAAAGTAAATAATCGAGTTTTGGCCAAGTCTTGAAATTTTTACCTCGAAGTATCCTTGAGCTTACCAACTAGTTCAGACAACTTTTAAACTTATTCTCCAGTCGGATTGAGTGGTTTGGAGTCTTTTCGTGCTATTTCTAGCCATAGATTTGAAATTTTGCAACTTCCAATAACAACTCACAATGATTCTTTCAGAGAGAGCAATGTTCTGAAATCCACCTCAGGTCCTACTTACCCTACTCCTAGATTCTCATGCAATGGGGTTGTGGAAAGTGTCCACAAACACTCGTTTTCTTGTTTTTTATGGTTTCCTGAGCATTGATCTTAAAACTTGTCTTGTCTACCAATCATTATCAAAATCCTAATCTAGTTCTACAATCCTACAATCCTAAAGGCGCTCACCAAGTACAACTTACCTCCAAGCTACCTCTACAAAACAAAACAGGACAATTTTAGGCTATGTGGTTTCTAAAACAAAGTTTTGAACTCTAAGCGATCGTAGACGAAGTTAAAGGATAACATCACAAGATGCTCGTGTTTCTCCCTAGTTTAGGTCTCTTCGATCCTTGGAAGCGGTGCCAAATGTGGGATGCATGTCTAACCTCACCATCCTATCTTATTGCAGTATTAGCGAGAACCACGGTTAAATTGTCAATCCATGGGATGAAGCTGACTTGACTAGTGCATAGAGGCTACAAGAGGTTGTCAATCTCTCAAAAACAACTAACAACTCACATCTAACTCAAGCTACACTCAAGTGACTGAAATCACCAAAAGCCAATCGCACATCAGCAAACAAATCACTTTCGTTACAGCATCAAATGACATCCAAACGTAACAAAACTTCTAGGACATGTTTATAAGACCTAAGCACACTTGCTTATGATCTCAAACCTCACTTTAGGTCAAGTTCCACAATCGCTATTATTAATAATAGTGGATTTTTGACCTAGTCGTTTTCGACCCCGAATGCATCTAAATGCTTAGCAATGATGCCCCAACACCCACCTATGCTTAGTTTTTTACTTGAAAGTGTAAATTCCTATTTATGATGAAATTAGGCCGTGGGTCGGCGATGCCAAAAGCTACGAAATACTATGATATGTTTATGTCAATGCATAGAGATCTTACCTGCGGTTACAATGCAACAAACGCAACTGCAATGTGACAATCGGGGAGGGAGTAGGAAGCCCGAGAAGGAGAGGAGTGAGCACCATTAGCTCACATTGTGTATTTCATATCCAAAACTTGATGATTGTTACCATATACTTGTGGTAGTGATGTGTGTGAACACACTAGGACCGTCGGGGCACTTTTTCCCTCTTTAGGAGGTTTTTTCCCCCATGCATTGTATATACGCCCATCACTCTAGGGCTATCTATCTTTCCATTGCACACTAAGTAACACACTCTCTATTGTGTGCCTTGATCTTCCTTCGTCTTCTACAAGCTGTGTGTGTTTCTCTGCAACCCTAATTCCAACAATTGGTATCAGCGCAGGTCATGTCCTCCCGGGCTTAGTCGCCAGCTGCTCCAGCACACGCCTGCTCACTTTCTCCGATTTCAGTGAGCTTTGGCGAGCGTTCGCAGGCCAAAATTTTTCTGATAGCTCGAAGAGCTTGGTCTGCTCAGAATTTTGATTTGGGCTCATTTCGGCCTCCGTTTCCACTACAGGCGATACTGCACAGGCTATTTCGTCATTTTGTGCAAAATTTCTGTCAATGCCGTTTTTTGCATAACAGGTGCCTTATAGTCTTCTACGGTTTGTTCTATATAGCACAGGTTGTTCCCGCTCCGTTTCTCCCATTTTCGGGCAGTTTTCACATCAGGTGCAGCATTTACCATGGCTGACAACAACAACACAGATGTGTTCAAGATGTTTGCTGCTGAGGACAGGTTGGATGGGGACAACTACCCTATGTAGGCTTATATGATGCAACATGTTCTTGTGTCAAAGGGTGTCTGGAACATTGTGCAGGGCATTGATGTACGTCCTGGTTCTGAGGATGTAGGCGATGTTGAGGATGTTGCAGGTCTTGCTGCAAGGATTGCAGCTGTTAGAGTTCTTTTGCCTACGGCAAAACAAGCTTGTTGGGATGTTAAGGATGCGCACGCTCATGCATTGATTGCGTTGTGTGTGAAGCGCACCATTGTTCCTCACATCCGTTCAGCAAAATCTGCAAAACAGGCTTGGGATATTTTAGCAGGTCTTTATGCAAGCCGCAATAAGGCTAAAATTGCTTTGCTGCGTAAAGAGCTGGAGTCGAAGATTATGCATGAGGAAGATGATATGGATAGTTTCCTTGCTAGTGTCAAGGATATCAATGAGCAGCTTATTTCTGCAGGTGAAGTCATTTTAGACAGTTCCCTTGTGCAGACTGTTCTTGATGCCTTACCAGATTCCTACCAGACTTTTGCTAGTACTTGGAGACTTATGACCCAAGGAAACCCTGAAGTTGTCAAGTTTGATGCATTATGCACATTGCTGTTGCAAGAGTCACTTTCCAAAAAAAACAGGACTAGGCAGCGTGCAGTTGAACAGGCTTTTATTGCTTCTCAAAGAAAGGGTGGTAACAGTAATGCAACCACTTCTTATGGTTCTGCTACGAGTGGCAAAAATTTTGTTCCTAATGCTTCTGCTAGCAGCACTTCGTCTGGCAATTCTGGTGATAAGGGCAAAAAGAAGATGCGTTGCCATTATTGTAAAGCCAATGATCACTTGATCAAGTCGTGTCTTAAGTTGAAGGCCAAAGAGGCTAAGAAGAAAGAGGGTGGTTCCAGTGCAAATGCTGGTTCCACCACAAATGCAGCCATTGTTGAGTCTTCTGTGAAAGGAGACTGTGTTGCTGATGCTGATGTAGAATGGGCGTTTAGCGAAGAGTGCACTTACAATCCTGCTGTCCATGATGCATGCTTGTCAGTTGCTACAGATACACATGTGTGGTATTTTGGCAGTGGTGCTACAAAGAACATTACCTCACATAGTGAATTCTTTACCTCTATCGAGTCAGTCCCTCATGGGAATTCAGTCACTTGTGCCAACAACGCCTCTTATCCATTGAGGGAGTTGGAAAGATTGTGCTCCCTGCTGCTAATGGCAGTTCCTTTACACTTGTTGATGCACTTTATGTACCTGGGATCAAGAAGAATCTCTTGTCTGTATCCGCTCTTGCTAGACTTGGACTTGTAGTCAAATTGTGGATGACAGATGTACAGTTCATGATCTCAGTTTTGGTGATGAAATTGTTGCATCTGGCCTTTTGTGTCGTGGGATGTATAAGCTCACTTTGTATGATAAGTGTGGACAAAATTTTGCAAATGTTGTTGTAGATTCAAGGGCTATTTCAGATGCAAAACTTTGGCATGCACGTTTTGGTCATCTGAATTTTGCCAGTTTGCTGTGTTTGCAGAAATCTGATATGGTTGCTTCTTTGCCACCTCTTGAAGCACCTATCAAACATGTTTGTGAAGGCTGTATTTTGGGTAAGATGCAGCGTTATAAATTTACAAAGGATGGTTCAGTTCAGGCCACATGCAGGTTGCAGCTTGTGCATAGTGATTTTTGTGGGCCCATGCAAACTCCGTCCTTGGACAATTACCTGTACTTTGTGACTTTCATTGATGATTACTCCAGGCACGCATGGGTATTTCCTCTTAAAGCGAAGTCCGAAGTTTTTATGTGCTTCAAACAATTTCTGGCTATGGCTGAAAATGTCTCGAAATGTACTATGGGCACCCTCCGTTCAGATCGAGGGGGGGAGTATATGTCTCATGAATTTAATGCATTTCTAGCTAGTCGTGGGATAAAACACCAATGTACAGTGCCTTATACGCCTCAGCAAAATGGTGTTGCTGAGATGAAAAACCGGTCACTGACGAAAATGGCACAACGTATGGTCAAAAGTCAAGATTTGCTGCATTCTTTTTGGCTTGAGGCCATCATGTGTGCCACTTATGTACTAAATAGGTGTCCTACGAAAGCTTTGCAGTCTATTACTCCATATGAAGCATGGCATGATAGAAAGCCTTCTATTGAGCACATGCGTGTTTTTGGATGTTTGGCATATGCTTTGGTACCACAAGTGCAGCGGAGAAAATCTGATGATAAGGCTGTCAGATGTATTTTTGTTGGTTATAGTGCTGAAAGCAAAGGTTACAGGTTGTATCATCCGCAAACAAAATGTATTCTGGTTTCTTGGGATGTAGTGTTTGTGGAAGATTCTGTTCAGCCCTTGCTGTCATGTACTAGAGGCAGTAATGTAAGCTCACAGGACATTTATGACACTTTGTTGCCTCTTTTCAGTGGTGGAAATACGAATGTCAGTTCCAATGAGGCAAATGTACAGCCTATGGGGGTTTCTGAAAATGTTTTAGATCAGCCTATTACTGATGCAGATGTACATGATGTACTTGATGAGGAAAGGGCTGAAAATGAGCAGGCTAGAGGTATGCCAAAATGGCTGGTGCACACTTTGCGTGACAGTAAATTGGATGCACCTTTGTCTAGTCGTACTCGTTCAAGCTCTTGCCATGCATCTTATGCATCAGATTGTTATGCTTTGGCTGTGTCTAGTTTACATGATGTTGAGGTGCCTCTGTCTTTTGATGAAGCACAGAATATGATGCACTTATAGAGAATGACACATGGACTTTATGTGATTTGCCTCCTGGAAAAAAGGCCATTGGTACGAAGTGGGTTTACAAGTTGAAACGCAAGCCGGATGGTGAGATCGATCGCGCAAAGGGTTATACACAACAAAAAAGCATAGATTATGAAGAGACTTTTGCTCCCACTTGTCGTATGACTACTGTGCATTTTCTATGTGCATTGGCAGCTCATTTTGGTTGGGATGTACATCAATCAAACATTGTTACTGATTTCTTGAATGGCGACATATTTGAGGAAGTTTATGTAACGCAGCCTCGCGGTTTTGTCTTAAAAGGACAAGAGGACAAAGTGTGCAAATGTAACAAGGCTTTGTATGGGTTGAAGCAATCTCCTTGTGCTTGGTATGAGAAAGCTGACACTCATTTGGTCAAACAAGGCTTTCGTAACAGTCCAACAGAAAGCACATTGTATGCAAAGCGTGAGGGTGATGTATTTCTCATCGTGGTTCTTTATGTTGATGATTTGCTGATCACTGGACCAAATGAGAGACATATTGCTGAATTTAAGGCTGATTTGAATGCTACTTTCAAGATGAAATATTTGGGGCTGTTGCATCATTATTTGGGTATACAGTTTAAGCAGTGTGATGGTGGTATTGCCTTGTGTCAGAAAAGTTACATAGAGACATTGCTTTGTAAGTTTGGACTTGAGGATTGCAAACCTATTGCCACTCCCATGGAAACAGGTTTAAAGGTGAGTCTACATGATGCTGGTGATCCTACTGATGTCACTCTTTACCAAACTGTTGTTGGCTGCCTCATTTATGTATGCAACATGAGGCCGGATATTCAGTTTTCAGTCTCACAGGTCAGCAGATTTATGCATAGCCTAGGGTCTAAGCATTGGCAGGCTGTCAAAAGGATTTTCTGCTACCTTAGTGGCACTTTACATCTTGGCTTGTTTTATCCCAAGGGGGGATCATTGCCGCCAAACTTACATGCTTTTTCGGACTCATATTGGGCTGGTTGTTTTGACACGCGAGTGTCCACAAGTGGTTTTTGTTTCATGCTTGGCAGTTCATGTATATCATGGTTGAGCAAGAAGCAACCTACTGTGGCCACTTCAAGTTGTGAGGCTGAGTACAGGGCAGTCTTCACAACTACGGTTGAGTGTGTATGGCTCAGACGCCTTATGGCTGATTTTGGTGTTGGACAGGACACTGCCAACACTATCTACACTGATAGTCAGAGCGCATTGGCAGTTGCGAGGAACCCAGTTTTTCATGCTCGCAGAAAGCACATTGAGGTGCATTACCACTATGTCAAGGAGAGGCTCTCAACAGGAGAGATGAGCTTGGCTTATGTGCCAACACAGGACAACGTTGCAGATCTTTTCACAAAGGCATTGTCTCGTGAGAAGCTTGAAGCTTTCCGCAAAGCTTTGGGCTTACTCCTCTTTGTGGACTGATCCTGTCCTCAGGGCATGGCACTTCCCTTTACTCATGTGCCAGCTCTAGTTCACCGCATCACTCCAGGGGGGATTTGTTACCATATACTTGTGGTAGTGATGTGTGTGAACACAATAGGACCACCGGGGCACTTTTTCCCTCTTTAGGAGGTTTTTTCCCCCGTGCATTGTATATATGCCCATCACTCTAGGGCTATCTATCTTTCCATTGCACACTAAGTAACACACTCTCTATTGTGTGCCTTGAGCTTCCTTCGTCTTCTCCAAGCTGTGTGTGTTTCTCTGCAACCCTAATTCCAACAATGATAACTTACAAAAAGTGGCTTTTTTACCTTAGCCAAGGTTTTTGGTGGTCAAAACTAATAATCTGGGAGTTCTACCAAAGATGGGTAATACAGGTTGATACAATCTGGAATCTTGTAGCCCCGGCTCATCAATTACAAAGCTTATCCGAGAAAGTTACAATATTTCCAATTTATCAAAATAATAAGTGTTTTACAATGAGAACTCCAAAAAATGGTATCCGTGGTGCTTGTGTTAGCTTGCTGCTAACAGAAGTTGACATTGATGCAAAAACCATTGTGCACTATCAACTTTAATAGTTGACAATCGCTTGCAGTATCCAAGAAGACCTTGCTCCCCTCTACCTACATATTGTAAGAATGAAGCAAGGCTATTGAATGTTGGGTACACATTGATGGCTGGATCATTAGGGTAGATTCAACCATGCATCCAAAAGTCCACATTGGTGTGACCTCCAGCACGGCATTGTTGTGCAGTTTGCAAGTAATGACGCTTTGAGGGTGCGAAGTCCTTTGGCAACCAAACATGTAGAGAAACTCTTTTCGAACTTGAAAATATTGTTGTGGATGGGAGGTTTGTAATGTCCCTAGCTCCATGGCAAGGAGAATAAAGATGGCCTCAAGAAAGAGTGGAGAGCTGCAGTAGAGGCACAGAGTGGAGAGCTATGGGATGGAGAGCTTCTGGAGAGGTACCTAGTGGAGAGGAAATCTATGGAGTGGAGTGCTGCAGGAGAGCAATGGAGTGGAGAGGAGGGCCATGGAGTGGAGATCCATGGGGGAGAGATCTGCATCAAAGCTATAGAGTGTACCTGCATCAAGAGAGAGAAGGAGGAAGCTATGGATTGGAGAGCCATGGGGGGGAAGAGTTGCAGCAAAGGAGAGTACCTGCATCAAGAGAGAGAAGGAGGAAGCTATGGACTGGAGAGCCATGGGGGAGAGAGCTGCATCAAAGCTATAGAGTGTACCTGCATCAAGAGAGAGAAGGAGGAAGCTATGGCGTGGAGAGCCATGGGGGAGAGAGCTGCATCAAAGCTATAGAGTGTACCTGCATCAAGAGAGAGAAGGAGGAATCTATGGAGTGGAGAGCCATGGGGGGAGAGTTGCAACAAATCTATGGAGTGGACCTGCAACAAAGAGAGGGAAGGATGAAACTATGGAGTGGAGAGCCATGGGGGGGAGATTTGTAGCAAAGCTATGGAGTGGACCTGCAAGAAAGAGACGGAAGAAGGAAGTGTCTACTAAAAAGTAAGAGAGAGAAGAGGGAGGGAGAGGAGTGAGAGGGGGGAGGAGGTAGAGTGTGTGCTAAAAAGTAGGAGAGAGAAGAGACAGAAAGGAGAGTGAGAGAAGAGGAGTGATTTTGGAGGGAAATAAAAAAATGTGGGAAGTTTCATATTTTGCAGGTCTAGCTGTGAGATTTTGACAAAGAGAATTGATTTTTGAGTATATATATAGGTTGGGGAGAAGTTTTGAGTAAAAGTAAGGTTTTTTTGAATTTTTTCAAAAAGTGTTTTTCTGGGCTGAGGCTATGGATGCCCTTGATGATGTGACAAAAGAAAGGGGGAGGGGGATGCTGAGATGTCGAGCTCTACACCTTGAGCTGGCATCCACTACGGGTCTTGGCCGCTTACGGCATTTACTCACTGGCGCGTTAGGTGACCGACACGGAGGATCTCTGCCAGTGATTCTACAGCTGGACTACACTTATAGTGCCAGCCTAGTACGCTTCTAGTGAGTTCACACTTAGTGACCGCATGTACATATGTGCTATTTTTCAGCTTTAGCACTTAGCCATTTTGTACTCTCTTTTCTGAGAAGAAGAAGAAGAAGCTTTCCATCTCTGTGTGCTTTGTGCTTGTCTTGTGTAGCTCTCTTGCATCCTCATTCTTTACATGGTATCAGAGCCTGGTGCAGGCAAGAGAGGCTAAGAGAGCAAGAGCATCACAATCCCTTCGTTCTGAACAGGTCTCCAAAGTGCAGTATACAGAGATTTACTGTACAGGTACAGTGGTTGTATGTACTCTTGATTGTGGACACTCGTTGAGTGTAGAAAGCGTTACAGGAACCACGATAGCAGGTTCAACAGATTTGTAGGTTTTTGCAGATTGCAGCTATTTTGTCTTAGTGCTTCAAGATGTCTGACGGTTTCAGTCAGATTGTTACTGAGAAGCTTGAGAAAAATAACTACCCTGCATGGAAGTTCAGAATAACAAATTTCCTAAAAGGAAAAGGTTATTGGGACTATGTAGAAGGAGACAATGAAAAGGAACCAGAGATTCCCGAGGCAAATGCTACAGCAGAACAAAGGAAAGCTTTGAGGGACTGGCAACAAGGCCAGAGCAAAGTGATGTATTGGCTTTCTATGAGCATCACAGATGGCATGATGGGCTATCTACAGGATGCTGAAACCCCCGCCATTGCATGGAAAAACTTAGGCAGAGTGTTCGAGGTGAACACCAAGGCCAGGAAGCTTCAACTAAAGTCGGAGCTAAATCAGGTTAAGAGGAACAACCTCTCCATCAATGATTATGCTTTGAAGATCAAGAGTATCATTGAGGCTCTTGGATCTATTAAAGTCTCAGTGGAAGACGATGACATTGTCCGTGCATGCTTGGATGGTCTAGGAGATGAGTATGTACATTTTAGGTCTTCCATGAATACAAGAGACGACATCCCCGTGTTCCAAGATTTGATTTCTATGCTTATTCTTGAGGAGAAGAACCTTGACACATCTTCTTCTCATGGCAGAAATAATTCTGAACAGGCCTTCTATTCTAACTCCAACAGAGGTAGAGGTAGAGGTCGTGGTCGAGGCCCAAGGGGTTGCAGGGGCCAATTTCTGGAAGGTCAATCAAATCAAAACAATACAGGTGGCAGGGGAAACCAGTCTCAAGGCACGGGGAGTCAAAGAGGTCGTGGTGCAGGATCAAGCAGGCAGCAACATACTCCAGATAGTAGAGAATGTTGGACTTGTGGTGAAAGAGGTCACATGTCACGTGACTGTCCAAAGGGAAAAGCAAGTAGAAAGAGAGAACAGGGCAACTATGCATCTACTAGCAGAGATGCAGATGACAGCAAAAACGAGCGCATGTTTGTTATACAACATGTAATGAATACAATGACTGCAGAGAATTCCACCCAAGATGATGTTTGGTATGTGGATTCAGGTGCCTCTAATCACATGACGTCTCGTGGAGAGTGGTTTAGAGATATGCGCAAACCAGATGCGTCAGGCTATGTGCAGACAGGAGATGACACAGCTCACCCCATTGCTCATGTAGGGGACATACCTCTAAATACGAAGAGTGGGAAATCAAAGTACTTAGCAGATGTACTTCATGTCCCAAACATTACAAAGAATCTTGTTTCTGTTGGACAAATGGTTGAGCAGGGTTTGCAGGTTCGCTTCAATCCAAATGGCTGTTATGTAGAAGATTTCCAGAATGGCTGTAAGCTGATCACAGAGGGCAAATGTGTGGGCAGAATGTTTACGCTGAATGTAGACATGCCTGAGGTAAAAGCTGCATTATTTGCACAGGGCACAGGTGTTGTGGTTGATGTTGACATTTGGCACAAACGCATTGGCCATGTCAATGAGCAGATATTGCGCAGCATGCAATCAAAACAGATTGTAAAAGGTTTGCCCAAATTCAAGGTGGATGGTATGCATAAAGTGTGTGCAGCATGCCAGTTTGGAAAACAGTCAAAGGGCTCATTTCCACATGAGCGCAATGTATGTAAAAAGCCACTTGAGGTGGTGCACACAGATGTTTGGGGTCCAACCGATACTGCAAGTATACATGGTTGCAGGTATTATGTCTCTTTCATTGATGACCATACAAGGAAAGTATGGGTCTACTTCATGCGTAACAAAAGTGAAGTGTTTGGTCACTTTCAAGACTTCAAAGTCATGATTGAGAAGGAGACAGATATGCAAATCAAGACATTGAGGTCAGATGGAGGGGGAGAGTACTTCTCCAATGATTTTTCAGATTTTCTGCGAATGCATGGTATACATAGGCAGTTTACATGCAGATATACTCCACAGCAGAATGGGGTCGTAGAAAGGAAAAACAGGCACATTACAGAGGTTGCACGTGCATTGATGAATGAGAAGAACATGCCTCATCATTTCTGGGCTGAAGCTGTAAATACAGCTGTGTACATTATGAACAGGACACCTACAGCTGCGGTGCATGATGTAACACCTGAGGAAAAGTTTACAGGTACAAAGCCTGATTTGGCACACTTGAAAGTGTTTGGCTGCATAGCTTACGTGCATGTACCAGATGAGTTGCGTAGGAAATTGGATCCTAAAGCAGAGAAATGTATTCTTGTGGGATAGTCCCTTGAACAAAAGGGGTACAGGTGCTACAATCCTACTACACGAGAATTACGAGTGAGCAGAGATGTAGTCTTTGATGAGATGAGCAGCTGGTACAGTAATGCACATGGCACTATTGGGGCTGATGTAAAAGATGATGTGGTTGTACAAAATGTGAGGCCACAGTCACAGGTTTTGAGTGGACCACAAGAGTCCTCTTCTCGTGGCTCTGTTGAGAAACCATGGAATGGTAGACTACGTACGCAGGTTACTCCACCAACAGGTACAGGGAATGTATCACGAAAAGGAAAGGAAAAGGTTGATGAACCTCCCTTTATGGTTGATGCATCATCAGGTTTTTCACATGTAGACATGGATTCAGATGGTTCTGAACAAAGTCTTGATGAGGAATTTGCAATTCCGGCTGTCAGGACACCTGGTGTAAGGAAAGTACAAGAAGATGCTAGAGGGCAAAGGAGTGACCCAGGACCGCGCAGATCTAATAGAGTCAGAAATCCAGTTTAGAAATTGACTTATGATGGGTATCTAGCACATCACCAAGCCTACATGGCCAAGGTGATACAGGATGTGGAGCCCACATGTTTTGAGGATGCAGTTGGAAATGTGCATTGGGATGATGCAATGAATGAAGAGATGGCTGCATTGGAAGCAAATGACACATGGGAGTTGGTGCCATTGCCAAGTGGCAAGAAAGCTATTGGCTGTAAATGGGTGTATAAAACCAAGCATAAGGCTGATGGTAACATTGAGCGTCACAAGGCAAGGCTGGTCGCAAAGGGTTATGCACAGACGTATGGCATAGACTATGAGGAGACCTTTGCTCCAGTGGCAAAGATGACGACTGTGAGAGCTGTCATAGCAGTGGCTGCATCTAAAGGATGGATTATGCATCAAATGGATGTAAAGAATGCCTTCTTGAATGGTGAGTTGCAAGAGGAAGTGTATATGGATCAGCCACCTGGTTATGTCGATCCAGGTTACCCAGATTATGTATGCAGACTTCTCAAGGCTTTGTATGGTTTGAAGCAGGGCTCTAGAGCATGGTATGACAGGATTGCCAAGTATCTTGTCAGTATTGGTTTTAGGAGAGCTCATGCTGATCATTCACTCTATGTACGTGAGAGTGATGTGGGGATTGTGGTCATTACCATATATGTAGATGACCTTATTATTGTTGGTGACAATGCTATGGAGATTGACCATGTGAAGGGTCTTCTCAAACAGGAGTTTGAAATGAAAGATTTAGGCGAGTTGCGCTACTTTCTTGGCATTGAGGTGATCAGAACTCCAGAGGGTGTATGGCTATCACAGAGACAGTATGCTTTGGACATGTTGTCAAAGTATGGTATGGCTGATTGTAAGCCAATTTCTATTCCCTTGGATGTGAATGCAAAGCTGAGTGCAGAGAAGGGTGATGTTGTTGAGGATGTCAACATGTACAGGAAGATTGTGGGTAGTCTAATCTACTTGACTATCACGAGGCCAGACTTGAGCTACACAGTAGGCTTGGAGAGTCAGTTCATGCAACTTCCAAGGAAGCCACATTTGGATGGAGTACGACGCACACTTAGGTATGTGCAAGGTACTCTTGACTACGCATTGTTCTATGCATCGATGCACCATTAGCATTGTATGGGTATACAGATGCAGATTGGGCAGGTAGCATTGTTGATAGGAGATCTACGAGTGGCTTCATGTTCTCTTTTGGGAGTGCTGCTGTTACTTGGAGCAGCAAAAAGCAGCCTACGGTTGCTTTATCGAGCACAGAGGCCGAGTACAGAGGTGCAGCAGTTGCGGCGTGCGAGGTAGCTTGGCTACGCACATTACTTGAGGACTTGGGAGTGCAGGTGGACCAGCAGATTTTCATCCATTGTGACAACCTCAGCAGCATGCAATTGGCTAGGAACCCAGTGTTCCATGCCAGGACCAAACACATAGAGGTCCATTACCACTACGTTCGAGAGCGAGTGTTGGCGGGCGACATCGACTTGGTCTACGTCAGCACAGAGGAGCAGATAGCGGATATCTTTACCAAGGCCCTCAGAGCTGATAAGCTTCGACGTTTCCGGACTATGCTTGGACTCTGCGACATGCAGAGCTCGAGGGGGAGTGTTGAGATGTCGAGCTCTACACCTTGAGCTGGCATCCACTACGGGTCTTGGTCGCTTACGGCATTTACTCACTGGCGCGTTAGGTGACTGACACGGAGGATCTCTGCCAGTGATTCTACAGCTGGACTACACTTATAGTGCCAGCCTAGTACGCTTCTAGCGAGTTCACACTTAGTGACCGCATGTACATATGTGCTATTTTTCAGCTTTAGCACTTAGTCATTTTGTACTCTCTTTTCTGAGAAGAAGAAGAAGAAGCTTTCCATCTCTGTGTGCTTTGTGCTTGTCTTGTGTAGCTCTCTTGCATTCTCATTCTTTACAGGGGAGGGTAGTTATTGTCATAAGGACCACCACTCTTTTGGGTAGAGAGAGAAAGTACCTCTCCTTACCCTCTATTTCAACCTACAAAAAGCCTAAAAAAAAGCCTATGAGAATACCCTCATTCAATGGCCTTGTCTCCTAAACCACACATTTTTAGCCTTAATCCCTTAAAATTAGGGATCCTTACAAGGCCTTTTTGGGGTTCATATTTTTCCTGATATCGTACTCTGAAATCCACTTTTGCATCACTGGATTGTGAACCTCGTGCAAAATTGATTGATCTTAGCCTCTAGATGTTTCGTCATTTTCTTTTCAACATCGAGATTGCACATGAAAATCCCAGATTTGCTCTCATCATCTATGGTTCACCATAGCATGTCTTGGGCACGATTAAATTCATCTATCCACTCTCCAATTTTAAGTAGGGACTCTGATACTAGCCAACCCTCTGCCATGCTACCCTTTGGACGTGCCTTCTGAGGTACATATCCCTTGAGAGTTTTCATGAAACATTCTAAAAACAACATCCATCTAGAATGCTCATGAGATGGTCCACACCACATTATCCACATTCTTGAATATGTGCATTGGATCGATCAAGTGATTGATCATGAGTCTGGGCCAATAAAATAACTCATACAATAGAGAGGGTCTCTTCATCTCTGGGGGCAAATCTTCCTTACACATCTCCTTTTGCTCTAACCATGCTCGAACAGACATCTTGCTTGATGACCTTCATAGATTTGCTTCTTCATCACTAAGGGCACCCAACGTGAGTTAATTCTAGGTCCACATGTGACACATGCTGTGTATCTGCTTGTTTGAAGCCCTGCATGTATACACATGACAATAGATAAGCTTGAGAAAATTAAATGACTCGATTGTTTAGTTTGAGTATATATCACCTGAGCATTTTGCTAGTTCAAGATAGTCATGCATGGTCCACTCTGATCAAAGCATTGCGTTGACTTGTGTGTCAGCTCATATCCACCACTTATATGCCAATCCACAATTGTTGTAGCTCTTCCAATAGTGGACAAAGATACACAATCAAGCTTAGAAACAGGTGCCCCTTTTTGGTAGTCAACCATAGGGGAATGTTGTAATTGACAATGACAACTAGCCATACACTGTAAGATGTTGACCTCTAAGCAAATGGATTTAAGTCATCCATATCCAGGTCCAGGTGCAAATTTCAAGCTTCCCTGGTAAAATCTGACCATCTGTCCTCTATATGCGTCGTGCAATCTGCAAGAATCCGCAGCACACCATCAAAATATCTATTCTCCTCATGCCATGATGCTAGGGTGGCCATCAACTTACATTCAAAGAAATTCTTGATACGAGGCAGTAGAGGAAAGTGTTGCAAAACCTTTTGCAGAAATTTTTTGTCCGTAGAGATCTACTCGATATCTCTTGAAATCACATTTTGGACACTTCTCCATGTCTATGTATTCCCCTCTGAAAAGAATGCAATCGTTAGGACAAGCATGAATAGAATTGTAATCCATCCCCAAGTTTTGCAAGATCTTTCTTGCTTTCTCTCTGGAAAGGCTGGCATCACATTATCAACTGACAGTATGTGCTCTTTGAGAAATATACACAACAAAAAAAATGCGGTACACTTGTGTAAGTAATCTGGTACATTATATATTTAGAGTTTTTTATTGAAGTAAACACATTGTAATAGATCACCTGAAAAGTGATGTGATGCTAGTGTCACTCCATCCAAACTTTGCCTGCATGTTGAGAAGAACCGGGAGCGCCTTCAATCTAGGCACATGTACTCCACTATACAATGGCATATTGGCTTCACTTTTCATGTCATCATAGATAATCCTTTTTTAATCCATGATTGTCTTGATCATTTCATCAATCTCAGGCTCAAACATAGCCTCGTTGGGAATGTGGTTTGCATGATCACCCTCCAAGCTGTCAGAGACTGCATCTTATGGCCTCACATATGCTGCTTGACTGAAGCGCCTGCGAACACATCTATTGGGTTGCAAGATTGCTGCCTGTTGTCTAGCGTCAGAGTCCAAAGAGTTGTAATTTGCAACAAATCAATCTATAATAGATGGGTCAAACTCGCCAAATTTGCGAACGTGCTACAAAGAAATGCGTCTTGTCCATCGCACAACATGTTTGCGTTGATTACAATGACATAAGATCCTTGTTGAGAGATAGGCATTTCGGTTGGACGGCCCCACATCGTCGTCACTACTCATAATGAATATAAAAACCTTATAACCTGAACATAAATTTAATCTCCTATTGGCATCCTCCATTTCTTATCTCTCTCTTTCTCTTAATCTCCCTCAAAATCAAGAAACCATAGATCACACTGTAAACTACCTCAAATTCTCTAGCCATGTCTGATCCCCGCACACCTTGTGCACGGATATCAGAACCACCGGGTTACAATCTTGTCTTGGTTGGTCAATGTGCCTATATTTGTGGGTACAAGAAATCTACACACCCACGTCTACATGACAATGCATGTAGTGGACAAAACCCCTTTGCCTCTTGTTCAGTTGTAGCAATTAACCCCTTGTGAGCTTGCATACAACATCTGTAATGTTTAGTTTAGAGATAAAGAGACCAAGAAAAAGAGAGCGAGATGTTTGTACTTGTGAGCTTGCAACCAACTACATACCTAAACTCATGTGAGCTACATCCAAACTACTGCAAACATAACCATAAACCTAACCCTAAATTTGAACTGTAATTCTGAAGCTAAACTTTAATATAAACACTAAATCCAAAATCTAATCTTAAATTTAACCTAATCTCTCTCTCTCTCTCTCTCTCTCTCTCTCTCTCTCTCTCTCTCGTGTGTGTGTGTGTGTGTGTCTCAAACATGCATGCACATACACAGAACAAAAATGCATATTTTTTGAATGAAAACTACTCTTGCTACGCCGTCCACTTCAACTACTCTAATTCCTACTCAGCACCACGAGTGCTCCCTCCCTCTCTCTCTCTCTCTCTCTCTCTCTCTCTCTCTCTCTCTCTCTCTCACACACACACACACACACACACACACACACATACACAAGCCAACTTGATACGTTCTGAAGTCCTCAATTATCCACTTTCCTCTTCCATCACTCAAGCTCAACAGAAGGAGAACACTTTCAGTAGCTAGTGTTGCTCGCTACCCTTTGAACATTCCAAAGCTAACTAACTAGCTCAAACACCTTTAAGCTCTACAAAAAAGAGAGAGATAGTTGGGTCTTTTCTTCACCTTTAAACTTTAAATCTTGAGTTAGATCCTAAACCTAACCCCAAAGCTCTAATATTAGATCTAAAACTAAACTCTAACTTAAATATACAAACTAAATCATAAACCTATGTTTGAATCTCTATTTCTATCTCTCTATCTTTCCTTCCCTCTCTCTTTATCTATATGTGTCATAGCTACAAAGACAAACATTGACAAAGCTCTTCAATGACCGATGCACCATTTTCTTGGACAACATAGACATTATTTTAGATCCACAAGGAGTTTATCGGATTGGTCTCATAAATCATTTTGAGATTTTGAAGAAGTTTAATATAACATTTCATTTCATGTTCTCTCTCTCTCTCTCTCTCTCTCCCTCTCTCTCTCTCTCTCTCTCGTTGCTTTCTCCCCTTATCTCTTTCTCTCTCTCTCTTTGCTTTCTCCCTCTCTCTCATTCTCTCTCTCTCTCTCTCTCTCTCTCTCTCTCTCTCTCTCTCTCTCTCTCTCTCACTCACACACACACACACACACATACACAAAGTGTGTGTGTGTGTGGGGGGGGGGGGGGGGGGGGGAGAAGGAGACATAGAGAGAGGGAAAGGGAACATGAGAGGGAGGAGAGAGAAGGAAGACACCTGGCTCTCCTTCCTCTCCACGTGTGTGTGTGGGGGGGGGGGGGGAGAGAGAGAGAGAGAGAGAGAGAGAGAGAGAGAGAGAGAGAGACGCGGGTATACCTGTTTCTCAAGAGCGCCAAAACTCAAATTTGAGATCTTTTTGGCGCTCGCGGTTTTTTTTTAAACCCTGCCTCGGCGTTGCTATGATTGTCACTATGCAACAAATAAAATAGCGACACTCATAGAGATGATCATAGCGATGCCACAAATTTTCATATTTGAGCATCGCACTGCTAGCATCATTAATATGAAGAACCTCTTGTAGTCATACTAGTCCAACCTGATAAAAGGCAAACTATCCAGTCTACTTCATCAGTTCAATGTGGCTGAACAAGGGTTTTCCACAAACCGAAAGAGAAGCACTAGGAATGGTTTTCAGCTCTACCAAAAGTTCAAGCATTATCTACTAGGAAAGTTGTTTTACTTTCATCTAGGTCATCAAGCTCTGCTATTTTTTATCAATAAGTTCATCATCCATGGTAGGCTGATCAGATGGATGATGTTCTTAATGAAAATTGAATTCAAAATCTTTCATAAGCCAGGAAAGACACACTGTGTGCAGACTTCCTTTCCAAAAGTATTAAAGGATATTCAAAAATGTGACTTCGAGATGAACTAGTGGATGTTGAGTTATTCTAGAATTCAACAATAGAGAAAGTTGATCCAGCATGGCAAGATGTGTATGATCTCCTCCAGAATGGAATATTTCCCGATGATTCATCCCAAACATACAAGAAAGCATGGATCATGAAAAGCCTAAATCTCACCATCATTGGGCATATACCAAGATGATGAAATTTTTTTCTTTTTAGGTACAAAGGTGATACGTGGGATTTTTATCTTGGGACCTAGACTTACAAAATTTCTTACTTTTGGTAACTCTCATAGTTAGTACAAAGTGTTTTAAGACCTGTCAAGAATTTTCAGCAAATTGAATCAGTATTGGTATACTTTCCCTTACTTACTTGTTGATTAGAGGAGGAAGTAGATCTGGCTCAAACTTTGTATATGAATGAGCTCAAGACTCCTAGAGCATTCCCAAAATTATTTATACTTCACCTTGATAAGATAGTCCTAAACTTAAATTCCAATTTTCATCCTTAAAAAGAAAACATATATAAGCTACAAGTTTGGAGTTGCACTTATACGAAAATTGTGTGCGTCCAGTTGTGTGAACATGGTGGTTTTCCTTTGGAATTATGGTTTTGTGATTGTGTTTCCTAGTGGATTGGGGTGTTGTGGAATTAAGCCTTGGGCTATATATAGGAAATTTTGTTGGATGTGTTCCCCTTTCCATCTTTTGGTGCCCCCACTAAGGAGCACATTGATGCTCCTATTTGAAGATGAAGCGGCGGTTTTGCCGATGTCAAAGATACAAGTTTTGAAGAGCAGCTTCTATTAGAGATGGCATGGACAGGTTTTCCCATTTTTACTGGGGTCAAAGATGCAAAAACCAAGCTTCAAGATTACGGGTTGTTTCTACTAGAGAGCAATTTATCAAAAGAAGAAGGTCCGGTGCGAGTGTTCCCAATAATGGTTCATGGAAAATCAAAGAGATGGTTTGATGGTCTACTTGAAGAAGAAAAGACCAATTGTGAAGCCTTGGAAGCAGATTTTTGAAGTAGATTTCTAGCAGATGCACGGCTAGATGAAGTGAAGCTAAAATTGGACGAGTTAAAGCAAAGCTCGGAAGGGGATTTTCAAGCATTCGAATGGGAGTTTGAAGCCATTTGGGGGAAGTTAATCAAGGTAACTACTGCTAAAAATGTAGGTTTTTTAAAAATTGAGCATGTTTTTGGACCTCCTGCATGAAGAGGTGTGAGACAAAGTGGAGGATGTCCCAATGTCATACAAAGAGGCGAAAGCAAGTTGATGCGGTAGTAGTTGAGCCAAAAGTGGTGCAAAGGAATGTGCATGTACAAGAAGAACCAAGGGTCTGGTGGTTACAAAGAGATGGGGTAGTTTTGATGCCAAGGATGCTAGTTAGAGTGGATCCAATTGTGGAAGAGGTGAAGATGGTTCCATGTCCGGAAAGAGATGTGCTTCCAAGTCAAGGTATCTCTATTCAAGCTCCTTTGAAGTGTGATAGAGAACAAAAGGTATTGTTTGTAGATGAAGTGGAAATGATAAATCTAGAGGATATTTTTGATCTTGCGATAGAGGATGAAGTTGATCCAGATGATAGCAGCTCTATGAATGTAGATACAAACTAGGAAATGGAGTCATCTCAGTCAAGGTACAAAAATTTTGATCTTTTGCATGTGCATGGAGATGCGATAATTATTTGTAAAGAGTAGGGAGCAATGCAAGCCATTACGCCTAATGGAGACCAGATAGAGGGGTCCATTCCCACTGATGTGGATATGCAAGGAAAAATGGTACGTGGGGCTATGCTAAAGGCCGTGCTTGTTTAAGTGGCACTGGAGTGTGTTGTGATGGTGCAACAGGTACATGATTTTTCCAAAAGAGATGAGGTGGTTTTTACTATGGATGAAGACTAAGATGATGCGGTATGAGGAGAGTTTCTATCTTCTTTGGTGGAACATGATGCAACAGTAGAAGAGGTGGTTGAAGGGAAGCCAACTAAAGTTGACAAGCAGGTGAATCTAGTTGACCTTAAAGAGATGATGGTTGAGGAAGAAGATCCTGATGATGTTGGAATAAAGAGCATTGTTGGTGAAGAGGAGAGCATGGAGTCAAATATGTTGGAACTTCCAGTGCAACAAGTGTTCTCTATGATGGATGAAGAAGAATCCCAGAAGGTGGCTTTGCTTCCCTTAAAGGTATGTGAGATTTAGTTGAAAGTTGTGATGGTAGATACAGCTGTGCCATGGGTTGCTAAGTAGTTGCAGGGGTACTTGGAGGGGGCCTCCACTTTATATGGTTGAGAGGGTGGGTCAAATATGTCCATTATGAATGATGGTGTGTGTGTTGATGCTTGGTATTAAGTGGGAAGTACGGTTGGTGGATGCTTGGAGTGATGAAATTATGCCACTGTCAATTGGTATGCATGGATGGCTGTATGCATTGGTACGACATTATGGGAAGCTGTTATAGGTAGATGGATGGAAACACTGCCAGGTATTTGATCCAAGTGGAGACTTTGTTATGATGCAGAGGGTGGGGCAAACCACTTGAGGTTTTGTTAGGAGGCAGGAATATGAATGTATTTATGGCTTTGGTTTGCTGATAGTGTTTTGCAAGTTTTGCAGTTTGTAGAAGAGAAAATCAGTTTTGTGGTTGAACATAAATGTTCAACAAGGGGTTTGGTCAATGATGGTGTAGCCAAAGTGTGTTGACCATGCAACATGCACAAAAAAGTATGGATGGACTAGCAAGGGGATGGCAAAGGGATGAAGCAAGTACAAAGAACCTAGGCATGTAGGTGGTATCGACTATGTATATCTGATGCGGTTTTAAAGACCAAGAGGGCTCCAAAATGGGCTAATTGGGATGGTAGGTAAAGAGGCTTGAAATTTTGGCTTTGTTCTTTACAATATAGTGCTTGAAGTGGTCTAGAAGTTTGTCAAAACGGCTCATCGAACAGAGCTACAATGTGCAAGATATTGAAGTTTAGAGCTGGAGTGCATTGCTGATTCTACACAAAGGTGGTCAGGGCTGGTTTCAGTGGATAGATGGATAGAGCTTGTGTTGTTGAGTGTGTTTATCCTTAGGGTTCAACAATCAGAGTCCCCATTGTCAAGATACAAGGTTTTAAAAGTTTGTCGGAGACCAGTTCTGAGCCAATTTGATTGCATTGGGAAATGTGCCATCATCAATGTTTTGAAGCTTTCCAAGGTTTGCAAAGGTGGTGCATAGCATATGGAATTGACGAGAAGAGACGACACATCAATTGGAGCTCGGAATGTGAAGATATTGAAGGTTGTAGTTGTGAGCAGTTGCCAATCGAGCAATGCTAGATGACTTTTTGTAGTTAGCACTTGGTTGGTGGGCTTTGACGCCTCAAAATGTGGCAATGTGTCTGCAAATACTATGGTTGGTAATTGTGGATTTTTGTGGGTTTTGTTGACTGGATGATTGAAGCATCAAGAAAACTGGCAAGGCCATGAAGTTGGGACAACAAAAACGGTTTTTTTTTCTCATAAAGTTTTTGGAGGTTTTAAGGGCCAATATACCCTAGAGTGCCATGTGGACGGGAATAATAGCCCACATAGGGTTTTAAGGGCTAAACACTCACCATCTATATAGTAGAGGAGAGAATCTCATTTGCAACACAAGTAGCTCCTTGGGAGCTCATGTCGTGGTGATCTGTCTTCTGGCTCTACGCAGGCATTAGCCGACAGCCTTGGTGGTGTTTGTGATGGTCGTTTGGCGGTCAAACATGTTTCCATGGCACGCACAGATGTGTTGCACTATTGGTGCTTGTTAGAGGTAGAGATAATGTGGAATCTCGGCTGAGTGGGGGTGTTCTCAAGTGCCTCTAAAGGCCCTTAAACTTTTTATGAGGAGAAGGGATCCCATAGTGATAATCATAGCACCGACATTGTTCCCCTAGGGCTAAGAGGTGCCTTACATATAGTGAGTACAAGAGAGAGTGTAGAAAATTTCCGAGGTGTCCACATCATGCAATGAATACTAAAAATGAAGTGACACATGTGTGTAATGAAGGGGAAATGCTAAAAAGGGCTTTTAGTGAGCTACATGAGCAGTGAAAAAGACTTTTTTTTTTAAATTTGGAAGTGCTGTAAGAGGAGGTTTTTAAAAATTGTAAGGGCCTTTTGCTGGTTGGGCATGTAGCCATTGTGTTTTGCAAAGAATCTATTGAGCCATGATGTTGGTGAGGAGCCAGTAGGGCTGCCAGTTTTTGTGATTGGAGCTCATCGAGTTGTGTGCTAATGGAGCGATGTTGTATATGGTGTTGTTTTGAGTATAATGAATCCATCATTGTCGTATATTTGTGTCAATTTTCCCTTCCCCATTATCCTCTTTTCTTGTGTGCGTGTGTAAATGTGTTGGCAAGTGTGCCCCCCCCCCCCAAACCCCCGAGGTTGAATTGTGCAAAGAGGGATAGAGAGAGGATTTGTGTGTGTGTGAGGCAGTGAATAGAATAGTGTAGAGTGATTGGACTTGTTTGCAGTGTTGCGGCCAGTGTGTGCATTGAGTTGTGTGCAAATGGTGGTTTGCATGTGTAATTATGGTGTTGTGATTGTGTTCCCGAGTGGATAAGGGTGTTGTGGAAGGTGTGGGATATAGAGAGGCAATTTTGTGTATGTTGGGTATGTTCCGCTTTCCATCTTTTGGTGTCCCCCATTGAGGAGTGCACTGATGCTCCTGTTTGAAGTTGAAGTGGTGGTTTTGTAGATGTCAAAGATGCAATTTTTGAAGAGCATGTTCTGTTAGAGATGGTGTGGACAAGTTTTCCCATTTTCACTGAGGTTGAAGATGTGGAAACCTAGATTCAAGATTACGAGTTGTTTCTATTGGAGAATAGTTTATCTAAAGAAGAAGGTGTGATGCAAGTGTTCCTGCTCCTAGTTCGTGGAAAAGTGAAGAGATGGTTCGATGGTCTACCTGAAGAAGAAAACATTCAAATGGGATTTTGAAGCTCTTTGTGGGAAGTTGGTCAAGGTAGCTGCTGCAAAAAATGTTGGATTCTTAAATTGAGCAAGTTTTTGGATTGCTTGCATGAAGAGGTGTGAGACAAAGTGGAGATGGGTGGCCCCAAGTCATACAAAGAGGCGGTGACTCTAGCGGAAGGGCGGACCAAAAGAATTTGAAGAAGCGACAGGCGAGGAGGGTTTGCCAAGTGTTGTGATGCCAAAGCGAGTTGATGTGGTGGTAGTCGAGACAAAAGTGGTACAAAGGAATGTGCCAATGCAAGAAGAACCAAGGGTCTTGTGGTTATAAAGAGATCGGGTAGTTTCGATGCCGAAGATGCCAGTTAGAGAGGATCCAATTGTGGAAGAGGTGAAGATGGTTCTAGGTCAAGCAAGAGATGTGTTGCCAAGTCAAGGTATGGTTGTTCAGGCTCCTTTGAAGTGTGATAGAGAACAGAAGGTGCGGTTTCCAAATCAAGTGGAAGCGGTAAAGCTGGAGGAGATGCTAATAAATAAGGAGCCCCAAAACACTACACGGATTGAAAAGGGCAAATTAATTGAAATGTTACAGCTTGTGACTCCATTGTCAGATAAAATGAGGACAAGCAGGTGTTTGGACAGCATCAAGAAGGACAAAAACATAATTTCAAAGGGGTTTGAAGCCATTCTTGACCTTAAGAATCACTACAGATATCCATTTGTTTATAGCATCTTGATTCGAGGGCAACTAGATGAAAAGCTTCAGCCCCATGTTTTTAAAATGTCAACTATAGGTCCTGGAAGTGGAATTGATTTCTTAATTGAATGAGGCCGGGAGGAAACCTACATGACATGTGGGTTCATTTTGACCATGTTCATAGGGTTCATGGTTGTCTCACCATGTCTGCTCATGTCCATGACCCTTTCATGTGCTCATTGCTTGCCATTTCCACTTGTGAGTTTAAGTTTGTTGAGAATAAACATGCTCAAATTGAGTTTTGGAGTATGCTAAATTTTGTGGTTGAAATTAATGATTTTCCAAAGTCCAATTTCATGGATTTATGGGTGATGAAGCTAATGCAAATTTTATTGTAGTGCGGAATGTTTATTTTGGAGGTGCTAAAAAGAAAGTTGGAGAAAAAGACAGGAGTTGTTCTTTTCACTTGGAACAAAGCATGGTACGTCATATGCGTAGATGCATTCGTCCATCATTCCAAGAGGATCATAATATTTTGTGTTGTAAGTGGCAAAATGCACCATCAGATGTGGAAGCCAATAATTGCAAGAATGAGATTAAGAAATTTTGGCAATTTGGACATGCAATTCGAGGCGAGGTTCCAGCTGTGCAAACATGGTGGGATGTAAGAGCTTCTCATTGGGGGGCTTGGTTTGTGTCTCAAGATGCCTCTGATGTGTTTGTGCTCACTAACAATCTTGCAGAATCCCAACATTCTAGAATGAGAGCTGGTGTAGGTTTTAAGAATTAGATATCACTATATGAAGCCCCACATGTTGACACGTCTCTTGCAACATTGCAAAGTGTAAGATACAATGTCTTCTTGAAAGGCACGCATTCAAGAACTAGACTAACTATGCAAGACATGGCAGCAAGGTTCTACAATCAGTCAACATCAGGAACCTCAAATATATGTCTATCTAGACTTGTTGAATTCTTTTTGGGTGAGATGGGAACGGGATCTCTAGAGATGCAATATTCCAAAGAAGATCAAAGGAGTGTTCAACAAAAACATCCAATAGAATCTAACCATGGGTTAATTCTAGAAGATGATATCCCTAGAGTGGAGTTTGTGACTGTCACCATGGATGGGAGAAGTGGTGTAAAAAGGAAGATTTCACAAGAGACAAAAATGCATTGTTTGGAGAGATCAGTGGCCAAAAGATAGAAAATATCCAGGAGGCATTGTTAATGGGTTTTTTTGTTTCACAATCTGACACCCACACATGCATGGGAGGTATGTGATGACCACATTATTGGCGTGCCTCACCCTGCACCTAGATTTTGGCCAATTGATAAAGGAACTCATTTGAAACCATATGAGATAAGTTTGCTTCATGACAATGGATTTTTCCTTGAGTTGTGATGGTGTGACTTTATTGCATACTCCAATAGCTGGAACAAGCACCTCTTGATCACTTAGCTCCTTTCACCCTAATAGGATGAACAAGGTGTTTGGGATGCATCTAGGTAAGTTCATCAGGGTGTTTATGGATGATATATGTTGCTATAGAGAGATGGCAAGATCATCAAGTGGAGAGATCGATTGACTAAGGAGTTTCATGAGAACATAAAAAAGGGTAGATCCTTGAGTGAAAAACTAGTTCAAGAAGCTATAATCCTATGCAATGAGTCACGCACATTCTATGTTAGGACTGAGGGGTCTCAAGCCTTGTGTGTAAATTATTCAGTGCTAGTGGTTGAGTTTCCTTGATGCACATGTGAAGGGTTTCAAAAGAGGGAAAGAAAACATATGGTATACATCCTTGCAAACACTTGTATTATGTATACTTGCAAGTGTTGGGATTGGATTCTTCAGTCCACCAGTTCATACATTAGGCTGCACTAACAAAATTTGAGTTGTTCCAATCACTTAGTAGTAGATGGGTTCATGCAACAATGTGATGGCATGAAATCTCTTTGGATGGCATGATGGATGACTTTTAGTAATGTTGGGAAATGTTTTTGGGATACAAACTTTTGACAGCCAATGGTGTGCTTGTGTATGAATCTCCATGCCTTCTGCTTTGCTAAGCCACTATTTGAGATAGCTTTTGTTTGAACTTTCTATCATCCTAAATAGTTATGCAAAAAAAAACTTTGTCTTTCCTTTTGTGGTGACTAATTTCCACTATATGATCTTTTTGGCAATAAATATTTCTATGATGCCATTATGAATATCTTAGTCTTGCAAATCATGCAATATGTTTTCATGCAGCATATCCATAAATATGATTTCTATAATCCCAAGCTTATTGCAAGTTTTTTTGTGCATTCATCAGCTTCAAGGATCTAAAGAAAGGGTTTCAGATTCTAGGCTCATCTATGACTTTACGTAATTTTTTGTATGATGAAGACCAAGAAAACTTCTTGCATAGCCAAAAATATGAGAGAGAGAGAGAGAGAGAGAGAGAGAGAGAGAGAGAGAGAGAGAGAGAGAGAGAGAGAGAGAGAGAGAGAGAGAGAGAGAGAGAGACTACCTAACCTCATGCAATACGTAGACCTGTGACTTACTTGCACTTGCAATGGGGAGTGGAACGCTAAGGGTACTTGTGTTGAGAATGAGAATCTCAAGAGGACACTTGAGATGCAAACAACATATTTGTTGCAACTTGAAGAGGAAGTCAAGGAATGTAAACGCTCTTGGACTTGAATACTTTGAAGGAGCACATGAGCAAAGAAGAGTATCACATAAAGAGTTTTACATTTGGCCGATGGACCCTGGAATCAGACCATCAAACCTTATGTATTGACCAGCTTCCATGTGGAGAAGCAACTAATCATGATTATCTCAACCAAAGGGAAGAGAATTTATTACTATGTATGAACTTCAAACGAGCACCAATGTACATTGAAATGGTTGAGAAAAAGTTATGGATGTCAAAGCTTCAATATGACGCACCATTAGAAACGAAATGGGAAGCTTTCAAGAAAGTTATTTGTTCTTGTTCTGAAGAATGTTTTTCAATAAAGCATCTACATGGTATCAACAGAGATAGATCACGCAAAAGGTGGTTTGATAAAGAATATCAAGATCCTCGAAAGTCCTAATAAAGCTTGATGCAATTATGGACAAAGACAACTATCAAAGTCATTTGCATACATACAAGGCATTGATTCAACAGAAGAGAAGAAGATGGGAAGTAAAGCAGCAAGTTTTTCAAGTCCAAGAAAACTCACGCACATGTGGAAGATTTTGGAGAAACTTGAGGGGCAAGTGGGTTGGAATTTTGGTAACTTGAGTCTTGTGGATATGTACACACATTGTAGGCAATTATATGAGTAACCGCTATTTTATGATTCACTCCCATGTATGCCCTCTAGTGACAAACTTGGACGATGTATGTGGTGGGCTTGAAAATTTGGACACTCGCAAAGTGGGAGATCTTCAAGGTATCAAGCCGGAGATGATCAAATGGACGAGAGATTTTACCCATGACTGGATGTGTAATATGTTCAATCTTGCACTTCAACACGGCATGCCTTATGATTGGAGTACTAATTGGGTTAAGCCTTTGCATAAAGGAGGGAATGTAAAGAATGTAAAGAACTACCGGACTATAATGATTGGGTCTCTTACAGAAAAGTTGTTTGGGTGCATAATCGAGATGAAACTGAGTAATTGGGCTGAAGAGAATGACAAGCGGTTTTTCATCGATGCCATAGCACCATTGATCATCTTGTCACTCTTCGTGTTCTCATGGAGAAAAGTCGGCTGACAGGAAAGCGATTGTATTGTTGTTTTGTGGACTTTAAGAAAGCCTTTGATATGATTCCATGTAACAATTTGTGGAGAGGGATGGAAGAACTCCAAGTCCCAAGTGAGTTTATTCTTGCGGTTTCTCGAATATATGAGAAGGTGATGTGTCAATTGCGCATGGGAAGAGGAATTTCAAAACAATTTCTAAGCACTATTGGGGTTAAACAAGGATGTCCATTATCACCAACTTTATTTGGTCTATGCATTGATCAATTGGAACAAATGGTACTTGACTTTATGCAAGAAGAAGGCATTGAAGAGTTCACTATTTTCAATGCGGTAATCATGCTTTTGTTGCATTCGGATGATGTAGTGCTTCCAGCACACACTTTCAAAGATGCATAAAAGTTTAGGTTGTCCTTGAGAACTTTTGCTTGCATAGTGGACTGATTGTGAATGAATTCAAAAGAAGGTTATTCTTGTGAAAACCAACAATAAGGAGAATCCATGCATTATGTACAACAATGAGACACTTGAAGTTGTTGAGAGCTTTAAGTACCTTGGCCTTGAGGGTCCGTCCAATTACAAGTGGCATGAATATGCTATGCATTTTTCGAAGTGGGAAAGAGAGAATATTATGCATTTGAGAAAAGTGTAATGCAGTAAACATCAAGTTTTGGGTTCTCAAGAAGTAACTTTTTGATGCATTGGTGACACTTGTTCTTCTTTATGGAGTTGAAGTGTGGGGATGGGAGCATCTCAAAATATACTTGGAAAGAGTTTGAGAATGTCCAAAAGCATTTCCTTACAAAATTTCCCCAAGTTAAGACACAAACACCATATATGCTCCTACATCTTGAGTCAAGATCTCTTTCAATTGAGGTTATGGGCATGGAAAGGGTTGTGGAATACACAATAAAGATGCGTCAAAACCCCTCACATCGACTTCCTACAATTTCATGGGAAGCAAGCAAAAATTTTCAAAAGATGCATAAAAGCAAGATCTTGAGCACGGGATGGATGCAAGACATAAAGAAGTTTGGAAGATGGGATGCATTACACTTTCTACCTGATGCTTCAATTCACTCCCAAGTGAATGAAGCTTTTCTACAATGCCAATGTATTACGACTTGGGAGAAATCCGATGGGTCACCGCTTCATACATTACACCACCCATATTGCCCCCAACTACAAAAATATTCATTGAACCCGTACTTACACTTACATGCTTGAGCCGATCTCGTTGTCCGCAATACGCACTATCGCAGCCATCCGCCTTAGCTCCGACTCCCTTCGATACGAGACAGGGCGTTGGGGCAATGGAGAAGAGTCAAATGGACTGTGCACATTATGCTCACTGCAAGTTCAAGAGTCTAAGTACCACACACTACTAGAGTGCTCAGCTTTTGGTCACATCCAAACTTGCTGCTTCTCTCACATTTTCAGCCGTGACTTAGACCTACACACTTTCCTCTCCCAGCCACCGTGTGGGCTCTCCATTGTGACTCTCATCACCACGAGTTTGGAGCATTGAGAGTCACTCATCAGCCATACACATACTACATCACATGTAACTTTGGTCCCATAGTTCATATTTGACCTTAGAGGACAATAATTAAATCTATAAAAAATCTATCTATCTATCTATCTCTTGGCACAAAATCCATGTTGATCACATTATGCAAGGCTTCCATTTTATGAATCCAAAAGTATGAGAGAAAGAGAGAGAGAGAGAGAGAGAGAGAGAGAGACAGAGTCTATTGTTTGTGCACGGCTACAATCTACATGAGGTTAGGTACTCTCTCTCTCTCTCTCTCTCTCTCTCTCTCTCTCTCTCTCTCTCTCTCTCTCTCTCTCTCTCACACACACACACACACACACACACACACACACACAGAGCACATAGTCCATACTGCTCACATTATGCAAGGCTTCCATTTTATGAATCTCGATTGATTTTTGGCTTTCTCAAAAAAAATTGCTCGTGCTACGATAAGACTCGGCATGATATATTGTTACATGTTCCAAAGCACTTTAAAAGTCTAAAAAAAATGTTCCTACCCCTAAATTATCTCCTAGATATTGTGGTCCATTCAAAATACTCAAGCAACTTGGCAATATGGCCTACACACTTTCTTTACCTCCGCGCTCTCCATTTCATTTGGTTTTTCATGTAAGTTGTTTACAAACATGCTTGCATAAAGAAGACAATGTACTTGATCATCAATATTTTGTTGATTTGATTGAACCTCTCCTAGACACATGATCTTGAGTGCATTCTTGACTATCATAATTTATGAACTCGTTATCATATGTGTCACCAAGAATTGGGTACGTGGAAAGATTGACCTAAAGAAGGTTCCACATTAGTGTTCTTAAGAAGACATATTCCAAATTTTTTTCAAGGACAAAAACACTCTCCAAAAGGGGAGTAATGTCAAGATATAGGTACTACAAACGTCTCAAACAAGGTTTAAGTTGGTGGTCTCATGCGTATGAGGACCTAGGGGATGGACCTGCCACATGTTAGGCATGCATGCATTGGGGGCTCTTTAAGAGAGCGTGTTTGGATGATCAGTGGCATGTCAAAAAATCCATAGTCTTTTACTACAAGTGACCTACCTTTTACTTAGTGGCATTGGTAGTTCACCATTAGTGCCTCAACCTTACCAATCAACGCTACACTCCTTGCGTGCATTTTATTACTCATCAAACCTACTACCCAACCTTAATCATTGATTGGTGCTTGTAGAAGCTGCTATGTATAGGCCTCATGTCCACTACTCTCCATCCATACCAGCTACCCTTACACAAACTACATGTCTATGACTACCAGCTGAAGAAAGTTTATGGCATGCTACTCTTCCATGCCTCAAAACTATCAGCAAACCACGTTCAACTCATAGAGTTCTCATAGTAGTTCAAGTGTCCCATCTTTCCATTTGATGCTGCCCTACATGGTGATGATGCAAGATATTCTTGTCCACTTGATGTAGTCTTTTTCTTCTTCATGCAGTGCACTTAGAACTTGTTGTAGTGAAGGAGTGGGGTCCTTTTGCTCTAAAAGTATGACTATATTGATAAAGTTGACGATAAGAGCACACAAAATCATAGATATTTTATCTTCATATTGGAAATGTGCTTCAATGGGGCTTAAAAGACCTAAGGTTCAGCTCCATTAAGACTTCCATAGGCTAAGGTTCCAAAAATTAACTCATTTATCCAATGGCCAAAGCAAGGGGAAAATTGGATGGTCATCGGAAGACTAAAACGTCTTCCCACATCCCTAGGAAGGAGGGGGCAAGCCATTATTGTAGGGGATGACAGAGAAACACACACACACACACACACTCGAAGGCTCCCCCCTTTACACAAAGGGATTATTGGGCACATGTCAAGCTCCTAGGGCAATTGCTCCCAATCTCCCCTCAAATCCTATTGGATGCACATAGAGGTGGACCAATGAGAATTAGGCTAGAGTAAACTTAGTCTAATCAATTCAAAAACACTTGATAAAAGAACCAATAGAATTTAAGCTCCCTAGAAGACTATTGGACAATCTACCAAGGGGTCCAATGAGCATTCAACAACCCAATGTCTTGCCTGATTCCTATTCGTAATAAGACTAAGAGGTCCAGTGAGAGTTTAGTTGAGTTATTTAATTACCTAAAGCTCTCACAAAAGGGGAGAGGGAGACACTTGTGAAAAGGCTATCAACCATGCTTCTAATTTGTGATTGGATAAGCTTTACTAGAGCCAATGGGATGCCAGCATGAGCAAATAGCAAGAGGGGTCGACCAAGATGAGAGAGAAGGCTACATTTTACTCTAGCTCATTTCTACACACACACACACACACACAACTCATGTGTGCAAGAAGAGCTCCATCTCCTTCTCCAAGCATTGAGAAGTAGAGACCTACACCAACAACTCTTGGCTATGGAATGCAAATCCAACCAAGAGCCAAGCTTCAATGGCATGCTCATCTCCTCTACCATGCTAATTACTAAGCTAAGCTATGCAAATAGAGTGATTATGTGAGGATAATACTTCTTTCTTGTAAGATACACCTTCTTCCTTACAATCTTTTCTCATTTCCTGATAGCTCTCACCATTTGTGAAGGTGGGTGAGGTCTTGGGAATTGAGGCTAGGGACACTAGGTGTGTTTTTCAAGAATAATTTGGTACATGAAGCTTCCATCTTCATTATACCAATGAGTTTTATCAAAAGGAACACAAGAACTATATTGTACAAAAGTCTCCTTTGATGGGAGAAGCTATAATACAAAGCCTTTATGGAGGGGGGACCGGCTCCATGTAAATCTGGTCCTCAACTATTGTCAATTGTTCTATTTCTCTCTCTTGTTTCATGTATTTTCAATGCCAAATTAGGTAGGTGTAAATTGCTAGGTTTCTTTCTTAAATTAAGTACTCTCTCTATGCTCATTAGGAACTTGTTCTTAATGAAATGCTCACTATGTTATCAATTTCCACTACACACAAGTTACTAGTGCATTAAATGTTACATTGATATCAGAGCTATTGGTTTCTCTTTTCTTGCTCAAGAAGAGAGTTCATCAAGCTTCCTACAAATGGTTGGTGTCATTTATTAAATGCAAAAGAGTAAGTAGAATAGGGATTTTTCATCCTTGAAGCACGTATACTTTATGCAGTTAACGGGGATACCATCGAGAGATATGGTCTTAATAATGGAGTCCTACGGGGCTTGCCTATGGCTTAACCATTATTGAGCTATTAGAAGCTTGATAGGAAGCGGTGTTGTCTTGGCTCTGTAGCAGCTAGGGCTTGAAGTGACAAATTACAAGTAAAAATTTACACCTTAAATTTGCTAGTATGGCTAACAAGGGAAAATATATTGAAATGAACATTGATAGCTTTGATTTTGCTAATGAAAGAGCAACTAATGATGCCCCTATTCTTGTGAACTATTTTGTTTCTAGGCTTCAACAAGACCTGGGCAATCCATCCCTCCAAGGTGAAATGCTACTACAATTGTGCACCCATGGTATTTTCCAAACTCCCCACCAAGAAGAGAGAGTACCTAGGAAAGCTCCTAGTGAGACTTTCAAAAGAGGACTCTCTCTGTTACGGGAAGAAGACAAGGATCCATATGAAGGGCTCAAAAATCTACTACTCGATGACACATCTCCTTCACAAAAGAAAACCCAAGTTTCAATGGTAGAGCCCCCACCGAGAGAACAAGAAAGAAGTGAGTCTCCTGCCACCTTGGCTAACATGTCTCCACAAAGACGGCAGGCAAAACGCTCTCCAACACCCCATAAATGGAGAATACCATCGCATACTTCTCTACACCATAAGTCAAAGAGAGAAGAGGGAAAACGAGAGAAGAAAAAGACGAGAAAGAGGTCACCCTCTTCTCCATCTTCTTCATCCTCTTCCTCTTTTGAAGAAATTGATGGTCCAGACAAGGAGGAACAAGGGAAGAAAAAGGCAAGAAAGAGGTCACCCTCTTCTCCATCTTCCTCATACTCTTCCTCTTCTAAAGAAAGTGATGGTGCAGCTCTTGAACCACCTATAAGAAGAGGCCATAGTAAATCTTGTGTCGTCTGGAAGAGGTTGTCCAAGCTCAAAAAGTTCAAAAAGGGAGGAAAGAACAACTCTTTCCTTACCTACAATGGCACTTTTGGTGCTACGGACAAAGTCTTGGCCTTTATTCAACAATTCAATGCGGAATTTGGAGATGAGGGCTTCACGGAGTTCTCTAAGCTACATCATGTAGCTATGCATTTTCAAAAATCCGCCAAGCAATGGTGGTCTAGCCTATGAGCAAACAGTGAAGCTCCACAAACATGGAAATCTTTAAGAGCTTCCATCATGAAGTAGTTTTGGCTATCGATGCCAAACACAAAGTACTAACCGAATGGCGAATCTTGAAGCTCTCTCCCTACGAATCTATTCACAAATATGTAGACAAGTTTTGGTATTTACATCTCAAAGCCACTATTTTCAAAAAGATGGATTTTGGAGAGCAAAAACAACAATTTTGTGCGGGTCTAACTAAGGATATGGCGGAGTATGTTAACTCCCAAAGGCCATGCACCATACTTGCGGTCATACACCATACCATGGTGGCTTCAAGAATCAATTTCCAACAAGGGGCTAAGAGAAATCTTAAGCCCACAGAAAACAAGGACCGTAACGAGCCTAAGGGGAAGGAAAATGTCCAAAAGTCTCCCAAAGGCAACGCCAACAACAACAAAGCTAAGGATAAGGGAGTTTATAAAAGCAAAAATAAACTCTCTCCTGAAGAGCTAGAGCGTTATCAAAAAGATAACCATTGTTTCAAGTGTGGAGAGCAAGGGCATGCCTACCATGCTTGCCCCAACAAGAATACACATAATGAGTCTCCTAGAGCTACCTTGGTCAAAATTCAAGAAGAGGATGCTCATCTCAAAGGATCTCTCTATGCCATGCTTGGGGAAAGGTAAGAGAACATGATGCTTTTATTCTCTTTGACCTGGTTCTACTCACAATTTCAAATCCACAAAGTTGGCCACGAAGTTAGGCATCCAAGCCTATGAGATGGGAGATGTCCTACCTGTCGATGGTGCTTTCAAGGGGCAAGAAGCCTCGGTCACTCCCTAATTGGGAAATTGAGGCTACATGTCCAAAGCTATGTGGACAAGGAGGATTTCTTCATCTCTCCTCTCAAGCATGAGGATGCAATCATAGGGGCACCATGGTTTGATCGCATGGCTTCCAATGCTAAATTCCCTAAAAGGAAAATCTACTTTAGGTTTAGGGATAAAGATATGTACATAGATGCTAAGGAGTTGGGTAGTACCATACCCCTTGACGTACATAAGCAAGCTTTCAATAAGTCAATAAAGAGCTCTATTTTTGTGTACATAATTTTTGTTAAAGATTCTCAAAATGAACTCAATGCTTTAGCAAAAGAAAATATAAATAGTCAAAAGAAATCAGAGTTATCCAACTTCCTCAAGGGGTTCCAAGATGTTTTTATTGACGACATCCCTTGTGAACTACCTCCAAAACAAGGCAATGATGACCATGCAATTGAACTTCTTCCAGGAAGTTCACCGCCTAATAAACCTCCTTATAGAGTTTCCAAAGCTCAACAAGAGGAGATTATGCAGCAAGTGCATAAGTTAGTAGAGAAAGGCATGGTTACGCCTAGCTCATCTCCATTTTGTTTACCAGTGTTATTAGTTGAAAAGAAAGACACGGCACATATCATATGTGTGTCGACTATAGAGCACTAAATAGGATCACTATCAAGAATAGGTTTCCTCTTCCACGGGTAGAAGACCTATTTGATAAGCTACAAGGGTCGACCTACTTCAGTAGAATTGACCTAAAAAGTGGCTACCATCAAGTAAGGATAGTTGATCAAGACATTGTAAAGACCACATTTCTCACTATGTTTGGTCTTCACGAGTACATTGTCATTCCTTTTCGCTTGACCAATGCACTAGCCACATGTAACCACTTGATGGAGAAGCTATTCAGGCATCACCAAACCTTTACTAGAGTGTTCTTCAATGATATAATCATTTACTCTAATTTATCAAAAGAATACAAGAGATTCAGTACTTAGGTCACATTATCTCTCAAGATGGCATCCAAATGGATCCATCAAAGCTAGAGGTAGTAAAAGGATGGCCTAATCCAAGGAATCTGTATGAATTAAGAAGCTTTATAAGTATGTGTGCATACTATAGACGCTTCATAGAAAACTTCTCACAAATCGCGGGACCAATACATGACCTAATAAAGAAAAATTTTAGGTATATATGGTCCACCAAGGAGAAAAATGCTTTCAAAAAGCTTAAAGATAAGCTTATCTCTCAACTTGTGCTTACACTGCCGGATCTCTCAAAGCCATTTGAGGTCCAATGTGATGCTTGTGGTGATTGCCTTGGAGTTGTTTTGCTCCAAGAAGGGCACACCATAGCCTATGAAAGTTGAAGGCTTGACCATGTTGAGCAAGCACTAGGCATATATGAGAAGGAACTCTTAGCAGTTCTACATGCTCTAGATTCGTGGAAGCACTATTTACTGGGGACTCCTTTCATTCTGCGAACGGATCACCAAAGCCTTAAGTACTTCATGATGCACACCAAACTCTCCAACAAACAAATGAGGTGGGAAAATTCCCTTTCGCAATTTTATTTTCATATTGCTCACATTGCTGGTGAGCATAATCCAGTAGTTGATGCACTCTCAAGATGATCGAGAGTGAATGCGGTTTCCATAGCAACTCACAATGATCTATCTTGTATGATAGATGAGTATGCTTTTGATCCCAATTTTAGAGATGTGATTTTAGATGTTGCATTAGGGAAGAAAGAGGGACCATTTACTTTACAAGATGGTTATATTCTCTATGGAAATAGACTATGCGTTACTAACTCACTACGTGAGAAAGTATTGTATGAATCTCATGCTCCTCCTTATGTAAGGCATAGAGGGATTCAGTGTGTGGTATGCCAAAAGACAAAGTTTGATAGAGGGAAGCAACCTGGATTGCTTCAGCTGTTGCCAATCCCTAATTCACCATGGGAGAGCATATCCATGGATTTTATCTTTGTATTTCCCAAGTCTATCCATGGGAATACGGGAATATGGACAATAGTAGACAGGTTTAGCAAACAATCACATTTCATACAGACTATCAAGGCCCATCAAATGGCAACCCTCTTTATATCACAAATCTTCAAGTACCACAGCTTGCCAATGTCCATAGTGTCGGATAGAGATCCTAGAATGACCAAAAACTTTTAGAAGGGCCTCTTTGAGAATTTAGTTACAATGCTAAACTTCTCTTTGGCCTATCATTCCCCAAATGGATGGCCAAAGTGAAATAGCTAGCCTAACAATTCTTGATCTACTAAAAGTTTATGTCATAGAAGTAGATCAAAAGTCCCAATGGGAGAAGTATCAACCCTTAGTGGAGTATGCTTACAATAACATTGTACATACTTCCACGACAAAATCACCTTTTGAGGTGATAGAGGGAAGATCAAAAAGTCCCTTGCTACTCAAGGTACATGGTAAGAATTCGTTGCAGCTGAATATAGACGAGACCTGTAAGAATCTTTCCAAAATATTAAGGATGCTATATCCATCTCTCAGCAAAGGCAAAAGGGTGTTTGCTGATAAACACAGAAGAGCCCTAACCTTTAAACAAAATGATTGGGTCTTGCTTAAGTTTCCCAAGGTTTGATTAAGGCACACAACGAGAAAGAATCCTATGGGACACCAAAAGTACTATGCTAAGTTAGCAAAAAGGTACTATGGTCCCCTTCATATTCTTAGGCCAATGAATGATATGGCCTATTGACTCAAGTTGCCCAGCCATTGGCTCATACACAATGCTTTCCACGTGAGCCTACTAAAGCCTTACAAAGGAGAGCCACCTCAAGAAGCAATTATTGAAGACCCACCAGAGATCGAGGACCAAGAAGAGGTGATGCAACCCGAGTCCATTCTCCAACACGAAGACAAGGTATTACAAGGCGATAAAAATATCCAATGATATCTTATCAAAGTTAAAAATTATCCTTTTGAAGATGCTATATGGATGCAAGGCATACAATTAAAGGATAACCTAAACCTTGTCAATGCTTATTTACAATGATTCCCTAGAGTAGGCAAATATGAATACCTTTAAATGAACAAAGTTTTTGTCTTATAAGACTCTCTTTTTCTTTATTGTGTGCACATGTTAATAAATATGCATGCTTAGGATCATGTTTGTGGGGACAACGTCTCTTGAACACCAAGTAGACTTTGTCACTCTGCTATGGAAGATTGATACGGACTAATGTGTAGACATGCTTGCGGTAGCTAAGGCTCTCAAGCACCAAATGGACTAGTCATCCATTTTGGAACGGTGTCGTAGGGCAAAATAGGGATCCTCTACCTGCTAGCAAACGGATTAATGAATATGCTTTATCTTCTCTACCTCATAGTCAAGAACGACTACGATTTCAAGAGAGAGCTAATGTCATAAAAACTAATATCCAATACTCCCAAATGATTTTCTCATGTTAAACTGATCATTTAACATGGGAAAGTACCAAGGGAGTAAAAGCTAGAATATTGGTAAGTCTACCACTCTCTGTCAGGGATCCAAAGGAGGGAAAATAGGGATCCAAAGGGGGACAATCTGCAAAAGAGAAATGTGCTTCAATGGGGCTTAAAAGACCTAAGGTTCAGCTCCATTAAGACTTCCATAGGCTAAGGTTCCAAAAATTAACTCATTTATCCAATGCCCAAAGCAAGGGAAAAATTGAATGGTCACGGGAAGACTAAAACGTCTTCCCACATCCCTAGGAAGGAGGGGAAAAGCCATTATTGTAGGGGATGACAGAGAAACACACACACACACTCGAAGGCTCCCCCTTTACACAAAGGGATTATTGGGCACATGTCAAGCTCCTAGGCCAATTGCTCCCAATCTCCCCTCAAATCCTATTGGATTCCCATAGAGGTGGAACAATGAGAATTAAGCTAGAGTAAATTTAGTCTAATCAATTTCAAAATGCTTGATAAAAGAACCAATAGAATCTAAGCTCCCTAGAAGACTATTGGTCAGTATACCAAGGGGTCCAATGAGCATTCAACAACCAAATGGCTTACCTGATTCCTATTGGCCAAAAGACTAAGAGGTCCAATAAGAGTTTAGTTGAATTATTAAATTACTTAAAGCTCTCACAAAAGGGGAAAGGGGGACACTTGTCAAAAGGCTAACAACCATGCTTCTAATTTGTGTTTGGCTAAGCTTTACAGGAGCCAATGGGATGCCACCATGAGCAAAGAGCAAGAGAGGTCGGCCAAGATAAGAGAGAAGGCTGCATTTTACTCTAACTCATTGCCACACACACACACACACACAACTCATGTGTGCAAGAAGAACTCCATCTCCTTCTTCAAGCATTGAGAAGTAGAGACCTACACCAACAACTCTTGGCTATGGAATGCAAATCCAACCAAAAGCCACACTTCAATGGCATGCTCATCTCCTCTACCATGCTAATTACTAAGCTAAGATATGCTAATAGAGTGATTATGTCAGGAGAATGCTTCTTTCTCGTAAGATACACCTTCTTCCTCTCAATCTTTCCTCTAGCTCTCACCAATTTTGAAGGTGTGTGAGGTCTTGGGACTGAGGCTAGGGACACTAGGTGTGTTTTTCAAGCATAATTTGGTACATGAAGCTTCCATCTTCATTGTACCAACGAGTTTTATTAAGGAACGCCATAATTGTATTGTACAAAAATCTCCTTTGATGGGAGAAGCTATAATACAAAGCCTTTATGGAGGGGGGACTGCGGCTACATGTAAATCCGGTCCTCAACTGTTGTCAATTGTTCTATTTCTCTCTCTTTTCAAGTATTGTCAATGCCAAATTAGCTAGGTGTAAATTTCTAGGTTGCTTTCTTAAATTAAGTACTCTCTCTTTGCTCATTAGGAACTTGTTCTTAATGAAATTCTCACTATGCTATCAATTTTCACTACACACAAGTTACTAGTGCATTAAATGTTACACACACACACACACACACACAAAGAGAGAGAGATTTCCCTTTGCTTTGGTCTTGAAAAATTTTGAGCACATTGTTTATAGAAGTTTTAGAGTTGAAGAACCTTTCAATCCATTTGAAGTCGGAAAGCCTTGAAGTCGTTGTTTTGAAATGGCTCTTGTCAATGAGCTTTAAAAAGACCTCACTACCATTGTTGATCAATGAGTGTGATCCCTTGATAGGGAAACCTATTGTATCTAAGGGGATAGTGAGAAACCCCCCTTCAAGGAGAGAGACGTCCAATGAAAGATCATGAAAATGGCTCATGTCACAGACTCACAATGAAAGGATTACATTGACTCAAATGGATCAAACTTGAAGGATTTGGTTGCAAAAATCGATCAAAAAATGCACAGTTAGATTAAGTGATCACGAAGTAGAAATTGTTTGGGAACTAGTTAGAGCGTACCCAACCTATCTATCTTGGGAGGATTGCTTGAATGCCAAAATCTAAGTGCGATGCAATACAACTTACAAACTCTTAATCGAATTTGATCTAGCTATGGAAGGTAGGGGCTCAATGGAAATTTGACATGAGCTTGTCCACATATAGTAAATCAAGGAATTGATTAGAGGGTGAGTAAACTCAATGGAAGGTGCTAATTAGTAGAGGAAGCCCTTATGACAGTTGTGAGGGTTATGGGGGCATAATTAGGGTAGAATTCATGGTGAATGAAGACACATAGCAATGACACAATGCTCAAGGTGTAAACCAATAGAAAAGATTTGATCATGAAATGGACTAGCAACACTAGAATGTGTACAAGATGTGGTTGTGTGGCCGTAGCATGGCAAGTATAAGTGATAGTACAATGACTAGGTGCATCTCACAAGGGCCAAATGGTATTATCCCCCAAGGACAAAGGGAAACTCCAAAGTGGCCTCCAAAGGCTCCTCCTGCAATAGGGGTTTGATTTCTCCACGTGGGGGCATCTCCTTGGCTCCTTGTGCAACTCACCCAAGCACACATGGTGTCATATGATTCCCTATTGATTGCCAACTAAAGTGGAGATGGTACACACCAATGTGTCGGGGCATAGGCCACATACCCAACGCCTGTTTATATCACAGCTGGGAAGTAGCAATCCATTTAAACTTGCATGTTGACCTCCACCATCAAGGACGAGATTAGGGTTATCATTTTTTTATCAAACTTGGAGCAAGTGCCATAACCCCATGATGAAACTCTCGTAAAAATGCAACTTATATTGCAAAGCTTTGGTCTCCAAATTAGGCCTTAAATTAGAATGGATCTCTCTTGTGGACTTGTTCGTAAAGTGAACCTTTCAAAATAAGTTTTGAACGAGGAAAATGTCAAATTTGAGCTAAAAACCACTAGTTTTTCGACTTATGGCCCCCACGGACTCGTGAATCGTTATTCTCATGACCTCCATTGTGACGTTGCAACACTATTATTTATTCTTTTCGTTGTCGCAATTACGTCTCCATCTCACAAGTACACTCTATACATTAAGGCATACACACAGACCGACCTGATAATTTCAGTATCTCCACGCCTTTCATTGAAGGTAAGCAACATGCAGGGCTCTTGCAATGCTCCCCATGTGGTTGTCTTCCCTTTTCCTGCTCAAGGCCATGTCAATGGAGCTATGGACCTGTCAAGAAAGCTAGCCTTGCTTGGAGTCTCTATAACCTTTGTTTGCACTGAAGCCTACATTACCAGCATGCTGAAGCAAGGCTTCGACTCAGGCGGCCTGCCCATTCGCCTCCATGGCCTCCCGGACGGCTTGCCGCAGGAGGAGAGCATGATTGACACCCTTGAGAAAGCGCATGGCGTGATAAGAGCCACGGAAAGCATGGGCCCTGCTCTTCAGGAGCTTGTGAACAATCTCAACATGAATGAAGATGGGCGCGTTGTGTGTGTGGTCTATGATTTCATGTTGTGGTGGGTGGGGGGCCTGGGCAAAGAGCTTCACATTCCTGCATACATCTTCTTCCCCATGTCATCTAGCTTCTACTCATATTTATTGCATATGCCTCGTTTTGTATTGCAAGGCCGGCTTCCGCTCGGCCCCCACACAGACTTGAATGACAAATCTAGCATGTTTAAGATCCCTTGTTTCCCATCTCTCCATGTCAGTGAGGTGCCTGACATATCTTGGGATCCCAATCCCGTGTGCCCGTTCGATTTTGCCCTTCGCTGTGCGACACGGTGGCGCGATGCAACTGGTATGCTGCTCAACACAGTATATGAATTGGAGAAGGAGGTGGCAGATGAGCTGATGGAGAAAGCCCCTGAGTTGGACATAAAGGCCGTGGGCCCGATTCTACCGGCATCCTTTCTCAAGGGCGAGAAAAGCAATGAAGCGAGCGCAGTGGAGAGCGCGGATGCGAGGAGGTGCTTGAGGTGGCTGGATGAGCAGCCGGCAGCATCAGTGCTGTACGTAGCGTTTGGGACGATAGCCTCCCTGTCGGCGGCTCAGATACAGGAGTTTGCAATGGGGCTGGAAGCCAGTAAGGAGCGGTTTCTATGGGTCTTGAGGATCCCAGATCAGCAGCAAAACGGCGGAGAGGAGCGTACGCAGCTGTTGCCGAGAGGGTTTGAGGAGAGGACTGCAGGGAGGGGAGTTGTGCTGTGGGAGCTGGCGCCGCAGAGGAAGATATTGGCGCACCCGGCGATAGCGGGGTTTCTCACGCACTGCGGGTGGAACTCGACGCTGGAGGCGCTGTGCAAGGGGGTGCCCATGTTGTGCTGCCCCATGTTTGCAGACCAAGGCATGAATGGCAAGTGGGTGGACGAGGTTGTGCAGACCGGCAAGCTGTTGAAGAGATCAGAAGGTGAGAATGGTAGTATTGTGAGCAGAGATGAGGTGGAACGCATGACGCGGGAGATTAGTAGGGCGAGCCCCTTGCGAAGCTCAGCTGCTCGGATTCGCGACGTCGCTTGCCATGCTGCCCTCGATGCCACTGGTTCATCCTCCAAAAACCTTCAAGCCTTCGTCGAAACTCTCTCTCTTCCCCTACTATAATTTGCCCAGTGCCTAGATGAGCATTGTATCCCTTTAGTAGTAGGCCTATGTATGTGACGACGTTTTTTAAAAAAGAAAGTACAAAGCGAATCAGAGCTTGAAAAAGTAATAGCGCTGTTGAGTGGATGACCTTTAAGGAGACGTTTCTCCAAGTTACAAACGACGCGTGCTTGCATGCTAATCCACGTCGTCTCTCTCCCCCCCTCTCTCTCTCTCTCTCTCTTCTTTGGGGGGGGGGGGGGGGGGGGGGGGGTTGTGTGTGTGTGTGTGTGGGCGTGCTAATAAAAAAAAGAAGATGGTATAACCTTTCTATCACTCAAATGTGGTAGATTGGTTATGCCATTTCCCTCTTGAATAGCAGGCCTTCAGTTCAACTCTCCTGGTCAAATTTAGACGTTAAAATTCTATTTTTCTTCTTCTTCATTTCTCTCTCTCTCTCTCTCTCACACACACACACACCTTTCTATTACCCAAGTGTGGTAGATTGGTTATGCCATTTCCCTCTTGAATAACACGTCTTGAGTTCAACTCTCCTCGTCGGATAGACCTTTAAGGTCTCTTGGGATAGTTTCCTACGACGTTAAAATTCTCTTCTGCTTCTTCTTCTTCTTCTTCTTCTTCTTTCTCGCTCTCTCTCTCTCTCTCTCTCTCTCTCTTTGAGATGATAAAGCTGTGAATTATGGCATAGTTGCACGTTGTCGGGGGATATGTGTTCGAAAATTGAGTCGGGAAGGCGTCGGGCCTCTGGCTGTGAGAGGTGTGAGAGAGAATAAGAACAACATGTGCAAATGGTTATGGCAATCATCGTAAACTTCAATTAATCAATCAAGCTCTAAGTACATTTTAATCGGTAGCCAAGGCGAGCTGTTAGCAGCACAGTCACTTGGATTATCTTATGACTAGGAGTGTAAGCTCCCGTTTTACAGGATTAACCGGGTTGTTAACGACACTGAAGCTTAATAAGATGATTAATCAATTTTCGGACTGATGATGGTGATGGAAATTTTTGTTTCAACTGCCCCTTGGATTCTGCAAACTTTAATTCTTCTCATTGTCTCAATCTTCATGCTTCAATTATAGTCAAATGTTCTGCAACTTCCTGCTCTGTGTGCTTTGCACTGCTTAGTTGCCAAAAATAATCTTCGACCTTCTTATCTAATTGTTTTGCTTTGCTTGCCGTCGTGCTTTATATGTCCTTGGTGCTTTCTCTTTCCCAGTTCAAGAGAGAGAAAGAGGGTTTCCCTGCTTTATCTCCTAGGTCGAGAGAGAGATACTTCTTGATTAGGCTCAAAATAGAGAACAAGAGCTTCTGGCTTGCTCCTGCACGCCTTCTGTTGTGCCTTCTCCCCTTTCACTAGGTCAAAAAATCCTTGCTTATGCAACAACTAACCCTTTGGTTGCCTTTTCTCAAGTACCCTTCTCTCATGCAGCACAACCTCCTCAATCGAGGCTCGACCTTGCTTCTGACCCGAGAGAGAGAGAGAGAGAGAGAGAGAGAGAGAGAGAGAGAGAGAGCAACTCCTTTCCTTGCTTCTCCGACTCCTTGCTTATGTCTGAGAGAGAGAGAGAGAGAGAGAGAGAGAGAGAGTGTCCTTTTCTTGCTTAGATCCGAGAGCGAGAGAGAGAGTTTGCCTCCTCCCTTGCTTATGTCCGAGAGCGAGAAAGAAAGATATTACATGCCAGTCTTTTCCCTCCTGCCTCCTCGTCGAATACCCTTTCTCCTCTTCGTAACCCTCCTCACGTTCTAATCTCCTATCTTCCTGCAATTTTTCTCTCACTTATTCTTTTCTTCCCTTTCATGCCCTCCAATAAATTCCTAAGAATGAGCCCCCTCCACGCACTCCTCACGGCGTCGTGACCGACGTGGCATGGGACCCTTCTCAATGATGTGGCAACCTCGAATATGGACTACGTGGAATCGGTCACAACCAGCACCAAAAGGATCGCAAGGGTTTGATGAAGCTTTTCTCTTTCACGCTCGTCCTCATCCGCTTAGCCTCATGCACGCCTTTGTGAGCTCCCCTCTCCTTGCGCAGCTCTTACTACCCTGTCTCATGCCATGCCTTCTTTTTTTTTTTTTGTCTTTTCCCACTAAAGTTGCCCCCCCTCCCAAAACTTTCCATTGGGCGGCCGCTTGGTTCATTGGGCGGGCGGCCTATGCTTCATAGTGGACGGCCATTTGCTCCATAATGGGCACCATTGCCCATGTAGTGGCACCACATTTGGTACACATGTCTGCCAAGGCAATGCCTGGCACTCCCTGTCTCGCTGCTAGGCATATCCCACAATCAATACACTCCATGAGACGATATTTCAAACAAAGAACCCCTCAAGAACTTGGCTCTCTTCGACAAGTACACCACACTGGTCATACATGCTAAGTAAAGCATCGGCTAAATATGTGTTATTTTCAAGTAGCCCACTATCGCGAAAATGATAGATATCGTTTTTCCTTGGTAAAAATCCTTGTTCTTAGCAGAGTCTTTAAGTAATCTCACAAAAGAAACACTCGAGTGAGTTTCTTGGCACAATATATTTTCCCAATATCCATTATTTTGTATATACGTTCAATCAAAGCATTATCAAATGTATACATCTCGACCCCGATAGTGCCGAGCATCGATCCATCAGCATACCCCTCTTTCAATGCACTACAAAAGATTGTTGAGATGTCGAGCTCTACACCTTGAGCTGGAATCCATTGAGCTGGCATCCACTACGGGTCTTGGCCGCTTACGGCATTTACTCACTGGCGCGTTAGGTGACCGACACGGAGGATCTCTGCCAGTGATTCTACAGCTGGACTACACTTATAGTGCCAGCCTAGTACGCTTCTAGCAAGTTCACACTTAGTGACCGCATGTACATATGTGCTACTTTTCAGCTTTAGCACTTAGTCATTTTGTACTCTCTTTTCTGTGAAGAAGAAGAAGAAGCTTTCAATCTCCGTGTGCTTTGTGCTTGTCTTGTGTAGCTCTCTTGCATCCTCATTCTTTACATCTTTGTGCTTGTCTTGTGTAGCTCTCTTGCATCCTCATTCTTTACATGGTATCAGAGCCTGGTGCAGGCAAGAGAGGCTAAGAGAGCAAGAGCATCACAATCCCTTCGTTCGCAATCTACGAGTTTTTCGCACAAGTTTCTGAACAGGTCTCCAAAGTGCAGTATACAGAGATTTACTGTACAAGTACAGTGGTTGTATGTACGCTTGATTGTGGACACTCGTTGAGTGTAGAAAGCGTTACAGGTACCACGATAGCAGGTTCAACAGATTTGCAGGTTTTTGCAGATTGCAGCTATTTTGTCTTAGTGCTTCAAGATGTCTGACGGTTTCAGTCAGATTGTTACTGAGAAGCTTGAGAAAAATAACTACCCTGCATGGAAGTTCAGAATAACAAATTTCCTAAAAGGAAAAGGTTATTGGGACTATGTAGAAGGAGACAATGAAAAGGAACCAGAGATTCCTGATGCAAATGCTACAACACAACAAAGGAAAGCTTTGAGGGACTGGCAACAAGGCCAGAGCAAAGTGATGTACTGGCTTTCTATGAGCATCACAGATGGCATGATGGGCTATCTACAGGATGCTGAAACCCCCATCATTGCATGGAGAAACTTAGGCAAAGTGTTCGAGGTGAACACCAAGGCCAGGAAGCTTCAACTAAAGTCGGAGCTAAATCAGGTTAAGAGGAACAACCTCTCAATCAATGATTATGCCTTGAAGATCAAGAGTATCATTGAGGCTCTTGGATCTATTAAAGTCTCAGTGGAAGATGATGACATTGTCCGTGCATGTTTGGATGGTCTAGGAGATGAGTATGTACATTTTAGGTCTTCCATGAATACAAGAGACGACATCCCCGTGTTCCAAGATTTGATTTCTATGCTTATTCTTGAGGAGAAGAACCTTGACACATCTTCTTCTCATGGCAGAAATAATTCTGAACAGGCCTTCTATTCTAACTCCAACAGAGGTAGAGGTAGAGGTCGTGGTCAAGGCCCAAGGGGTTGCAGGGGCCAATTTCTGGAAGGTCAATCAAATCAAAACAATACAGGTGGCAGGGGAAACCAGTTTCAAGGCAGGGGGAGTCAAAGAGGTCGTGGTGCAGGATCAAGCAGGCAGCAACATACTCCAGATAGCAGAGAATGTTGGGCTTGTGGTGAAAGAGGCCACATGTCACGTGACTGTCCAAAGGGAAAAGCAAGTGGAAAGAGAGAACAGGGCAACTATGCATCTACTAGCAGAGATGCAGATGACAGCAAAAACGAGCGCATGTTTGTTATGCAGCATGTAATGAATACAATGACTGTAGAGAATTCCACCCAAGATGATGTTTGGTATGTGGATTCAGGTGCCTCTAATCACATGACGTCTCGTGGAGAGTGGTTTAGAGATATGCACAAACCAGATGTGTCAGGCTATGTGCAAACAGGAGATGACACAGCTCACCCCATTGCTCATGTAGGGGACATACCTCTAAATACGAAGAGCGGGAAATCAAAGTACTTAGCAGATGTACTTCATGTCCCAAACATTACAAAGAATCTTGTTTCTGTTGGACAAATGGTTGAGCAGGGTTTGCAAGTTCGCTTCAATCCAAATGGCTGTTATGTAGAATATTTCCAGAATGGCTGTAAGCTGATCACAGAGGGCAAATGTGTGGGCAGAATGTTTACGCTGAATGTAAACATGCCTGAGGTAAAAGCTGCATTATTTGCACAGGGCACAGGTGTTGTGGCTGATGTTGACATTTGGCACAAACGCATTGGCCATGTCAATGAGCAGAGATTGCGCAGCATGCAATCAAAACAGATTGTAAAAGGTTTGCCCAAATTCAAGGTGGATGGTATGCATAAAGTGTGTGCAGCATGCCAGTTTGGAAAACAGTCAAAGGGCTCATTTCCACATGAGCGCAATGTATGTAAAAAGCCACTTGAGGTGGTGCACACAGATGTTTGGGGTCCAACCGATACTGCAAGTATACATGGTTGCAGGTATTATGTCTCTTTCATTGATGACCATACAAGGAAAGTATGGGTCTACTTCATGCGTAACAAAAGTGAAGTGTTTGGTCACTTTCAAAACTTCAAAGTCATGATTGAGAAGGAGACAGATATGCAAATCAAGACATTGAGGTCAGATGGAGGGGGAGAGTACTTCTCCAATGATTTTTCAGATTTTCTACGAATGCATGGTATACGCAGGCAGTTTACATGCAGATATACTCCACAACAGAATGGGGTCGCAGAAAGGAAAAACAGGCACATTGCAGAGGTTGCACGTGCATTGATGAATGAGAAGAACATGCCTCATCATTTTTGGGCTGAAGCCGTAAATACAGTTGTGTACATTATGAACAGGACACCTACAGCTACGGTGCATGATGTAACACCTGAGGAAAAGTTTACAGGTACAAAGCCTGATTTGGCACACTTGAAAGTGTTTGGCTGCATAGCTTACGTGCATGTACCAGATGAGTTGCGTAGGAAATTGGATCCTAAAGTAGAGAAATGTATTCTTGTGGGATATTCCCTTGAACAAAAGGGGTACAAGTGCTACAATCCTACTACACGAGAATTACGAGTGAGCAGAGATGTAGTCTTTGATGAGATGAGCAGCTGGTACAGTAATGCACATGGCACTATTGGGGCTGATGTAAAAGATGTTGTGGTTGTACAAAATGTGAGGCCACAGTCACAGGTTTTGAGTGGACCACAAGAGTCCTCTTCTCGTGGCTCTGTTGAGAAACCATGGAATGGTAGGCTACGTACGCAGGTTACTCCACAAACAGGTACAGGGAATGTATCACGAAAAGGAAAGGAAAAGGTTGATGACTCTCCCTTTATGGCTGATGCATAATCAGGTTTTTCACATGTAGACATGGATTCAAATGGTTCTAAACAAAGTCTTGATGAGGAATTTGGAATTCCGGCTGTCAGGACACCTGGTGTAAGGAAAGTACAAGAAGATGCTAGAAGGCAAAGGAGTGACCCAGGACCGCGCAGATCTAATAGAGTCAGAAATCCAGTTCAGAAATTGACTTATGATGGGTATCTAGCGCATCACCAAGCCTACATGGCTAAGGTGATACAGGATGTGGAGCCCACATGTTTTGAGGATGCAGTTGGAAATGTGCATTGGGATGATGCAATGAATGAAGAGATGGCTGCATTGGAAGCAAACGACACATGGGAGTTGGTGCCATTGCCAAGTGGCAAGAAAGCTATTGGCTGTAAATGGGTGTATAAAACCAAGCATAAGGCTGATGGTAACATTGAGCGTCACAAGGCAAGGCTGGTCGCAAAGGGTTATGCACAAACGTATGGCATAGACTATGAGGAGACCTTCGCTCCAGTGGCAAAGATGACGATTGTGAGAGCTATCATAACAGTGGCTGCATCTAGAGGATGGATTATGCATCAAATGGATGTAAATAATGCCTTCTTGAATGGTGAGTTGCAAGAGGAAGTGTATATGGATCAGCCACCTGGTTATGTCGATCCAGGTTACCCAGATTATGTATGCAGACTTCTCAAAGCTTTGTATGGTTTGAAGCAGGGCTCTAGAGCATGGTATGACAGGATTGCCAAGTATCTTGTCAGTATTGGTTTTAGGAGAGCTCATGCTGATCATTCACTCTATGTACGTGAGAGTGATGTGGGGATTGTGGTCATTACCATATATGTAGATGACCTTATTATTGTTGCTGACAATGCTATGGAGATTGACCATGTGAAGGGTCTTCTCAAACAGGAGTTTGAAATGAAAGATTTAGGCGAGTTGCGCTACTTTCTTGGCATTGAGGTGATCAGAACTCCAGAGGGTGTATGGCTATCACAGAGACAGTATGCTTTGCACATGTTGTCAAAGTATGGTATGGCTGATTGTAAGCCAATTTCTATTCCCTTGGATGTGAATGCAAAGCTGAGTGCAGAGAAGGGTGATGTTGTTGAGGATGTCAACATGTACAGGAAGATTGTGGGTAGTCTAATCTACTTGATTATCACGCGGCCAGACTTGAGCTACACAGTAGGCTTGGAGAGTCAGTTCATGCAGCTTCCGAGGAAGCCACATTTGGATGGAGTACGACGCACACTTAGGTATGTGCAAGGTACTCTTGACTACGCATTGTTCTATGCAGCAGATGCACCATTAGCATTGTATGGGTATACAGATGCAGATTGGGCAGGTAGCATTGTTGATAGGAGATCTACAAGTGGATTCATGTTCTCTTTTGGGAGTGCTGCTGTTACTTGGAGCAGCAAAAAGCAGCCTACGGTTGCTTTATCGAGCACAGAGGCCGAGTACAGAGGTGCAGCAGTTGCGGCGTGCGAGGTAGCTTGGCTACGCACATTACTTGAGGACTTGGGAGTGTAGGTGGACCAGCAGATTGTCATTCATTGTGACAACCTCAGCAGCATGCAGTTGGCTAGGAACCCAGTGTTCCATGCCAGGACCAAACACATAGAGGTCCATTACCACTACGTTCGAGAGCGAGTGTTGGCGGGCGACATCGACTTGGTCTACGTCAGCACAGAGGAGCAGATAGCGGATATCTTTACCAAGGCCCTCGGAGCTGAGAAGCTTCGACGTTTCCGGACTATGCTTGGACTCTGCAACATGCAGAGCTCGAGGGGGAGTGTTGAGATGTCGAGCTCTACACCTTGAGCTGGCATCCACTACGGGTCTTGGCCGCTTACGGCATTTACTCACTGGCGCGTTAGGTGACCGACACGGAGGATCTCTGCCAGTGATTCTACAGCTGGACTACACTTATAGTGCCAGCCTAGTACGCTTCTAGCGAGTTCACACTTAGTGACCGCATGTACATATGTGCTACTTTTCAGCTTTAGCACTTAGTCATTTTGTACTCTCTTTTCTGTGAAGAAGAAGAAGAAGCTTTCAATCTCTGTGTGCTTTGTGCTTGTCTTGTGTAGCTCTCTTGCATCCTCATTCTTTACAAAGATGACGTTCCGGAACTTGGTCGAAGTCAAAAATTCCAAGATGGCACACCGACCGAGCTGACCAGACTGATATGGAACTAGCCCCCGATGAAATTTAATCTAGCGATATCTTGGTAACCGTAACTTAGATCACTGACCTGAAAAGACCAACACGCTCCACAAAGAGATCACTTTAGGCCCATGCACTCACTTCACCTATGATCCTTCAGATGCAATTGCCCAATCCGGTACGGATCTGCATCAACTTAAACTTCAAACTGCCATAACTTCTTCATTGTAGCTCCAATCGACGAGCCGCTAAGACAGGCCGGTAGAGCACTTCAGGCACTATAGTTCAAGACCATAATCTTCCATTTGTGCTCACTTCAAGGATACTCGTTTTTTTTAGCATCATTAAGACATCTATTGGCCCTGTTAAGCCGCATCTGGCATACATTTATCATAAAACTATCTTGTTAGCAAGCCCTGAACACTGATCACTAATCAGGTAAGCTTCAATTAAGCTAGATGTGCATCTTCTTGGTATCTTTCTTAGCATGGGAGCAGATCCGCACGACAACGCAATGTAGGTTGAGGTGGTTGAGTACAGCTTGAGTAGTTTGCAAGAGGTTTTACGTCTCTCTCTCTCTCTCTCTCTCTCTCTCTCTCTCTCTCTCTCTCTCTCTCTCTCTCTCTCTCTCTCTCTCTCTCTCTCTCTCTCTCTCTCTCTCTCTCTCTCTCTCTCTCTCTCTCTCTCTCTCTCTCTCTCTCATCAGGAGGAAGACCTAGGGCTTGGGGGAGGTGTAGCCGTTATAAAGGCTGAGGAGGATGACGAAGAAGAGAAGGGGCAAGAGGTGCATACGAAGGCTGAGGAGGATGGGCGTGCAACTTGCAGACAAACGACAAGGGGGAACATATACAGACTACATACGAGTTGAGGGAATGTAGCATCTTTAAAGTATTAGTGGTATAATTTTAAAGGGCAGGCAAGGGGGGGGGGGGGCAATCTTTTAAAATGTTTTATTATCAAGAATCGGGGAAGATCCCCTTGGTGATTGAACGAGGAGGAAGGAAAATAAGGAGGCAAGAGATGCGCGAGCAAGGGTGGAGGCATCGAAGACAGAGAAGATGGGCGACGCGGCACGGCCCGGGGGGGGAACAGGAGGCTGAGGCGGGAAGAAACAGGTGCAAAGTTTTTTTTACTTAGTTTACAAATTGCTGGCAGTTACACGATGAGCTGGTAACTCTTGTGGTTAGGCAAATTGCTGGCAGTCTTTGCACGCTGGAGGTCTTGAGATCAAATCCTATCTTGGCCCTTTTAAAGGGTGAGGTCCTCGGAAGGCTGAGCCTTGAGATCCACAAGGGAATCTGAGCAAAAATGAATATAATGAAGAAGTTGCCAGTATAGCGAGTAGGTAGTGAGCTTAATTATTTTTTGATGCAATGCTCGAGAACTACGTTGCTAAAGAATGTGGTGGGGAACTTATGTTTACCACCAATAATGGAATGTAGTATAGAGAGGTCGGCATTCAACAAAAACTTCTTTACCACCAATAATGGAATGTAGTGTAGAGAGATCGGCATTCTAACAAAAATTGAGTTATGATCTACTAGACATGAAAACAAAGAAAAACAAAGCATTGATGGACTCTAAAAATTGAACTTCATTACTATCCTAGTAATCATGTATAGGTAGGTGTCGGCCGAATATGCAAGTCAGAGGATGATATATGTGTTAACTTATATGAAACTTCTTCTCGCATTGAGAAAATGCAAAACATATAGTGCATGCCACACAAAGTATGGTGGAGAATGTCTCCCCAAAAATAATAAAAAATGGAAGCCTTGCCCTGCACCATAGTCTTTATGTGTTGTCCAAGCAAACACTTGGATGCAAATTACCAATTTTGGAGTTCTTTCGACGTGGAATCATGCTTGTCTATTTGAAATGTCCTTCCCTCGGCGGGGGGGGGGGGAGACAGAGTGGATGAAAGTGGTGGTACCAAAAAGGAGTGTCTTGGACACTCCTTTGAAAGGAGAGAGAGTGGGGTGTGAATTGTTTAATTTCAAATGTTATAAGTAAAAGTATAAAGCGGGAGCGAATAAGGCCGGGCAGGCTTGGAATTTTAAACATATAGGAAACTGACTTGGACCATTCGGGGACCATTAAACACTATCGAATATTCTCTCACCGCCACTAATTCTGGACTCTATCACGCTCGGTCAATGGGTCCCTCCCTCCCTAGAACTGTTCTTGTGCCATCTCTCTCTCTCTCTCTCTCTCTCTCTCTCTCTCTCTCTCTCTCTCTCTCTCTCTCTCTCTCTCTCTCTCTCTCTCCCCCCCCCCCTCCATTCCCTCTGCTTCCGGGCTCCTTAGTTGTGTTTGTCTTTCGGTTTAGGGCTCCCAAGAAACTCCGTCTCTCTCTCTTTCATAGCCTCTAAAACTGCTTCAGGGGGTGCCATATTCAGTAGCTGCTAGCTTTCTCATTGTCTAGAAACTACAGTATCTCAGCAACGTAGCATCTCAGTGTCCTCTCTCTCTCTCTCTCTCTCTCTCTCTCTCTCTCTCTCTCTCTCTCTCTCTCTCTCTCTCTCTCTCTCTCTCTCTCTCTCTCTCTCTCTCTCTCTCTCGTTACTCGTTCCACATGGAGTCACATGATGTCGATAACGGCACCCTATATCTTCCTCCATTCTCTTTTACACAACTCACCCCACAAGAACTTCTGCTAGGTCTATGAGACTACTCGGCTGCAAAGAAGAGGGAACATAGAAGCATTCAAAAGAGGATGACACGAACGCGAGAGGATAGTGACATTGATGAGCAAGAGGCAAAGAAAATTTGTAGGGTAGTTGCTAAGTGTTGGTGTACTCAAACAAACGGGCTTTCCAAGGGTCTTTAAAAGAAGATTCTTCAAAAACATTTGTCATACATTATCTGCGGTGAAGACACCTCATTCAAATAATGAGCTGTTTTTTAAGTGGGCTAGTGTCGTGGCATGCCTTAATGAGAAAGTAGGGGTAACAATCAAATAAGCGTAGAGATGTTTCCAAGGCTTTAGGAATTCACCGAAGAAATTTCATTGCTGCCAACATTTGGTTGCAACATGATGTGGAGGAGGGGGCACTTTCCTTCGATGCTTTTCATCGTCAATTCCATAAAGGAAGCATCTTAACGACTGAAATCGGACAAATTGTGTTTCAATTCTGGTCGGTGGAAACCTGCATCTCACCAAACAAGAAAGATGTTGTTCGAAAGAGAATAGGCAAGAATGTGCATGTACTACATCCACTGCATCTACTCAATTTGCCTCATGTAAATCAGCCCGAACATATTGCTTTACTTAGTGTTATTTAGGTGTTTTACTATGTGCTTATAATTTTTTCAAAATTCATTTATAGCCTCCAACTATTTTCATGTGTACTGTAGTCTATTATAGTACTTAAGTGTGCTATATAGTGCTAGACTCAGATTGACAAATGATTTCCAAATGTCCCATAATAATTTCAAATGCTTCAGGTTCTTCCAAGTGCTTGACAATCCATTCTTGTGTGTTACCATGCCAAGTGCTCCTGAGTACCCTCCATGTGATAATTAGTGATCATGACTGCTTCTTAGTTCTTCAAATAAATTTCAAAGGCTTCCAAGTACTTGGAAGTGCATACATAGACTTTTGAGTGATTTCAAATGCTTATTTCTAAGTGATTCCAAGTTCTTTTTAATGCTTCTCAGTAATTTCGAGTGCTTCCAATAGCCAAATACTTCAGAGTTCTTTTGAGATCTCAATACAAACTTTGAGTGCTTCAAAGTGCTTCAAAAGAAATTACCTTGAGTTCTATCATGTACCTCCCAGTGCTTCTTAGTGCTTCCAAGTTCATACCAGTGCTTCCAAGTGCTTCCCAATGCTTCTAAATGTTTATGAGTGCTTTCATATGCTTCCAAGGTCTTCTCAGTGCTTCCCAATGCTTCTACGTGCTTCCAAAATATTCAGAATTCTTCTAAGTGCTTCCAAGGTCTTCCCAGTGCTTCCTAGTTCTTCCAACTGCTTCACAGTGCTTTCAAGTGCTTCCTAGTACTTCCAAGTTCTTTTTAGTGCTTATCGTTTCTTTTGAAGGTTTTTGAGTGCTTGCATGTTCTTCTAAATGCTTTAAAGTGATTTAAAAAGATTTTAAGTGATTTCAAGTGCTCCCAAAAGCTTCAAATATGCCTCGGTGCTTCCAAGTGCTCATGATTGATTCCAAGTTCTTCTAAAAGCATCTTAGATCTAGATGTACATGTGTTACTGTGCTTGTAAGTAGTTTCTAGTACTTAATCATGTGTCTTCTATTTCACAGAGAAACTTCTACATGTGGTTCCAGGAGGCTCATCCTAACATTAGAATCTCCCATAGATGCTTTGAGGATCTGAAGCCATACTTCATACACAAGTTGAAGGACCGCAACACTTGCTACTGTGAATACCATGTTCAGCTTGTATACTTCAAGGAAGCCTTCAATCAGATGCGCCAAGGAAGATACGGGCTACATAGAATGTCATGCTTTTGTAGGTGTGTTGTTTGCAATTCCCATGATGGAATAGTGCAGTGCACAACATCGAATGCCACATTTCCATGCTTAACAGACCTATGGGAGTCTGTATTGTGTCCAAAGCCCATTGATAGTGCTTATCATCACAAAAAATGTCTTTTGGGAACATGCAAACATTGTGGCATTGATATGCTATCATTGTGTCTAGGCGAACAAAGTGATGATATCTGTAGAATGTCTGTGAAGCTTTTTGATGAGGTTCCTACGCAAGAAGTGGATGAGAAAGGTAACACCAAATCTTGAAAAGACCTCGTGGCTAGGTACATCAGTCCAATGTGTTTCATTTCCTTGCTTCAAAGCAAATTAATGAACCTCATCAAACAAAACTACGTCTACAGATGGCAAGCGCAACAATTCAAGGAATGTTTGAATAAATTTCCTGACAATGTAGTGGTGCCTATAGTAGATTTGCAGAGAACTACTCCTTCAAGAAGCAGAATGAAATTCAATCAATGCATTGGTATTCAACTTAGGTCACAATTTTGGTTCACTTTTTTTTCATACTTAAGTGATGCGCTTTGTGCCATTCAAAAGAAGAGTCATTTCTACATCTCTGATGACAAACACAATGAGTGGCTGAAAAATCAAGGCTATAGTGTCAAGCGACACTAGGTGTGGTCTAAAGTTGTTGCTTCACAATTCATAGCAAGGATTCCATTCTATTTTGTAGCCCGATTCTACAATATGATCGATATCGAGATGATGCACAATTTCTTTGCTTTTGGCCATGGGAAGGTGAACATGATGGGGCTAGTGCAGTGCTCAAAAGAGCTACCACACATGAGCAGTTGAAATCTGACGGATGGGTGCTTCATAACGCTTCAAGCATTGTTGCATTCCTCAATACAACCCTCATAAAAGAATGTCCATAGATAGATGGAAAGTTGATCGTTTACTGTGGGAGGTCAATCTCGGTGATGTCAACAAAGACATAGCATGGGATTGCATGGGCATCAAAGGGTCTCGATCCTTTCACTGTGTTATTGGCTATAGCCAAATAGATATGCACAAGCTAAGGTGAAGAGTATCGTCTTGATTTTTCCATGAGTGCATCAAAGGTTAATGGGGGAGATGCACGAACAAAAAACACGTAGAGGGGTGGGAGTACTTGCAAATATAGGCGACAGTTAGGGATGAAAGGGATGGACAAGCGTTAAGCAAGGATGAGGATGAATATGCACTTATATACACTTGCCACCACAACAACATGAGCAATGCCTCAATGATTGTCCAAAATTTTCAATGACTGCATAGGAGCCAGGCACAGACTTCTACATGCTCAAATGCACTAAGACAAAGCGCTTGACCATAAACTCTAAAAGGGATGAATGGCACAACCATATTAATAAAAATTCATTTGTCCTTGAGGGACTATTCTACGACAAGGTAAATGGGCGAGATGATACCTATTTCCTTTTGGACAACAAACCCACTGCTCTTATCTACTCCCACATGGTGTGATGCATCAGTTTTCCAATGTGCTTGAGGGAAGGTGAGATTAATGTATATTATTATGATATTTCAAATGATGTATTCGAACAAATCTATAATAGCATGCCCCAAGCGGAGAACTTGTAAGTTCTATCTATGTGATCATTCAAAGTTTGCTCATAGTTTGTACTCAATAAATAGGAGTAATTTGACTAAAGTGACATTATTTTTCTAGGACTTCACCACCACAAAAGCACCACTTGACAGCACTTTACAAGACCTCACCACCAATGAGCACTAATGTTCCAGCACTTCACCAAAACACAACACTCCTTGATAGCACTTTCCAGCACTTCACCACCAATAAGCACTACTGACAGAACGTTTCCAACACTTTTCTTTAGCACCACAAAAGCACCACTTGACAACACTTTATAGGACCTCACATCACTAGCACTACTTTTCCTTCACTTCACCAAAACACAACACTTCTTGATAGCACTTTCCAGCACTTCACTACCAATAAGCACTACTTGACAGCACACTTGCAGCACTTTACCACCACTTAGCACCACTTGAAAGCACATTTCCACCAATTTGTACCACTTGAAAACACTTTATAGGACCTCGCCACCACTGAGCACTACTTTTTTCCCACCTTGCCAAAACACAGCACTCGTTTGATGGCACTTTCCAACACTTCACCACCAATAAGCACTACTTGAAAACACACTTCCAACACTTTACCACCACTTAGTACCACTTGTAAGCACATTTCCAACACTTTAACACCAATTAGCACCACTTGACAGCACATTAGAGGACCTCACCACAATTGAGCACTAATTTTTTCCCACTTCACCAAAATACAACACTCCTTGATATCACTTTCCAGCACTTCACCACCAATAAGCTTTACTTGATAGCACATTTCTAGCACTTTACCACCACTTAGCACCACTTGACAGCAGTTATCAGCACTTATAACAGACACACTCTAGCACTTATCACGTTATGTTTGATAACTGCTTGAAAGTATTAACCATGCACTTTGTACTACTTGAAAGTACGTTCACACTACTTGACTAGCAATTTACAGCACACACAAGATAAGAATAAAGTAGACACCAATACGAAATCATTCACGTCTAAGTCTAGATTCATTATATTTGGTATGAACCGATGTTAACATACAAAGGCTATGGAAATTTTCCCATCTTTCGGTGCTTGTATGGGGATTTTGGAGTATGGTCGGGGGGCACTTTTGGGAGGGACGGAGAGTGTAAGGGCCTCCTCCTAGCCCTTACTCTTGAGACCAACTCATCTAAGCCATTGACTTTTTTTTTAATGAAAAACAAAATGTCCATGTAAATTTGGGTAATCCAAGCACCCTAGTGTACTCGCAAGACGCTTTCGATTTACACCATGGGAACATGGGCATAACCAATGCATGGCAAATTAGCTCTTCATTTTGAAAAAATTAGCATAAAGATAAAGAAAAGAAAAAAGGAAAAGAAAGAGAAAGACAAGGATGAGGTGAGTAAGTAGCTTGTTGAAGAAGTTTTGAAAAGCCCCCCTCGAGATGCTTCATGCACACAACGCAAGAATTAGAATTCACCCACCTCAATTTTGTATGGAGAATGTGTAATAAGCTATTCTTGTTGTGAAGTACTATTGGTTCTCTCGCGATCTACATCTTGTAGAAGTACTTAGTCTTAACGATTGATTTCTTCTTCAACGAACTCCCCCGTAGTTTGGCTTTTGAACAATGAGAGAAGGTGTTGGGTGTGGGCAAGTAGGGCAATCATGAATACCATTGTCATACGATTTTCACGAGTGATGCATCAAGGGAGTACCTTGTTTTCTCTCTTAAGAAGGCACCTTTCGTAGGGACACAAATCTGGCCAAAGAAGGCTAACTAATGCTTACTTTTGTGTTTCTCCATATCTAGAGTCTTGGTTTGAGGGGGAAGAAGAACATGAAAACTAGTGAGAAAACTATTGACAGAGTACTCAAGATGCTCAATGCCATTTTCTTTCAAACTTGTTAGAAAAGCCTATATTGTCAGAACAACCAGTAGAGAACTTGGAAATGAGGGACAAGTAGTCTAAATGCTTTCAACCTATTGTCACCCTTTTGAGTGCCAAAAAGCATGGATAAGCTACCTTTTTCATAACATTAAACGAATGCATGAGATAATTATTTAAATAAGGCTTGAGGCTCTTGATAGTGAGATTTGGCTCCTCGGCAATGCTCAAATGACCACATATAGAGGCCTAAATTCCCAATAAGGGACAGGCTTACCAAGTGTAAAAGGTTTTAACATTATGTTAGTCTCAATTTTGTATGTTTTCTCACCTTCATTGAGAATTTAGAAGTAAATCTCAAAATTTATACGTGGAATTACACTCTGAATATAGGTTTCTCTACGGTGTTGCTTATGTGATGTGCTCTTCTATGTGTTTTTTCTCATGATGTACTTCAAAGGGCATGCTCTTGGCAGTCCCCTCCCTCCACAAACTGCATGCCACAAGCATGGAGTAATTAATTGCCTTCCTACTTTCCATAAATTTCCATATTATTATGTTTGAGAGGTTAAACATCAAGTTTATTCTATCACAACATACAATGTACCCCCTTCCATGTGGGGAATATTTTCTTTTTGGGGCCAAAGAGAAAGAGGGAGAGAGATAGAAAGAGGGACATAGATAGGTAGATAGATTTCAGTCATCATGCTCAAAGGTCAAATATGAAAAATACATGGCTAAAGATCTTACTAAAAAAGTATATGGAAAGTCATAACTAATGTGGATACAACCAAATTGTGACATATGTCACTTTTGGTTTGGGGGGGGGGGGGGGGCAGGGGCGTGGAATTTTTTTGGAGCCCAAAATTCTTTCATGATGGCTTTGATGCCTTGATAGACGACCCATTTGTTGATTGCATGTGCTTCTCAAACCTTTTGGAGTTCTTTATTCTTGACTTTGACTTAGGCAGGGGTTAAGGTCTCACTTATGACACAGGTCATAGAAATAACTTTAAGGTTTTGGAAATGATAACGAGAGGCACTCTATTTTAGGATATGAGTGAACCCTTTGTACTATGAGCTATCACCTCTGATTCGTATTTATCCTACCGGAAGCCTCTTTACTACTACTAGTCCCTTCATCTTCTCCCTCTTTAGGGATGAAGGAATCCATGGGAGTTCACTAAAGTATATGTAACATAGCATGTGAGTTCAACAGAAGGGATTTTATATTTGTGTAAATTTATAGAAACATGTGTACATAAGGCCTATAAGGGGTACTTCTAATCCATTTTGGTGAATGCACGTGATGTAGGAAAATTTTACATAGTGAACGCCTCGGGGAAGGAATGGCTCTACAAGGTGCCCTATTGAATGATGTTGTTATTCACTTGTACCAATTAAGATTCCGCTTTAGTTCCATCATGAGGTTATGGTAGTTGCTCCAACTTTGATTTTTAAAAGAAGGTAACCCTAGTCTTGTCTCTAATGGTAGAGGTCTGCACGCAAGTTCAAATGGACTTTTCAAATGGACTTCTCCTTTCAAACTACTATACCAATAGGTGTTGGGTATGTCGCCTTTGGCCTATGCCACAATACACTATTGTGTCCATCTCTAGTCTAGTGATAAATCCACTTAGTAGTTGAGGTTTGCATGCAATTTTAAATGGACTTCTCCTTCCAAACTATTATACCAATAGGTGTTGGGTATATCATCTTTTGCCTATGCCACAATACATTGTTGTGTCCATCTCTAATCAAGTGAGAAATCCACTGTTGTGTCCATCTATAGTCTAGTGAGAAATCCACTTAGTAGGTGATCTTGTGACACCATGTGGGTGTATGTGAGTTGCACAAGGAGTGAAGGAGATGACCCCACTTGTAGAATAAAAACCCCTCTTGTAGGAGGCTTTGGAGGCCACTTGGCAATTTCGCCTTTTGCCTTTGAGAAAAACATCTTTTGGCCCTTGAGAGGCACACCTAGCCATTTTACTACAACTTGTACTTGCCATGCTACTACTACATAAGTAGCCATATCTTGTACACATTCTTGCTAGTTCATTTCATACTACAAATACCCCATGCCTCGTACGTATCGCACGGTATGTGGGATTATTTCCGCCACGTGGAAGCACAGGAACCCCTCCTCCTTTTGTGACCTAAAAATCCCCTTAAACTTGAATTTGTTTTCACCCTCATTTAGAGCCTACCATTTGTGGATCCAAGACCCAGTGGCCTAGCTACAAAAACCCGTCAGAAGCTCACATTTTTTACTTTGATCTGCCCAAGCCTTGCCGCTTTTTTACCCCTCCGTGGCCTCAAGCAAAGCAGCTAAAAACTAGAAAAAGCATATGCATTCACCTACTCGATACCGACCCACAAATGTACCTTGCCATATCTCGCTGACCGAGCATTCGATTGATGAGCTGTCACTTCATGTCCACTTCACATTAGATGGCACCACTATTGATACGATCAATTTGCTACATACCAAGCCCCCAACAAATCTTCAATTGGCCATATCTTGCACCTAGAGCTCTGATTGACCATCCAAAACGGCCAACATGCTCAACAACTCGAGCACTTCACATTTACGTTTTGAAACTAACCCTCACCACATGTCATCACCTGCCTTGTTTGTCTCAAATCTGCAATCACCAAGCTTCAAACTTCCATATTTTGCCCACCGTTCTATACCATCTCTCTCAACATTTCATGCTCTTCATCCTCAAGAAAAAAACTAGCCCTTTGAACATATTTTACCGGCCATCCCTTTAGCCCATTTGAAAGACTTCTTGGCCTATAAAACTGCATCAGACATACACTTCAGTTACCACCTGCCTGTGTGGGTCCTTCACATTTGCTTTAGCCCTCTGTCATGCACCTGCTAGCTCATACACTCTTGCTTGTGCCATATTCTATGGTCGACACACTTTAGCTGCACGAACGTGGGTAAAACAATCATCGTCCATGTGTTTAGATGAGAGCATCAGTGACTCAAGAAGGAGAGCATGGGCATACCCTTTGCAACTGCCTCTTCCCTACCAAACCGGTATTTTTCCACTACTCTATGGACATGAACCAGTGATGCTTACGGGACATGCTACGTATATCGACCACACACACACACACACACACACGGAGCCAATCCAAAGATTTGTCTCTAGATTTTTCGTTGCTTTGTGAACACAAAAACAGTCACGCTTATAGGATGAGCATCGATTATTGTGTGTGTGTGTGTGTGTGTGTGTGTGTGTGTGTGTGTGTGTGTGTGTGTGTGTGTGTGTGTGTGTGTGTGTGTGTGTGTGTGTGTGTGTGTGTGTGTGTGTGAAAGAGAGAGAGAGAGAGAGAGAGAGAGCCAATCCCAGGATTGTTCAATGGATTTGCTATCATTTTGTGAATATGAAAGCTGTCATACTTATAGGATAAACATCAATTATTGTGTGTGTGTGTGTGTGTGTGTGTGTGTGTGTGTGTGTGTGTGTGTGTGTGTGTGTGTGTGTGTGTGTGAGAGAGAGAGAGAGAGAGAGAAGGTGCTAAACTAGAAACGTGGACCATGCATGCACAGCTATGGACAGGAGCAAGAAGGAGCTTAATCTTGATCAAAAAAGGCATTTTGTGCACATTCCACTCTTTGAATTTTTATGACATTATTATACATTCTTTCATTAAGCAAAATCTTGATAGATTTCCTCTTGTAAAACTACCACCCACGGTTGAGAATTGATCACGGGGCATTGTCATCAAAGATTTGGTGAGTTGCTATAGCCAAGCCGCATGATACCCATCTATGTTTACAAAGTGAACCCTATCATGTAAAAAAATACATCTTATTGGAAAGACAAGTCTCTCACTCTCACTAGCTCCCACTCACTCTGCCACACGGCCACCCGCACTCACTCCCTTAAAGACACCTGCTACGAGGATGTTCGGCGATAGCTGTCACTTGTTCTTCCATGATTCGTTTTCCCTTGAGCTAACTAGAAATCCCTTTTGTTTACGTTCAGTGAGATAGAATCCACTTGATATTCCACCTAAAAACTCGCTAATCATTAATAGAGTAGTCATTTCATGTCTTGTAGAAGCACCTATCTTTGCATCAATCTCATGCATCCTAATTCTAGGGATTTTTTTCCTCCTTTACAAAAGAAAGGTATTCTCAAAATAGTTGTAAATGTCTAATATATGTTCTCAATATAGATAGATAAATAAATATTATCACCCTGCTGCGCATTGTTTTGAGGCTTTATATCAGAGTCTTTATGGCCTCATATGTGGACACAATCATTTTGTGATGATCATTCTTGCAACTCATGTCCCTCAATATTACCAACATCATTTTGACACTAGCACCCTGTTAGGTTTTCAAGCCCTAAATTGGAGTTAAGCCCATTGCCTATGGGAACATATCCTAAGACATGCAGAGGAAAGATCAGTCATCAGAGGAGTTTTTACATGGCAACTTTTTTACTTGTATATATGTAATGGCTTTTCATTAATCAAACATAAGAATTATTCTATCTTTTGCATTGAGTGATCTCTTCTCTCTCTCGTTCCTTCTTCTTTTGCACACTCCCACATATTCCATGGCTCCTCATAGGAGGCACCCACCATAGCCCCGCAACCTTTCAAGTGGTACCAGAGCGTAGGAGTTGTTGGCATTGTCTTGGCATGTCAAAACGTTGTGGTTTTGTGGCGCTGACAAGACCTAGACGTAGTTGCAGGTGGTCGGCTAGGTTGCAGAGCATTTCAGAACACTGTCTGACAACAACAGGATTGTTGATACTTTTATCAAGCAATAAAGTGTCAATTGATATAAGTGAGTATAGAAACCCTAGATTCTGGGAGGTAATGCATCTCTCACTTTCTCTAAACTACAAGATTAACCCAAGTAGTGATAGGTATAGAGATTCATTCCAAAAAAATCATTAAATTGATCTTTTAAAGAGATCCTACTATTAGGCTACTTAAATGTATTTTGAGTATAGGACAAACTACGTTTGGTCTTTGGGTTAGTACTATATTGAAAATAGATGAACTCTAAAAAAAGGACCAACAATTAGGCTACTTAAATGTATTTTGATTATAGGACAAACTACCTTTGGTCTTTGGGTTAGTACTATATTGAAAATAGATGAACTCTAAAAAAAAATATAGTTCTATCTCTATTTATACTAAAAAAATGTTGATTTCATTCGATAATCAATGGCTTTGATATCTTTATTTTATATGTGCATTAGCACATAAGGTGTAAAGCTCTAAGACCTTTTCCATAAATATATAATGAGTGGCATGAATAGTCCCTTGCCATTTTGTAATAATTAAAGCATTAGGGTCATGTGCTAGAGTTGGTAAATAATACATCATATAGGTTTAGGGTGTCATGGAGTAAAATAGAAAATTTCAGTTACCTTTGTCGATTAATGTAAAATGTTAGTTAAGTCTCTAGGGATGTTTTCATAACACCAATGACATTGTACTAGTTTCGCTTCTCGTTGTTTGCACACTTGCTCTTACTTTTAAGATTCTCGTGGCATAGGGAGTCCTGTTGGCCAAGTGAACAAGCACAAGAAACCTCTTGGTTGTTATGATATGATACTCTTACTTCCAAGTAGGTTCTATCTATAATTTGGGCATATAATAAGTATTTCTTAGCTATTTTTAAGCTAACACTCTTGCTTCCACATAATCATAGATGATAGCTTACTTTAGAATTCACTAGTTTTGTTGGAACAAATGTCTCTTCCTCTTAGAAAAGAGAATCTCATTGGTGAATTTAGGCATAGCTTGGTTGTGTTTGAGCTTTGGTTCTTTCCTCAATGTTTCTAGTGCTACTTGGCTATTGATAAGGTAGCTCCTTTTACCTCCAGGGAGGCTAATAGTGTCCCCTAGTGAAAGTTGTTTAGACTCTACAATCTAGTATCCCTAAATTACATTATTATTTTTAAATAATGACATGTACTTGGTAACTTATAGTACTTTTATGGATGGAAAAACTAATCGTACAATCCATGAACATTGGAGGAAGCAGCAAATAAGGCTCAAAGTGCCAGTAAATCTTGAAGATTATGGTGCAAGGAAAGTAGTGGGGATATGTGCAACAACTTCAACAAGGAGAAGATATTTTCCAGTTGTAATGCAACATATGTACCTATGTCTTCAACAGAAATGCAAATTGCATCGAGGAGTACTTGCTTGGTGTCTACACAAATGTGTCGTATTGTATAGCACCACCTACTGTGGATATTTAGTTTCACTTTGTAGGCTATTTTAAGAAGCAAAGAAAGAGAGAGGAGTGATTCCTGGTAGAAAATGCAAGGTTGGGTCAGATACAATAGGACCATCTAGCCAAGCTGTGATGGAAGTATGTGCAAACATCAAAAATAAAAACTTTAGTACCCAATTGGCAGAATCCAAAATGTTCCTCTCATTGTTGAAAATCAAACTATGTAAATCAATCCTCAAAATGATGGTTGTGCTAGATTTAATTAGAGGTTTTCTCATTCTTGACCATACTTTAGATATTATGCGATTACTCTATAATTATCATATTGTGTCTTATATAGCCACTTAGATAGGTCTATTCCAGACTACAAAATGTATAGGGTAGAAATGCTAAACTATTAAAAAATAGTCTTGTTTGATATGCTTTTTGTCAAAGAACTCCATTGCATTATGGTCATCTTTTTTCTTGCATCATAAGTGGTGTAAAAACAAATTGAAACAAAATTATGCTACGAATGAATTACAATATTAGACAATGCACTAAACTATAGACTAATTCTTCATAGATTTTTGACTCTTAGAAATTGTCGCAAAGTGAGAGTCGCATGCCTTAAAAGTGTTTGTTTAAGGTAAAGTAAAGTGTTGCTATTTTGTCTGGCTGCAATGCCTGGGTAGGTATAAACAAGTACTCTTATCTCCTCATGGTTACACCGTACTTGCTTTTGTAGCTCTCTTTTTTTTCTTTTTGTGGGTGGGGGAGGGGGGGGGGGGGGGGGGGGGACAGTAAGATCAAGAGAAAGCCCAAGGCATATTTCCTCCCACACCATTGGGATTTTTTCATCCCCTCAAAGATGCATTGCGCCTAGATGCTACCTAGTACTATGGGCACATGATAGTGTGGTTAGAGTACACCTCATGACGAGATTCCCTCTCAAAGGAGCAAGAGGGTTGGTTGAGAAAGAGTGCTATGGATATGACATGATGGTTTGGCCCTCTTGACTACTTAGGAAGAGGGAGTATGACCTGTGAGTCCCAACAAGTTTTAGTTGGAAGTCCACAATGCTACACATGTAGAGGTTGCTGTTGGACACATAGTGGTTGTACTTGTATAGTGTGTAGCCAGTTTGGTTGAGGCCAAGGCTTAGACCAATAATGCACATATACAAATAATTTAAAATATGATATGTCAATGGTCTATTATGTTTTCATTTAAAGTCTCTATTGTATGCAAAGGTTTTTATAATAAACCTATGTAACTACCCAATCAAAGGACCTATTTGTAAATGGCACACAATTTGGTAAGTTAATTATAAAACAAATATATTAGGGGTGTGCATGTGCGTGGCAGTAAATAGCTTGCACCAAGGCAATTAGAACCTTGAAAAGTCTAGAATTCTTAGCTACACTTGCCTACAAGGTGGAGCTAAGTTTGTTCTCTTTTTCTTATGGTTGCAACCTGAAATACACGAGTTGAGCTTTGTGCAAAAAGGGAATTCATAGACCTAATGGACTTCCAAAGCAAGCCACTCAATGCATGTATCTAGAGGGGCTTCATGCAATGCAAACCATCATCACATGACTGAATGTAGCATGATTCAAATATTATCTACTTTATAGCACATTAATAGTAGATACTAACTTCCAAACACTACACATACTATCTATCCATACTCCATGCAATGGCACATGTAATGTGCTCATCAATGCAAAATAATATATGCAATACATCACATAATTCAATGTAGCATGATGCAGGTAGATCAATATCTCAGCAATGACATATATAGCATGCAACGTAGGCCCTTACTTGTTGGGCTCCCCAAATGCCAAGACTCGTTATCTTATTGTAGTATGAAAGTGAGAACCACGGACATGAATGTCATACCATGGGACGGAGTTGACTTGAGTAGTGCATGGAGGCTATAAGAGGTTGTCAATCCCTTGGAAAAAAATATTCAATACCTATCTCACTCAAAGCTTCACTCAGTTGCATGTCAGGAAGCAATTTCTATTTATGAGGGGATTTTATTTTTGCGAGATTTCAATTTTGAGCTTTAACAATTGGAACTATTTTTTTGAGGTTTTGAACCCTGATTTTACACTAATGATATCTCCTAAAGTTCATTGTGTAGTGGAAAAACTCAAAACCTCATAGTACAATCCTTCAACTACCAAACTCTTTTAAGAAATATGGAAGCATGTCTATACTTATGCCAAATGAAACTTTATAAAAAGCACCATTTGTATGTATTTTTGGGTTTGTACATAAAACGTGGTTCTTAAAAATTTTGCAAGAGTCTCCTTTGTATGGAGACCTCTTCATAAAAAAATTGTACACCCTTTCTTGGTCTCCCACATGGGATTTCATTCACATAAACTCTTATTTCCATCACTTTAACGATTTGATTATCTCACAAAAATCAACACACAAGTCAATGGTGTCAACATAATCTAACTACATAAGAAAGCTCCAATCAAAGTCATCTCCACATCATGTGGCCATCATGTACCAAACAAACACAAATAAAACATCCAAATGAAATGTATGGAGCATACCAAAATTCCATGTCAATGTCATATGGTTGCCATGTACATAAAAACATAAATCAAAACATCAAGATGTGTACTATTAGAATAGAGTTTCCTCAACCAAGTGTGCATTTGCAATCAACATTTCATAGGTCCACATGCAATGTCGTACAAACATCTTTCATAGAGCACATCATCTAGCTCTAGACACATGCAATGCCTCATATCTTCCGCAGCAGCTCTACCCAAACCACCACACTCCGCAGACAAGTCCAAAACATAGTCATGAGGCTCAGTAAATGTTGCCAGCAACCACCTACCATAGAAAAAGTAAATTGAAACCTAATGCAAACGTATATATACTATAACATTCACTAGTATCATACTTTGGACTAGTTTTACTGAAAGAACAAAGAAGACCTCCCTACCCCGCCTCTAAGAATACACCATCAATCCCAATGGGGAAGACTACATCATCTATCATGTAGCTACAATCTACTGGAAACAATCTCTCAGCAATTTTCTCCCTTGCCTCTCTATCATAGTGTGGCACAGGATGGCCAATATGATACCAAAGGCACATGGTAAGATCAAGTACCTGCATAAATAAATAACTTAAAGAATGAATGTCATAGCTACAATGTTTTTAGTTAGGAAATTAAACTATGAAACTAAGTTTGTTATCTCACCAACTCTCTAGTGAGTGGATGCCAATATGCCTTCTTATTATACATGAGGGTCCATGTACATAAGAGCACAAGTCCTACCCTAGTTGCATCTGCAAAAAATTCTCCAATATGCTCGGCCATGCACATGGTGACTAAAAACCCCTCAGCAGCCAAAAACTCACAAGCAACATCCATGCACCCTATCACTAGACCCCTGGAAAATGTGTTCCACTTGGGAACACTCAGGCCCTCTACAAAAGTGAATGATGACATGTAAGCAAACAAAAATAGCTAGTTGTAGGTACTAGTCCAAAGAAAAGTTACTGACCCAATGAGATTGGTCCTAGACCATCCAAGAACAAACATGTAGGAAAATCTACAAAGATAATCCTAGCAACCTCATGACACGGCACACCATCTTTGCTATATAGATTTGTATTCTGTGTCCCAAGAAATGTTGATGCTACAAGAAAACCAAACATGAATCATCTTCAAAATTATAGAACAATGCAAGAAGAAAATGCAAATAAGTAAGAATTATGGAAATATACATATCAAGGGCAAATAGTATCAATTTGTGATATATCCACAAGCAAAACATCTACAATGGTTTGGTAATGGAACCATGCAAGCATGATCCAAATTAGCTTGAATTAGGAAATAAGGAAGACAGATTTGCTAACAATTTTCTTAAACTTACCAAATCATGTGATCGGCCTTCTCTCCCAAGCCTTTCGCCCAAGTGAAGACTCTGTAACAAAGGAAGTAGTGTGCACCAATGAGGATGTAGCGGGCACATTAGAAGAGGGTGCCATATGGGGTATAGTGGTTGTCAAAGAGGACATGCCGCACTCCATAGATGGCACAATGGGAGGCATTGAAGAAGGAGTGGGTATCCTTGATGTACTTGAAGGCTCCATTCTCCCTTTACCCTTCTTGAGTTTATTGCTTGCTAGTGGAGTACCTTGAGAGCCACTCTCAACAGTGGAGTACCTTGAGAGACGCTCTCAACAGTGTTTGGAGTAACTCCATGAGAAACGGGAAGGAGAGACTCTTTTTGTGTCTCCTCTAAGTACTCATCACTCTCATTTTGAAACCCTTCAGTCAACAACCATATAACAACATATCACATAAATTAGCACTCAACCAAGACATATACATTCTCAAAAGAAAAGAGCAACATCATATAAGGTACTTACTCTTTTGTAATTCAAACTCTTGCTTTGGAATAACTCCTAGTGGATAATCCAACCATCAAGGACAAACATTGGCTTCTCATGTTGTCGAATTCCTTTCAATCAAAGAGGGAGATAACATTGTATTCTCATCACGCACATTAATCCACTCTCTAGTGAATGATGGGGCTTCATTCAATTCCTGCACCTCAACACATTGCATAACCCATCTACACAATTTTTAGAGCATCATCCACTTTGAAAATCACATACACGCAATGGTATAATAAATGACATGTATCCCAAAAAAACACCAAAGTCTCCTTTGCATAGAGAACACTTTTTCAAAATAAACCATAAACCCTATCTTGGGATCCCATAAGGGATTTAAGTGTTTTCAACATAGATATTATACACGTATGTATTGTCAAAAAAACCATCCACCCCATATCGGGCTTCCACATGGAATTTAAGAATTTTTGCAAACAAAAAACGATATTTCATCATTCTCAAAATGACCCACTATCACCAAACCATGGCAAAAAAATGAAATGCTCTTTTTTTGCAAAGAGTGCAAGTGGAAGATGCAAACATGTAAATCACTCCCTTAGCCGACAACACAAGCTCCGCCATATTCTCACTAGGGTCGGAATACTTCACCGCATCCATCACATAAATAAAAACCTACATACATATTGTAACAATCAAAAAACATCTTGTGTAAATTAAAACATGTTTATATTCTATTAAAAAAAATGGTCAAAGGTCTACCTGCAGAATATGATTCTTCATGCTCATTTTGTAGAATAGGTCAAAAGAATTTGGAAGTTGTGGACCTTCTACTTACAGCCTTTCAATCATAAGTGTAGCCTCCCCATGCAAGTGAGCCCAATAAGTCTCCTTTTTCATGTAGCTTCTAAAAATCTTGTAGTCATCGAAATGAAGATATTGTGGATCCTTAGACTTAGTGAGGCTCATGAGGTGCAAAATTATCTTCATTCTATGAGCAATAAGAACAACATATCACTTAATCATATAGAAAAACAAAATGGAACGAACACAACTACAAATTATAAGCTAATAGCTTCAATACCTCTGAGGTGTGATTTTAGAGCTTGTCAAACAATAGAGATTATCTCTAGTGATCTTTAGCATTCCAGGTTCATCCCATTTAATGCTATAAAGCAACTTGAAGAACTCATCACCATTAAGAGGATTGGCGATTGATAGGTACTGGTATCCTCTATCTTTCAACGATTTCTCTTCTACCTTTGTGGCCTTGTCCAGTCTCTTCTTCTTCTCAACATCATTTAGTCCAAGTGCATCTAGCTTTGCTCTTTCTTTGGGCATAAATGCAGTGAACTCATCCTAATACAAAATAGTGGATTGAAACCACAATAAAATTTTACATTAATTACCCAACATGTAGCGTAGGTATCACCTTCTACACAAGTTGAGATATCAATCCACATGGAGTGTTGTACCATGGTGCAGCACCATGGTAATACCTTGCCTCCACAGTCATCTCCACCCTAGCCCATTCTCTCATATCGGGTGTCAATTTTGAAGGAGTGACTCTTTATTTGCCATGCCAAGTCTTTGAAAAATATAAACTTCATGAATGTTGTTTGGCATGACATGTGCCCCAGAAATATTGTAGAAAAATAGAAAACAAAGAGTTGAACACAAGCATTGTTTGCAAAAAAATGAGAGTCAACATGCGATTAACAAACTTATGCATTGGAAGTGTCAAGTGCAAGAAGCAACTCTGCTTCTTTTGCTCTAGACAACTCAAGGAATTGGAAACAAGCACTAACATGGTATTGACCATTGTCCCAGTACTCTATCACAACCAAAAAAAAAATCATCATTTGTAAAAACAACGCTTTACAACAAAAGAGTGAGAAAGGTGAAAGATCTCACTATCTTTGGTTTTTTTCCACAATGTTTTTAGCATATGGTTGCCATCCCATACAAGAAACTTTTTTCCTTTGAGCTCCTGTCACTCTCTGCCAAGTGCTCTCTCAAACTTGGCATTTCTTTCCCGCCAAAGTGAACCCCATTCCTCCAAATCCGTTGTGGTCACGAGAATGGTATCTCCTCTAGAATCCCCAACAGACACTACAAAATTCCGCATAGTTTCTAAATACCTAGCAGAATAAAAAGAGGAAATGAGCCATTCTACATCATCTCTAGCAAACCTAACAGCCTCATGCACCATGAGTCGACAAAGTGGAACAGGAGGAGGCAATGTCTTCTTCTTGACATAAAATTGACTTAAAACATCTTTCATCAAGCCAAGTGAAATTTGCTTGCCTAGGTGTTTGGAATGCTTATTCTCCTAATCCCCTTCATGATCACTATCTTCTTCATTGTCATGAGGATCCTCAATGTGAACATTGGTCTCTGCATAGAGAAAACAAATGACAAACATTTAGCTGTCCAAAAACATATGCAATTAGGATTAGATAGTCTAAAGTATTTAATTAACAAAAAAAATTCCAAAGTCTCCTTTGACAGAGACAACTTTTCGGATTAAACCATACGGATTATCAGAGAGATTTGACTTGATCGCCATTAATCGCAAGAAGACAGTCATTAAGAAAAATTAAAGAAAGACATTAATTGCAAGAAGACAGTCTACAAAGAACCATTCAGCGCGCATGATGGGGGGCTCTGCCCCCCCACCCCCCCTTTGTCTTCTTGCGTCGGAACGGCAGTAGCTAGAGAGAGAGAGAGAGAGAGAGAGAGAGAGAGAGAGAGAGAGAGAGAGAGAGAGAGAGAGAGAGAGAGAGAGAGAGAGAGAGAGAGAGAGAGAGAGAGAGAGAGAGAGAGAGAGAGATGGTACATGTGTTAGCTCGAGCAGGTGGACAATATGCTCCTAGAGTAGTAATGTTTAAACCCTAACCTTTGAGATTCATATTATGAACAGACAAAGATCAAACTAACTAAAACCAAACTCGAACTGACTATGAATGATAAATATTATATAACATAACATAAAGTCTATATTATGTACAATGAGAGATAATATGCATAATTAATATCTATAACTATAAGTACATTATACGTATAATTATAATATATTTTTTAATATATAATTGTATAATATTAGTATATAATAACTTATTATATATATAATATGCATATGATATACATTTATAATATATAACTACATAATATCTATAGTTTATACGTTAAGTATATAGTTATATAATATTAGTATATTATATCTTATAGTATATATACATTTATAATATAGAATTATATAATACGTATAGTTTGTATGTTAATTATATAGTATATATTATATCTTATAATATATATAATATGCATACGATATACGTTTATAATATATAATTACATAATACGTATAGTTTATACATTAAGTATATAGTTTATAATATATAGTTATATAATATTAATATATTATATCTTATAGTATATACGTCTAATATATATATAATATGCATACGATATATATTTTTAATATATAATTATATAATACGTATAGTTTATATGTTAAGTATATAGTATATAATAATTATAGTTATATAATAATAGTATAATATATCTTATAGTATATATATATATATATATATATATATATATATATATATATATATACGTTCTCTATAACTATAACTAATTAATAATATAAGTATAATATGTATAGTATATATTATACATAGTGATATATTATAACTATATAATATATTCATAATAGGGGATTCAAAGTATTGTGTCAAATGAGAAAGCTAAACAGGGTCAAGTTTACGGTGATGAATACAACAATATACTATTGCTACAGAAACAGTGTGTTTTTTCATTCTGTCATGGAAGTAACGACAAATGTTATTCATTCAAAATGTCCACAAAAGGACCTGCTTTTGGAGTTGAACTAGTCAATAGAATGAGGCGAGAGTGGACAAGAGATTTGAGTAGTGCTTGGGTCCACCTTGATCATACTCATCGATTGAAGGATGGGCAACTATGTCCCGCTCGATTTATGATCCTGGGTAAGTGAATTTATAAAAATATGTTAGATTGCATGTTTTGATATAATACACCTTTTATTACTTATTTGTTCCATGTGTACAGCATGCGAGCATTGCAGGTGATTGCAATATGTGAATATAAAGAAGAAGATGAAGAAACAAAAATCTTGTTTTGGAGAAATTTAAACACAATTATGGAGAGGTATAGGCATGAACCAACAGACTTTGTTGGATTCATGTTTGATGAAGCCGAGGCTAATTGGCTAGCAATACAAAGTGTATACAATGGAGGACGGCATAATGTAATGGAGGGAAGGGAGCGCTCATGTCTTTTCCAAATGGGAGCAGAGTCTACACACACAAAAAAACATGTCACTACAGATAGACAAATGCATCACGTTGAAATGTGTGAAGCATGGCGCTTAGCAGAGACTACAAATGAGGCCTCCCTTATAGCTTCCAAAATACGAGAATGGTGGGTGAAATATGTGACATGAGATAAGAAAAGTCTTTAGAGAGATGGTTTAATTGGTGGGAGCAACGGATTGCCCATTGGGGAAGCTCTAAGAAAATGGTATATCAATCATTTTTTTGGTTCTCATTAAATACGTGAAAACATAGATTTATATATATATGGTTTTAATTTTTTCTTATTTGTAGGTCAGCAAGACTCCATGGGAGAAAGCTCAAATTCCAAGTATAAACTTGTCAGAGAGCATCCATGCTAGTTGGTTGGCTGGTGAAGGTGGTAAACGTAGAATATCACTTTATGATGCATGTGTCAGTGACGTTTTGAATGCATATATTCAATGTGCAAAAAGATTCGGATACACCACAGGCAGATACATTGGAATGGGCCCTTCCCTAGAAGCATTGGAATGGGCCCTTCCATAGAAGCAATGATGGCCAGTTCCAAATGTAGAGAATCTCCAAATCCAACTCATTTTGCGAGTAAATTAAAAGGCTTTGTTGCTGGTAGTCCTTTGTATAAGGAGCTTGTGATGGGAGGTGCCAAAGAGATTGTACAACAGAAGAAGAAAACAAGTGCAGTCGGTACAAGTTCACATAAACCTAAATACTTAATGGAAGCAAGATAGCCTAAAACCAGAGGGAGACCACGTAGTATACATTTTGATAGAGAGGATAATGAAGAAGTATATGCTGTCATTGATAGCGAAGCAAGAGAGAGCATCCTAGTGCAGCCTGGGGAGAATTCAGCAAGGTGTATTCAAGAGGTCAAACTTGGCCACGGACAGTGGGCTTTACAAAGGATTCCAGCCAATTGCATGAGGAAATGTTTTGGAATCGTAGGGAAGAAAAGTTGTGGTAACAAATTATAGAGCTGTCAAGTGGGACTGGTTGCTCCCTATTTTTGGTTTGAGAGAACTTTAAAGACAGGACAATTGCACAGTGGATATGGTTCTGCAATTATGAAGTAGGCCACACACAAAATGTACAGAGGTAAGTTAAATTCGCACATGTTGTCCCTACTTTCTCGCAAGTGGATATTGAAACCAAATTATCAAAGGAAGAGAGTGACATCTTGGTACAAAGTGGATTTCAATTTGCAAATTTTTCAACATCACTACAATGCATGAACAATACAAATGCTGCTCTTACACAAGGAGGCTCCAGTAGGGCAAGAAGCATAAGTGGAGACATGGTATTTCCAAAGAAGCGCCAAAGAAATTGGAGTCAGCTGCAAGTATGGTTGCAAAATTCTTGGACGAGAGACTAGAAAGTGAACAACACATAGTTTTTTGGGTATTGATAGAGAGTTGTTATGATGTACACATTAAGGTAGAACCTAGTTGCACTTGTTCCAATTTTCAGAAGAGAGAATCTACACATGAAGCGTTTTTGGCATGTAAGCACATGTACTATGTGTATGTGCATATTCTAGGGCCTCAACCAAAAGAGCACATGGTCATTCATCAGCCTGCACTAACTCCCACAAACCTTGCATTTGTATTAGGGAAGAAGCACAAGATAAAGCCTATGGTGTAGTGAACCTAAATCTTAGAGAATTTCATGTAGAGGTATGCATTGACGGAGATTTCTCTTATGTGTTAGATGTAGAGTAGCTTTTCTAGCTAGACATATGAGACTTTATTTGAATTCATTTTAGTAAGAGAATCATGCTCTGTGGTATCTATTTAGATGATTGTACAAGCTCAAAACTAGGGCTTTTGGAAACTTGTACATGTTTTTGGTGTGTATCATTAAAAGAGACTCAAAATCTTAAGCCAAATTGTTGCAAGATGATAGATGATTTTGGTGTGTCTCATAATCTTATGTCTTTGTTTTGGATTAATTTTTTTGTGTCATTAAAAAAGGCTTTGAATCTAAAATAAAAAAGCTTGCAAAACTGGTTTTGATTGCAAAAGCTCAAAATTGAAAGCTTGCAAATAAAACACACTTTATTTATGACACTACAAACAAATTTCAATAGTTCACCAAGAAAATGAAGTCCAAACAAGACTAAATTTAAAGGACACATAGACAACATCTAAAGACACATGCTTACGCCCTTAGATCCCCCTTTTTGACCACAAGGCTTATTATCTACAAGGCATATTTGACCTAATTATTTTCAACCCAAAATGCACCCTAGAGCTTAGCAATAATGCCCAAATTCCCCAATGCATAAAATCTAGTCTTGTTATGTAAATATTAAGTTATGAGAAAATTAAGGAAAAGGTGAGCATTAATAAAAAACACAATTTTACAGAAAAGCACAATGTCACAAAGAGCTTTCACCTGTGAACATGATGAAGCAGACGCCACTTCAAACAAACAATTCACGAGGGAGTTATGAGCTAGAGAAGATCACAAAAGAGTACAACGTGCTTTGAGAAACCGTCGTAGCTGTTATTATCCAGAAAGACTCCCTTAGGTTTCACAAAAATTGGCTTTTATACCTTAGCCAAAGCTTTTGGGTTCAAAAATGAGAAACTTTCTAGAACTTTTGTAGCCTAAGACTTCATTGATACAATCTAAATGCTTTTAGCCCCACTCTGCCTGGCTGATAATATCATAACTCTTTACAAATTAAGTCCAAAAATCAAAGAATTACAAGGTCTTAAGGCTATAGATGTCAAGATTGATCAAAAAACTGTAAGATTCTATCATAGGCTAGATATGTAGGCTTTGATGTTATCAATGTGCTAGCATTTCCCCCCTCCTAGGGTGGGTCTTCTGCAACACAGCTTCAAGGTATTGGGTAGTGGTTTTTCTTGTGGGATTTTATTTGCTGCTTTTGAGCTTCTAGACCATCATTGTACTTGATGTGCAGCTTCTTGTCAGCTTCGGTCTGGAACGATAGATCAATTGGAGTGTTGAGCTCCATTTTGGTGTAGCCAACAAATCTAATACAAAGATTTTCTACCACGGGGCCAAATAATTTGGATCAAAAAATGAAGAACCCCATGTACAATGCCTCTTCAAAGGTCTACATGTAGTACGAGAGCAAGAACATGACTCTAGCATAAAATCCATGAATAACTTCATCGGGCTGTCCTCTAGAAAATCCATCCATGGAGCATATGTACTGCTTTGCCTGGTTGAAGGTTTGGATGCATGTGAGGAGCAAGGAAGCTAGTATACCTTTTTAGATAGGTGTTGTGGCTACAATCAAATCACAATTGCACTATCTTGTGAGAGTGAATCACACCACCCATAAAGTGCATGCAGCACTACCTAGATCAACATAATGTCAATCAAGGACACAAATGACATGATAGGTACATGGAGGCAATCTCTTTAGCTTGTCACGCGGCAACCATCCCATGTATACAACACTCTGGAAGGCTAACTAAACCACAATTTAGAATCTCACTACTCTCAACTACACCACCCAACCCCACATACACACAAACGAAAGGAAACTCACTAAACCACACCCGAATCGTACAAAACCTAAGAAACACCATCCCCTCACTAGGATACACCTGTCCCAAAGCCTCTACACTCAAAATACTCACTCTAGACCCATCTACAAAAAATGTGTATGAAGACAGAGTAGTATTTTGAAAGTGCCCAAAATTGATTCTATGAGTACCTATGCGTAGCTTATGCCGCTACAATTCTAATGACTACTTGCATGCAGAAAACAGACATTGTTTGATATACTTATGGTTGCAAATAGCTTGTAGATGCGTCAACGCACGCGTGCTTCATCTTGCATGGAATGCTTGGGGTTGTCACGTGGCTCTCATTGAGCCTCTCATGATGGTGCAGTCGGATCTCCAATGTGATGAACGAGCGGGGAGTAGCACCAGGATGAAGGTCACGCTCTCTCTCACACACAGTTGACGGCAGCTTAAAACTTGATTATGATAAAATTTGTCTTTGCAAAATGACATAGGTACCTTATATACTAAGGCTACCATAGGTTAAACCTAAAATAGGGTTCAAGGGGTAAAATGGCTTTGTATGTAAAATTTGGAAGTGCCACTAGACTAAGTACTCATTACAAATGATATTTTTAACCATAATCCGTAGCATTTCATAACTCTAAAGAAATAATACTTTGGTACGGAATTGAGTTATGCCGTGCTGTTGACCCACGGGTCAACACTCCCCCCCTCTGAATTCATGTCGTCCCTGACATGACCTGGTTGTCAATGTCGATGCGGTCTTTGTTGTCATTCTTGCTTTCTTGTGCTCCACTGCTTATACTTTTGTCAAACCACAACAAGAACTATGATCCATGAAAATCATAATTGATGGCGAACATCTATTGCTATCATTATAGGGCTATTTCCATATCTAAATTCAAAAAGAACCTAATCTTGAGCAGTTTGACTCTTATCATCATGGATAGATAAAGCTCTATCCATCACTTGCTCTAGCGAATCTGTCAATTTTGAGTATTTCTCATTCTCATAAACAACTTTTACAATTTGTAGAATTGAGTGATTGGCTTTCAGATCTTGTGAGCCAATGACAACATTGTAATGATCTTGTAGAAATTGTCTGGCTAAATCTTCAACTTCTTTAGGCCAAGATGCACTCCAATACAAAGGTTGTCTGTCATGCCAAATCTGGGAGATAATTTTTTTGATTTGGGGTTTAAAACCCATGTCCAACATTTGATCCACCTCATCAAGGACAAGATATGTAACCCTGCAAATGTTGGTTTGTTCACCATTTGTGTCTCCTCTTCTTCGTGGGTGACTCCTTTGTTCCTGCATCAAGGTGATCAAAGCTGCATTTGCCATTGCTTTTGTGTGCTGTGTAAATCAGTCTACTGCTTCTACTTGATACATGGCTTAAGTAAAGCCTAACAAACCCCAGGTAATTCCCCAAGTTAGTAACTTGCATCAAAAGGGCTTTATCTAACATCACTCGTGATAGATGCCCATCTATGAGCTATCATGGTCCATTTGTCCCCACAACTCATATACATGATGTACAAGGTCTCTATAGGGCTATCATGGCTTCAAATTTGAAAAAATTGCAGCTTGACTAGGGGCTAGAAATTATTATATATATATATATGTGTGTGTGTGTGTGTGTGTGTGTGTGTGTGTGTGTGTGTGTGTGTGTGTGTGTGTGTGTGTGTGTGTGTGTGTGTGTGTGTGTGTGTGTATCTGTATATATATACACACACGCATATATATATACACACATACATACACACACACACACACACACACACATATATATATATATATATATAAAATAACCTTCACAGCCTTCTGACAAAGTTTGGCTTGATTTGGATTTGTATTTGGCTTTCCAAGCTTAATTTTTTGAATTTCAGTCTCGAGAATGGCTTATGGGCGTCTCTGGCACCTTTGGCTGCCAAACACATGTAAAACCAATAATGATAACCAGAAGTTGGCTTGATCCCTGGTTGCCCCGATAGACATCTATCATGAGAGATGACTGAACTGTCATTTTTGCCCTTTTTGTTCTTGTCAGCATTGTTAGTCGCTTTTGTTTGTTAGGCTTTATTAAGTCACATACAAGATAGAAGATTTACATTATAAAGATCTACTTCATGTATACGGGCTTGTAGTAGTGAGGTGGTCTGAGGCGGGCAACAAGAGAGGCGACCTCTAAACACCTCTCAAGGCTCCCGTGCTGCTCAATTGGGGTTGGGACAACCACAAGCAAGGTACAACAACAAACCTATAGCCAAACAAGTGAAGGGGCACCACCTAGTTATGGTATGCGAACTAGGATGCAAGAGAGATTTTGTCACACCCAAGAAGATGCACCACAAAACACACACAAGCAATCTCACACCAAGACACACACCAAATGGAGCAAAGAGAGCTAGAGCAAAGGGAAGAGAGAGAGAGAAATGGAACTTGCGGAGTACCTTGTTTGTGACTTGCAAATGGAGATGGTTCATTATGATGCTATCATAGATCTTGTATGAAAGTAACTCATGCTTAGTAAATTCTAAACATTGCCAACACACACACACACACACTTTCTTAGGGTGTGGGAGACCTAGCATGTCACTCACCTCTTGTGTTGTTGTCGTGCTGAGGGAATCTTATGTGCACTGAGAGGAAGAAGCCGATACTACTGCCCGTCCTCCTTGTTGCCATATTTTTTGCTACTCCTTGATCACCTATGCCCTCTCTCTCTCTCTCTCTCTCTCTCTCTCTCTCTCTCTCTCTCACACACACACACACACACACACACACAGATAAACAACCAAGAGCATAAAGCAAGAGCAAAGCTTGTATCTTTAGAATGAGGGAAAAACTAGGGTTTATAGTCCTTATGTATGGGTCCATCCCTTTCACATATGGGTGCTCACATACGACCAGCCCGCACTAAATAATTCTAGTGCATCTCTCATCGAGGATCACCAACCCTTGACCATAAACCTATGGGACCATAGCAAGTAGCCCATGACTAAAAATATGAAAAAAGAATAATAATGGCATCATGGGTTAACATAGATTGCGGCTAAAATCTTCCAAATTGTATCAATGAAGTCTTAGGCTGCAAAAGAGTTAGAAAGTTTCTCATTTTTTAACCCAAAACATTTGGCTAAGGTATAAAAGTTAGTTGTTGTAAAATCTTAGAGAGTCTTTTTGGGTAATAAGCATTACAACTATTTTTTAGAGCACTATGTACTCTTCTCTAATCTTCTCTAGCTCTTAGCTCCTCATCGTAAAGTGTCTGTTTGAAGTGCTCTTTGCTCCATCGCATTCACAAGTGAAAGCTCTTCATGACATTGTGCTTTTCTTTTGGTAAAATTGTGTTTTTGTTGCTGCTCACCTTCTGCTTAATCTGCTAACAACCTAAGATTTACATAGCAAAACTACATTTTATGCATTGGAGGGGAGTTAGGGCATCATTGCTAAGCTCTAGGGTGCACTCGGGACTTACAGCAATTAGGTCAAATCTACCTTATAGATAATAAAAGCAATTTCGGCAAGTGGTCAAAAGGGGGATTTGAGGGCATAAGCATATTTTTTTAGAATATTGTCTACTTGTTCTATAAGTTTTGTTTCATTTGGACTTCGTTGCTTGGTAAATTGTTGAGATTTGTTTGCAGTGTCATAGATAGCAATTGTTGCATGACGTGCAGTTGGTTGAAGCTTTGAGTAAGATAGGGATTGAGTGTGTTTTTTGCAGAATTGAAAATACTTCGTAGCCTCCATGCACTAGTCAAGTCAGCTCAGTCCTATGGTATGACATTCATGTTCATGGTTCTCACTGTCACTACAATAAGATAGTGAGGCTTCGCATTCGAGGAGCCCCACATTTCGGCGTCGTTGTCGAGGATGATTTGACCTAAACTAGGGAAAACCTCAATGCTCAGTAGTTTTGTCCAAAACTTTTGAGCTATATTTGCCTAGAGTACAAAAACAAGCTTTAGAAACTACACAATCAATGTGTGTCTACTTCGGTTGTGTAGAGGTATCTTGGGGGTAGTCATACTCGTCGAGAACCTTGAGGCTTAAATTAGGTTGTTCAAGTGGTTGATATCTTGGACTATGTCAAATTCTGAGGATTGATGCTCTTTTTAGAAAGAAAAATAAAGAAAAAAACAGTGTTGGTACACTACCTTTTACTAATGTGATTAGGAATGGGGTGACTAGGAATCGAGAATTTCTAATCTATCTCACCCTATGATTTAACATCATTGTTTGAATCGAGAATCGAGAATCTATCTCACCCTATGATTTAACATCATTGTTTGAAGTTGTTTGCAAAAAAATTCAAAGCTTTCAAGAACAAGACTCATAAGGTGAGTTTGAAGCTTCAAAAATAGCATTTGTGGTCATCATTGATCTTGGAAAGGCTATAGCAACCAACGAGTAAGTCAAACATCAACTTCAAATTTTGGCAAAAAATGGTCTTATTATCTCTCAAGTGATACACATATGCTAAAGTGTGTTTTGTTGTCCAAAGGAATTCCGCCTAAGTGAAAAAATTTGAGAAAGTTGAAAAGAAAGCATCTTGAGAAGAGAAATGCAATTTTTTTTCTCAAGTACTTCAGAAAGTGTGAAATTTTCTATGCTCATTCCTGATTGCATTTCAAACACAATCGTCTTTTAAGATCAAAATTTGGACTTTTTTGTGGCGTTTATGATCAAAGCATTATCTCTTTAGGTTCTAAAAGTGTTACAATGAGAGTAAGAGGTCATTTTGAACTCCAAATTTCACAAGATTTGACAATGAGACTCTACAAAGAGTGGGGAACCCGGTGATCTCAGAAAAAACTAAGAAAGTTTCAAAATAAATACTTTGATTAAAAAACACACATTCTTTTCTCAAGTATCTTAGAATTGACTAAAATTTGGGGTGATCATTCTTCTCTTGATTACAAGCCTATTTGCCTTTTCAGATTTAAATTTGGACATTTTGGAAGCAAGTTGTGTGCATATTAGTACCAAAATAGACTGGAAATAGTATAGAGTATAGAGTTGAACCGTGTGGCCAAAGCAAAACTCCAAACTGGGTGAAACTTGAACTGTGGAGTGTACCCTGTTGAACTGTGGAGTGTACCCTGTTGAACCTGAGGGAATTGAAAAAAAGTTGCATGTTGACCATTTTGACCATCTTAGGAAAAAAACATGTTTTTTTCTTGAAGGTTGTCAGATTGGGCTCAACTTTGATGTGTTTATAGTATATGGTGTGTTAAGTGCACAATCAAAATTTGGTGTCAATTGGACATCGAGAGGTCAAGTTACAAGCAGTTTTATGTTGCAAGTGAAAACTAGTTTTCACTAAAAAGACCATAACTTCCATATACAGACTCCGATTCCAAAACTTTTTTTATTAAAACATAGCTTGGAAGTGGATCTATATATCTTAGAGTAATACTTGATCTAAAGGCATACCTACGAAAACCCTTTAGTTCAAGGATTTGAAAAAAAGTTGTTTAAGGCCTCAAAATTCCATTCTCATTTAGGGGTGTCTGAAACTAGATTTTTGACAGTTTTGGGAGAAAACAGTCAAAGTTATGGACATACTTTTGAAATTTTACAATCTTAACGACTTGGATAAACAAAGATAAGACCTTAGGAACAAAACACAGTTGGGGTTGCCAACATAACACTGCCTGGAAATATACCATTCAAGAGTTGACAACTACAACTTGAGAGAAGAGTTGACTTTGTGGGTTGGCTTAACACTTTTGATTGTTTGTGAGTATGCACAGATGTCACATAGGTTCTAGACAAGAACACAATATTCAAAGGACTTCAATAGCTTTAGGACCAGTTGAAAAGGGTTTTGACAGCTTTTGAAGAGAGCATTAGCAGGTAACATGAACATTGGATTTGTGCAAACACTCACTTTCATGCTTTTAAAATCTGGAAATTTTTAAAATTCAATGGCTAGGTCGGAGAGACAGAACAAGAGTAGAGTCTAAATAGATGAGAGCTCCTATAAAAGTCTTAGAACCTATCTTTAGGGACTATGTGTCTGATACGACTTTAGAGTCTTCTGGTTTCTACACAATGGCTTTTGATCCATGTGAAAGGACCTTAGATGGCTAGTTCTAATAGAGTGACACTAAGAGTGGTGGATTACAACATACCTTAGTGTACCACTTTGACAACCAGTTTGGGGCAAAGATCTATGTAGATCCCTATAATCACTTTGTTTGTCTTGATGATCATTTGATGGGAAGTCATTGAAGAGCTAGCTATGAATTATCTTAATGATAGATATGTGGACCGCACTGGTGTTACTTATAAAGTGGTAGAGGATTCATAACTAGTAGATAACCTAGGACAAGTGATATCAAATCATGGCCATTGCCATCTTCAAAACATCTCACAAAAGTGTATTCCTTGAAAACGAAACATGCCTTGACAGATGATATGTCCATAGCTCTCTATTGGATATCCATAGGAGAAGATATCAACATGTACAGAGGAAATTCCATTGAATATGAAGCGATAAAAAAATAGAAGATCCTTTTATGTTTTGCTTCAATAGCTATAGAGACTGTGTTGATCTTAGACAAGTTTGGATACTAATTTGAAGCAATATCAAGAGAGGATTTTCAAAAGATCACTTTTTTGTGGGATTTCAATGATTGGTTAATTGACCATACCCCGTGATGCTGATGCAAGCCTAGATCCAAGAACTTTAAAAGCCACAATTGGAGTTGTCGAAACATCGACAAGGCTAAGAGAAGTGTCAAGCACTATAATAATAGATTCTACCACAAGAACAACCAGAGTGGAGGATACTCATCTAGAGAGAAATGCAGGTTGAGTTGAGGCGCATGCGTCCATGTCAAGTCGCAAAATGCATGGCATTGAAGTAAAATGGATCACAGGATCCCCATGCACATTCCACATCTTTAAACATGTGTTAAGAGTTGAACATGTCATGAGAGTCTACATTAAATTTGAAGGTTTTGGATTTATTTTGGAGGCCAGCGCCACCCTTACTAGGTCCCAATCTTTGAAAAAGAAAGACTACAGAAACATAGAAGTGCTATTGTAAGACTTCTTTGAGGAGTTTTCCATGTGAGGAACTAAGCACAATATAGTGTCGCAAATCCATTTTTTCAAGCAAAAAGACAACAAGAGAGTACAAGAGGCTACCTTGCAATTTAAGAAATACATCAAGAGATCTCCACCATGAGAGAAATGTCAGGAGGATATGTAGGTAGTGTTGTTCATTGAAGGGATTAAAAAAGTGTGTGACATTAGATGAGCTCACAAGAGAAGTTGTCTGTTTAGTAGACAATTGCATGATCTACAAAGAGGTACCATAGGATATGGATATAACTTCAAATGACTCATGAGCTACAACTAGTGATGCAAATATAGTGAGAACAACATTGATATAGCAGCAAGTGAATATGGATCATCTTGCACATGAAGTTATGAAGAGAATGGTTCAAAATTTGATAGCCCATAACCAAATAATACCACCACTTTGACATGTGTATCAGATTATCCAACGACACATCCGTGTCTCGTGTTGCCACAATAATGTGTTAGAAAGAAGTGGTGTGTCATTGAGAATAAATGGAAAGATCTTACCACTGAGTGATGTTACTACAATTGGGGTCAAGTTAGGGAAAGGCCTTTTCAGCCTAACCTAAAGAACAAACCTAGCCCACAAGTGAATCCTCAGTATCAGCAGAATAGGATAGCACCACCACCAACAAGATATGCTTTCATACCAATGAATTTAATAGCTAGCACTTGAAAGACAGAGACCAACATTGGGGCACCAACCGCCACTGCCAAATGGATACCAGGTAGCTATGAGGTATGTGTATCCATACCAATACCCAGAAAACAATGCCTTAGTGCCAGTGTCAGGAGTTTTTTGGAAGAAGTGATTGCACATATGTACATACACATGGATGGTGCATCAAATAAAGGATTTCCCATTTTCCAGATCTAGGTGGTTATGTGGGGCCGACATGTGTACAGGTAGGACAGGGTCTACATAGTGCATCCATTTCACTATCACCAGTACCAATGTGTTTTTCCTATAATAATGAGGAGTTTCTAGCACATAAAACTTCTCAAGGAAGCTATCCGCGGGCCGACGACATGAGGTAAGCAGGTGCGTCAGATGGCATCTAGTGGGGTCAGGAGGTCGAATGGGGTCAATATTTGCACGTGGATAAGTACGGACACAACCTGGGTGTTTCCTTGTGATAATTATGCAAAAGGGTCATCATGAAGACCATCTTTTGGGGCCACTTCACGTGGTTGCGGGATGCATTATTGGAAAAAGTTGAGTGCCAGGTGTGCGGATGGATGCAAAAAGGTGACAACTATGCACTGCGAGGTTAGTTTTTGGCCTGTTCGGGGTCTGTTTGAGGTCAACTAAAAGGCCAAGGGTGCCCAAGTAATAAAGCTAAGTGTGGGAACTGAAAAAACTGAGAGAATACCAGAAAAAACGTGGAGAAGAGAGGAGGAACAGCCGTAACTGTGTTTTGGGGGTTTTCGGAGCCTGTTTTGGCCGTAAACTGCTCATCCGAGGTCAGATTTGAGCACTTTGACATTGTAAACTGGGGTTTTGGGCCATTCCGAACGCGATGGCGCTGTCCATTTTGCCAAATTCCTCACTCTTTTTCTGTTGTTTTGGCTGTGTAAGTTTCTCCTATGAGCGAAGCTTCTGCTCCAATTTGTGATTGTATCTGGCATACTTTACCCATATTGTGTGAGCTATTTGCCCCATTGGTGTTGGCCCAAGATCAATTGTATCTAAAAATCAGTAATTCTCCTCTTTTGAGCTGAGTTTTTTGGGTGTGTGTGTGTGTGTGTCTCTCTCTGTGGAGTGGGTGAATGGGCAGTCTCTCTCCTCTCACTCCATCAGTGTATTCCCTGTCTCGGCCAGGCGGGTTGTGAAAGTCGAGTGGTGCCCCATAGTGTGTGTGTGTGTGTGTGTGTGTGTGTCTGTGTGTGTGTGTGTGTGTGTGTGTGTGTGTGTGTGTGTGTGTGTGTGTGTGTGTGTGTGTGTGTGTATCATCCCAAGAGTGTGCGTCGGGTCATTATAGAGACGTTGTGTGTGTTTCCATCCCGCTCACATTCTTTTGGTGCCCCCACTAAGGATCTTCTTCGAGTACCTTCTACTTCGAGCATCAAGCTTCGAGATTCAGGGCTACAGGTTACAGGTTACAGGTTACAGGTTACAGGTTACATGGACAGGTACAGGTACAGGTGATTCACACAGGTACACGTAGCTGGAGTACAGTGATATACTAGCAGTGGTGTCACTTGCAGTTGTTGTGGGTATGCATCATTTGGCGCCTGTTTGAGCGCATTGTCTGTTGTGGATTGTACGTTACTTGTGGAAACTGCCATTGTACGCCTTTGTGGATCCATATTTGGTTTTATTTGGCAGTCCCAGCCATTTCTAAGACTTGGTCTGGAAGATAGTCATTTCGGAGACTTGACTATACGAGATTTGCATAAGCCTTCGTGTGAGGGTCGATAGCGTGAGGTTTTATTGAGCTGGGGGATTCTCAAATGTGGAGATCCTTTCGGTGATACAGGTAGCTGGAGCACCCTTTTCGTAACCTCGCCATAGGCTATGTACTAGTGATTCCGAATTGATGCTCGCCATAAGCAACCAGATTCATGACCCGACGCAGATGTTACGTATTCTCCAAATTTGTTTGAAGAGTGATGCACGAGTTTGGTCCAAATCATTTGAAGAGGAGTTGCGTGTGGCTGATCCTCCTGTAAGATTGAGTTGGGACAATCTAAGGCATGGATTGGAAGTGGAGTTTGTGAAGATAGAAGATCTTGACAAAGTGTGGCAAGAAGTATAGGCTTTAGTGCAAAAGGAAGGTGAGCCAGTGGATGCGTACATACGAAAGTTTTCATTAGCATGGGAGAGGATGTGCAAAGCCTTAGTACTACAGGTACCCCCACCTGATATGATGAAGAAGGACAGGTTCTTGGCTGGTCTTTGGGAGAATATACGTTGGAGAGTGGAGCTAAAGAAGCCTAGGACATATGAAGATGCACTAGAGGTAGCAAGGAACAAAGAGTGGAAGTTGAGGAAAATGAGCCAGCTAGGGGTGGAGTCTTTATCCATGAGGTCTGAATTTCAGCCTATGGATTCTTCGCAAGGTCGCATGTCAAGGGTTCATCATGAACCAGTGGTTTCTGTTATAACCTCTTCAGGTTATGCCAGCAGTGGTCACTACAGCAGTGCAAGATGATGGGCTAAGGCAAGACATGAGGCAAGTGGTAGATTTAATGAAGAATCTTAGTCTAAACATGCTAGGCCAAGTGGGAAATAATCGAGGTCGAGGGAGGTTTGCAAATCAGCCAGGAGGTGAAGAAAGACCTAGGAATGGTGTTGGACAAAGCAATGGTAGGTTTTGGAGGCAGACGCCCACATATTATAATTGTGGAGAGTTGGGCCACATCAGCCCGGAATGTGATAAGCCACCAAGGATGGGGGGAGACATGTATCCATTGCCAAGACAGGTGCTAACTAGGTCCAATGATTATGGCATCGAAAGTAAGGGAGATGAAGGAACCAGTGGATTAACCCAGGAGGAAAAGGGAAAGACAAAAGTGTTAAGTGTAGTCACCTTGGAGAAGGCATCAAAGCTAGAGGATACATTAGTGATGCCTATTGGGAAGAGAAAACAAGGAAGGAAGAAGTGCCCCAAGTCCTAGCAAGAAGAAAGGAAAGAGCCATGAAGGCAAGGATGTCAAGGCCAAGAGGAAAAGAAGGGCTCGTCGCAAGTTTCATGTTTTATATTTTCCACTAGGGGATGGGTAATTAAGCTATGACTTGAAGGAGGATCTGACAAGCAGAAAGGCAGATGTTACTTTTGGGCAGCTTATAGAGATGGTGCCTAAGCTAAAGCAACAATGGAAGAGGATGGTTAACCCAATGGAGAAAGAGCCAGAGGGAGGGTCAGTAAAGGTGTTGGCGATGGATGAGCTACCAGACATTTGTCCAATAGTAGATGTGGGACATAAAAGAAAAAATTTGGCACAAGGTTATGTTGATGGCGGAGCCCAAATATGTGTCATAACACACTCATGCGTTGAGAAGATGGGTCTTACAGTGACTGGGGTGTCAGGGTTTCAGATCAGATTGGCCAACCATTAAAAAGTAAAATGTTTGGGTGTTGTTAAGAGCTTAGAAGTGGAGGCATATGATGCAAAGGCAGTGATTGATTTTCATGTGATGCCAGCTAGGTTGGGAGCATATCCTATTATACTGGGTAGACCATGGTTACGTGCAGTGGGAGCTGTTCAAGATTGGCGACGTGGTACGATTAGCCTCTATGGAAAGACATGTGCCAAGAAGCTATATAATATGGACACAAGGAAACGATTGGAAGAGCTTTATGAAGATGAAGATGAGTCTAGTGATGAAGACTATTCCACAGTGTCTGACGAGGATAGTGATAGTACTACCAACAGTGATGAGGATGCTGATGTTGCATTTCTTTTGATGGATAAAAAAATCCAGGAGTCTGGTTTAGTTGCATTTGCAGGTGAGGTTGAAGATGAAAGTGAAGGGCCTTCTGAAGTGATTGAAGGGCTGATGCAAACCAAGGTTGAATTGTCAAAGAAGCAGGATTTGATGACACAAATGATCAGTGGAGACCTCTCAACTATGGAGAAGGAGGTATATTTGCACATGTTGGCTAGTTTTTCTGATTTGTTCATTACTTCATATGAAGAGATCAAAGGGTCCAAAGGAGAAGAGATGCATATAAAGCTGAAAGCAGGTGCTAAGCCAGTGCAGCAAAGGCTAAGAAGGATGGGTCAAGAGAAAATGGAAGCCTTGCGGGAAGAAGTGGACAAGTTATTGAAGGCAGGGTTCATAGTTCCAGTAGAGACCACAGAATGGGTGAGTCCAGTAGTAGTCAGCCCAAAGAAGGATGGGAAGTGGAGGATTTGTGTAGATTTTAAACCCTTAAACGCAGCCACTAAGAAGAACCCATATCCTCTTCCATTCATCGATCAGATCTTGGATTCAGTGGAGGTTATGAGAGGTATAGTGTGTGTGATGGTTTTTCAGGCTATTTTCAATTGAAGATTGCTCTTAAAGACCGCACAAAAACAACTTTCATTATTCCATGGGGTTTCTATTGCTATACAGTATTGCCATTTGGGTTGTCAAATGGACCGTCTTTCTATCAAGAGAGAGAAAATTGGGTATTGGAACCATTCATTAGCAGTTGTGTTAAAGCTTTTATGGACGACTTCTGTGTCTACAGCAGTAGGGATGAACACCATGAGAAGTTGCAAATGGTATTGGCTCGATATGATGAATGTGGAGGACAGCTAAATCCAAAGAAATGTCATCTAGCACAGCCAAGGGTGAAGTTATTGGGCCACATGGTGTCAGAAAATGGCATTGAGGCTGATCCAGACAAGGTTAAGTCTATTATTCTTCTTCCATCACCTACGAGTACGAAGCAATTGGAAACCTTTATACACAAAGTGAAGTACATGGCGCGGTTTATTCCATTGTCTTCACAGCTCCTTTGTCCATTACAACAAGTGGCAAAGCATGACCCATTGCAATGGGATGGCAAGTGTGAAGAAGTGTTTCAAGAGGTGAAAGAGGTGTTAGGGGGGTTGTCAGCCATGTAGGCTCCGGATTGGGAGAAAGTTTTTTATGTAAATCCATCAGTAGGGGAAGATGCCATTGGAGCCATGCTATTGCAAAAGGGAAAGGGCAGCCATTATATGAGGGCAGTGTATTGTGCAAGTCGAGTGAAGTTGGTAGCAGAGAGAAAGTTCTCGGAAGTAGAGCTAGTGATGGCTAGCGTAATATTTGCTGACGATTTCGTCATTACTTGCTACCACGACCTTTTGTTTTCTTGATGAGTTACGCCTTTTTGCCACAATTAATTAATGGCACTAACATGTCAAATGTGGTCAAGAAATGGGTAATTGAGCTGCAAGAGTTTGAGTTCTCTTTTCTAGTGGAAGACAGTACAAGGGCTACCCTAGCTGATTTGTTGACGTACAAGAAGAATCCCCTTCTTGTTAAGGAAGAGGTGGTGATAAAGGTAGTCGAAGAAGTGCCACAGATCAGCAATGCACATGTGTTGTTCTTTGATGGTTCATACAGGAAGAGCCATGATGCGGCTTCAGGGGGTATAGCACTCTATGATCCAGAGGGGAAGCTAGTATGCAAGAGAGGGTTCAAATTGGATGCTCATAGTAACAATGAGGCTGAATATGCTACTTTGGAAGCCGGCTTACACATTTGTTTGAAGCATGGGTTTAGAAGGTTGAGCATAAAAGGTGATTCCTTGTTAGTTGTGAAGCAAGTGTTGGGTGTGTGGAAGAGCAAGAACACCTCATTGAAGGAAATGTGCTTCATAATTAAAGGCTTGTTAAAAAAGTCTGAAGCATGGAGCATCAGACACATTGAACGTTCTCTAAATGGAGAAGCACCTGAAGCAGCTCAAAGCATGATTGGGGAGCTATTTGTGTTGAGGACCAATTTACCTCTTTATCATGGTCGGGAAAGTTTGGCTCATTGGCTCAAGAAGAGGAGTTTTTGTTAGCAGGAATCATTCCAAAGGACATTGAGAAATCTAAGAAGTATAGTTTTGTGCGTAGAGCATACAAGTACAAACTGATTGGTGATGTCTTATACATGAAAGGGGCTGATCTCGTGTTGAAACGTGTACCTTGGTGGGAGGAGCTTTATAGAGTGTTGGAAGAGAATCATGAAGGCGCATGTGGCGTCCATTTTGCTCCAAAGATCACCTTGCATAAGATCTTGCAAGAGGGGTATGTATGGCCTAGTTTGCACAAGGATGTTCATCATTGGTGTAGGTCTTGCAATAGGTGTCAAGCATTTGGGAAGAGAGTGTTAAAGCCAGAGTTACGAAAAACCATTATGGCGTTTGATGTGTTTGAAAAGTGGGGGATTGATGCAATAGGCCCGTTACCTATCACAAGCAGGGGCAAAAGCTATATTTTGACTGCAGTGGACTATCTCTCTAGATGGGAAGAGGCTATAGCAGTAAAACAGATCACTGCAAAGGATGTGGCAAAATTTGTGTACGATGAAATATGTTGCAAGTTTGAGGTGCCACTGGAGCTACTTTCAGATAAAGAGCCAGGATTTAGAGCTAAACTACTAGACTTTTTATGCGCAAAGATGAAGATTAGGCACCAGCATACCACTCCTTATTATCCGCAGTGTAATGGCTTAAATGAAAGATTCAATGGTGAGTTGGTGCAAATTCTTTCGAAAGTGACTGAGCACCAAGGAAAGAATTGGGATTTGGAATTGCCTAATGCATTATGGGCTTACCGTACTTCGGTGAAGACAGGTACAAGGTTTACTCCATTTCATCTGGCATATGGAAAGGAAGCACTATTGCCTGTGGAAGTAGAGTTGCCTACAGTTAAGATGCTAGAAAATTTGTTTGGGCTGCCTAGTGATGCATTCAACGAGAGGCTCTTGCAGTTACAAGAGGTTCAGCTGGATAGGATGAGTGCGTTGGAACATTATGGGCAGACGCAAGATAAGGCTTTGGCAAAAATAAATGAAAAGGTCAAAAGTAAGGGTATCAAGAAGCATGACTTGGTTTTGCGCTACAATAGTAAGCTGGACAACACCTTCCAAAAGAAGTTTCAAATTAAGTGGGAAGGCCCTTTCAAGGTAGTGGAGCGTTTTCCAAATGGTACATATCAGCTGGCTAACCTGGATGGGATTCTACATAAGTCAAGGGTAAATGGATTGCATCTTAAATTATATCATGCCAGGTTGATGATGGTGGAGCAAGATGAGTTGTCTGAAGAACAAGTAATGTATGTGAGGGATGAGGAGACCTGTGACGAGGCAAGTCTACAATCGCTTTTTGCTGCTACTGATCATGAATGATCTAGCAGGCTAGGGGATGGGCAAATTATTTCAAAAGTTTTTTGGAAGAAGTGATTGCACATATGTACATACACATGCATGGTGCATCAAATAAAGGATTGCCCATTTTCCAGAGCCAGGTGGTTACGTGGGGCCCACATGTGTACAGGTAGGACAGGGTGTACATAGTGCATCGATTTTCACTATCACTAGTACCAGTGTGTTTTTCCTTTAATAATGAGGAGTTTCTAGCGCATAAAACTTCTTGAGGAATCTATCCATGGGCCGACAACATGAGGTAAGCAGGTGCGTCAGATGGCATCTAGTGGCGTCAGGAGGTCGAATGGGGTTAATATTTGCACGTGGATAAGTACAGACACAACCTGGGTGTTTCCTTGTGATAATTATGCAAAAGGGTCATCATGAAGACCATCTTTTGGGGCCACTTCATGTGGTTGCGGGATGCATTATTGGAAAAAGTTGAGTGCCAAGTGTGCGGATGGATGCAAAAAGGTGACAACTATGCACTGCGAGGTTAGTTTTTGGCATGTTTGGGGTCTGTTTGAGGTCAACTAAAAGGCCAAGGGTGCCCAAGTAATAAAGCTAAGTGTGGGAACTGAAAAAACTGAGAGAAGACTAGAAAAAACGTAGAGAAGAGAGGAGGAACAGCCGCAACTGTGTTTTTGGGGTTTTTGGAGCCTGTTTTAGCCGTAAACTACTCATCCGAGGTCGGATTTGAGCACTTTGACATTGTAGACTGGGGTTTTGGGCCATTCCGGACGTGATGGCGCTGTCCATTTTGCCAAATTCCTCACTCTTTTTCTACTGTTTTGGCTGTGTAAGTTTCTCCTATGAGCGAAGCTTCTGCTCCAATTTGTGATTGTATCTGGCATACTTTACCCATATTGTGTGAGCTATTTGCCCCATTGGTGTTGGCCTAAGCTCAATTGTATCTAAAAATCAGTAATTATCCTCTTTTGAGCTGATTTTTTTGGGTGTGTGTGTGTGTGTGTGTGTGTGTGTGTGTGTGTGTGTGTGTGTGTGTCTGTGTGGAGTGGGTGAATGGGCAGTCTCTCTCCTCTCACTCCATCAGTGTATTCCCTGTCTCGGCCAGGCAGGTTGTGAAAGCCGAGTGGTGCCCCATAGTGTGTGTGTGTGTGTGTGTGTGTATCATCCCAAGAGTGTGTGTCGGGTCATTATAGAGGCATTGTGTGTGTTTCCATCCCGCTCACACCGGTACACACGTATTACAAAGAGGAAATCTATGGGTACCACCATGCATACAATCCTAGCCCACTAGTGATTATGGAGTCATCTGACCATGAGAATATTGCTTCATACTCTAATATATTAACAAGATATGCTTTCAAAGTAATGAATCATCAGCTAGGAGTTGAAAGATTGAGACCATCATTGGGGCACCAATTGCCATTGCCAAATGGAAACCAGGGAGCACTGAGGTATGTGTATCCAAACCAATACCCAAAAAAGAATTCCTTAGTGTTGGTACTCATATATTATGAAGAGGAAAACTATGGGTGCCACTATACATACGATCCTAACCCGCCAGTGATTGGAGTCATATGACCATGAGAATATCGCTTCATATTCTAGTAATTTTCAATCAAGCATAAGTAGTGTATCTTTGAGTGAAGAACCTACATTGAGTCAGGTAACATTGATGTTCGTAGCCAATCAAGGAGAGGCTAAACAAAACACATATCCCCAAAGACCATCTGCCCAACAACTAAGATAACAAAGAGTCCTTGGACCTGGTTTCAAATGTCAAGGAGACCATGTGGCTAGGAATTTTCCAACATACCAAGCTGATGGTGTAAGTAAAGTTTCTCATGTGACTAGTAGTGATTGTGGACATTATGGTCTTTGTGGATGAAAACATTTGTACCAATATTGTCCTTAGAGCCCAAATAAAGAAGGAAAAGTGACAGTGAACATTGTAGACGTTATTCCCTCTTCAAGGGGATCTGATTCTAATGCAAAAGAGCCATTGAAGGTGGTAAGAGTGCAAGTGAAGCAAAAAGTGGCAAGTGAGAAAAGTAGTGATGACTCTAAAAAATTTGTAAGTGTAAAATCAAAAAAGAAAGCTAAGAGAGATAGAGTTAGAGCTCAGTATCATAAGAATTTAAAGGCTATTACATCTGAGCTATCAAAAGCTCAAGAGCAATTACAGCAACTGACAAGATCTTCATCTAGTGTAATACTAGAAGAATTACCCAAAACCAAACACAACCAAGAGGAGTAGAGACATAAGATGCTAGTTCAGAAGGTTTAGTCCTAGTTGTGAAGAAATTTAAACCATTGGAAGCATTTCTAAAGGCATATGAAGCGATACTGGACTATGGAGCATTGGTGGATGACTTACACTAAGGCAGAGATGGAAAACCTGAGGTGGGAGATGTGAAATAAGCTGATTGAGACTACTCAAGCGCTTACAAAACCTCAACCAAATATGCATGCTCAAGCTAGGATAATACCTCAACCACCTGTTAAGTCAAAAAAAACAAATGACAAAAAGGAAGAGAGCTTAAATGACACATCTAAACAAGGACTGATAGAGGAGGATGAGATTTTAGCTGACAATGGGGTTCACAAAAAGAGCTCAAACAAGACAAGTGAGAAAGAGAGTAAACCAAGGATCCAAGATCCTCAAAAAATTAAGAATGTGATTACTTGTGGAGAAGTAGTGGTAGAGAACACAACAGATGAATTTGTTTATCATATGCCTCCTATCGTGCCTGAAGCAAAAGACAATTGGCCTTAAGAACTTTGGGACATAGTTAGGAAGGCTAGAGATGAAAGTAATTAGTGGGAATTGACACCTATTGTAGAAATCAATCTTGACAAGGGTATGATGGACTTTGAGTTGCATTCCATGTATGGTGACCAAGGAACAGAAAGATCAATCTTGAAAAGGGTATGATGAACTTTGAAATCAACCTTGACAAGGGTATGATGGACTTTGAGTTTCATTCCATGTATGGTGACCAATGAACAGAAAGATCAAAGGATAGTAGAAAGGAAACTCTTAAGAAGTTTCCATCATACTTGGGACCTTATGAGGAAAGATCTGATGTTATGGTTTTACCATTTCAGAGAAGATCTCATTATTAGCCAGTCATAGATTTTCAAGAATTGCAAGAATTTAAGTCCATGCCAATGAGATGTACATTGAAGTTAGTTAATCTGTTAAAAGTCAGACCTCAGATCTGAAGGGATGTTGGTAGATGTCTGTTAGAAGCTGGACACACCCTACAGAAAATGACGGCTCGGCAGATTATCATTTTTTTTGTAATTATTCATTTATTGAGAAAACTCGACATTTCACCTTGTAAATATTGGGGCTTACAGAAGTTTCCAGATTTTATCCCAGTTTTGATATTTAGATTGAGTAGATGGGTGATTTGGAACTTTAGGGTTTGAGAATTGTAAGGTATTTATACCACTTTTTGACCTTAATGAAGGACCTTTGTCATTTTAAAAAAATTTGAAGTCTGTGAGTGAGCGTATTGTGTACGAGAGAGAATGTGAGCTTCATCTTGACGCTACGTGTACACCGGTGATCGGAATCGAGTGCGGAGAAGTGCAACGTGTTGCCCCCGATGAGAGCTACGCGCCGATACCTACATTGTGCGCGTACGGTCCGATTTTGCGAACTCCATCTACGAGCTTCAACTGGTGATTCGGTGAGCATACGTTGTCCGATTTTGCATTGCAGCATATCCACGCATACACATTGAGTAGAGCCACACATTAGGCACATTAGATTTTGAAAACGAAGACTTGAAAATTTCGGCCAGACATCCTACGTGATTTTGCACCGGGTGTTTTGGGTTGGGGTTTTGGTTCATAGACCTTAGGGAGAGCGACCTATTGGTGTTAGTAGGATCTCCTTCAAGTTTTGTGGTGTTTCGAGATTATTTGATGGATGTTCGACTCTAGAAAGTGTTGTAGGAAGTTTACTCTTATGCACTCCTGAACGCTGTGACTTAGACATTGGTTAGAGACCTCTGTAGGAATTAGTTAGGAGTCGGTTGAGTGTAGGTTGACACCCTATGCTTGCTTCCATGCGCCTGCGGGTCGAGCTTCGTCCTTAGCTGACAAATCATGTTAGGTGAGTTCTCGTTGTGTTGACGTCCGTCGCGGCGTATCCGTCCAACATTGGCGCCGCTGCCGGGGATGAAAATCTTAGGTAGGTGACCGAGACTAGTCCTTGAGGATAGGGATTTTTTGGCTTTCCAAGAGTCTCGTTTTACATTTAGATAGGATCAGAGGGTGGAGGACTCTCTAGGTCTTAGAGGGAGTCTAGGGAGCGTGTGTCTGGCCTAGATCCTTCGACTTAGGTAGATTTAGGTGGACTGAGATAGTTTTAGATATTATTTGAGTTCTAGAGTAGGAGTTGGAGTGGTAGAAGCGCTGAGAGAAGAGCTTGAGAGTCCAGAGAGGCCAGGAAGCAACCAAAACACCATTATCACCATTTCATATGACGAGTAGAAGTAGAGTAAGTAGGACATCATGATTCAAGATCTAGAGCACTTCATGCATGTATACTTGCTTGGTAGATTCATCACAAGGTTGTAAAAGACGCAAAAAGACGCAAAAGTGTGTTTGAAAGCTGAAGTGAAGTCCAAAAGTTACTATGAGTGTTTCTGATAGAGCTGCAGAGCATCAGGAGCATTTCTGTCCCCAAGAAAAAATTTAATTTTAAGCCAGGAGACATCCTACGCATAGGATATCTACAGGCTAATCTGGTGGGAATTTTGGGATTTTGAGTTTACCGGTGTGTTCAGAAGGTGGGGCTTATTCTATTTTCACCTAGAAAGTGGAAATTTGACCATGTCTTGACAGGATAAGGTCAGATAGACTGAAATTGCCAGAGATCCTACCCAAATTGTGCCAAAGCATTATTTTAAGACCAAAACCATAGGATGGCTGCATGAGCATGATCTGCATTATATATTGAGTGATTGAGAGAGGTTTCATCTCATTTGGGTGAAAAAATTGGGTTCTAAGTAGACTTTAGCACTTTTGACTGAAAAAGGCTAGAACAGCTAAAATTGGGGACTTTTGAAATCGAAACCAAAATCTAAGCATACCACTGGGTTGCTGACATCAAGGGGAAGCTGTGGGTCAAGTCTGGGGTCAAACAGGCCAAAAAAACATCCTACGCGTAGGATGTCATCTGTGTGATTTTGCACTCCAAACTTGACTATGAGCATACCAAAGTGATCAGCAACTCAAGGGGAGCATGTGCTTTGAATTTGAAGCCATTCTAATGAAAAAGACATCCTATACGTAGGATGTCTAAAGCAAGGAATTGAAGCCAGATACTGACTGGGGGCATAGCAAGGTGTTTGAGGCAAGCCTCCTAGTCAATTTTGGTCCAAATTGGAGTTGATTAGACTGATCAAGACGAGCAGCAGGCTGTCAAAACAGATTTCTGATCCATTGACCAGCTTATAGGTGTCCAAATCAAAAAGTGAAAACAGATGTGGACTCAGCACATCAAGGGGAATCCATAGTGCAAAAATCCAAGCAAAACAGAGCAGGAGACATCCTACGCGTAGGATGTCTACTGGGACCTACTGAAGAGAAAATTTGACTCGTCTTAGACAGTGAGGTTCCATTTGGCTTAAGGGTTCCAAAACTTCTTTCGAAAGTGAATTTGAATCTTTTTTGTCCATTTGAGGGAGCAGAGATTGAATTCAGACTTTTTCACATAAAATTGACCAACATCCGAGGGAGATACAGTTCCAGATTAGCAGACCTAATCTAGAACATCAGTCGTGTATAAAATATAGTAGTGGTTGAGATTAACTCTCTAGTTATACCAATCATTACTAAGATAACCTCTAGCATCTAAATGCTTTGATTCGATTGCCGAAATTAAATGCTTGTGTACATGTATATTCAGCAGCAAAGCAAGAGGTTGTGCGGAGACTGATCCTTTGCCAGGTGAGTGGTTGGATTTGTGATAAATTGCATTGATAATTTTGATGAATTTAAGATCAGGAAGATACATTTTTAGAGACCAAAAGGTGGCAAGTGACCAAGGTAGCTTAGTGTCCACCGAGGAGAGTGTAACTCAGGCAAGGCTAGATCCACTAGCACCGATTATTGAGGAAGGTAGTGATACTGACACTTCGTCAGACAAATCTTTCTTCATGATGGGTAGTCAATAGCCAGGAGTTTTTACCTACGACGGACCAATGCCAAGAGGAAGTACTTCCCTAAATCCTTTGAATGATTCCAAGTTCACTGTGATCTTCTTAGAAGGAACAAACTCGAGGGGAGCCCTAGTCTATTCTGACTATCGAGGACGCAAGTGCATTTGTATTGAAGAAATTCCGGCTCAGAGATTGGAGATAATTTGAGTCTATGATGATGGAGATAGATTCCGAGACGAAAAGGGAACCACTATCTGATAGTTAGTAACCCTGAAGATTACAACAGATATGGAGATAACGTGGCAAAGGGGAAAATGGTTTCAGAAGCTCAAGAACCGCCACCAAACATTGATTGACCTGGAGCAATTTTTATGTATGATAAGAAAACAACCAGGGTTTCAACTTATAATGAGAACGTGGGAATCTACAAGCATGAGAGTGAGGGAATAGTCGCTTACTTTCGCTGCAAAGAACCATACTTAACCAAGTTAAGCAAAGACAAGGTTCTTTACTTATTCTCTTATGAAACTGCTTTGGGGAAGGATATAGTTTTTGTTGATAGGTACGGGCGAGAATACCAACGTATTCTCCCAGAGGAGTTAGAAAAGGCAACAGTTCCAGGAGCATCAACATATGCCCCTGACAAAGTGCCAAGAGCCACCTACACCCCTAGCAAGTCGACAAATCCCTTTTCAGAGGAGTATAACGCTACCTCACATTCTACTGGACCGCCGCAGACATTGAACAATCAAAACCAACCAGCAACTTAGCCATCATTGCAGGCATGGCTTTGACAAAGTGCAACATTGGAGCAAGACCGAAACCAAGATAGTTATCAAGCCACACGAGGGCTAAGGGATTTGCAAGAACCACCACTCTATTCAAGGTATCAAGGAGAGAGTAAACCAAAAACTCAAGGGTCAATGGAGCCTGGAAGACCACCCATAGAACGAGTTCGAAGAGATGAACCATCTCTTGCAACAACTGTTAGAAATTATGGCTTAGGAGCACCATTGGGAGAGGAACCAGCTTACTACAGAAGACTAAAGGAGGTATATCGATTAGGACGTGGAGGTCCAATGATGAGGTTTGTAGACCATCATAGAATTAGACCTTCTCGAGTGCAAAAATGGGTAAACAAGAAATACACAGGAAACAGAGATCCAAGAGATCATGTAGCAGCCTTTGTGCATGTAATTAGAGCTGAAGAGGTGTTAGATTTCCCTCCCCAATTTGCAGGGTTTGGGCTACTTGGTTTGACTCTGTGGAGCGTAGAGACTTTGAGTCTATGGAGGAGGTGTTTGACGAGTTTATCGAGGAATTCTCACAAAGGGGGATATCTCATAATACCATCTCACAAATCCATAAATTCAAACAGAAAGACAGGGAATCTGTGCGAAAGGCATCCCTAAGACTAAAAAGATATGTTAAGTTCTGCCCTCCGGAAGAACTGCCAACTTAGTCCAGCCTTATGCTTATATTTATCCAAGGACTAAGGAATGCAGATCTCCGGAAGGACTTACATATGAAAAGGATCACAACGTTGAATGAGTTGACCAAGGAGGCTCTTTACCTTGTGGACAATTGTGCGGTCTACAAAGAGGCTGAGTTCAAGGATCTTGACAACGATTCATCTTCACAGCAAATCGGAGGCAAGTCCACTAAGACAGCACCGAAAGGAGAAGTGGCTGTAAACCAGGAGCAGCTTGTAGAGGAAGTGCTAAAAAAGATTAACTTGTTTTCCAAACCCCAGGCTAAACAGCCCAAGTGGTGTGCTATGGAAAAAAAATGGACAAACCATGGGACGTAGGAATGTTATTATAACAAGGGATATGTGAGAGAGAGACCTTACACTCCCCAAGCTCAAGTAGCTTCTCCTCAAGTTCCACCGATGCCTAGGTATCAAGCAGGCAACCTACCAGGACCTGTAGGTGTAGAAAGACCACAACCAGTGTTGGGGCAACAACCACCCCTACCGGGATTACGACCAGTCGGCATAAGATACACACCAACGGTAACCGAATCAGAAGAGAAGGCTTTGGTGCCTATGCATGCATATTTTGAATATCCCAATGGATATGCGGCAAACCCTGTCTATTATCCACCAGAAGAACCCTTGACACCAGAACCATGGAGCATGATAGGAAATACAGGACCACCAACTGCTGCACGAGCAGCAGGAGAAGGAAGATATAGCTTAGATGAACGAACATTGTTGTTCATAGCCAACAGAGGCATGGGCGGATAGAGACATGCATACGAACAAAGAGGAGCTCAAGGAGCACCTCAACAACCCAAGGGACCCTGCTACAAGTGTGGTGGAGACCATTGGCTAAGAGACTGCCCTCATGATGAAATCATTAGATTCAACGCATATTGCACAGAGTGTGGAGTTACTCATTTGATTCCTGATTGCCCTAAGAACCCGAGCAAAGGAGCAAAAACTACCTTGAACATACTAGAAATCGTGCCTTCCAGTGGAGGGTCAGAAAATGAAACAATCATACCTATTCAGGCGGTGACACGAGCCCAAGCTCAAAGAATGACGAACGAACCCATCATTGAAGAACCAAAAACCGATGCCCCAAGTTCAGAAATGAAAAATCGAAGAAGCACTTGGATTGCTAGAAAGGCGCGTATGAAAGCCGGGAAAGAACGAGAGCAAATAGCTCTATCCGAGGAGTTAAAACACACAAAGGATAGATTAGAGCGTTTAGAGGATCTAGCTAGCCTAAGCTCACACACCACGGCAACCATAGCACCCAAGGAAATAGCAGAACCCAAAAGTTCAGGATCAGGAGGATCAGTACTGGCAGACAAGGTAAATGAGCAGTTGGATGCACTTCTAAAAGCTTATGAAGCCAGACTCAAAAAGAACCAAACCCAAGAGAAAAGATGGATGACTTATCCTTATGCTAAAATAGAAAAACAGAGGTTGGAAATGTGTAGAAAGATGATTGAAACAGCTCAATCTTTGATGGAAAACCCGCTTGGTAAACCTGCAAATGGGCAAGAAGAACCAGCTCCAACCCCTATCCAACCAACTTTAGAGGAACAAATAGAAACGAAGGAAAGACTAACGAATGGCTATGAGTCTAGGGGAGAGCCTATCATAGTGCCAAATACAACAGATAAGGCAAGTGACGAGTTCCAGCCTAAAACATTGGCATAAATGGGTAAGGACTGTAACGGTCTAGATGACCTGTGGAAACAAATCCGTGAGGCCAACGAGGCTAACAGGGTGAGTAACCACATGAACAGCACGAGAAAAGAGAAACACGAGATCTTACCTCCTATTTAAGAATTTGAGGCAAGGTCACCAATGAACTTTGATATACATTCACAAGGGTTCGGGGCACAGCCAACCAGACTCGCTGAAAACTCTACCCTCTTACCTAGAAGAATATGAAGCCAAGTCTGAAGTGGGAGCAATCCCATCTCAAAGACTTTCTTCTAACAAAGTGATGGACTCACAAGGGTTGATTGAGTTATTGTCCACCCCGGTGGCATGCACAATCACATTAGCCGAACTCCTAAGGTTACGACCAAACATGTGGACCACAGTAGGCAAATGCCTAGAAAAATTTGGAGTGAAAGACCCCACCTCGAAGCTTAAGGAAGGGCTCAGAGAATTGGATAGGCCTCAACTAAATACTAGGCCAGTACCTTTAAACAAGGTTGGAGAGTATTGCCAGGGAGAAGATGGAAACACCACGCTACCAGTAGAATTCCAAGGAGTAGTTTCCAAAGCCATTCTTGACAGTGGAGCGGGAGTTACCATTTCCACCAAGGAAATCTGGAAAAAATGGGGAAAACCAGCTTTAAGAGCTACCAGACTGAAATTGCAATTGGCAGATGGGTTCATGGAGAAGCCTCTAGGACTCTTAGAAAAAGTGATTGTCACTTCATGCGGAATCAAGTATGAGCATACATTTGCAATAGTCGATTTCGACAAAAAGAACAATTATGAGATCATCTTGGGAAGACCATTCATGCGACAATTGAAGATGGTCCAAGATTGAGGTTACGACCACATATACCTCAGACATGGTGAGACAACAACCAAAATACACCTGAAAGACCATAGTTATAACGATGTGAACCAAACACCAGTGGAAGAGTTTGATTCGGCTACAGTCGCAGGATCGAAACTCCCAGCATGGTTAGAGCAAAAAAAAAAGCTATGGATGTGCGGAGCTTCACATTGTGGAAGCCTAAAAAGAGAGGAATGCGTCTTAGAAAGAGCTATTGAGGACAAGGAGTATATTCCAGATACCTTTTCCTGAAGATGCCTTGGAACCTCTAGAAGGGGAACACATACTAGCAAGATTGGATGTCTGTACCATTACAGATAGTCCAACAACAAAGTTTTGCGACAAGGATGGCTATGATATGCTACCCTACTACATGGTAAGCATTATACCAGGAGGAGATGAGACGATAGAACCACCAGAACAAGAAGATTTTTATAACTCCTCTGAACATCAAGAAGTTAATAATGATGCAGATAATGAGTGTTCAGACAACTCAAGAGAGTGTGGGGAGAAAGCAGAAAATATCAAGTTTTATGATTTTGCTAATCAGCACCCTAGACGCCAGGAACGCTATAGGAGAAAACGAGCAGCAAACAAAGAGAGAGAGAACCTGATGCCCAGGATAAAAGGTAAAACTCACTATCTGATGCTTGTAAAAGCAGAGGATTGTGTAAAAGATCAAATATCATGAAGATTCTCAAAAGTTCGAAGGAAAAGAACGCTAGAGGAAAAAAGACAAGTGCGAAAAGCTAAAACAGAAACAAAATCTCAAAAATCAAAAAAAGAAACAACGAAAGACCAAGAGTGGACCAAACTGGAGCGTAAACAGAAATACCAAGAACTGAAACGGTCGTTACGAGAGATATGGACTACTGAGGAAGATAGTGATGGTAAAGGGGAGAAAGAGAAGGGAAACATGAATGTACCATCGCACTATCGGAAATTCACCATCCAGGACAGAAAAATCATAATGACACCACCAGTCACAAGGAAAGAACCAACCAGGAATCTTACGATGGGCCAGAAAATGCAAAAAGGATAGACCTCACGGAACCAGGTGAAATACCTCAGCGAGTCTATATAGCAACCGATTTAGAGCCTGAAGAAGAAGAACGGCTAACACAACTTCTCAAGAAGTATAAAGATGTGTTTGCATGGTCCTAACCCGGAAAAGTGTATTTTTATGGTTAAGCAAGGCCGCATCTTAGGACACACTGTCTCAAGAAATGGCATAACCACAGACCTAAACAAAGTCAAAGTCATAGTAGACCTACCCAGGCCTACTAATGCGAAACAAGTGCAATCCTCATGGGACACTATGGGTATTATCGAAGATTCATATATATGTATGCAGTCATCACACAACCTCTGTATCGTTTGCTAGTCAATTTCAACTGGACCAAGGAGTGTGAAACTTCATTCCAAAAGCTGAAGGAAAACCTTGTATCAGCACCTGTACTTAAAGCACGGAATTGGGAAAATATATTCCATGTTCACATTGATGCTTCTACATATGCAATCGAGAGTATTCTGGCTCAACGAACAATGGATTTTCCAATTTGTTATGCAAGCCGACAGTTAAATAGTGCGGAAAAGAACTACACAATCACTAAAAGAGAGGGCTTAGGAATGATTTATGTTGTAAAGAAATTTTGGCATTATTTGCTCACAAACAAATTTGTGTTCTTCACAGATCATCAAGCTCTTTTGTATCTGGTGAATAAACCATGCAATACAGGGAGAATTGTACGCCGGTTTATTATATTGCTAGAGTTTGATTTCACAGTGGTGGTCAAAAAGGGTAAAACCCATCTACGAGCGGATCATCTTTCAAGGATACACAATGGGGAAGCTCGTGAAGGAGTAGATGATGACATACCAGATGCTTATCTTTTCAATATTGAAATGATACCCAAATGGTCTCAGGAAATTGTTAGCATTCTTTCCTTTGGAGGTAGGTTTGATAACACGGAATACAGATCCAAACTACAAACAATTCGACAAACAAAAAAGTTCCAGTTGATTGCAGGACGGCTCTATCATCTAGGATCAGACCAAATTCTACGATTATGTATAAATCCGGAGAAATTTGAGTGTTACCTAGAAGAGGCGCATGTCCAGGATTGTGCATTTCATTGTTCAACAGTGAAAACACACCAGAGACTGAAACAGTTAGGGGTTTATTGGCCAACTATGTATGCAGACACACATTCTTATGTTACCAATTGTACTATATGTAGTGCCAAACGACCAGTGGATCACGCGACATTGTTTCAGGTAAACATTGCACCTGCATGGAGTCAATATATCATTGATTTCTTAACCACCAGGACGTTTTCTGAAAACATAACAAGAGCACAGAAAAGGGCTATAGAGCTGGAGGCTCGTGACTTTCAGTTAATTGGGAACCAACTCTATAAGCGAGGAAAGGACAATCAACTTAGAATATGTGCAAGTGAAAGTGAATACCTGCTAATTCTAGAACATGCACATAGAGGAATAAGTGGAGGAAATTTTTCAGGCGATAAGACAGCAAAAATTGTCTTAACCGCAAGAATATGGTGGCCTACATTGCATATGGATGTTGAAGAGTTTGTAAAGAGTTGTGACGCATGTCAGCGCACCAAGGTGCCGATAAAGAGAGATGAGATGCCACTACGGCCAATGATGGAAGCAAGGGCATTTCCAAAATGGGGCATTGATTTTGTGGGACCTATTTCACCTCCTGCATATCGCACCCATACCCAATATATCATTGTGGCTACAGACTATCTCACAAAATGGGCAGAAGCCAAGGCAGCACAAAAAGCAGATGCACGGACCACTGCACAATTTTTGTATGAGAATGTTTTTGTACGATACGGTTTACCAATAGAAATTGTCAGTGATCGTGGAACACATTTTCTTAATGAAGTCATTGAATATTTGCTAGAGGAATTCATGGTCATACATAGGAAATCTGCTCCATATCATCCACATGCAAATGGACAAGCTGAGGCCACAAATAAAACACGATGCACGGTTCTCACTAAAATTGTGTCAAAGTCGAGAACAGATTGGGATCAGCAGCTACACTCAACACTATGGGCATACATGGTAGCTTAGAAAACATCGATCGGAACGACACCGTACAACATGGTGTTTGGCCTAAATGCTATATTACCCATAGAGTTTTTAATTCCAACTCTACGAGTTACAAAACGCTTAGAATGGAGAGGGCATGAGCTCTCTTCAAGAATAGATGACCTTGAAAAGCTAGATGAACTTCGCTTGAGAGCTGTAGCTTCGATCTATGCTAAAAAGAGAAGACAAAAAGTGTTTTTTGACAAGCATGTGCGCACGAAAGAGTTCAAAACTGGTGATTATGTACTTGTTTATACTTTGAAGCAACATGCCAAGAAACTTAAAAAGCGAGGGATGGGACCCTTTGTGATTAGTGATCTATCACAAAGCGGAGCTGTCAATCTTGCTACATTAGCAGGTAAGAAATGCCAAATTGGATTAGTGGGTGTCGATTGAAGAAATATCATCTACCACTAACACAGGATATGCTTCAACAAATCCATCAAGGAAAACAACGAATAACGGAGAAGCAAAGGGTACAAGAAGAAGCTCAAGTAGAAGCACAAGAACGCATTGCAAAAATAAGACTTCTGCGACAACAACAAAAATGTGGAGCACCATTGCGAATCAATGCCATCCGACTAACGAAGTTTGATGAAGACATAGTGGAGCCAATAATTGCGGTCAAAGTGGGTAGCAATCAAGTTGAATCGACGGCATTGCTTGATTCTGGAGCTCAAGAAAATTTGATATCTTACAGATTATACAAACAGCTCAAGTCCAAGGGTCAACTTCATCCTACTCCACAAGTGCTGGAAAGTAGTACATCACACTCGTTGAAAACATTGGGATGGACTATATTGCATGTACAAGTACATCAATATATTTACCCACACAAATTTTATGTAGTCGAGGATGAAAGCATGCAACACCCCATGTTATTGGGACAACCTTGGCAAAAAGAGTACAATGTGCAGATAGATTGGAATGTGAATGCAGTCAGAATTTAGCATGCACAAGAAAAACAGGTAATAGCCTTTTCTCAGCAACCCCGGAATAATAAGATGCCAGCAATGCAATCACTGGAAAAAGAGCCAAAAGCAAGGGTGCCACCAAAGAACAGCATGATACCCAAGGCTAACAAACAGGTAAAATCCAACAATGTTCAGCATAGGTATGAAAAGTCACCAACTGCTGTAAAAAAATCGAGGTTACCAACACAAAAGAAACAAGTATGGCTACGGAAGGACAGAAATGACATGGCAGGCATACACAAAAACGGAGGAAGTCAACATAAGCCGATAGTACAACCAAACACCAAGGGCATAAAACAGATATGGATCCCAAAGAAAATGCTCAGCAATAACTCAAATGTGACTCGCATTTGGATACCGAAACAAAAGCAAAAGGAACTCCCTTCAGTACAAGCAACATCAGAAGGCAGACAACTGCATTAGCAACCGGCAAACCGACTTATGTAGATGCCAATAAGCAACAAAACAATGGCAACCAAGTAAGTAGCAAGAAACCTACAAAAACCAGCAAAAACAAGATACCAATGGAAAGCAAAAGAGATAAGGTCAACGGCCAATTTCGCCAAGCCAATTCTCTCCAAAGAGATAACTATGGCCATATCAACAGTAGCGGCAAAGAAAGCGACTTTTGCAAGAAAGACAATCAAAAAAAGAGCACTAGAGTTACAGCTGTTACTTGCAAAGAAAACAAGAAACCTCGACGGCAAATGCCAATAAGCATCTTGCTTATACCCTTCTCTTGCACAGTATTAATTTTTCCATGCATTGACCGAGTATGCATAAAATAGGGCCACATTACACGGCCAAGCATTAGCACAATTTTTTCAACCTATGCACGGCACATACTCCGAGGTGATACCTTGTCGTCAGGGAGGACTCCGGCTAGGACGGGGGGAGGCATTCTCAAATGCGGACCCAATGGCAGAAAGAGCAAAAAAGGGCATGTTTTTTTCGACTATTTTTAAGGGTTGTTGTTTGATTGCAAAATTTTCTGGACTAACCCAAGTACATATGCCCTTATACAGCATGAATCTACAGGTATATGGGGCCAAATGCCAAATCAAGCCCCTAGGTGTGTGTATATAAGTAGAAATAGCCATTTTTCGGGCAAAATATTGGTAAAACGGAGAAATCCGGCCATAGAAATTACATGTGAGTGTATATAATATTTTGTGGTGATGTTTTTGATTTATTATGATTTTTGGGGATTTTTTGGGTTTGATTTGCTATTTTCCTTTTAATTTTTCTAATTTTCGACAAGAAAAACTTCAAAAATACAAAAAGCAGGTGAAAAACGGTCCTAATGAAAAACAAAAAATATGGGGATGATCAGTGACTATAGGACAACCTATGGTCCACTGGAGCGAAGAGCGTGTTTTTGCCAGATTTTGACCGAAATGCCAAATCTCTGGTAAACAGGGCAAATGGAGTCCAAATCAAGAAATTTTTGAGCCTAAACCGCATCTCGCAAGAAGTTGGGAGCACATGTCAAATTTCATGAAAAGTGGTTCGGGGACCCCCATTATAAGAATTTTTCACTTCATTTTTAGCTCATTTTCACTATTGTCCTTTCAGAGAGAGCTTCTACCACCTAGAGCGAGCGGAACTTCCAGCAGCTTCTACGACATGCACGACTACCCGACGGGCTTCAGACATGAGAGGTAGACTCACCACCTTGAGCTTTTCGCGCATGTATGTCGTTTTGTCGTGAAAACGAGCGTAGGGTTCACACACAAAGCGGGCAGTAGAGACCTACAAGTAGAAGAGACCACCTAACGCCTAACCCAAAAGCAACGAGACTTCATCGGCAGCTTACCCTAGCATAGGAGACCAGTCTTGGATGTCCAAAGGCAGTAGAAAACCATCGGGAAAAACCCTAATTCCTAGAATCCCGCAAGAGGCCACCAAATGGGAAATCGGCGGAAAGGTGCCCAAATGCTACCAAAATTCATGGGTAGGACGAGTCTTTGAAGCCCACATGACCAAAAGGTGACCAGAAGCGGCACTAAACTTCAGAAATGGCATCAGACACACAAAGCATCAAATAGCTCTCGTGGCTAAACCGCATGTCCGTTTTTGCCACCAAACTTCACAAGCGGCTTTCGTAGACCATCAACAACCAAGTCCTATGGTGGTAGACCACCACAAGTCATCGAAGACATGTAAACGCAACCATGGGTGCTTCTAGAGCGACAAACTGCCAAATGGAGCTCCAGTGAAGCCAAAGTCGACAAAAACCATACGGCAAGGATCCCCAAGGGATCGGGAAGCTATGGAGACCAACATCAAGAAATTTCATCGCCGAAAAGCACTCCAAAAGTCAAAAAAACGGCTCGGAGGCTCTGAAATCCATACAGGGAGTTATTTTCTATCCATTTGACTTTTTTTGTTGAAATTAGGCTTAAAAGGGACTCAAGGGGACTAAGGGCAGGCACTAGTGACAGTTTCCATGAAAAAATCATTAGGAGACATCCTACGCGTAGGATGTCTCAAGGGCATTTCTGGACACAGAACCCAACATTTTTCATCACACACATTTTTGAATAGCCTTTACATGCTACCCACCAAGTTTCATCACATTGGGACCAACATTGGCCTCATATGCATGAAAAAACGCAAAGTTAGGGCATAGAGGCAATAATGGGCCATGGACCTACCAAATCTTGTCCAAATCACATGAAACTTGCACAACACATTCATGAGCACATAGCCAACCAACCTGTGTGGTCACTTGCAAGAAATGATGAAGTAGACATCCTAATTTGACATTTTTGGCCTACAAACGGTGTTTGTCCATTCCAGATCTTTTCTTATCATCTTCAAGAGCTCATATATCAAGTTTGAAGCCATTCTAAGTAATTTTGACCCCCAACAAGATACACTTTTTGAGCCCAAAAACACTACCCAGGGTCTTACCAACATCAATTCTTGTCCAAATCAAAATCCAAGAGCATGGCCATGTTCCACATGCCAAGGATTACCCACAGAACAAATCCAAAGCCATTTTGTTGAAATAGACATCCTACCCGTAGGATGTCTCCACCATGTTTTTGACCTTCTGTGCAAAGAATGACATCATGGGAGCCATTACCATGGTGCAAGGAGCCCATATAGCAATTTTCAACCCATTTGGACATCAACTGCTACCAGTTGTGGACTTTCTACCCAAATTGTGACCTGAAGCCTGAATCAGCCCAAAAATCCACTTTTTGATGCCCAAATCCAAATCCAAGCACATAGCCATGTTGTACAGCCCAAGGACCACCAGCATGTCAAGTATCACCCAAATCTAATGAAAAGGACATCCTACACGTAGGATGTCTAACTGAAATATTTTTCCCACAATTGCATTGTGAGCACATGCACAGTTTCACAAGTTCCTTTTAAACTTTATTTTCAATTTTCAAGTCATTTGGATAGTTAAAACTCAGTTTCTCAGCTGATATAGAAAAAACGCTAACTTCGGACTACTGAGTGCAACAGGATCTATGGCAGCCGCAAAGTCACCGGCAAAGAAGAAGAGGATGACCATAAAAGATTACCTAGAAGAGGTAGAGCCCTTCGTCATACCAGAAGGAACTCTAAAGCCAACAAGCACATGGATCCAAGAACATCTGCTAGAGTCAAATGATCTAAAGATTTACCAAGGCGTGTTCAAAGACACCGAAGGAAACATGATAGAGCTACCAATGCTACAGCGAGAACTCAATGAGTTTGTCAGAAGCAAGATGGCAGAGTATCTGGAGAAGATTGATCTCCACAATTATTTTGAAGCGGTGCCAGCAGGTATTGACATCAAAAGACTATGGGAATTTGTGACAACAATAAAAGAAGATAGAGTGGCCCAAGTTACAGATCTGCAGGGCAAGCCAGGCACTGAGATTCTAATCACAGAAAGAGTAGTGGCAGCTACACTAGACCTCTCCAACAAAGGGGATAGTGTAACCAAAAGAAGAGACGGAGTAAAGATGTACACCGAAAAGAAAGGCAACTATACCTTTGAGGAAATTCTCGAGTGCAGAGAAGTGCAGCGTGTTGCCCCAGACGAGAGCTATACCTACATTGTGCGCATACGGTCCGGTTTTGCGAGCTCCATCTACGAGCTTCAACTGGTGATTCGGTGAGCATACGTTGTTCGATTTTGCATTGCAGCATATCCACGCGTTCACATTGAGTAGAGCTACACATTAGGCACTTTAGATTTTGGAAAAGAAGACCTGCAAATTTTGGCGAGACATCCTACATGAGTTTGCACCGGGTGTTTTGGGTTGGGGTTTTGGTTCATAGACCTTAGGGAGAGCGACCTATTGGTGTTAGTAGGGTCTCCTTCAAGTTCTGTGGTGTTTCGAGATTATTTGATGGATGTTCGACTCTAGAAAGTATTGTAGGAAGTTTACTCTTATGCACTCCTGAAGGCTGTGACTTAGACATTGGTTAGAGACCTCTGTAGAAATTAGTTAGGAGTCGGTTGAGTGTAGGTTGACACCCTATGCTTGCTTCCACGCACCTGCGGGTCGAGCTTCGTCCTTAGCTAAAAAATCTTGTTAGGTGAGTTCTCGCTGTGCTGACGTCCGTTGCGGCGTATCCATCCAACAATGTCTTGAGAAAATGGGAATCAAAAACCTTGTTGAGACAATAGGTCAGGAAGTGGAGGATTTGAACAAACTCAAAAAGGATGCTCAATCAGTTCCCATAAACAAAGTGGGTGATTATTGTGAATGAGAAGATGGAAACACATCTTTAGAATATCAAAGAACAAAAACCGTAGCTATTCTAGACAGTGCTGCGGATGTTGCCATACCCACCAAAGGAATTTGGGAAAAATGGACAAAAGCTACTCTTAGAAAAACATGAATGAAATTATAGCTTGATGATGGCCATATTGAGAAACATATTGGAGTTCTTGAGCATATAGTGATAACTTCTTATGGAATTGAGTATGAGCATACATTTACAGTAGTAGATTTTGGTACCAACAATAACTGTGATGTTATTTTAGGAAGACCATTCATGAATAAGTTAAAAATGGTTCAAGATTGGGGCTATATGACTATATCTACTTGTGCCACATGGATACCATTATCGCATCAACTTGAGGGATCAGAGTTACAAAGATGTGCGTAAGACCCCGGTAGAATAATTTGATTCAGCTACAACTACAAAATCTGGAATACCAGCATGGTTGAATTCTAAATCTCATCTATGGATGTGTGGAGCTTCTAGATGTGAAAGACTTACAAAAGAGGAGTGTAAAGGGAACAAGTCGTTTGAAGATTTTGATTATATACATGAACCTTTCCCATAAGAAAGAATGGAACCCCTAGAGTGGACTCAAATTTTGGCCACCTTTGATGTCAATGTCAATGAGATCACCCAAAAAACAATTGTGACGAGAATGGTCTATACTCGATTTGATTTTGCATGCTAACAAGATTCAAGAACAAGACAATTATGAAGGGAAAATGAAGGATGATATAACACGAGAGCTAGAGATTAGTGTGCAATGTTTACATATCCAAGATGAGATTTTTTTTCAAAAGGGACACATGAAAAACAAATGCCCAATTGGATTAGTGGCTATAGATTAAAAAATTATTGCTTGCCATTAACTCAAGAATTTCTTGAAAGGGTACATGCACTAAAAATAGAAAGGACAAGCATGACAAAATTCTTCAACAAAAACATAAGGAAGCCAAAGAACAAGTCGTGCAAAGAGGAAACAAATGTTGGAGGACTTCAAGAAGCATCGGATTTACAAGCTAACAAGCATAGAGGAGGATGAAAAAGTTTAGATCCTTACATTTCTACAAAGCTAGGAGCCAACATGCTACCTATTCATGCACTAGTAGATTTTGGTGTGCATTTGAATACAATTTGTTGGGATCTATGTCAAAAAATGCTACAATTGGTCCCACAACCATGGAAAAGGGTGTTCACAAGATTCAATGGGACTATCAGTATTTCCCTAGGTTACTTGGAGCTCATGCTACAAATTAAAGGATTAACATGTCCCTATAACTTCTTCATACTACCTCCAAAATCCCTTGATAATCAACTAATACTAGGTACACCATGGCAACATAAATACAAGGCGTTTATACATTGGGTAGAAAATCAAGTGTACTTTATAGCAAAACATCAAGTACGACAAATCACATTTGCTTCCAAGAAAGATACTAGGTATCTCTTCAAGCATGATGAGAAAAGCACCAAAGAGTCAACCAATAGCTTCAACACAACAAACCCACAACAAAATGTTGCAACTATCATGTCAAAAATTATCCCTATAGAATCTACTGATAGTCGTAACTATGTATCTGTAGCTAATTTTCTCCCTTCAATACAAGTGTTTCATACAGAGCGACCTATTAAAAATTCTATGTCAGCAATTGAAGACTCAAGAGCATCGAAACAAACCACTCAAGTCAATCATCCTAAACAAATTTGGGTACCAAAGAAGAGACATGCCTAGGTCACACCAACACGGCACCAAACACCCTCAAAGCAACAAAAATGGATACCAAAGGATACCGCAAGAATTGATGCAAGCTTCATTTGGGTGCCAAAGGCCCAACTGCAAAGTTTATCACAACAAGGTCGAAGTCAACCATGGATTTCACTCATCCCTACAAAGGAAAGATGAGTAAGCTTGATCCACTACCAGTCATCCATACTCCAAAGGTCAAGAAAACACAAGTAGTCAGACACAATGACATGGGTACCTAAGAAATTTCTTACTACTCAAAAAACAACACACAGACTCTGAATTCTAAAACAAAAAATTCTAATTCATCCCATGGAGAGAACAATCCATGAAATTTCTTCAAAGACACCACAACACTTACCAAAGTTAGAACCCACTATACTTGTGTGGAGTCTAAACTTATGACAAAAATTCAAGGCAAGAAGAGAGTTCAACCTTCATTGATTTAAAAGCACGTTACCAACTTACAATGCTTGTTACATGGTATGTGCTCATTAACACAAGACTAGGTCAACCTCATCATTAAATGCCCATAATCACTTGCCTTAAGACCCACATCTTGCACAGCATTCATTATTCCATGCATTGGTTGAGTATGCATACATAGGGCCACATTACAAGGCCTTGCATAAGGCACTCCTTTGATTCCCATGCACGGAATGACCTTGACGACTCATTTCATTTAGGAGGGGGGGATGCATTCTGAATGCAAACCTATTGATCATATGAGAAAAGGGGCATTGTTTTGTTTATTTTTGTGCTATAACTTGCATTTGATTTCTTTTTTTCACAAAATTTTGAATTTATGCCCTGAGAAGATGCGGTATATCAAGAGTAAGGTACAAACATCATATATGGGCCCTTAGGTGTGAGTACTCATGTACATAATAGTTCTTTTCACTAAGAATACTCAAAAAAAGTGGAGTGATCCAACAAAAAAACAGAAAAAAGCACCCAAAAAATTGCAAGAAAAGGAAGATACAAATACGAAGAGTCTATGAAGTGACAAAAACTTTTGAAAGTCTAATTGGAGGTCGTTTGGTCAAAATTCAAAATGGGCATAACTCAACAAGATGATAACCAACCTTTACTGCAAATTAAGGTTACCAAAGCTACCAAATTCTATGAAGGAGTCTCACCAAAAACTCTACATGCAAAGCAATGCAAGCAAACAGGCTGCTGGACAGCAAAAGCATCAAAATCTCTAAAAAGTCATCCAAATGACGTTGGAATGGGGTCACACTTCATTAACAGCTTCTATATGGCTACTACATCATGTCTTCAACCTCTAGTCCAAGACAATAGTCAGATCTTCATTCAAATGACAAATTGCTAATAACATTCTTTTTTCACCTTGCCAAAAGCTTGAAATTCAAAAAAATATTGTATGGGAAGCTACATTTATGGTACAGATGGTTCAGTACCTTTAAAACATCATGGGGAACATGCTCACGAAGCTGAAAGTCAATCAAAGTTGAAATATTCCATCTGAGAAAAAATATCACGATTTTTTCCACAGAGGATGATCACATGACCAACAAGGTTTTCAACCCGATACCATTTTGGCTAGAGTTGATACTCTTGTAAGGTCTAAATCCGAAAATCTCACATCTAATGTGAATAGAGTCAAAAAAAGCTTGCGGGAGAGCTGATGCCAAAAACCCTAGTTCAAGCCAAACCACTTGAGCTAGATTTCACTAATTTTGTAGTAGAGCCTATTCTTACAGTGTACATCAAGCCCATGAGGTCCAAATCCCCCAAAAGTTGCTATCCATCATAGTTAGGAAAAAATCGTGATTTTTTCCTTATGTTGCATGAATAAAAAAATTCAAGTTTTTGTGCATTCTACATGAATCATATAGTCATTTTAAGACAACCAAAGAATCAACAAGCTAAATGGATGCATGGAGGCATGGAAAATGTAAGAATAGCTTTGAAAATTTGATGAAACCGCTCTTGTGATGTGATGGTTATACATGAGCTATGTAGAATGACACAAAAGGAATGCCCAAGAAGTGGAGCCACAAGCAAAAAGCTGAGCAGCTACCAGTCTTCCCTATCCTCAAGGAGACAGAGAGATCTTGGTAGAAGACTCTAGAATTTCAAAGCTTAACTCATGTCAGAGATGACATGAAGTAGGAGGGGGAGTGCTGGAAGATTCCAACAATAGATGCTTGGTCCAAAAAAAAAGATGCTCAAGAGGTTTCTTGAGCCCTTGTAAACAAAAATTTGAATGTTATTTTCTTGTCAAAAACCATCAGATCCTTGTTCACTTTTTATTTATCCAGAATTCATGGCTAAGAGCTTCAAGTTGTATCATAAGTTAGACAATTTTCAAATATAGATCACTCACTCCTGAAGCAGTTTTAGGCCTTGTACATGAGGCCCCTAGTCAAAGTATAAAAGGAATTTTTGTAAGGTTTTAAACAATTAGTTTTATTATTCAAAAGTAAGGAAATAAGGTTTTCTATGTATGTTGTGAGCACCCTGCACCCTCTTGCTTTCAAGATTTCATCTCCTTGCATCGCACCACACATCAATTACCATATTGACAAGTTGAGAGCATCAGCACATTATCCTCAAGGAGGTCTACATGTGGATATCTACATTGCAAGCATTCATGAGATCTGAGCATTGACTCTTATGACCTTTTAGACGATATATCTCACTATCCAAACGTTGTTTTGAAATTCCATCAATTGCATTAGATTCCCAGCGCATAGAAGCACCTAGTAGATGTGTCCAACATTAGATTTAGTGACCTACAATTTTGCTACTAGAAAAATTGTGTTTTTTTCAATGTACATATTTTAGGTTTTCTAGTTTATAAGTGCTTTTGACCTAGAAAGGATTGTGCATGCCAAGTTTTGTGTTGATCGGAGTTGATTTGCTATTGGTTTTGCATGTGGACGTGTGATTGGATCAAAGAGATACAAATCACATTTTTCATAGTTAGAGAGTTCATAGACTATTTTCATGGAGTGTATTGTGTTCAAACAAGATATTAACAACCTCTTGGAATGCCTCCATGCCCTAGTTGAGTAATTTATTCCCTAGGATTGACATTTTACTCTTGGGACCATCTTTTTGTGAGATGTGACAAATGTTGTAAAAAGACCCCTTAGATAGTCTCTCTCATACACACATATCTGCACACATGATCTTTCAATTGGTAATGGAGCCAAGTTAGATCAATGGTGAGCTTCTTGATTTCAAGGGGCAGTAGCATTGATGGCATTGTGTACATGCAGATTGCAATGTAAGAGCAACTCATATTGAAGAGCAAATCTTAGGAATGTCTTTTTAGCTTATGTAGAGCTTAAAACAATAAAGAATTTACTAATTTTTACAAAAGAGAAACAGGAGTAGAAATTTCTATAGCTTGTTTTTTGTTGTTTTTGGGATCCAAAGCACATATTTTGGCATATCTATGTCCTAAAAAGTCAAATAGATATGATCCAAGAGTCTAGATTAGTGTTTTGACATGTTCTATGTACAATGGGATATCAAAATTTTGAAATTTTGATTAGAATTACAACAAAAATAGTAGGTTTGTTATGCACTTTTGGACCAAAAAAGCGTTGTTTTTTTCATATCTCTCACATATGAATTCACATCTATATGATTTGGTAGTCTATCCAAGGGTTTTGGCACATTCCAAATGTTATTGTGATATCAATATTCTAAAATTATGATCAAAATTAGAGCAAGTACATGTGTAGCAGATCTGAGGTATAGAAGCTTTGATAGGTGGACTTCTACAATACAAAGCATTGTGTAGTTTGGGTTTGTAGACATGTATATCACATTGTGGTCCTCTTTAAGATCTCATTTAGCTTTGCATTTCTTGATGTGGTTGTGTGATATTTTCATGGCTATAGTAGCTGGCATGCAGATAGGTGTGCATTTCTAGATACTTTAATGTGAGAGATTGGTTGCTCTCAATAAAGCTTTGAGTTGATTTGGCACACATAGACTGGCCATAGATTTGACATTTTATTTTTGGCCGACAAAACATTTTGATTGAGATTTATGTGTGTACATTTCCCAGATCTATGCTCACATGATTGTGTCGATTTTTAGAGAGATTTGTGCATGGAGTTGTACGATGTTATTATCATGTACAAAATATGCGGATACATGTGAGCTTGTTATAGCTTGAATTTCATATATTGGTAGGTGTCTAGGTCAGATATCTAGAGTTATGTGGAGAAAAGCAACTCATGAAGGAGTGAGCTCCTTGCCATAGCTTTGGCGGTTTATATATACCCATTGTTGATTTGTGATTGAAATGGTTTTTCTTGAAAGGTTTATGTATTTTTCTTTACTATCCACAATTTTATGTTGCCTCTCTTTGTAAGTTTTGGAGATCCATATGGTCAGGTTTGGCAAGATGTATGATATCATGTGGATGAGAGACTGAGTCTCTATTTACATGCATACCCGAGTTGGATTCATTATTGCTTTTAGGCATTTTTGGGTTTTCAATTTATGGCTAAGTTTATTTGAGATTTTATGGCTAAGTTTATTTGAGATTTCTCTTAAATTACAAGACAACTCTAATGGATTTTTTCTAGGTTCTCGCCATAGTTTATATGTATTCATGGTTTACTATCTAATGCTATAGTGGTCAGTTTACTCCCATTTTGATAGTAGTGATCAAGTTTTGACTCTCACTTTGATAGATTTTTTTCACTTTTGGACATGGTTTTTTGTTAATGTATCCACCCTTGTAGGAGTGATATTTTTGTATGCTCATTGTGGATTCAAGTAACAAGTAGTCACAGGTTATAATTTCTACATGCTTACAATAAATTTATGCAAATGTCTTATTTCACAGCACTATTTGTGGGATGAGTGGTTAGCACTATATTTTCTATCTATTTATGCATGTGATCATGCATTTTATGCTCAATTGAGAGGTATTTATCCTAGTCTTGAGTCTTAGCTACTCGTTGTGCTTATGTTACTCTTGGCTATGCATGGTTTTTTATTGATTATGTTAGAGGTTGGACACTATTTTTTGTATAGTTTCTTTGGTAGAGCTATGCTGAGCTACAAGTTTTGTATGTGTTGATCATGGTCATGATTGTGTAGTGCTTGAGGTAGTCTTCCACTTTTGCATCTCTGATGTGTATTATAGTTGAGACATTGATTGAAATTTGATCAATTTACAGGGAGACTTTGTCGATTTTCTCGAAGGATTTCTCACCATAGTGTTGGTGTTATCGCCCTAAATTTTTTATGCATATGCAAACTTTGACTTCTTAACATTTTTTTAGTAGATGTGTGATGTTTCAAAGTTTGTAGAGATAACTCATGAGAGAGAGAGAGAGAGAGAGAGAGAGAGAGAGAGAGAGAGAGAGATTTCATTCATGCTAATACTTAAGGTGATTGTATTGTATTCACACAGGGTAGATTAGAAATCATTGCTTTCAAAATATGAGGCATGTATGCAAGATGTAGAGATGGTTTTGATGCATGCTAAAGAGATGGATGATGGTGCTATCATGTTTACCTCTAATGTTTCTCTTGTTTATATGTCGTGCTTGGATGCTAGATGAGGGTGCAGTTTTCCATGTCACACCATGTGATGAGTGGTTTAGTACTTTTTCTAGTGGGAGTCTTGGTTGAGTGCACTTGGCCAATGGTTCAACGTCAAACATTGTAGGAGTAAGAGATGTATGTATGTCATTGCCTTGTGGTGCATCGTATACACTTTGGCGTGTGCATTTTGTTACTTAAATGAAGCAAAGTTATTTCAATGAGATAGCTACCAGACTATGGATGTTAGATACTGCTTCAAGAATAGTCTTTACAAATGCATTGCAAGTAATTAGTGATTTTGCAGGGATCTTGGAGTGGCTTGGTCTCTCCATTGCATGTATTTGAGGTATAAGATGGTTCGGTCTTAGTCTAGTTGTAGGCATGTCAGTGAGAGATGAAAGGAGTCACCTTTGCGGATATCTAGATTGTTGTGCATGGCATGTTTGTACTACTCCTTTGGTACATGGACATATGCATGGATCCCAAAAATCCAAAAGTAGGAGATGTCAGACTTCTTACCGAAGTCTACCCATAAAGACTTTGACAAGTCTTGATGCTCAAGCATGGAATTTCTACCATTGTCCTATTCTTCCACTCCACAACTCCATTCTGTGAAGGCGATCCACTATTTGCAAGCTTATGCTTGATGCCATTGTCTGCACAAAATCAAATGAAAGCATTGGAGGTAAATTCCTTGCCTTCAACACTCGATTTCTTTCTTTCTCCACAAGAGAATGTCAATTCTTAAAGAGGCCAAATGCCTTGTACTTGTGTTGTAGAAAGTATACCCAAGTAAAGCCGTTGAAATCATCCACCAGCAACATGAAATAGAGATCCTTGCAGAGGGACAAGGCCCGCATAGGTCGAAAGGTTGGTGTGAACTAACTCCAATATGACAATGGCTCACTGTTGTGTAGCAAGCCTTTGAATAGATTCTTGATGTTTCTTCCCATGAGTGAAAGCATTTCCCATGCTTACTCTCAACATCTGGTAAGCTTGTAAGCATCTTCTCATGAAAAGCAAGCCAGAGAGAATCATTATTCAAATGACCATAGGTATAATGCCAATGTTGAAGCAAAGGAGCCCAATCATGCCTATCGGAATGGGCCAACAAAACCACTTTCCCTCCCTTGTTTATTATTTCCGGTGTTGTAAATCATGAACTCAAAAGAGTTTGATTATTTCCGAACCATTTTTGTACTTAATGAAGAGGCTAGATGCCAAAGCCCATCACATTTTGGAGATACTTAACCCTTTCTAGCCAAAAAAAACCTAATTTCCCATAAGACAAAATTTGTAATTGTTAAAGGGTTGTTTTTACTTTAGAGCTTACATAATGAAGAGTACGGCTAAGCTTGCGTGCTCGCTCCTCCTTGTACAGAAAAGCATTGCTAATGAAACTTCATGTGTTTCTTCCTCATGCTCTTGGCATCATGTACATGTTCAATGTGCTATGTTTGAGAGAGAGAGAGAGAGAGAGAGAGAGAGAGAGAGAGAGAGAGAGAGAGAGAGAGAGAGAGAGAGAGAGATAGTGTGTGTGTGTGTGTGCGTGCACGCGCACGCGTGCGTGCATGTGCATGTGCATGTGCGTGTGCGATGCAATGAGCAGTTTTAGCTCTAGGTTGCCTAGTATGTTAAGTGCTTGTTTTGTGTTGTTAATGGTGTCTTAAGTGAAATTAAGAATGAACAAAGGTAAGTAGGCTTTAGGAGGAGCCAAACAACCCCTCATTCGTCATTTTTTTGTGAATTTGAGAGGTGGAAACAATTGCGGTTGCTATTCTACCCAACTGTGACTTTTGAAGGTTTTAGTGTTGGGAACCTATTGCCTATAGCCTAAAGACCCCCAATCTCAAGTTTCATGTAATTTGGAGTTCATTTGACCCCTTTTGAAGGTTTTAGTGTTGGTGGGAACCTATTTCCTATAGCCTAGAGACTCCCAATCTCAAGTTTCATGTAATTTGGAGTTCATTTGACCCCTATACAACCATTTGAGTGTTAGTTAGACCGCACTTGAGACTTAGGCATTTCAAGGTTTTAGTGTTGGGAACCTATTGCCTATAGCCTAAAGACCCCCAATCTCAAGTTTCATGTAATTTGGAGTTCATTTGACCCCTTTTGAAGGTTTTAGTGTTGGTGGGAACCTATTTCCTATAGCCTAGAGACTCCCAATCTCAAGTTTCATGTAATTTGGAGTTCATTTGACCCCTATACAACCATTTGAGTGTTAGTTAGACCGCACTTGAGACTTAGGCATTTCCCACTTAGTTGCTTCCTTGCTTGAGAGTGACACCTCTCTCCTGAATGCTTTTTCGTCGTTGCATTTGACATTTTCATGCATTAGCTGGGTCGGCTATGTCCTGAGATTGACATATTTATGTTGGTTTGAGTTCTCGCTAGGCTGCATCATCCGATCATGGTGATATGCTAACATCCAAATATCACCTATAGGTATTCTTGTCACTAAAGAAAGAGCATGGAGCCTATAGAGTCCATTCTCCACTGAGCCCCCTCTGACCTCTTTCTCCGATTTCCGATCCCAAATAGATATCGCATCCTCTATAAAATCACCTCCATGCAAAGCTTGCACACCTCATGCATAGACATAAGATGAAATCCCAGATTTGGAGCATAAAGTACATGGGAGATATGTGTATCACCTCTTCCATCAAGGATAAACTCCATAGATCCCTTGCTATGAATAGGAATTTCATATTTGTTGCCAATGAAGATGGTACCATAGTGTCATTGCATGTTGGACAAAAGATCCTACAAAGGTGTCATGTGCCGTGAAGCACCACTATCCAAAATCCAATCACGATCATCTCGACTTGCAAGATTCAACTCAACCTCCAACGCTTTTGGAGAGTCCTTGAGGGAAGAATCTCCAAATGAATAAAGGCCAGTGACTACACCACTGTCACCAAAGAATTTGAATCATTTCCAACTCGCTTTGGATGCTTCCTCCAATAATGTCCCTTCTCACAGCAATTGTTGCAATGCAGTTCCACCTTCAAGGCTTCCCGCTCAGCATCACATCACTCTTCTTGTCTTTGATGTTGTTGCTTTTCTTCTTACCCTTTGGCTTCTTGTTGTTATTGGAAGAACCAATCAAGGCTTTGGAGCATGATTTCATCCCCGTATTGAACAGCTCCTCTTGGTCCAGTACCATTGGAACAATCTCATCCCAAGCAATAGTATTCAACTAGCCATTTGTAATCAATGAAGAATAGAAGTTGGTGTACCAAGAAAGTGATTGGTCCAAAAGCAAGATGGCCATATCCTCTCAACTGATAATCTTTCCCATATCCTCTGAATTGATAAGATTTCCCATATCCTCTAAATTGATAAGCTTTCCCATATGAAGTATCTCTTGTTGAAGCTCCTGCATCTTGTTGATGCGATCCCGCATGGAAGAGTTTTTTGCATCCAAGGTCATCAACTACACCTTGAGGGCTATCTACTCCATTGGAGAAACTTGATCATAAAATGAAAAAAGCCGATCCCAAATCAAATTTGCATCTTTCATCAATCGTATGTGGCTAATAATTGATGGTGTATTGTTGAGGATAATGAAATATAGCAGATTTGAGCATCAACATGCTTCCATAACTTTGCTCCCGTAGGGTCCTTTGGCTTTTGAAAGTTGCTCAAGAAAAAACCTCCAAGCTTGTAAGAGTCAAAGACCAAATCCAACGGAAAAGTAGGAAGGGTAGGTCTCTTGATTGGTTGATCACCTATGCTCGAGTAGAAATGGGACCAATCTCCCCACTCCTTTTGATGGGTTGTTCACCAACTTTGTCAATTGTACCCTCATTGCGTACTTCATCATCACTTTTCAAAATTATCACTCCTCTCCATGGTGTTGGAGATCTTGGGCATGTGACAAGACTAGGTCAAGGTAGAAGTGAGAAAATTTAAAAATCTACCCACTACAGCTGAAATTAGTCCCAAATGAATGAAAAACGTAGAAAATTTTGCAAACCACCTCTTTTTGTTCCAAAACATCAGTATCAAAAACCCACACAAATCACCGATTCGATTAAAGAGCATGCCATGGATCTGATACCATGTCAAAGGTGCAGCAGAAAAGGGGGAATTGGGTGATGAACTTGTCTGCAACCGTGAGCAAACCTCCTCTCTGTAATGGGCAGCCAATAGAATTGAAATATATCATGATGGATCTCCTTGTACTCATGATGCTCCTAGCATGTACCACCCACCGAATGAGCACGGGAACTCACCACAAGCAATGCCACATTGAGAGAGTGTGCACATGGAAAGGGAAAGGGGAGCGCTAGAAATGAAGAGGGAGATTCCTAGAGAAAATGCTAGAGAAAGAGAGAGATACAGAGATTGATGGTGGATAGAAAATGCTAGAGAGAGGTGGCATCGCACACAAAACACTAGCAAGAGAAAAATGCTAGAGAGAGAGAGAGAGAATGCCCAAATGATGAAGCTCTACAATGATCACAAAACGTGCCAAAAGTACAAGGGGAGGGGTGCATATATAGGCAATTTCCAAAATTTCTCTACTTATTACACAACCCCACGATCGTGATAAATGGCTAATAAATACAAATATACATGTAAACTCGCTAAAAGTGACCTTACACACATATTTAGTAGCAAAATTGTAGAGCACTCGAGACTTTGACCCCAAGAAACACTATGAATGGGGATCCCACCTCATGCGAGTCTATTAGGTGAGCAACATTGTAGAGTGGATCGCCAAGAACACGTACTTCTACCTCAGATACATCCGAGCACAGCCACAAAACAGCCCTCACTCCCTAATCTGCTCCTGGGAGATACTGGAGCTACCACCGGACAGGAATCAGAACTCTAACAAGCTCTTCCCATGACATTGTTACCGTCTCACTGTTTTGCGGATATCCACTATGGCCTTGCTGGGTGCCCTGCTACTAGTGAAGTCCACCAACTCATTTAAAACATATTGCATGTATAGCCTCTTTGCAAACCACAGTGGGCAATCCATGTGGTCCAATGTGGTGTCTGTGCAAGTAATGTAAATTGTCTTTGCATGCATACGAATCTCTGAAAGAATGAATTTATCCAACTTCAATTTTTCCTTGTGAATGGGGATGTTGGACACACCAAGACATCCTTTTTGAATCATATATGTGGACACATCTTTTTTTAATGTCATTCCATTGCTTGCCATTAGCGGGTGTCCACTCAAAAGTCCGTGCAACAGCCTTGTTTGTCATTCAGACAAGTCGCATCTGCAAATAGCTGTAGGCAATTGTACACCTTTTTGGTTTTTTTTCATTTGCCCATGCTTGACAAGAGCACAGTTTACAATGTCTTAAAAAGGACATTCATCACACTTAAGTTTAAGCAAAAGAAAATTACGCACACCACATATGACACCACTACTTGGTAATGAAGTACAAGAAGAATAAATTGACACCAAGACCATATGAAACCATTGCTTGGTAATTAAGCACAACAATAATAAATTGACACCAAGAGCACAAACACCATGTTGGGTTTACATCATTCACTAAATTCCTCACCTCACACTATGATCGTCGTTAACTATAAAAGCATCACTTGAATCAATTTATGATTGCACCACACCACTTTTGGTATTGAATTACTTTGCACTGTAAGTATTCATTTTTGATAGTTCACTTGTGCAGATGCTTTACAAGATTCTTATTAGACTTTTGCCAATACTTGGAGACTTATGACCCAAGGAAATCCTGATACGGTTGTCAAGTTTGATGCATTATGCACATTGCTATTGCAAGAGCCACTTTCAAGAAAGAACATGGATAGAAAGCGTGCAATTGAACATGCCTTTCTTATTGCTCAAAGGAAAGGTGGTAACAGCAATGTAGCCACTTCTCATGGTTCTTCAGCAAGTGGAAAATCACAAAAGAGATTGTGATGCTGATGTACATGTCGAGTGGGAATTTAGTACAAAGTGCACTTATGATCGTTCTATCCATGATATTGCATTAAATAGCCACAATTACCCCAAGTTAAGTTGAATGATCTCTAGATGTTCAATTAAGAAGTTTTTTGAAGAAGTTCCTCAAATATACAATGGGGACTGCGTTTATGAGCTGGACACTGTGCCAAATGGCATTCCCAAAATGTTGGGAATGGATTAGAAGTATAATGGCCATTGTTGGGTTAATCTTGTTCATTCTAGAATGAGGTATCCAGCTTTGATCAAGAGAAGTAAATGTGGTGGGTACCTCATTTGTCAGAATAGCTTGTGCTCGATAAATGCAATGAACGGGTTGCCAAACGAGACTTCTTGGATGAGAAAATTACTAACATCAATTGATTTGTTTGGTATGTTTAGCTCTAAAAATGGAACACTTCATTGCTTTCATTGTGGTAATTTTCCAATTCTTCTTTGGGAGTGTCGTGTCTATTACTTACTAGATGATTACAATTGCACCCGGGTATTTAACCATCTCAGAAGGCATAATCATCCCGTGGCCAAGGGAGTTTTGTGATCAGTAGACAGATTAGAGAGCTTGTGTCACGTGTGTTGTCTAAAAACCAAGTAACAGGCCCTAGGCATTGCAATTAAATCTTGCAAATTAGGTGGTTAAGGGAGCGGTGGTGTGTGAAAATGGGGAGCAACTGAATAGTAATGAGCTCCTCTCTATACTAGAGGAGATGCAGCCACTGATTCATACACAAAGGTATTGTCTCTCCTCTCTAATATATGTATCATGTGTAGTCCCTTTGGAAGTTCTTACCTGCATCTTTGTTGTTTGTAACTCAGCTTCAAACATTGGATGCAAGAAGCTACAACAACACGGATTGGTGTTGGTGTGGAGTCCGAATTGATTCGGCTAAAAAACAGTTGTGGCTACAAGTATTTCCACAGTTTTCTTTTTCCAGGACAGTCCACAGATCAAAGCAAAAGATGTCATGTGTTCAAAATGTCAGTCAATGGCCCAGGATCTGGTGTTGAGCTTGTAAATAGAATGTGGCAAGACGGTAGTGAAGACCTCCAAAAAAGCTATGTTTGCTTTGATCACGTTCGTAGAGTAGCAGCGTGGACAACACCTCTTCAAATATAAACTCTCAAGATGCATAAAACGTTTCCATGATTGATTGAAGTATTCAATTCAAACCAAATGACTTCATAAGCATAAAAGACACGTGTTCAAATGATCCTCCACATGTGGCCCTCATGATGTGCTTGAATCCTATTGGATAGGTTTTAAAGGAGTCCAATGAGAATTTAGATACATAAAAATGAATGATTAAGTTCTTTCTCTCAAAGAGGAAAAAGAGGACACATGTCCAAATGAAATAATTAAATAATATAAGAGAGAGAGGGGGGGGGGGAGGTGTGGACCAAGCATGAAAGGGGGGTATACTCTCCCACACACACACACACACACACACACACATTCTCTCATTGTGTGGAGTGCAAAGTGCAAGAGCTCCATCTCCTTCTCCAAGCTTGTTGAGAAGTGGAGAGCCTACACCAACACTCTTGGCTATGGAATGCAAATCTGACCAAGAGACATGCTTCAATGCTTAAGCTTTCCATCTTCTTCATCTTCATTACTATGCTATTATGCTATGCTAAGCAAGAAGAGTGATGATAAGTGAGGAACTATTTCTTTACCATTATTGAGCCATAAGAAGTCTGAAAGGAGCTATCCCTCGGCAATTCTGCTATGTTAGACCCACTCCACTACTATCTATAATTAACCAATTTGAGTCGTGGGTGTAGATACTTAAGTGGTTATTTTCAAAGGCTAAGAGGAGTAGCAACTAAGGTTTTGAATTGCCCAAGGATACACTAAGTAAACACATAATTATAATTAGCATGGCTAACAATAACCAAGAGAATAGAATGAACATTGATAACTTTGATTTTTCACATGAAGGTGCTAATGATGATGCCCCCATGTTTATCAATTATCATGTTACTAGGTTTCATCAAGCTATGGGCAACCCTACTTTGCAAGCCAATGTTACCCAACAATTTCGTGCTTATGGGATTTCCTTTCCTCTCCAAGAGGAGAGAGAGTTTAGGAGGCCTCTTGATGAGACTCCCAAAAGAAGACTCTCTCCCATAAGAGAGGAGGAATCCAAAGAACAAGAAAGAAGTGAATCCCTAAGTTCCTCTAAAGATGTGGCTCCATGAAGACGGTAGTCTAGTCTATCGTCAACTCCTCCCAAGAGGAAATGGTCAACCCATAGTCCTTCTCCTCGTCACTCCAAAAGGAAAGAGAGGAAACAAAGGAAGAAAAAGGCAAGAAAGAGGTCACCCTCTTCTCCTTCTTCTTCACCTTCCTCCTCTTCCAACGAAAGCAATAGTTATTCTCCTAGAGGATACAAGAGGGGAGGACATCACAAAACTTACCCTGCATGGCGAAGGTCCCAAAAGCTCAAGAAATTCAAAGAGGGAGGAAAGAATATCTCTTTTCTCACCTATGATGGCACCTTTGGTGCCACCGACGAAGTATTGACCTTCATCCAACAATTTGATGCGGCATTTGGAGACGAGGGCTTCACGGAGTCATCCAAACTACACTATGTAGCTATGCACTTCCAGAAATTTTCTCGTCAATGGTGGGCTAGCCTTCGTGGTAAAGGCGAGGCCCCAAAGACATGGAAAACTCTACGAGTTTCCATCATGAAGAAATTCCTTGCAAGCGATGCAAAGGACAGAGTGCTTACCAAATGGCGGAGCTTGAAGCTTCTCTTCAACGAGTCTATCCACAAATATATAGACAAGTTTTGGGATTTACATCTCAAAGCTATAGTCTTTCAAAGGATAGACTTTGTCAAACAAAAGCAACAATTTTGTGTCGTATTACCTGAAGAAATGGCCGAGTATTTCAACTCACAACGGCCTAGCACCGAAACCATCTACCACACTATGGTTTCTTCAAGGATCAATTTCCAACAAGGGGTGAGAAGAAATTTCAAGCCCATGGAAAACAAGGATTGAAATGAAGGTAAAGGGAAGAACAATGTTCAAAACTCTTCCCAAGGCAACACCAACACCAACAACAACAAGGCCAAGAATAAAGGAGCTTACAAAGGTACAAATAAGCTCTCTTCCAAAGAATTAGAGGCCTTTCATAAAGACCATAAATGCTTTAAGTGTGGGGAGCAAGGACATGGTTATCGTTCTTGCCCCAAAAGAAATGTACTCAATGACACTCCTAGAGCTTCCATGGTTGAAGCTTCAAAAGATAATACTCATTGCAAAGTTTCATACATTTCCTATGCTTGGGGAAAATTAAGGGAGCATGATGACCTTATACTCTTTGACCCTAGCTCTACTCACAACTTCATATCAACAGATTTGGCCACTAAGTTGGGCATTCAAGCTTTTGAGATGGGAGATACTATAATTTCTGATGGAGCTTTCAAGGGATAGCAAGCCTCCATTACTCCCTTGATTGGGAAATTGAGGATTCATGTCCAAAGCTACGTCGACAAAGAAGAATTTTTTTTATCTCTCCTCTCCAACATGAGGATGTTATCCTAAGAGCACCATGGTTTAACCGCATGGCTGCCAACATGAAGTTCCCTGAAAGGAGAATCTATTTTACCTACAAGAAAAAGAGCATGTACATAGATGCTAATGATTCGGGGAACACCATATCCCTGGTAAATACGCTTGCTTTTGGTAAGTCAATGAAAAGCTCTATTTTTTAGTATATGATCTTTGTTAGAGAATCTGTAAATGATTCTAATGTTTTCACAAGTAGCAATAAAGGGAATCAAGAGGAATTAGAGTTGTCTAATTTCCTGATGGATTCCAAGATGTTTTCATTGATGACATTCCTAGTGAGCTACCTCCAAAACGAGGAGATGATGACCATGCCATAGAGCTTCTACTAGGAAGCTCACCGCCTAATAAGCCTCCTTATTGAGTTTCACAAGCTCAACAAGAGGAGATCATGAGGCAAGTACATCAATTGGTGGAAAAAGGTATGGTGAGGCCTAGCTCCTCTCCATTCTATTCACCAATATTTTTAGTGCAAAAGAAAGATGGCATATATCACATGTGTGTCGACTATAGAGCACTAAATAGGCTCACTATATAAAAAAACATTTCCCATGTTGTGGCTAGAAGATCTATTTGATAAATTACAACTTTTGGCCTGACAAAGGCTCCAGCCACATTCAAACTCATGATGGACAAAAATCTTCAAGCCACTCAAGTTCTCCTGAGGTGTACAAGCGACACCTCCAGGTAATCTTTCAAGTTGTGAGAGAGAATAAGCTTTTCATTAATCAAAAGAAAAGTGAAATTTCCCTGCAAGAGATTCAATATTTAGGTCACATTATCTCTCAAGATGGTATGTGTATGAATCCATCAAAGTTGGAGGTAATAAAAGCATGGCCTAATCCAAGGAATCTACATGAGCTAAGAAGCTTTATTGGTATGTGTGCATACCATAGACGCTTCACAGAAAAATTCTCTCAAATAGCAGAACCATAGCATGACTTCACAAGGAAGAACGTTAAGTACTCATGGACTTCTAAAGAAGAAAATGGTTTTGACAAGCTCAAAGAGAAGCTTACCTCCCAACCAGTCCTTATGCTTCCAGATCTCTCAAAGCCATTTCAGGTCCAATGTGATGCTTGTGGTGATTTCCTTGGAGCAGTTTTGCTTCAAGAAGGACATGCCATAGCATATGAGAGCCGAAGGCTCAATGCCGATGAACGGGTCTTGGGCATATACGAAAAAGAGCTTTTAGCTCTTCTACACACCCTAGACACATGGAAGCACTGTGTCTTGGGGGCTCCATTCATCCTACAAATGGATCAGAAAGCCTCAAGAACTTCATGACGCTAACCAACCTCTCTGACAAACAAATGAGGTGGGCAAATTTTCTTTCGCAATTTAAATTTCATATTGCTCACATTGATCGCAAGCACAATCAAGTGGTCGATGTACTTTCACAACGGACAAGGGTAAATGTAGTGTCTATAGCAACTCACAATGATCTATCTTTTATGATAGATGAGTATGCTACTAACCAAGACTTTAAGTAGGTAATTACAAACTTTGCATTAGGGAAGAAAAAAAGAACCATTCACCTTGAAGGATGGTTATCTTCCAAATGGAAATAGGCTATGTGTTACTCACCAATACACTAAGAAAGTCATGTATGAATCCCATGCTTCTCCTTATGTGGGGCAAAGAGGGATTCCATAATCTACTCTTCAATGAGGAATAATGTATTTCTGCTGGTCTACCATGAAAAGTAAACATACAAGTATGTTTCAAAATGCGTGGTATAACAAAAATTGAAATTTGATTGAGGGAAGCAACTTAGATTGTTTCAGTACAGGCTCAGCAAGAAAACACACTCTATGCCTGTCAAAAGACTATTAAGGCACATCAAACAGCAACCCTCTTTAGATCTCAAATTTTCAAGTATCATGGCTTGCCAACATCCATAGTGTCAGACAAAGATCCTAGAATGACCAAGAATTTCTAAAAGGGTCTCTTTGAGAATCTAGGAATTAGATTAAATTTTTCTTTTGGCCTATCATCCACAAATGGATGACCAAAGTGAAGAACTAATCTAACGATTCTTGAATCTATTAAAAGTCTATGTCATAGAAGTAGATCAACATTCTCAATGAGAGAAGTACCTACCTCTTATAGAGTATGCGTACAATGACATTGTATAATACTTCTATAGGGAAAGCACCTTTTGGGGTTAAAGAGGGAAGATCCAAAAGTCCCTTACTACTTAAAGTACATGGGAAGATCTTCGCTACTAATGAATATAGCCGAGACTCACAAGAATCTTTTCCAAAGATTAAAGAAGTTATATCCATCTGAAAGAAAAGGAAAAAAGGGTTGCTGCTAATAAGCACAAAAGATCCTTAGCCTTTAAGGAAAATGATTGGGTCTTGCTAAAGTTTCTCAAGGCTCATCTAACGCATACTACCGGCAAGAATCCTACGGGCCACCAAGAGTATTATGCTAAACTTGCAAAAAGATACTATGATCCTTTTAAAAGAAATTCTTAAGTCAATCAATGAGATGGCTTATTAGTTGAAGTTTCCCAATCATTGGCTCATTCACAATGCTAACCATGTGAGCCTACTCAAGCCTTACAAAGGAGAGCCACAAAAAGAATCAATAATTAAGGCCAGAGATCAAAGATCAAGAAGAGGTGTTGCAGCCTGAATTGATTCTTCGACACAAAGACAAGGTACTAAGAAACGGTAAGATTATCCAATGATATCTTGTTAAGTTTAAAAATCATCCTTTTAAAGATGGTAGATGGAGACAAGGAACCTAACTTAAGGATAATATGACTTTGTCAATGCTTACAATGCTACACTAGAGTAAGCAAATAAAAATGCAATTTAAATGAACAATGTTTTTGTCTTATAAGACTCATTCTCTTACTTTTATTGTGCACAAAATCTAAGAAGTATGCATGCTTAGGATCATGTTTGTGGTGACGACGTCTCCCAAACACCAAGTAGAACTTGTCACTCTACTTTGGAAGTATGATATGGACTAAAGAGCAGACATGCTAGTGGCAGCTAAGTCTCTCGAGCACCAAATGGATTCGTTATCCTTTTGGGAATGATGTCGTAGGGTAAAAAGGGATCCTCTACCCACTAAGAAACATGGACTAATGACTAGGCTTTATCTTCTCTACCTCATAGTCAAGGACGACCATGATTTCAAGAGAGAGTTAATGTCATAAAATATAATATCATAACTTTACCAAATGATTTTCTCATATTAAACTGATCATTTAATATGGAAATATAAAAGGAGAACAAGAGTTAGGATATAGATCTGTGCTTCTAGCCTATCTCATCAGGGGACCAAAAGGAGAAATGGTTGCATAGGGTCTAAAAGGAGACGGTCTATCCAAAGAGCAATGTACAGTAAGTGCTTCTAGATTAACCTCAGCAAGGACCAAGAGGAGAGATTGTTACATCTCAATAGGGGTCCAAAAGGAGGTAGTCTATCAAAGAGCAACGTGCATCTAATGGAGCTTAAAAGACCTTAGGGTTAGCTTTATTTAAGACTTCCAAAAGTTAGTGTTAAAAAGTCATTTGACCTTTTGACCTTAGGCAAGCTAGGGCTGACCTTGAGGTGGGAATCATGCCTAAGCATGAGGTGCTTGTCAGCTTGCTAACTAAACTGCTTAAAGTTTTTGTGGGAACCTTTCCCAAGCTTAAGGTGATTCTCATGCTTAAAGTGTTTGTGGAAACCTTGCCCAAAGCTTGAGGGGTGATTTTTATGCATAAAATGACTAAGGTTCTTGAAGTGTTTAACTCAAAGATAAACTCTCAAGACGCATAAAACGTTTCCATGCTTGATTGAAGTATTCAATTCAAACCAAATGACTTCATAAGCATAAAAGATACGTGTTCAAATGATCCTCCACATGTGGCCCTCATGATGTGCTTGAAAACCTATTGGATAGGTTTTAAAGGGGTCCAATGATAATTTAGATACATAAAAATGAATAATTAAGTTCTTTCTCTCAAAGAGGAAAAAGAGGACACATGTCCAAATGAAATAATTAAATAATATAAGAGAGAGAGAGAGAGGGAGGTGTGGACCAAGCATGAAAAGGGGGTATACTCTCCCGCACACACACACACACACACACATTCTCTCATTGTGTGGAGTGCAAAGTGCAAGAGCTCCATCTCCTTCTCCAAGCTTGTTGAGAAGTGGAGAGCCTACACCAACACTCTTGGCTATGGAATGCAATTCCGACCAAGAGACATGCTTCAATGCTTAAGGTTTCCATCTTCTTCATCTTCATTACTATGCTATTATGCTATGCTAAGCAAGAAGAGTGATGATAAGTGAGGAACTATTTCTTTCTCCTATGAATGATTCTTTTTCCTCTTAGCTACTACCCTCATTCCCCACTGGCTCTCTCCACCTTCGAAGGTGTTTGAGGCCTTGGGACTGAGGCTTGAGATAGTTAATGCTTTTTTCAAACTTTATGTTATGCTCATGACGCATGAAGCTTACCATCTTCATAGCATCACCAAGGTCACAAGGAACACAAAGATTGTATTGTACCAAGTCTCTCTTGATGGGAGAATCTATAATACAACCGGCTTTTGGAGGGGGGACCGACTCCTAGTAAATCCGGTCCTCAACTATTGTCATGTTCTCTATCACTCTCTCTCTTGCAAAAGTATTGTTCATGCTAAGTTAATTAAGTACTATGTTCATGTTGCTACCATCAATTAAGTTCACCCTCTATGTTCTCAAAGTGATCTCACAAAAATGCTCACTTTAATTCTCTTAATTCCGCTATTCTCAAAGTTCATAGGCCATTTCCATTAGATGGAACGTGTGTTACTCTCACTGGAGAAAGCACTTTGTTGGGGTAAAACTATGTGGGATGCTATCTTAGTGGCATGTATAATTATTTTCTTCAATGCACTTATAAGAATTCCTTTATGTTGCAGGAATTAGATGATTTGACATACATTCCAACTACAAACCTTGCAAAAAAAAAGCATGGAAGCTCGCTTGTCGGCAAGGGAAACAAAGAATTTTTTAGCTTGTATGATGCATGCATTTCCGATCTATCAAACTCATGGCTGCAACGTCTAAAGATGCTTGCTTTTGTTGAGGGTAGATATCATGGAGTAGGTCCTTCAATCAAAAAACTTGTTCGTCGCACACAACAAGGAAAAGCATCAAGTCCGGCAGCCATTCCTAAAGAGATTGAAGATGGGTTGGAGGTACACCCCTATATCAAACACCGGCAATGGAGGGAGATAATATTACAGTAGCCAGAAGGTGCAAAAATACTGGGACAATATTTATGAGGAAGAGAACACGTTGCACCGACTTGAATATATTACACAGAATGTTCCTTGCAATCGTCGAGGACCACAAACGACATTCACAGCACCTCAGGAGGTCAAAGAAAACGAGGGTGTTCTGATAGTAGAAGAGACGGATATTCATAAGACAATATGGGCAATCCGTCGTATATTGAAGGGTAGTAGTGTTCAATGTCAAGGATGGTTAGGATCTAGATTTGGTAAATGCGAGTAAAATGTAAGGAACATAGGTGCAGGTGCGGATGCACCATCCTTCTGGGGGATTCATACATGGGAGAGGGGGATACCACTAGTCAAGGAATCCCTTCAAAGGCACATTCATGTGGTTTTGCAATGATAGTGTGGACCACGCGTGGAAAGTCTGCAACACAATCACTCAATGTCCTACAAGAGTACCTAGAACTTGGCCTATGGAGAAGGGAACAAACATAAATGCCTTGGAGCTATTGGATTTGGAGACAGGGAGCATCACAATAAATAAGATTGCAGCAAGGGCAACCAGATATGTGCATTATCGGCCGCGACATTATCAATTCATGCCTCTAAGAGAATTGAATCATCCATAACCATGGAGGCACATGTTGTTCAACACATTGTTGTAAAGGCAGGCATGCATGAAAAATTCATGGTGGAGACATCTTCTTCTCAAGTTTGAGGATAAAGGTTCGAAGTGCATGTTGCCAGTAGTCCGATGTGTACATGTGGAGACTTTGAAGAACGAGCGGTGCAAAGTAAACCATATATGGCCTGTAAGCATATATACTACATTTTCTTACGCTATTTTGGCTTGGATTTGAACCACAATATGTTCCTCCATCAGAGCAAGCTTACAAATGAAAATCTGCTATGTGTGTTTCATTATCAACGTGCAACATAATTGCCATTGAGCGCTTGCGACTTTGTATGTAATTGCGGGGTGATTTGGTATTGAAACTCTTTTAATGAGAATTTCATCTTCGATATGATGTAATGTCAATTTTTTGGAAAATCGTCGACTTTGTGCATAACATATTTATTTGTTAATGGATGCTAATTGTTTTGTAGTTTGTCTACTTTAAGCTTATCATATTACTTTGTTTGTAGATGCTATGTGCTCGGTTGAAGTCGTTTGCAGTTCATCTGCTTTGTGCATAACATATTTCTTTGCTAATAGATGTTGTGAGTTAAAATTGTGATTTGTGTTAGGGCTCAGATGTCCTAAAAGTGTAGATTGTATCCTATTGTCCTTTGAATATGTTTCAAGCATAACTTTTATCAAAGACAACCATAGTTTGAATATTCTAAGGGATTAATAAGTAACAAAAAAAGCTCCCTCCGAAAACCTCTCTCCAGCGAGACAGGGTAATGAGCTTTTTGCTATAAAAAATTGCCCAAGTAGAGGAACGAAAAAAAGATTCCTTCAAAATCTCTCTCCATACCCATCCCCATAGCAGCAAGCTTGCCTTCTTGGAGCAAAAGGAAAATCAATACCAGCAGGCCCACCAAAGTGCCAAGGAATGTGCAGCATTAGATCATAAGCGAAGAATCTTGCTCGATGTACTAAAAGATCAAATAGCTTATCAGAATCGACAACTAGAATCATTCACAGAAGATCCATTGCTCATTCCAACAAGCAAGTCTGAGCAGACTGATATCTACAAAAAGCAAATAATAGATTTACAACAGACCTTGGAAGCTTCTCAGACTACGAGAATCACTTTAAAAGAAGCTCTACACATCTAGAGCAAGGCCATGGCAGAAGAAAGTAAACCAAAAGATGAAAGCATCCAAATGTTGATGAAGGAGGTGGAGGGGTTAAGGAAACAATTATCAACAGTAGAGCAATTCCAAAACCTCCCACCTAGAGAGAAAGGATCCTTGGAAACAAGGCTTAAGTTCAAGCAAACAGAAGAAGAAACAAAGCAAGAGGACAGGCAGTATGAAGGCCAAGTAGATGTGGGTACTTCAATTGAACCCCACAAATTTCCTGAAGAGTACTCACATCTACTAGAGGAGCATTTGACAGTGACTAAGGAAGTTGTGGCTAGGAACCTCCGCTACAAGCATCATCTATTAAAATCGGATTTATTACAGTACATCACTCCAGAATAGCGACGAGAGGAAGTTCCTGAGCAGAACTTTCTTATCCACTACTCAAAATGGCTAACAATAGAAAAGCAGAAAGAATTGCTCCCATCAATTCTACAAGATACCGAAGGAAGCTATAAAAATGCGGATCTTTTAGACTGGACCACTAAAAAAATTAAAGAAGCCAAATTTGAATGGAAGGCAAAATTTATGGGAGAGAAAAAGGAATGAATTATATTGAATTCATTTGCTCTCACACACATTCAAATTGACCCAATGTGTTGCCCAATCATCCAAAGAAGAAGGTGGGTGGATTTCAAGATGCTTCTTGCATCTCACCCCACATGGTTGAATTACCTAGTGTTTCTAGAACCACGAGAGGCACATTTGCTCACCTACATTAGGAAGTCCATAAAGCAAATGATCAGCCTAGTTCAAGGGAACCCAGATATCGCATGCAAAATGATGCTAAAAATATGCTATATGCTCTCAGCATGCATCGAAACATTCAGAAACACAAAGGCCACTAAAGTCAAATGGACTTCATTCTTGGAAGGCTACAAGGTTCTGATCTTCAATTTGAATGATACCCCCCAAGATGAATGTGATTTGCGGCCTATTCTCAAGGATTATGTTCATGCCCAACCACTACATGCATACCTTCGAGGCATTCTATACGAGCTACTTCAAGATGGACTCCACAATGTTCGTGCCCATCTGCAAAGATCTCATATTACGGTTTGTGGTTGGCTTACACCCTACATGAATGTAAAAACCCCTCAACAAGAATCTACAAGCCACAAGAAGAATATCAAGTGCAGCAAATGATGTTGGCCTTCCAGCAGTATGTCGACAAGAAAAAGCAAAGAAAGCCCCGGCTAAAAGATTGAATTCTTGTCAGGGACGACAAGAAGTCAGGAGGGGGGAGTGTTGAAGCGAAGGAGCCCAATCATGCCTATCTGGATGGGCCAACAAAACCACTTTTCCCTCGCTTATTTATTTTCCACCTAAGCTTGCATTGTAAATCCTGAACTCGAAAGAGTTTGATTATTTTCAAACCAGTTTTGTACTTAATGAAGAGGCTAAATGCCAGAGCCCATCACATTTTGGAGATACTTATCCCTTTCTAGCCAAAAAACCCAATTTCTCTATCTTAGGTATATAAGCCAAAATTTGTAATTATCAAAGGGCTCTTTTTACTTTAGAGCTTACGTAGTGAAGAGTACGCCTAAGCTTGCACGCTCACTACTCCTCGTACCAGTAATCATTGCTAATGAAACTTCATGTGTTGCTTCCTCATTCTCTTGGCATCATGTACATGTTCAATGTGCTATGTTTGAGTGTGTGTGTGCGCACGTGCACGCGTGCGACGCAATGAGTGGTTTTAGCTCTAGGCCGCCTAGTGTGTTTAAGTGCTTGTTTTGTGTTGTTAATGGTGTTTTAAGTAAAACTAAGCATGGAAAGAGGTAAGTAGGTTTTCGGAGAAGCCAAACGACCCCTCATTCATCATTTTTTGTGAATTTGAGAGGTGGAAACAATTGGGGTTGCTCATCTATCCGACTGTGAGATTTGAAGGTTTTAGTATTGGGAGCCTACTGCTTATAGCCTATAGACCCCCAATCTCAAGTTAAATGTCATTTGGAGTTCATGTGACCCGTATACGACCATTTGAGTGTTAGTTAGACCTCATGGGAGACTTAAGCGTTTTCCACTTAGTTGCTTCCTTGCTTGAGAGTGACAACTCTCTCCTCAATGCATTGTCGTTTGGGTATTGCATTCAACGTTTCCATGCACTAGTCGGGTCGGCTATGTCCTCGGATTGAAATATTTAACTTGGTTTGAGTTCTCGCTAGGCTGCATTGTTCGATTGCGGTGATCGCCAACATCCAAAGATCATCTGTAGGTATCTGTTTCACTGAAGAAAGAGCATGGAGCCTGTAGAGTCCATTCTCCACTGAGCCCCCTCTAACCTCTTTGTGGGACTGCCGATCCCAAATAGATACCGCGTCCTTTGTAAAAATCACCTCCATGCAAAGCTTTCACACCTCATGCATAGACATTAGATGAAATCCCAGCTTCTGAGCATAAAGTACATGGGAGGTATGTGTATCCCCTCTGCCATCAAGGATAAACTCCATAGATCCCTTGCTATAAATAGGAATTTCATATTTGTCACCAGTGAAGATGGTACTTGTTAGAAGCTGGACACACCCTACGAAAATTGACTGCTTGGCAGATTCTCATTTTTTGTAATTATTCATTTATTGAGAAAACTCGACATTTCACCTTGTAAATATTGGGGCATACAGAAGTTTCCAGATTGTATCCCAGTTTTGACATTTAGATTGAGTAGATAATTAATTTGGAACTTTAGGGTTTGAGAATTGTAAGGTATTTATACCACTTTTTGACCTTAATGAAAAAACCTTTTGTCATTTTTAAAAGTTTCGAAGTCTGTGAGTGAGCGTACTGTGTACGAGAGAGAGAGAGTGTGTGAGCTTCATCTTGACGCTACGTGTGCACCGGTGGTCGGAATCGAGTGTGGAGAGGAGAGCTTGAGAGTCCGGAGAGGCCATGAAGCAACCAAAACACCATTATCACCATTTCACATGATGAGTAGGAGTAGAGTAAGTAGGACATCATGATTCAGGATCTAGAGCATTTCATGCATGTATACTTGCTTGGTAGATTCATCACAAGGTTGTAAAAGACGCAATAAGACGCAAAAGTGTGTTTGAAAGCTGAAGAGAAGTCCAAAAGTTACTGAGAGTGTTTCTGACAGAGCTGCAGAGCATCGGGAGCATTTCTGTCAGAAAAAAATTTAATTTTAAGCCAGGAGACATCCTACACGTAGGATGTCTGCATGCTAATCTAGTGGGAATTTTGGAATTTTGAGTTGACCAGTGTGTTCAGAAGGTGGGGTTTACCCTATTTTCACCTAGAAAGTGGAAATTTGACCTTATCTTGACAGGATAATGCCAGATAGACTGAAATTGCCAAACATCCTACCCAAATTGTGCCAAAGCATTATTTTAGGACCAAAACCATAGGATGGTTGCATGACATATTGAGTGACTGAGAGAGGTTTCATCTCATTTGGGTGAGAAAATTGGGTTCAAAGCAAACTTTAGCACTTTTGACTGAAAAAGGCTAGAACAGCTAAAATTGGGGATTTTTGAAATCGAAACCAAAATCTAAGCATACCACTGGGTTGCTAACATCAAGGGGAAGCTATGGGTCAAGTCTGGGGTCAAACAAGCCAAAAAGACATCCTACGCGTAGGATGTTATCTGTGCGATTTTGCACTCCAAACCTAATTTTGAGCATACCAAAGTGGGGAGCATGTGCTTTGCATTTGAAGCCATTCTGGTCAAAAAGACATCCTACGTGTAGGATGTCTAAAGCAAGAAAATGAAGCCAGATACTGTCTGTGGGCATAGCAAGATTTTGTATAGCCTGAGGCAAACCTCCTAGTTAATTTTGGTCCAAATTGGAGTTGATTAGACTGATCAAGACCAACAACAGCTGTCGGAACAGATTTCTGATCCATTGACTAGCTTATAGGTGTCCAAATCAAAAAGTAAAAACATATGTGGACTAAGCACATCAAGGGGAATTCATAGTGCAAAAATCCAGGCAAAACAGAGCAGGAGACATCCTACGCGTAGGATGTCTACTGAAGCTTAGTGAAGAGAAAATTTGATTGGGCTTAGACAGTGAGGTTCCATTTGGCTTAAGGGTTCCAGAACTTCTTTCAGAAGTGAATTTGGACCTTGTTTTTCCATTTGACGGAGCAAAGACTGAAATCGGACCTTTTTTCTTTCTTTCATAAATTGACCAACATCCGAGGGAAGTACATTTCCAGATTAGCAGACCTAATCTAGAACATCAGCAGTGTATAAAATACAGTAGTGGTTGAGATTAACTCTCCAGTTATACCAATCATTACTAAGATAACCTCTAGTGGTTAGATGCTTTGATTTGATTGCCGAAATTAAACGCTTGTGTACAGGTATATTCAGCAGCAAAGCAAGAAGTTGTGCGTAGACTGATCCATTGCTAGGTGAGTGGTTGGATTTGTGAGAAATTGCATTAATAAGTTTGATGAATTTAAGGTCAGGAAGATACATTTTTAGAGACCAGAAGGTGGCAGATGACCAAGGTAGCTTAGTGTCCACCGAAGAGAGTGTAACTTAGGCAAGGCTAGATCCACTAGCACCGATTATTGAGGAGGGTAGTGATGCTGACACTTCGTCATACAAATCTTTCTTCATGATGGGTAGCCAACAGCCAGGAGGTTTTACCTATGACTGACCAATGCCAGGAGAAAGCACCTCCCTAAATCCTTTGAATGATTCCAAGTTCACTGTGATCTTCTTAGAAGGAACAAACTCGAGGGGAGCCCTAGTCTATTCTGATTATCGAGGGCGCAAGTGCATTTGTATTGAAGAAATACCGGCTCAGAGATTGGAGATAATTCGAGTCTATGATGATGGATATAGATTCCGCGACGAAAAGGGGAACCACTATTTGATAGTTAGTAACCCTGAAGATTACAACACATATGGAGATAATGTGGCAAAGGGAAAAATGGTTTCAAAAACTCAAGAATCGCCACCAAACATTGATCGACCTGGAGCAATTTTTATGTATGATAAGAAAACAACCAGGGTTTCAACTTATAATGAGAACGTGGGAATCTACAAGCATGAGAGCGAGGGAATAGTCTCTTACTTTCGCTGCAAAGAACCGTACTTAACCGAGTTAAGCAAAGACAAGGTTCTTTACTTATTCTCTTATGAAACTGCTATGGGGAAGGATATAGTTTTTGTTGATAGGTACGGGCGGGAATACCAACGTATTCTCCCAGAGGAGGTAGAAAAGGCAACAGTTGCAGGAGCATCAACATATGTCCCCGATGAAGTGCCAAGAGCCACCTACACCCCTAGCAAGTCTACAAATCCCTTTTTAGAGGAGTATGACGCTACCTCACAGTCTACCCGACCGCAGACATTCAACAACCAAAACCCACCAGCAACTCAGCCATCATTGCAGGCATGGCTTCGACAGAGTGCAACATTGGAGCAAGACCGAAACGGAGATGGTTATCAAGCCGCATGAGGGCTAAAGGATTTGCAAGAACCACCACTCTATTCAAGGTATCAAGGAGAGAGTAAGCCAAAGACTCAAGGGTCAATAGAGCCTGGAAGACCACCCATAGAACGAGTTCGAAGAGATGAACCATCTCTTGTAAGAACTGTTAGAAATTATGGCTTAGGAGCACCATTGGGAGAGGAACCAGCTTACTACAGAAGACCAGAGGAGGTATATCGATTAGGACGTGGAGATCCAATGATGAGGTTTGTAGATCATCGTAGACTTAGACCTTCTCAAATGCAAAAATGGGTAAACAAGAAATACACAGGAAGCAGAGATCATGTAGTAGCCTTTGTGCGTGTAATTAGAGCGGAAGAGGTGTTAGACTTCCCTACCGAATTTGCAGGGTTTGGACTAACCCTAGAGGATAACGCTGTTACTTGGTTTGACTCTGTGGAGCGTAGAGACTTTGAGTCTATGGAGGATGTGTTTGACGAGTTTATCGAGGAATTCTCACAAAGGGGGATAGCTCATAATACCATCTCACAAATCCATAAATTCAAACAGAAAGACGGGGAATCTGTGAGAAAGGCAGCCCTAAGACTAAAAAGATATGTTAAGTTCTGCCCTCTGGAAGAGCTGCCAACTCAGTCCAGCCTTATGCTTATATTTATCCAAGGACTAAGGAATGCAGATCTCCAGAAGGACTTACATATGAAGAAGAGCACGACGTTGAATGAGTTAACCAAGGAGGCTCTTTACATTGTAGACAATTGTGCGGTCTACAAAGAGGGTGAGTTCAAGGATCTTGACGATGATTCATCTTCACAACAAAGTGGAAGCAAGTCTTCTAAGATAGCCCAGAAAGGAGAAGTAGTTATAAACCAGGAGCAGCTTGTAGAGGAAGTGCTAAAAAAGATTAACTTGTACGCCAAACCCCAGGCTAAACAGCCCAAGTGGTGTGCTATTGAACAAAAATGGACAAACCATGGGACGGAGGAATGTTATTATAACAAAGGATATGTGAGAGAGAGACCTTACGCTCCCCAAGCTCATGTAACTTCTCCTCAAGTTCCACCGATGCCTAGGTATCAAGCAGGCAACCTACCAGGACCTGTAGGTGTAGAAAGACCATATCCAATGTTGGGGCAACAACCACCCCTACCAGGATTACGACCAGTCGGCATAAGATACACACCAACTATAACCGAATCAGAAGAGAAGTCTTTGGTGCCTATGCATGCATATTATGAAGATCCAAATGGATATGCGGAAAACCCTGTCTATTATCCACTGGAAGAACCCTTGACACCAAAACCATGGAGCATGATAGGAAATACAGGACCACCAACAGCTGCACAGGCAGCAGGAGAAGGAAGATATAGCTTAGATGAACGAACATTGTTGTTCATAGCCAACGGAGGCATGGGTGGACAGAGACATGCATACCAACAAAGAGGATCTCAAGGAGCACCTCAACAGCCTAAAGGACACTGCTACAAGTGTGGTGGAGACCATTGGCTAAGAGACTGTCCTCATGATGAAATCATTAGAGGCAACGCATATTGCATCGAGTGTGGAGTTACTCATTTGATTCCTGATTGCCCTAGTGGAGGGTCAGAAAATGAAACAATCATACCTATTCAGGCGGTGACACGAGCCCAAGCTCAAAGAATGATGAACGAACCCATAATTGAAGAGCCAAAAACCGATGCCCCAAGTTCAGAAACGAAAAATCAGAGAAGCACTTGGAAAGCTAGAAAGGCGCGTATGAAAGCAAGGAAAGAACGAGAGCAAACAGCTCTATCCAAGGAGTTAAAACACACAAAGGATAGATTAGAGCGGTTAGAGGATCTAGCTAGCTTAAGCTCACACACCACAGAAACCATAGCACCCAAGAAAATGGCAGAGCCCAAAAGCGCAGGATCAGGAGGATCAGTACTCGCAGACAAGGTAAATGAGCAATTGGATGCACGTCTAAAAGCTTATGAAGCCAGACTCAAAAAGAACCAAACCCAAGAGCAAAGATGGATGACTTTTCCATATGCTGAAGTAGAAAAACAGAGGTTGAAAATGTGTAGAAAGATGATTGAAACAGCTCAATCTTTGATAGAAAACCCGCTTGGTAAACCTGCAAATTGGCATGAGGTACCAGCTCCAACCCCTATCCAACCAGCTTTAGAGGAACAAGTAGAAACGAAGGAAAGACTCACAAATGCCTATGAGTCCAAAGGACAGCCTATCATAGTGCCAAATACAATAGATGAGGCAAGTGACGGGTTCCATCCTAAAACATTGACAGAAATGGGTAAGGACTGTAACGGTCTAGATGATCTGTGGAAGCAAATTCGTGAGGCCAACGAGGCTAACAGGGTGAGTAACCACATGAACAGCACGAGAAAAGAGAAAAATGAGATCTTACCTCCTATTGAAGAATTTAATGCAAGATCACAAGTGAACTTTGACATACATTCACAAGGGGGAGACCAGGGATCAATTAGTTCGAGGCACAGCCAATCAAACTCGTTGAAAACTCTACCCTCTTACCTAGGAGAGTATGAAGCCAAGTCTGAGGTGAGAGAAATCCCATCTCAAAGACTTTCTTCTATCAAACTGATGGATTCACAAGGGTTGATTGAGTTATTGCCACCCCGGTGGCATGCACAATCACATTAGCCGAACTCCTAAGGTTACGACCAAACATGTGGACCACAGTAGGAGAATGCCTAGAAAAATTTGGAGTGAAAGACCCCACCTCAAAGCTTTAGGAAGGGATCAGAGAATTGGACATGCCTCAACTAAACACTAGGCCAGTACCATTAAACAAAGTTGGAGAGTATTCCGAGGGAGAAGATGGAAACACCACGCTACCAGTAGAATTCCAAGGAGTAGTTTCCAAAGCTATTCTTGACAGTGGAGCTGGGGTTGCTATCGCCACCAAAGAAATCTGGAAAAAATGGAAAAAACCAGCTTTAAGAGCTACCAGAATGAAATTGCAATTGGCAGATGGGTTCATGGAGAAGCCTCTGGGGCTCTTAGAAAAAGTGATTGTCACTTCGTATGGAATCGAGTATGAGCATACATTTGCAATAGTCGATTTCGACAAAAAGAACAATTACGAGATCATTTTGGGAAGACCATTCATGAGACAATTGAAGATGGTCCAGGATTGAGGTTACGACCACATATACCTCAGACATGGCAAGACAACAACCAAAATACACCTGAAAGACCATAGTTACAAGGATGTGAACCAGACACCAGTGGAAGAGTTTGATTCAGCTACAGTCGCAGGATCGGAACTCCCAGCATGGTTAGGGCAACAAAAAGAGCTATGGATGTGCGGAGCTTCACATTGTGGAAGCCTAAAAAGAGAGGAATGCATCTTAGAAAGAGCGATTGAGGACAAGGAGTATATTTCGGAACCTTTTCTTGAAGATGCCTTAGAACCTCTGGAATGGGAACACATACTAGCAACATTGGATGTCTGTACCATTACAGATAGTCCAACAACAAAATTTTGTGATAAGGATGTCTATGATGTGCTACCCTACTACATGGTAATCATTATACCAGGAGGAGATGAGACGATAGAACCACCAGAACAAGAAGAGTTTTATAACTCCTCTGAACATCTGGAAGTAAACAACGATGCAGATAATGAGTGTTCAGACAGCTCAAGTGAGCGTGGGGGAAAAACAGAGAATATCAAGTTTTATGATTTTGCTAATCAGCACCCTAGACGCCAAGAACTCTATAGGAGAAAACGGGTAGAAAACAAAGCGAGAGAGAACCTGATGCCCAGGATAAAAGGTAAAACTCACTATCTGATGCTTATAAAAGCAGGGGATTGTGTAAAAGATCAAATATCAGGAAGGTTCTCAAAAGTTCGAAGGAAAAGAACGCAAGAGGAAAAAAGACAAGTACGAAAAGATAAAACAGAAACAAAATCACAAAAATCTCAAAAATCAAAAAAAGAAACAACGAACGACCAAGAGTGGACCAAACTGGAGCGTAAACAGACATACCAAGAACTGAAACGGTCTTTACGAGAGGTATGGACTACTGAGGGAGATAGTGATGGTAAAGGGGAGTCAGAAAAGGGAAACATGAATGTACCATCACACTATCGGAAATTTACCATCCAGGACAGAAAAATCATAATGACACCACCAGTCAGGGAAAGAACAAACCAAGAATCTTATGATGGGCCAAAAAATACAAAAAGGATAGATCTCGCGGAACCATGTGAGAAGCCTCAGCCGGTCTATATCGCAACCAATTTAGAGCCTGAAGAAGAAGAACGGCTAACACAACTTCTCAAGAAGTATAAAGATGTGCTTGCATGGTCCTACAAAGACCTCAAAGGGGTTGATCCATCGATATGTCAACATACAATTCTTTTGAAATCGGATGCAAAACCTAGCAAACAAATTCCTTATACATATAATGACACATTTGCTAAACGAATCAAAGAGGAGATTGACAAGCTGATGAAAGCTGAATTCATTTATGAAATCGAACATACAGATTGGGTGTCACCCATTGTGGTAGTCCCCAAAAAGAATGAAAAACTGCGAGTGTGTGTAAACCTCAAAAAGGTAAATGCAGCCACCATAAGGGATAATTATCCCTTGCCAATCATAGAACATGTACTTGAAAGGGTGGCCAGGTAACGGGCTTATTCCTTTCTGGATGGGTTCTCAGGATACAACCAACTGGCAATTGCAATGGAAGATCAACACAAAACAGTGTTTGCCGCAGAATGGAGAATATTTGCGTATTGAGTTATGCCGTTTGGCTTAACTAATGCCCCAGCTACCTTTCAAGAATAGATGACCTTGAAAAGCTAGATGAACTTTGCTTTAGAGGTGTAGCTTCGATCTATGCTAAAAAGAGAAGACAAAAAGAGTTTTTTGACAAACATGTGCGCACAAAAGAGTTCAAAACAAGTGATTATGTACTTGTTTATACTTTGAAGCAACATGCCAAGAAACTTAAAAAGCGAGGGATGGACCCTTTGTGATTAGCGATCTATCGCAAAGCGGAGCTGTCAAGCTTGCTACATTAACATGTGAAGAAATGCCAAATTGGATGAGTGGGTGTCGATTAAAGAAATATCATTTACCACTAACATAGGATATGCTTCAACAAATCCATCAAGGAAAACAACGAATGAAGGAAAAACAGAGGGTACAAGAAGAAGCTCAAGCAGAAGCACAAGAACACATGCAAAAAGAAGACTTCTACGACAACAACAACAATGTGGAGCACCATTGCGAATCAATGCCATTTGACTAACGAAGTTTGATGATGACACAGTGGAGCCAATAATTGAAGTCAAAGTGGGTAGCAACCAAGTTCAATCGACGGCATTGCTTGATTCTGGAGCTCAAGCAAATTTAATCTCTTACGGATTATACAAACAACTCAAGCTCACAGGTCAACTTCATCCTACTCCACAAGTGCTGGAAAGTAGTACATCACAAGTGTTGAAAACATTGAGCTAGACTATATTGCATGTACAAGTACATCAATATATTTACCCACACAAGTTTTATGTAGTCAAGGATGAAAGCACACAACACCCCATGTTGTTGGGACAACCTTGGCAAAAAGAGTACAATGTGCAAATAGATTGGAATGTGAATGCAGTCAAAATTTAGCATGGACAAGAACAACAGGTGAAAGCCTTTGCTCAGTAACCCCGGAATAATCAGCTGCCATCAATGCAATCACTGGAAAAAGAGCCAAAAGCAAGGGTGCCACCAAAGAACAACAGCATACCCAAGGCTAACAAACAGGTAAAAGCCAACCATGCTCACTACATACATACGAAGTCACCGACCACAGTGCAAAGATCTAGGTTGCCAAAACAAGAGAAACAAGTATGGATGTGGAAGGATAGAAATGACATGGCAGACAGAAAACAAGACAACGGAGGAAGTCAACAGAAGCAGATAATTCAACCAAACACCAAGGGCATAAAACAGATATGGATCCCAAAGAAAATTCTCAGCAATAACTCAAATGTGACTCTCATTTGGATACCGAAACAAAAGCAAAAGGAACTCCCTTCACTACAAGCAACATCGGAAGGAGAACAACTGCATTTGCAACCGGCAAATCGACTTATGTGGATGCCAATAAGCAACAAAACAGTGGCAACCAAGGAAGCAGCAAGAAACCTACAAAAATCGGCAAAGACAAGCTACCAATGGAAAGCAATAGAGATACGGTCTACGGCCATTTCGGCCAAGCCAATTCTCTCCAAAGAGACAAATACGGCCATATCAACAGTAGCGACAAAGCAAGCGACCTTTGCCTGAAAGACAATCAAACAAAGAGCAGTAGAGTTACAGTTGTTACTTGCAAAGAAAACAGGAAACCTCGACAGAGAATGCCAATAAGCATCTTGCTTATACCCTTCTCTTGCACCGCATTAATTTTTCCATGCATTGACCGAGTATGCAAAAAATAGGGCCACATTACACGGCCAAGCATTAGCACAATTTATTTATTTTTTTAACCTATGCATGGCACATACTCCGAGGCGATACCTTGTTGTCCGGGAGGACTCCGGCTAGGAGGGGGGGGAGGGATTCTCAAATGCGGTCCCAATGGCAGAAAGAGCAAAAAAGGCCATGATTTTCAATTATCTTTAAGGGTTGTTCTTTGATTGCAAAATTTTCTGGACTAACCCAAGTACATATGTCCTTATACAGCATGAATCTACAGGTATATGGGGCCAAACACCAAATCAAGCCCCTAGGTGTGTGTATATAAGTAGAAATAGCCATTTTTCGAGCAAAATATTGGTAAAACAGAGAAATCCGGCCATAAAAATTACATGTGAGTGTATATAATGTTTTTGCGATGATGTTTTTTATTTATTATGATTTTTGGGGATATTCTGGGTTTGATTTGCTATTTTCCTTTTAATTTTGCTAATTTCTGGCAATAAAACTTCAAAAATACAAAAAGCAGGCAAAAAACGATCGTAATGAAAAACAAAAAATATGGGGAGGATCAGTGACTATAGGACAACCTATGGTACAGTGGCGGTGCAATTATGAGATTGGAGCAGAAAGCGTGTTTTGGCCAGATTTTGACCAAAATGCCAAATTTTTGGTAAACAGGGCAAATGAAGTCCAAATCAAGAAATTTTTGAGCCTTAACCGCATCTCGCAAGAAGTTGGAGCACATGTCAAATTTCATGAAAAGTGGTTCGGGGACCTCCATTATAAGAAATTTTCACCTCATTTTTGGCTCATTTTCACTATTGACCTTTGAGAGAGAGCTTCTGCCACCTAGAGCGAGCAAAACTTCCAGCAGCTTCTACGATGCGCACGACTACCCGACATGCTTCAGATATGAGAGGACGGCTTGAACTTTTTGCGCATGTTTGTTGTTTTGTCGCGAAAACTAGCGTAGGGTTCACACACAAAGCGGGCAGTAGAGACCTACAAGTAGAAGTGGCCACCTAACGGCTAACCCAAAAGCAACGAGACTTCATCGGCAACTTACCCTAGTATAGGAGACTAGTCTTGGATGTCCAAAGGCAGTAGAAAACCATCGGGAAAAACCCTAATTCCTAAAATCCCGCAAGAGGCCACTAAATGAGAAATCGGCGGAAAGGCGCTCGAATGCTACCAAAATTCATGGGTAGGAGCATCTCGACATGCTCGACAAGTCTATGTAGCCCACATGACCAAAAGGTGACCCGAAGCGGCACTAAACTTCAGAAACGGCATCAGACACACAAAGCGTCAAAAAGCTCTCGCGGCCAAACCGCATGTCCGTTTGCCACCAAACTTCACGAGCGGCTTTCCTAAACCATCAACAACCAAGTCCTATGGTGATAGACCACCACAAGTCATCGAAGACATGTAAACGCAACCACGGGTGCTTCTAGAGCGACAAATTGCCAAATGGAGCTCCGTGAAGCCAAAGTCGACAAAAACCATACGGCAAGGATCCCCAAGGGATCGGGAAGCTATGGAGACCAACATCAACAAATTTCATAGCCGAAAAGCACTCCAAAAGTCAAGAAAACGGCTTGGAGGCTCTGAAATCCACACAGGGAGTTACTTTCTATCCATTTGACTTTTTTGTTGAAATTAGGCTTAAAAGGGACTCAGGAGGACTAAGGGCAGGCACTAGTGACAGTTTCCATGGAAAAATTATCAGGAGACATCCTACGTGTAGGATGTCTCAAGGCCATTTCTAGGCACGAAACCCAACATTTCTCATCACACACATTTTTTGAATAGCCTTTACATACTAGCCACCAAGTTTCATCACATTTGGACCAACATTGACCTCATATGCATGAAAAAACGCAAAGTTAGGACATAGAGGCAATAATGGGCCATAGACCTACCAAATCTTGTCCAAATCACATGAAACTTGCACAACACATTCATGAGCACATAGCCAACCAACCTGTGTGGTTACTTGCAAAAATTGATGAAGTAGACATCCTACGCGTAGGATGTCTATTTGACATTTTTGGCCTACAGAGGGTGTTTGTCCATTCCAGATCTAATCACATCATCTTCAAAAGCTCATATATCAAGTTTGAAGCCATTCTAATCATTTTTGACCCCCAAGACCTTCAAGATACACTTTTTGAGCCCAAAAACGCTACACAAGGTCTTACCAACATCAATTCTTGTCCAAATCAAAACCCAACAGCATGGCCATGTTCCACATGCCAAGGACTACCCACAGAACAAATCCCAAGCCATTTTGATGAAAAAGACATCCTACGCGTAGGATGTCTCCAGCATGTTTTTGAACTTCTGTGCAAAGAATGACATCATGGGAGTCATTACCATGGTGCAATGAGCCCATATATCAATTTTCAACCCATTTGAATATCACTTGCTACCTGTTGTGGACTTTCTACCCAATTTGTAACCTAGAGCCTGAATCAACCCAAAAATCCACTTTTTAATGCCCAAATCCAAATCCAAGCACATAGCCATGTTGTACAGGCCAAGGACCACCAGCATGTCAAGTATCACCCAAATCTGATGAAAAAGACATCCTACGCGTAGGATGTCTAACTGAAAATTTTTGGCCAGAATTGCACTGTGAGCACATGCACAGTTTCACAAGTTTCTTTTAAGCTTTATTTTCAATTTTCAAGTCATTTGGATAGTTAAAACTCATTTTCTGAGCTGATATGGAAAAAACGCTAACTTCGGACTACTGAGTGCAACAGGATCTATGGCAGCCGCAAAGTCACCGGCAAAGAAGAAGCGGATATCCATAAAGGATTATTTGGAAGAAGTAGAGCCCTTCGTCATACCAGAAGGAACTCTAAAGCCAACCAACACATCGATCCAAGAAGATCTGCTAGAGTCAAATGATCTAAAGATTTACCAGGGCGTGTTCAGAGACACTGAAGGAAATGTGATAGAGCTACCAATGCTACCGCAGGAGCTCAATGAGTTCGTCAGAAGCAAGATGGCAGAGTATCTGGAGAAGATTGATCTCCACAATTATTTTGAAGCTGTGCCGGCAGGTATCGACATAAAAAGAGTATGGGAATTTGTGACGACAATCAAAGAAGATGGAGTAGCCAGAGTAACGGATCTGCAGGGTAAGCCAGGCACGGAGATTCTAATCATAGAGAGAGTAGTGGCAGTTGCACTAGACCTCTCCAACAAAGGGGATAGTGTAACCAAAAGAAGAGACAAAGTAAAGGTGTACACCGAAAAGAAAGGCAACTATACCTTTGAAGACATTGCCAACCCCAAAGTGGAAATCATGAGCCAGCTGTACAATCAATACTTCCATATGTGTACAAAGCGACCACAAAAGTACAGAATGCCGCCTGCAGCAATTGCCACAACATTCACCTGGGCAATGCAGAAGAGCAAGCCGAAAGTAATCAATTATGCAGCTTATATACATGATAATCTGGTGAAGATGGGCAACAAGAACCCCACATACATTGTGCCGGCTGAGCTAATCACGAAGGTGATTTATGGAGCATTGCACGCCAAGGGGAGATGGCCTGACCCTCCATCACAGAACGATTGGCTGAGGCTCAAGGAAGATAAGGAAGACGAACAGCCCAAAGCACCAAGGGTGGCAACCCGTTTGAAACGCCGGCTAGAAACCGTGCAAGAAGAGCAGCCAGAGCTGAAGAAGGGAAAGAAGGAATCTGTCCAAGTGCCAGTAAAAGAGACTAAATCACAGAAAGCGGCACGTCTAGAGCGGCCGGTGAAAAGTTTCAGGGCCGAAAGAGCCCTCAAAGGAGATTTGAATGAACTATGGAAGCCGTCTCTAGAAGCAATGTCAGGATCATCCCGAAGGGTGCACAGAGACAGATTTGATGACTACATTAAGAATTTTGAGATTCTGGATGCCACAGCGGAAAATACCCCACATATACCATTTACGGAAGCAGAAGTGGAGCAAGTCAGACGGCAACTACTAGAGAAGCAGGAAGGCCAAGAGACAGAAAGGAAGACAAAGGCGGACAGGGATTTCAAGAAAAAACCGACAACTCCACCGTCCAGCCCTGAGTCGAGCCCACCGCCCTCACCACCTCCTCGTAGCCCTTCACAAGAGGAGCAAGACAAACCAGAAGCCCAAGAAGAGTCAAAGCAAGAACAAAGCCAAGAGCAAGAACCAAAGGAAGAGGCTAAGCCTAAAAGTGAGCAGCCAGAGCCAAATGAAGCAAGGTATAACACATTGCTAGACCTACTAGCTACCGGATATACAAAAGAAGAGGCTGCCACAGACGCATTTGACTTGGCAAGCACGGGGCCCAAAGAGAAAATGTAGAGCCTGCAGTTAGTGGAGCTAAAGGAGATGGCCACTGATATAGTGGACCTGCACCCTCCCACCAATGATTGGGATGTGGTGATAACAAAGCTAACCGGGCTAAGAGCACAATCAATGGCCTCAGAAAGTGAAATGGCAACTCTTAAATCCACTGAAGTGTAGATAAAGCTTGAAGTTGACACTTTACAAAAACAAAGCCAAAGGCAGATGGAGAGAGAAGCAGAGCTGTAAGCCAGTCTAGCAAAGGCATTGCAAAGATGCCAGGAAATGGAAAGAGAAAATCAGGAAGCAGCTTAAAGACTGCAAGGAGCCGAAGAGGAATATAGACAACTCAGCAAGTCATTGACAGATGTAGAGATGGAAAGGGATAACCTAACCCTACAACTTGCTGAGGAGTCCAAGGAAGTTGAAGCCATGCGAAATGCCAAAGAGAAGGTAGAAATAGAGCAGGAGGCCAGCCAGGATGAGGTCCTTGAGCTCAAGGACCAGCTTAAAGTTAAAGATCAAACCATCCAGCCGCTACGGGCATCTCCTGCCAGAGTCAGAGCTACTAGCTTGACTCACACCACTACAGAGAGCCAGATCTATGAAGAACAGATGAAAGAGCTCCAGAAAGAGTTGACCTTAGAGAAGAAGCAAAGGTTGATGATGGCAGAAGGGTCGGTGGTTATGCAAACACTCATGGAAGAAGAGCAGAAAGCAATGCAAGATGAGCTAGAAAATATCAAGAGAAAGCTCGAGGAGGCGGAGAAGATAAACGCCGATTTGAACGACCTCCTCGTGAACATGGGAGAAGAAGCTGAAGCAGAGAAACAGACACTCCAAAAGCAGATAGAAGAGCTGAGAGGACAGCAGGCAGAAGAGCAAGCAAGCACAGGGCTAGCAGCCATGGAAGGCATAGACCTAGAAAATGTGGCAGATCCTGTGGACACACCCATGCAAGAGGAAATCCTAGTAGGAACCTCTCAAGAGCCACAAGATCTGACACAAGAAGAGGAAGAGAAGTTGCGCAAGGCCATAGAAGCAGAAATCAGGGAAACGGCCAAAGAAGCTTTGAAATGGGAGCAGAGGGTTTTTAAATCCATGACCATTCGGAAGATAGACGCCAGCAACCTCCGGCGTGAATGGCTATAGCCCTCTCTCCCATATCCTCTGCTAAAGTACAAAGCCGCCACCATCAACAAGAGAATCAGAGAAGAGCCAACAGTGCCACTCTACACAGCAGATATCTCCCAGTCTGAAGGGGCAAAGTTGATAGTTGACTCCCAGCCCAGGTGGAGAAAGGCATGGCTGATGAAGTATCCACAGTACCTAATCCATTTGGTAGAGGCACCCAAAATCATCAGAGATAACCTAAGCTTTTGCCCTCTACCAAGGATGCGGATGTGGAAGGCCCAGGAGATACTACAAAGAAGCCAACCCACTTGGCCAAACTATCCGAAGCTGCCAATCTTGAAGGCAGGTGACAGAATAAGTGTTCAATACATGGTGAAAACCCTAACGGGCGCCATCAAATTGTTCACTGGCTCCCCTGACCTATCTTGCATAATGATGAGGAAGATTTTCAAAACCCTTTTGGTAGTCTTCGAGACATTCAAACCGAGCCAGGTGACAGACAGTATCTTCTTCTTTCAAGATACTTACAGATGTGCATACGATCTGTCTGGTCAACCTTCCAAGGAGGTGATACATGCATTGTATCAAAGGATCATGTTTTTGTCATCCTATCACCTCCGGGCCTTTGAAGAAGCTTTCTACACCGGCTTCTTCACCATCAGCACCGACATATTCGGCCCAACACTATTGGATTTACATGCAAGATACGAGTCACTGATCAAGATGCGAGAGACCATAAGATGAAGACGCAGCTCAACAGCCATGTCAGGGACGACATGAGCAAGGAGGGGGGGAGTGTTAGAAGCTGGACACACCCTACGGAAATTGACTGCTCGGCAGATTATCATTTTTTGTAATTATTCATTTATTGAGAAAACCCGACATTTCACCTTGTAAATATTGGGGCTTACAGAAGTGTCCAGATTGTATCCCAGTTTTGACATTTAGATTGAGTAGATGGTTAATTTGGAACTTTAGGGTTTGAGAATTGTAAGATATTTATACCACTTTTTGACCTTAATGAAAAAACCTTTTGTCATTTTAAAAAGTTTTGAAGTCTGTGAGTGAGCATACTGTGTACGAGAGAGAGTGTGAGCTTCATCTTGACGCTACATGTGCACCTGTGGTTGGAATCAAGTGCAGAGAAATGCAGCATGTTGCCCCCAACGAGAGCTACGCGCCGATACCTAGATTGCGCGTGTACGGTCCGGTTTTGCGAGCTCCATCTACGATCTTCATGTGGTGATTCGGTGAGCATACGTTGTCCGATTTTGCATTGCAGCATATCCATGCGTTCAGATTGAGTAGAGCTACACATTAGGCACTTTAGATTTTGAAAATGAAGACTTGCGAATTTCGGCCAGACATCCTATGTGATTTTGCATCGGGTTTTTTGGGTTCGGGTTTTGGTTCATAGACCTTAGGGAGAGCGACCTATTGGTGTTAGTAGGTCTCCTTTAAGTTCTGTGGTGTTTCGAGATTGTTTGATGGGTGTTCGGCTCTACAAAGCGTTGTAGGAAGTTTCCTCTATGCACTCTTGAAGGCTGTGACTTAGACATTGGGTAGAGACCTCTGTAGGAATTAGTTAGGAGTCGGTCGAGTGTAGGTTGACACCCTATGCTTGCTTCCACGTGCCTGCGGGTCGAGCTTCCTCCTTAACTGACAAATCTTGTTAGGTGAGTTCTCGCTGTGCTGACGTCCGTCGCGGCGTATCCGTCCAACAGTACCATAGTGTCATTTCATGTTGGACAAAAGATCCTACAAAGGTGTCATGTGCTGTGAAGCACCACTATCCAAAATCTAATCACGATCATCTCGACTTGCAAGATTCAACTCAACCTCTGATGTTTCTGGAGAGTCCTTGAGGGAAGAATCTCCAAATGAATAAAGGCCAGTGACTACACCACTGTCACCAAAGAAGTTGAAGCATCTCCAACTCGCTTTGGATGCTTCCTCTAATAATGTCCCTTTTCAAAGCAATTGTTGCAATGCAGTTCCACCTTCAAGGCTTCCCGCTCAGAATCACATCACTCTTCTTCTCTTTGATGTTGTTGCTTTTCTTCTTACCCTTTGGCTTATTGTTGTTGTTGAAAGAACCAATCAAGGCTTTGGAGCATGATTTCATCCCCGTATTGAACAGCTCCTCCTGGTCCATTACCATTGGAACAATTCCATCCCAACTGATAGTATTCAACCGGCCATTTGTAATCAATGAAGAATAGATGTTGGTGTACCGAGAAAACGATTGGTCCAAAAGCCAGATGGCCATATCCTCTGAATTGATAACCATATCCTTTGAATTGATAAGCTTTCCCATATGAAGTATCTCTTGTTGAAGCTCCTGCATCTTGTTGATGTGATCCCGCATGGAAGAATTCTTTGCATCCAAGCTCATCAACTACACCTTGAGGGTTGTCCGCTTCATTGGATAAACTCAATCATAAAATGAAGAAAGCCGATCCCAAATCAACTTTGCATCTTTCATCAATCATATGTGGTTGATGATGGTGTATTGTTGAGGATAATGAAATACCGGATTCAAGCATTGACATGCTCCCATAACTTTGCTCCCGTAGGGTCCTTTGGCTTTTGAAAGTTGCTCAAGAAAAAATCTCCAAGCTCGTAAGAGTCAAAGACCAACATCATGGTAGCTTTCCAAATGGCATAGTTGTCTCCATTCAATTGCCAATTTGAGGGAAAAGTAGGAAGGTTAGGTTTCTTGATTGGTTATTACCTACGCCAAAGTAGAACTGGGTCCAATCTCCCCACTCCTTGTTGATGGGTGGTTCACCAACAGTGCCAATTGTGTCCTCATTGTGTACTTTGTCATGACCTGTCAAAATCATCACTCCTCTCTATGGTGTTGAAGATCTTGGGCATGTGACAAGACTAGGTCGAGGTAGAAGTGAGAAAATCTACAAATCTACCCACTATAGCTGAAATCATCTTTAAATGAATGAAAAACATAGAAATAATTTCAAACCATCTCTTTTTGTTCCTAAAATTCAGTGTATCAAAAACTCACACAAATCACCAATCCGATTCAAGAGCATGTCGTGGCTCCGATATCATGTCAACCTCCTCTCCGTAATGGACAGCCACTAGATCTTGTATCTATCATGAGGGATCTCCTCATACTCAAGTTGCTCCTAGCATGTACCACCGATCGAAGGGGCACGGAAACTCACCGCAAGTAATGCCGCACCGAGAGAGTGTGCACATGGAAAGGGCAAGGGGAGCACTAGAAATGACAAGGGAGATTGCTATAGAAGTTGGGGGGGGGGGGGGGGGGGGGGGGAGAGAGAGAGAGAGAGAGAGAGAGAGAGAGAGAGAGAGAGAGAGATCGTAAATAGAAAATGCTAGAGAGAGGTGATGCCGCACACAAAACACTAGCAAGAAAAAATGCTATAGAGAGACAGAGTGCCCAAACAATGAAGCTCTACAATGATCACAAAACGTTCCAAAAGTACAAGGGAAGGGGTTGCATATAGGACCCTACTTATTACAAAACCCCACGATCTTGATAAATGGCTAATAAATGCAAATATATATGTAAACTCACTAAAAGTGACCTAACACACATATTTAGTAGCAGAACTGCAGATCACTTGAGACTTTGACCCCAGGAAACCCTAGGAACAAGGATCCCGCCTCATGCCAGTCTATCGAGTGAGAAACATTGTGGAGTGCATTGCTAAGAACAGGTACGTCTACCTCAAATACGGTCGGGCATAACCACAAAACAGTCCCCACTCCCTAATTTCCTCCTGGGAGATACTAGAGCTACCACTAGACAAGAATATGAACTCTAACAAGCTCTTCCCTTGACATTGTTACCGTCTCACTATTCTACGGATATCCACTATGGCCGTGTTGGGTTCCCTGTTGTGCTGAAGTCCACCAACTCATTTAAAACATATTGCATGTATAGCATCTTTGCAAACCACATTGGGCAATCCATGTGGTACAATGTGGTGTTTGTGCAAGTAATGTATATGGCCTTTGTATACATACAAATCCTTGGCATAATGAATTTATCCAACTTCAATCTCTCCTTGTGAATGGAGATGTTGGACACACCAAGACATCCTTTCTTAATTCGTCCCCTTCGCTGAGCACCCTGTCCTTCCCTTCCTGCCCGTCTCTCTCTCTCTCTCTCTCTCTCCTACTTCTCCATCTGTCTCTTTCTTCCTCCCTCTCTCTACCTTTCACCCTCATCTCTCTCTCTCTCTCTCTCTCTCTCTCTCTCTCTCTCTCTAACCTCCCTCTCCCCCTCCCTCTCCCTCACTACCACTCTCTGAGACTCTTTCCTTATCACTCTCTCTCTAACTCCCTCTCCCTTATCTCTCTCCCTCTCTCTCTCTCTCTCTCTCTCTCTCTCTCTCTCTAATATGTATATACATCATCACACATCAAACAAGAAAGAGCTTCTGACTGGACCCTCTTACAACAAGATTGGCGTTTTTCAATGAAAACGATGGATTTTTTATTCGGCCCCAAAACGGGAGATTCTGTTGTCCGAATGGCTTCATATTTGGTGTGCAGAGACATTGTACTATGTATATACATCAGTATTCACCAAACATGTTAAACACTTATAAATCGATGAATTTACTTAGAAATTAGCGTTTTTTGGTTTCGGACATAAATTTGAAGATTCTTTTAAGTCCAAATGGCTTCACATTTGGTGTGTTGAGATTTTATAATATATGTATACATCATCACACATCAAACAAGAAAGAGCTTCTAACCGGACCCTCTTACAACAAGATTGGCGTTTTTCAATGAAAACGACCGATTTTTTATTCGGTTCCAAAACAGGAGATTTTGTTGTCGGAATGGCTTCATATTTGGTGTGCAAAGAATTGTACTATGTTTATAGATCAGTATTCACCAAACATGTTAAAAACTTATGAATCAATCAATTTACTCAAGAATTAGCATTTTTCAGCACAACGAAAACTATGTTTTTTGGTTTCGGACATAAATTTGAAGATTCTTAAGTCCGAATGGCTTTATATTTGGTGTGTTGAGATTTTATAATATTTATATACATCAGCACACATCAAACAAGAAAGAAGTTTTGATTGGACCCCCTTACAACAAGTTTGGCGTTTTTTGATGAAAACGACGAATTTCTGATTCAGCCCCGAAACAAGAGATCTCACTGTCCGAATGGCTTCATATTTGGTGTGTAGAGACATTGTACTATGTATATAGATCAGTATTCACTAAACATGTTAAAAACTTTATGAATCAATCAATTTACTTAGAAATCAATGGAAACTACGTTTTTGTTTCGGACATAAATTTGAAGATTCTTAAGTTCGAATGGCTTCATATTTAGTGTGTTGAGATTTTATAATATGTAAATACATCAGCACACATAAAACAAGAAAGAGCTTTTGACTGGACCCTCTTACAACAAAATTCACGTTTTTCAACGAAAACGATGGATTTCTTATTCGGTCCCAAAATAGGAGATTCTGTTGTTTGAATGGATTCATATTTGGTGTGTTAAGATTTCATTGTACTATGTATATACATCTGTATCCACCAAACATGTTAGAAACTTATGACTCGATCAATTTACTCAAGAGTTTGCGTTTTTCAGAGAAAACTACGTTTTTTAGTTTCGAGCATAAATTTGAAGATTCTTAAGTCCGAATGGCTTCTTATTTGGTGTGTTGAGATTTTATAATATGTATTTACATCAACACACATAAAACAAGAAAGAGCTTTTGATTAGACCCTCTTACAAGAAGATTGGCATTTTTTGACGAAAATAACAGATTTTTTATTCGGCCCCAAAACAGGAGATTTTGTTGTTTGAATAGCTTCATATTTGGTGTACAGAGACATTCTACTATGTATATACATCAGTGTTCACCAAACATGTTTAAAAACTTATGAACCAATCAATTTACTCAAGAATCAGTGTTTTTTCACGAAAACTACGTTTTTTGGTTACGGACTTAAATTTGAAGATTCTTAAGTCCGAATGGCTTCATATTTGGTGTGTTGAGATTTTATGATATGTATATAACATCATCACACATCAAACAACAAGGAGCTTCTGATTGGACCTTCTTGCAACAAGATTGGCGTTTTTCGACAAAAATGATGGATTTTTTATTCGGTCCCAAAACAAGAGATTCTGTTGTCCGAATGGCTTTATATTTGGTGTACAGAGACAATGTACTATGTATATACATCAGTATTCACCAAACATATTAAAAATTTATAAATCGATCAATTTACTCAGGAATTAGCATTTTTCAGCAAAAGCTCACTCGTCGTGTTCCCCATCAGGTTCACTATCGACGATCGATTGTAACGCAGACCCCAGATAAAGAGGAAGTAATCCTCGGGAGAGGCGTCGTAGAGCAGATCAGGGTCCGCTGCAGCATTAGGATTGACATGGTCGGATCCGTAGTACTACACTTTTTAGTTTCGGACATAAATTTGAAGATTCTTAAGTCCGAATGGCTCCATATTTGGTGTGTTGAGATTTTATGATATGTATATACATCATCACACATCAAACAAGAAAGAGCTTCTGACTGGACCCTCTTACAACAAGATTGATGTTTTTCGGTGAAAACGACAGATTTTTTATTCGGTCCCAAAACAAGAGATTCTGTTGTCCAAATGGCTTCATATATAGTATGTAGAGACATTGTACTATGTATATACATCAATATTCACCAAACATGTTTAAAAACTTATGAATCGATCAATTTACTCAGGGATTAGCGTTTTTCAACGAAAACTACGATTTTTGGTTTCGGACGTAAATTTGAAGATTCTTAAGTCCGAATGGCTTCATATTTGGTGTGTTGAGATTTTATAATATGTATATACATCAACACACATAAAACAAGAAAGAGCTTTTGACTGAACCCTCTTACAACAAGATTGACATTTTTGGATGAAAACAAGGGATTTTCTATGCGGTTCCAAAATAGGATATTCTGTTGTCCGAATGGCTTCATATTTGGTGTGCAAAGACATTGTACTATGTATATACATCAGTATTCACTAAACATGTTAAAAATTTGTGAATCAATCAATTTACTCAGGAATTAGCGATTTTCAGCGAAAACTATGTTTTTTGATTTCGAACATGAATTTGAAGATTCTTAAGTCCGAATGGCTTCATATTTTGTGTGTTGAGATTTTATAATATGTATCTACATCAGCACACATAAAACAAGAAAGAGCTTTTGACTCGACCCTCTTACAACAAAATTAACTTTTTTCGATGAAAATAATGGATTTTTGATTCGGCCCCAAAACAGGAGATTATGTTGTCCGAATGGCTTCATATTTGGTGTGTTAAGATTTCATTGTACTATGTATATACATCTGTATCCACCAAACATGTTAGAAACTTATGACTCGATCAATAAACTCAGGAGTTAGCGTTTTTCAAAGAAAACTACGTTTTTTAGTTTCGAGCATAAATTTGAAGATTCTTAAGTCCAAATGGCTTCTTATTTGGTGTGTTCAAATTTTATAATATGTATTTACATCAGCACACATAAAACAAGAAAGAGCTTTTGATTAGACCCTCTTACAAGAAGATTGACATTTTTTGACGAAAATAACAGATTTCTGATTTGGTCCCAAAACAGGAGATTTTGTTGTCCGAATGGTTTCATATTTGGTGTACAAAGACATTGTACTATGTATATGCATCAACATTCACCAAGCATGTTAAAAACTTATGAATCAATCAATTTACTCAGGAATTAGTGTTTTTTCACGAAAACTACGTTTTTTGGTTTCGGATATAAATTTGAAGATTCTTAAGTCCGAATGGCTTCATATTTGGTGTGTTGAGATTTTATGATATATATATACATCATCACACATCAAACAAGAAAGAGCTTCTGATTGGATCCTCTTGCAACAAGATTCGCGTTTTTCAACAAAAATGACGAATTTTTTATTCGGTCCCAAAACAAGAGATTCTGTTGTCCGAATGGCTTCATATTTGGTGTACAGAGACAATGTTCTATGTATATACATCAGTATTCACCAAACATGTAAAAAATTTATGAATCGATCAATTTACTCGGGAATTAGCGTTTTTCAGCAAAAACTACGCATTTTGATTTCAGACATAAATTTGAAGATTCTTAAGTCCAAATGGCTCCACATTTGGTGTGTTGAGATTTTATGATATGTATATACATCATCACACATCAAACAAAAAGGAACTTTTGACTGGACCCTCTTACAACAAGATTGATGTTTTTCGACGAAAACGACAAATTTTTTATTCGGTCCCAAAACAGGAGATTATGTTGTCCGAATAGCTTCATATTTGGTGTGTAGAGACATTGTACTATGTATATACATCAATATTCACCAAACATGTTAAAAATTTATTAATCGATCAATTTACTCAAGAATTAGCATTTTTCAGCGAAAACTACGTTTTTTTATTTCGAACATAAATTTGAAGATTCTTAAGTCCGAATGACTTCATATTGGTGTGTTGAGATTTTATAATATGTATATACATCAGTACTTATAAAATAAGAAAGAGTTTTTGACTGGACCCTCTTACAACAAAATTGGCGTTTTCCGACGAAAAGGCTGTTGTAAGAATTCTGCATTTTTGGGCTGTCTTATTCTATTTGAGATGTGGAAATGATGAGAATGTCTTGAGTTGACCACATATTGACTTTTTGTACTATTGTCTTGTGGTCTAGAATTCACGTTTAAGCTAGCAAGAGAGAGAGAGAGAGAGAGAGAGAGAGAGAGAGAGAGAGAGAGAGAGAGAGAGAGAGAGAGAGAGAGAGAGAGAGAGAGACAAAGGGTGGGGGCAGAGAAAGGTGGGGGAGAGAGAAAGTCAATACGAGAGAGAGAGAGAGAGAGAGAGAGAGAGAGAGAGAGAGAGAGAGAGAGAGAGAGAGAGAGAGAGTTTACAATTCAAGTATCTATTAGCAGAATGGAGATAAAGAGAGTGAGGAAGGAAGGGGGGGGGGAGAGAGAGAGAGAGAGAGAGAGAGAGAGAGAGAGAGAGAGAGAGAGAGAGAGAGAGAGAGAGAGAGGAAAGGACAGGAGAGAGAGAGAGAGAGAGAGAGAGAGAGAGAGGGAGAGGGAGAGGGAGACATGGAGAGAGGAGGAAAGAAGAGAAATGGGAAGGGAGAGAGTCTTGTGAACTGTAATTCAAGTTTCTCTTAGGAAGAGAGAGAGAGAGAGAGAGAGAGAGAGAGAGAGAGAGAGAGAGAGAGAGAGAAGAAGAAGAATAAGAGAGTTGTAACGTCGTAGGAAACTATCCCAAGAGACCTTAAAGATCTAGCCGACAAGGAGTTGAACTCGAGACTTGTTATTCAAGAGGGGGAGAGAGAGAGAGAGAGAGAGAGAGAGAGAGAGAGAGAGAGAGAGAGAGAGAGAGAGAGAGAGAGATTTGTGATCTATAATTCAAGTTTCTCCGAGAAAAATAGAGATAAAGAGTGTGAGGAGAAGGAGAGAGAGAGAGAGAGAGAGAGAGAGAGAGAGAGAGAGAGAGAGAGAGAGAAGGGAGATGGAGAGATAAACAAAGGGGGACGGAGAGATAGTTTGGGGAGGGGAGGGGCTTGAGAGAGAGAGAGAGAGAGAGAGAGAGAGAGAGAGAGAGAGAGAGAGGGAGATGGGGAGAGAAACAAAGGGGGGCGGAGAGAGAGTTTGGGGAGGGGAGGGGCTTGGGGGAGGGAGAGAGAGAGAGAGAGAGAGAGAGATTGGGGGGGGGGGACTACTCTACTGGAGGGAGAGGCAGCAATGGACTGTGGTGGTAGGAGTAGGAGCGGCACATGTTTCAAGTTTCTGTTAGCAAGATGGAGATAAAGAGTGAGAGGGGGGGGGGGGGGGCAGAGAGAGAGAGAGAGAGAGTTTTCTATTATCGTCCTTCGAGGTCAAATATGACCTATGGGACCAAATGAACATGTCACGTGGTGTGAGTGGATGTCATAAGTGACTCTCGATGCTCAAAAATGGTTGAAATGAGTGTCGCAATAGAGAGTCCACATCGTGGTTGGGAGAGGAAGGTATGTAGGGAGAGCTCATGGCTGAATATATGGGGAAAAGAGGACCTAATGTGGTCAAAAGCTAAGCACTCAAGTAGTGTGTGGTACTCACTCTCTCGCACTTGACGAGGTCATAAGGTGCAAAGTCGATGACACTCCTCGCCAGTGCCCCAACGTCCTGTCTCACAGCGTAGAGAATGGGAGCTAAGACGAATGGAGGCAATGGTGCGGATCGCACTCAATGGGATGGGCTCAAGGATGTAGGGATGGGTTTGGTTACCTCGTTCGGAGAAGAAGAGAGATTTGTAGTTTGGGGCAACGTGTGTGGTGTAATGGCTGAAGCGAGAACCTTTGGATTTCTCCCAAGCCGTGATACATTGGCGTTGTAAGAAGGCCTCATTAAATTGGGAGTCAATCGATGCATCCTTGACCAAGTGACATGCATCCCATCTTCCAAACCATTTCTTGATGTCAAGCATCCACCCCGAACTTCGTATTTTTCTGTTGCATGTCTTTTGAACCTTTTGACTTGCTTCATATGCGATTCTAGGAAGTCGATGCAAAGGGCTACATTGTGTCTTACGCATGTACTCCACAACCCTTTGCATGCCCAAGACCTCAATGGGAAGCGATCCGGACTCAAGAAGTAAGAGCATGTAGGGTACTTGTGTCTTGACTTGGAGAAAGTTGGTGAGAAAACGCTTTTGGACAGTCTCAAACTCTTTCCAAGTAGACTTCCTGATGCTTCCACCCCACACCTCCACTCCATAAAGAAGCACCGGTGTCACCAATGTGTCAAAGAGGTACTTTTTGAGAACCCAACACTTGATCTCTCCAGTATTGCACATGTTCTCAAATGTATAATAAGCCCTCTTTCCGGCTTCCAAGCGACGCATTGCACAATCCTTCCATTTATGATTGGATGGAACCTCAAGGCCAAGGTACTTGAAGTGATCTACCACTTCAAGTTGCTCATTGTTGTATACAATGCATGGATTTTTGTCATTGAGGGTCTTTACAAGCATAACTTTGGTTTTGGATCCATTCACGATCAGCCCACTATGTAGGCAAAAGCGTTCCAAGATACTCATAAGCTTTTGTGCATCTTCTAAGATATGTGCCAAGAGCGCTACATCATCGGCATAAAGCAAAAGCATGATCACCACATTTCTGATCTTAACCTCTTCTATGCCTTCTTCCTGCATAAAATCAAGAACCATGCATTCCAATTCATCAATGAGTAGCCCAAAGAGGGTTGGGGAAAGTGGGCATCCTTGTTTGACACCAATGGTGCTTGCAAAAAATTCTAAAATTCCATCTCCCATACGTAATCGACATGTCACTTTTTGGTAGATGCGAAAGACTGCATGCATAAATTCTCTCGGCACTTGAAGGCTTTGCATACGTCTCCAAAGATTTCCTCACGGTACCATGTCAAAAGCTTTCTTGAAATCCACAAAGCAGCAATACAAATTTTTTCCTTTCAATCGAGACGCTTCCATAAGAACTCGAAGAGTGACAAGGTGATCAATAGTGCTATGATGCTTTCGAAAACCTGCTTGGCCAAGCGCACGTTTGCCATTCTTTTCAGCCCATTCACTTATCTTCATCTCCATGATACATCCAAATAACTTTGCCATCAAAGAACCAACCATTATAGTGCGATAGTTGTTCACATTGTTTACATCTCCTCTTTTGTGCAAAGGTTTGATCCAATTTGCACTCCAATCATGAGGCATGCCATACTGAAGTGCAAGGTTAAACATATCACATATCCAATATCATGTTTTCTTGCTTGTCCATTTAATCATTTCAACCTTGACACCTTGAAGGTCACCTGCCATGCGAGTAGCAAGTTTCTCAAGCGCGTGGCATACATCTTCAACGGTAAAGAAGGGAGACATAAACGTAAGGGAGCTACAACACTCCATCTTATCAACATTGGGTTGCTCATAGAGATTCTTGTAATGCATATACATATCCTCAAGAGTCAAGTCACCAAAGCTCTCAACGCGCTTGCCTTTTAGATTTTGCCAAAACTTGCTACATGCATGTGCTTTCTCTTGAGCTAAAAGAAGTTGTTTTTTGACTTCCCACCTTCTCCTCTTCTTTTGAACAAGTGCTTTGTATGTGTGTGAACATTCCAAGTAAACTTCCTTGTCTTTGATTGCATCCAATCTTAGCAAGTGTTTAGAGAGAGAGAGAGAGAGAGAGAGAGAGAGAGAGAGAGAGAGAGAGAAGGGAGATGGGGAGAGAAACAAAGGGGGACAGAGAGAGATTTTGGGGAGGGGAGGGGCTTGAGAGAGAGAGAGAGAGAGAGAGATTAAGGGGGGGGGGGGGGGGGGGGGGGGGGGGGGGAATGGACTGTGGGGGTAGGAGTAGGGGCATCACATGGTGGCAGCAAGCTAGAACCACCAACAACCAATTGTTGGATAGGCTGGTAGTGGTGGTGGTGATGGGTGCTAAGGGGCGGCATGGGGCGGCAATGGACAGTAGTGGTGGTGGGATGAAAAAAAAAGCCTCTCTCCGTAACCGCCCCCTCTAGACATTATCTCACTTAGCAGCCGTAGACACACATCTAAGTTGAGCTCCAACATATCAAAATGCTCACTCATATTCTACATAGTCTTCATTTTCTTGGGTGGTGCCTTCAAATAGTTTTTGTGCACTAGATCGACAATCATGCCTATGTCTACTTGCCTCCACTTTTGCCAAGGAACATTGTAATGATCTGAAAAATATTTGCACCAATCACATAATTTCTCAATGCAAAAAGCCACTGCATATGTATCACTTGCTTTTGTATATGGACAAGCAAATTTTGGATTGAAAAACTCAAGGGCCCTCGATGGGCATAGCTTGTGCTCCGTCAAGTTTGTAATGAGTGGTTGCTCACTTCTCAATGCCCACTCATAGCACAACTCCCCAATCAATGACGCCGACCTGAGGCACACACTCCTTTGTGAGATTTGTCATCAAGTGCTTCAAGAGGCGGCAAAGAAGCAATCGTATCAGATTTTTGCAAATGCAACAAACTGGAAAAACTCATATGCCCAAAATGTGCATGCCAAAATTTTGCATATGAGATAGCCTTTGAATCTACAATTGCATTTTAAAAATTCTACCAACACTTGTCATACAAAGTGAGCTTATACAGTCCATGGCACAAAATTCCCTATGCAACAATTTCATCACCAAAGTGAGATCATGAATTGTACATCTGTCATCTACAAATTTGACAACAAGACTAAGTCTAAAAAGTGCAGATACATGTTAAAAGATCTTTTTGATCCCAGGTACATACAGTGCATCAACAAGTGTGAAAGAACTTGCATTCGCAACAATCAACACAATCTTTCCAAATCCCTAGACCGGATAAGAGGCATTGTGGCACAGGTGATTGTTTTCCCATGAAGGACAGACTCGAGAGAGGTAAACAAGTTATGATGTGAGGTAATGTGCTTTGTAGAACCACTATCAAAGTACCACACATGTGACTCTGTAGCAATTGACATACATGCATCATGGATAGAAGGAGAATAAGTGCACTTGCACTAAATTCCCACTTCGCATCTACATTAGCATCATAATCTCCTTTTATAGAAGATTCTACAATCGCTACACTTGTAGTGGAACCAACCTCTTTCTTCTTAGCCTCTTTTGCCTTCAATTTAGGACACTACTTAATCAAGTGATCATTGGCAATGCATCTTCTTATTGCCTTTTTCACTAGAATTCCCAGACAAAGTGCTGCTAGCGGAAGCATTAGGAACAAGTGATTTGCCACTTGCTAAAGAACCGTAAGAAGTGGCTACATTGTTGTTACCACCTTTTCTTTGAGAAATAAGAAAGTCATGTTTAATTTCACGTTTTAATCCATGTTCTTTCTTGAAAGTGACTCTTGTAATAGCAATGTGCATAATGTATCAAACTTGACAATATCATAATTTCTTTGGGTCATAAGTCTCCAAGTACTGGCAAAAGTCTCATAAGAATCTGGTAATGCATCTGCACAAGAGAACTGTCATAAATTAATTCTAATGCAAAAATGAGTTGCTCATTAATATCCTTGATACCAGCAAGAAAACTGCCCATGTCATCTTCCTCATGCATAATCTTCGACTCCAACTCATTACACAGCAATGCGCTTTTAGCCTTATTGTGATTTGCATAAAGACCAGCCAGAATATCCCAAGCCCCTTTTGCTTATTTAGTTGAGGGAATGTGAGGAGTAATAGTGTGCTTCACAAATAATGCAATTAATGCATGAGCTTGCACATCTCTAACATCCCAATGAGATAGCTCAGTCATAGGCAAAACAGCTCTAGTAGCAGCAATCCTGCGACCAAAACTTGCAACATTCTCAACAGAGCCTACTCCACAAACTCCAGACGTACTGTTGGAATTGGGATTGCAGAGAAGTGCACACAGCTTGGAGAAGACGAAGAAAGCTCAAGGCACACAATAGAGAGTGTGTTACTTAGTGTGCATTGGAAAGATAGATAGCCCCAGAGTGATGGGCGTATATACAATGCACGGGGAGAAAAACCTCCTAAAGAGGGAAAAAATGGCTCGACGGTTCGGGTGCAATTTTTGGGCGAACAATTTTTGGCGAGCGCTTTTTAAGAATCGGGCGAGCGGATTCCCAAAAGAAGGGATAATCTACCCATCTCTCTCTCTCTCTCTCTCTCTCTCTCTCTCTCTCTCTCTCTCCAACTAAATTTGATTGTCGTTTCACGGCCAACTTACATTCAAACAAAAAACACCATGGATGCATTCAATACACTATTAATAAGACAAACAGAAGTTCCTTACACACAGTTATGGTCCATTTCATATAGCAAACCCCAAATCTATGTGTTCCATTGCATCAAAAGTAAATACATATGGGGGGGATACATCATGGGTGAGGTGGATGAAAGAAGGGTGGTGGGGGGCCATATGCTTTGGGAGGAAACAAAGGTCGTGCCAACGGGGATGTGCACCAAATGGTGGGGAAACTCCTCCAAATCGCAGAGGGTACGAACTATATGTTGTTACCATATACATGTGGTAGTGATGTGTGTGAACACACTAGGACCGCCGGGGCATTTTTTCCCTCTTTAGGAGGTTTTGTCCCCCGTGCATTGTATATACACCCATCACTCTAGGGCTATCTATCTTTTCCATTGCACACTAAGTAACACACTCTCTATTGTGTGCCTTGAGCTTCCTTCGTCTTCTCCAAGCTGTGTGTGTTTCTCTGCAACCCTAATTCCAACAATTGGTATCAGAGCAGGTCACGTCCTCTCGAGCTTAGTCGCCAGCTGCTCCAGCACACGCCTGCTCACTTTCTCCGATTTCAGTGAGCTTTGGCAAGCGTTCGCAGGTCGACAAATATTTTGGGAAGGCTCGAAGAGCTTGGTCTGCTCAGAATTTTGATTTGGGCTCATTTCGGCCTCCGTTTCCACTACGGGCAGTACTGCACAGGCTATTTCGTCATTTTGTGTAGATTTTTTGTCAGTGCCGTTTTCTGCATAACAGGTGCCTTATAGTCTTCTACGGTTTGTGCTATATAGCACAAGTTGTTCCCGCTCCATTTCTCCTATTTTCGGGCAGTTTTCACATCAGGTGCAGCATTTACCATGGCTGACAACAACAACACAGATGTGTTCAAGATGTTTGCTGCTGAGGACAGCTTGGATGGGGACAACTACCCTATGTGGGCTTATATGATGCAACATGTTCTTGTGTCAAAAGGTGTCTGGAACATTGTGCAGGTCATTGATGTACGTCCTGGTTCTGAAGATGTAGGCGATGTTGAGGATGTTGCAGGTCTTGCTGCAAGGATTGCAGCTGTTAGAGTTGTTTTGCCTACGGCAGAGCAAGCTCGTTGGGATGTTAAGGATGCACAGGCTCATGCATTGATTGCGTTGTCTGTGAAGCGCACCATTATTCCTCACATCCGTTCAGCAAAATCTGCAAAACAGGCTTGGGATATTCTAGCAGGTCTTTATGCAAGCCGCAATGAGGCTAAAATTGCTTTGCTGCGTAAAGAGCTAGAGTCGAAGATTATGCATGAGGAAGATGATATGGACACTTTCCTTGCTAGTGTCAAGGATATCAATGAGCAACTCATTTCTGCAGGTGAAGTCATTTCGGACAGTTCCCTTGTGCAGACTGTTCTTGATGCCTTACCAGATTCCTACCAGACTTTTGCTAGTACTTGGAGACTCATGACCCAAGGAAATCCTGAAGTTGTCAAGTTTGATGCATTATGCACATTGCTGTTGCAAGAGTCACTTTCTAGAAAAAACAGGACTAGGCAGCGTGCAGTTGAACAGGCTTTTATTACTTCTCAAAGAAAGGGTGGTAACAGTAATGCAGCCACTTCTTATGGTTCTGCTGCGAGTGGCAAAAATTCTGTTCCTAATGCTTCTGCTGGCAGCACTTCGTCTGGCAATTCTGGTGATAAGGGCAAAAAGAAGATGCGTTGCCATTATTGTAAAGCCAATGATCACTTGATCAAGTCGTGTTGTAAGTTGAAGACCAAAGAGGCTAAGAAGAAAGAGGGTGGTTCCACTGCAAATGTTGGTTCCACTACAAATGCAGCCATTGTTGAGTCTTCTGTGAAAGGAGATTGTGATGCTGATGTTGATGCAGAATGGGCTTTTAGCGCAGAGTGCACTTACAATCCTGTTGTCCATGATGCATGCTTGTCAGTTGCTGCAGATTCACATGTGTGGTATTTCGATAGTGGTGCTACAAAGCACATTACCTCACATCGTGAATTGTTTACCTCTCTCGAGTCTGTCCCTCATGGGAATTCAGTCACTTGTGCCAACAACGCCTCTTATCCAGTTCAAAGAGTTGGAAAGATTGTGCTCACTGCTGCTAATGGCAGTTCCTTCACACTTGTTGATGCACTTTATGTACCTGGGATCAAGAAGAATCTCTTGTCTGTATCCGCACTTGCTAGACTTGGACTTGTAGTCAAATTTGTGGATGACAGATGTACAGTTCATGATCTCAGTTTTGGTGATGAAATTGTTGCATCTGGGCTTTTGTGCCGTGGGCTGTATAAGCTCACTTTGTATGACAAGTGTGGACAAAATTTTGCAAATGCTGTTGCAGATTCAAGGGCTATTTCAAATGCAAAACTTTGGCATGCACGTTTTGGTCATCTGAATTTTGCCAGTTTGCTGCGTTTGCAAAAATCTGATATGGTTGCTTCTTTGCCGCCTCTTGAAGCACCTGTCAAACCTGTTTGTGAAGGCTGTATTCTGGGTAAAATGCAGCGTTCTATGTTTCCAAAGGATGGTTCAGTTAGGGCCACATGCAGGTTGCAGCTTGTGCATAGTGATGTTTGTGGGCCCATGCAAACTCCATCCTTGGGCAATTACCTGTACTTCGTGACTTTCATTGATGATTACTCCAGGCATGCATGGGTATTTCTGCTTAAAGCGAAGTCCGAAGTTTTTACGTGCTTCAAACAATTTTTGGCTATGGCTGAAAATGTCTCAAAATGTACTCGTTCAGGCTCTCGCCATGCATCTTATGCATCAGATTGTTATGCTTTGGCTGTGTCTAGTTTACATGATGTTGAGGAGCCTCTGTCTTTTGATGAAGCACAGAATTCAGAAAATTGGATTGCTGCCATGAAATCAGAATATGATGCACTTATAGAGAATGACACATGGACTTTATGTGATTTGCCTCCTGGCAAAAAGGCCATTGGTACGAAGTGGGTTTACAAGTTGAAACGCAAGCCGGATGGTGAGATCGATCGCCATAAGGCTCGACTTGTTGCAAAGGGTTATGCACAACAAAAAGGCATAGATTATGAAGAGACTTTTGCTCCCACTTATCGTATGACTACTGTATGTTTTCTATGTGCATTGGCAGCTCATTTTGGTTGGGATGTACATCAATCAGACATTGTTACTGCTTTCTTGAATGGTGACATATTTGAGGAAGTTTATGTAACGCAGCCTCGCGGTTTTGTCATAAAAGGACAAGAGGACAAAGTGTGCAAATGTAAGAAGGCTTTGTATGGGTTGAAGCAATCTCCTCGTGCTTGGTATGAGAAAGCTGACACTCATTTGGTTAAACGAGGCTTTCGTAACAGTCCAACAGAAAGCACATTGTATGTAAAGCGTGAGGATGATCTATTTCTCATTGTGGTTCTTTATGTTGATGATTTGCTGATCACTGGACCAAATGAGAGACATATTGCTGAATTTAAGGCTGATTTGAATGCTACTTTCAAGATGAAAGATTTGGGGATGTTGCATCATTACTTGGGTATACAGTTTAAGCAGTGTGATGGTGGTATTGCCTTGTGTCAGAAAAGTTACATAGAGACATTGCTATGTAAGTTTGGACTTGAGGATTGCAAACCTATTGCCACTCCCATGGAAACAGGTTTGAAGTTGAGTCTACATGATGCTGGCGATCCTGCTGATGTCACTCTTTACCAAACTGCTGTTGGCTGCCTCATTTATGTATGCAACACGAGGCCAGATATTCAGTTTGCAGTCTCGCAGGTCAGCAAATTTATGCATAGCCCAGGGTCTAAGCATTGGCAGGCTGTCAAGAGGATTTTCCGCTACCTTAGTGGCACTTTACATCTTGGCTTGTTTTATCCCAAGGGGGGATCATTGCCGCCAGACTTACATGCTTTTTCGGACTCAGATTGGGCTGGTTGTTTTGACACGCGAGTGTCCACAAGTGGTTTTTGTTTCATGCTTGGCAGTTCATGTATATCATGGTTGAGCAAGAAGCAACCTACTGTGGCCACTTCGAGTTGTGAGGCTGAGTACAGGGCAGTCTTCACAGCTACGGTTGAGTGTGTATGGCTCAGACGCCTTATGACTGACTTGGGTGTTGGACAGGACACTGCCAACACTATCTACACTGACAGTCAGAGCGCATTGGCAGTTGCGAGGAACCCAGTTTTTCATGCTCGCACAAAGCACATTGAGGTGCATTACCACTATGTCAGGGAGAGGCTCTCAGCAGGAGAGATCAACTTGGCTTATGTGCCAACACAGGACAACCTTGCAGATCTTTTCACAAAGGCATTGTCTCGTGAGAAGCTTGAAGCTTTCCGCAAAGCTTTGGGCTTACTCCCCTTTGTGGACTGATCCTGTCCTCAGGGCATGGCACTTCCCTTTACTCATGTGCCAGCTCTCGTTCACCGCATCACTCCAGGGGGGATTTGTTACCATATACATGTGGTAGTGATGTGTGTGAACACACTAGGACCGCCGGGGCATTTTTTCCCTCTTTAGGAGGTTTTTTCCCCCGTGCATTGTATATACGCCCATCACTCTAGGGCTATCTATCTTTTCCATTGCACACTAAGTAACACACTCTCTATTGTGTGCCTTGAGCTTCCTTCGTCTTCTCCAAGCTGTGTGTGTTTCTCTGCAACCCTAATTCCAACATATGTGGGGAGGGCTGTAGGTAGTGAAAGAGGCAATGGATCAACTCCGAGCAGGGCCTCAGATGTGGAGGCAATGAATGCACTAGGAGACGGTCCAGCTGCACGCCATGCCAAAATTGGGGCCGTGAAAGTGGGATACGGTGCTACTACTACCCTGCCCTGACTGCCAAGTGGTGTCGAGAAAGGTGGCTCTAGCGGATGAAGCTGCTTTGTCACCTGCTTCGGTTGCTCAGTTACCTGAGCTCTGACACTCCTATGAAACATCAATGCCGAGCCTAAATCGGAAGGTAGGCGCTGAGCAGGCTCTAGACAAGCACTGAAGACTGCCCAATCCTTCTCACAACTGTTGCAATGCCTGCGTAGTAGTAAACATTGTGCTGCCATTGTCCCACTCCTACAAAACAATCCAACACAGCATCTCCCATGTCTGTGAAGGTACATAGTAGCCATCTACAAAAAAGAAGTAATCTTTAGATTTGTTATACCTAAAATTTTATAGGAACATGAAGAAGAACTTCCAAAAAGTTTTAATCACCTGGCAAACGCTGAACTCCTCTCAACACCTCTATGATAAGGCCTGCCCATACGATCAAGCGTCCATTGTGTGGAATTTGAACTTGGTAGCTTCTCCCACAACATGTCGTCATCTGCAAAGAAGCCACGTACATTTTTTGCAATCTCTCCATCCGCTTGATCATACCTCGGAAGCCGACACCCACCGGTTCTAGGGGGTGAAAAAATGACCAGCAACAAAGTACCAACCTACGAATAACACTAAAACATTAATATTTTGAAATGCAAACATCAAAGTTACTATTCAGTATCAAAACAAAAAATAACATACCCCCTCTAACTAGTCCTGAACAATCGTGCAACTAAACTCCGGCAGTCGTATGTACAATATCCTCAACAACTGGAAACGAGCTCCCTCTGCCTTCGAAGTGACAATGGACAGATGTTCTGCACGACATGTCGCTACAACCATGCCATCAACCAAAAGAAACTCGGTTTCCAGAAGGAATGCAGCATCCACAAGCTCACTACGCCACCCAATCTCAAGCTGGGGTTCATCTGCCATGTTTCTGATAGAGAGCCCAAGAATCTACGTAGTGACTGCATAGAACTACATGCAATCTTTGTTAGAACTAAAATTGTGGACATAACTTTGATTGTAAATTAGCGTGGCTTACTTGTCATTGCACAACACATCTGGAATAGCTTTTTCCAACTCCTTGACACTAGCATGCACTGCAAGGTGGCGTGGCTCTACATGCGTATCTATCTGTAGCAACATAAGATCAAATATATCTTTCAAGCAATGCTAAAGAGAACAACACAACATTAACCATTTTCACATACCTGGATGGTTATCTCCCACAACTCTGGCCATGTCTAATAGGTCCTTTGCAGCCCTACCATGTGATGGTGAACATGCAGGGGATTCCTAGATGCCCCCTACTGGTCTTGGAGTGAAGGATAGTGTCGGTACACTATGGCTCATAGCACCAAGGCTATGAGCACTATCGCTGACTGTTAGGAAATAAGACGTAGCTAAATAGATAATTGAGTAGATTACTTAATGGAGAGAGACAGATTTATATACACGAGATTATAGAGTAGAGAGAGAGAGAGAGATTACACACGATATACGTGGTTCACCCAATGTGGGCTACGTCCACGGGAAAGCAGCCACTCAATGGCTTTAGACTTCAAAACAAGAAGTAGTTTACAAAGGGATTATACCCTTAATGGAGCTCCCGCCTTGCTTCACTCTCACCACCTCACACTCACCTTGTTGCATCAACTTCACACTATGAAATGTGTGTAGAAATGGCCTCCTTTTATAGGCCAAAAGGGCTGCCCTCTCTTATGAGAGACAGCCATGTGTAGCCGCCCTTGTGCGAATAAGTCCAAATCGGACCCTCCAATCCGCCCATGTGTGGCCGCCCTTGAGAAGACAAGTCCGCTTTTGAATTCGGCCACCGGTTACCGGCCATTGACTTCCGACCACCGGCCACCGGCCATTGACTTCCAACCACCGGCCATCGGCCATTGACTACCGACCACTGGCCAACCGACCGGTTGTTTTCCGACCACTTTCCGGCCGCCGACTGGCCATAATATTCCGGCGAAAAAAAAGTCTCGGGGGCCTCCGCCCCCGAGGTCTTTAAAGTTGCCCCTGATTCTTGTCCGTGAAAATTTTGGTTTCCGATGAGTGATTTTCCTTCACGCACGATGGCTTCTCCTCATAATGGGGGCCTTACAAATGTGCGCTTTTACCACAGAAAATTACAAGGGTAAATCAGGCTCCATACTTAACAATCTGCCACTTGGAGACTGATCTCCAAACCAAACCTATGACTACTTTCCATTCTGGCTTCTTATCCTTGAACCGATTGAAGATGAACAAAAGCTCAACTTCTCCTTGTTGACCACCTTTGTAAACATGTCTGCAGGATTTTCACTTGTATGCACCTTTCCTAGCTTTAGTTGTCCCTCTTCCAAAAGAGTGCGTATGAAGTGATATCTCACCTCAATGTGCTTTGTCCTTGAATGAAAGGCTGAGTTCTTCGCAAGATGGATAGCGCTTTGGCTATCACTGTACAAGACACAATGTCTTGTTTGAATCCAAGCTCTTCTAAGAATCTGTGAAGCCACAGAATTTCTTTGCTTGCCTCCGTCATTGCTACATACTTTGCTTCCGTGGTAGAAAGTGAAACCACTTTCTGCAGCTTTGAAGCCCAGCTTACTGTTGTGCCTCCAACCGTGAACACATAGCCAGTTGTGCTCCTTCGAGTATCTTTGTCACCTGCCATATCTGCATCAGCATACCCTTCTAGAAAAATATCAGTTCCTCCAAAATACAAAGCATTTGTTGTTGTCCCTTTTAGATACCTAAGTATCCACTTCACAGCTTGCCAATGCTCTTTACCTGGGTTGTCCATGAACCTACTCACAACTCCCACTGCATGTGCAATGTCTGGCCTTGTCCAGACCATAGCATACATTAGAGAACCTACCGCTGCAGCATATGGAACTTTAGACATATAGGCTATCTCCTCTTGTGTCTTTGGACACATATCCTTCGTTAGTTTAAAATGACCAGCCAAAGGTGTAGAAACCGGTTTTGCATTTTGCATTGCAAACCTTTCTAGTACCTTCTTGATGTAATCTTCTTGAGATAGCTTTATTGTCTTCTTCGTCCTGTCCCTTGATATTTTCATACCAAGTATCCTCTTTGCAGCACCTAAATCTTTCATTGGAAAAGATTTGGACAGCTCCTCTTTTAGGTTTTTGATGTCCTGCATGCTAGCACTTGCAATCAACATATCATCAACATACAACATTAGGATGATGAATTTCCCATCTCCCAAATTCTCCGTGTAGACGCAGTGATCCGAGTTCCATCTTGTGAATCCATGATCCAACATCCATCGATCAAACTTCAAGTACCATTGTCTTGATGCTTGCTTTAAACCATACAAGCTCTTCTTTAATCTGCAAACCATTTTCTCCTTACCTTTTACTTCATACCCCTTTGGTTGAAGCATGTAGATTTCCTCCTCTAAGTCACCGTGAGGGAATGCCGTATTTACATCCATTTGCTCGAGATTTAGATCATGAGCAGCCACAAGGCTTAAGACAAGCCTAATTGAGTTCATTTTTACAACAGGAGAGAATATTTCATTGAAGTCAACACCTTTCTTTTGAGAAAAACCCTTTACCACAAGCCTAGACTTGTACCTTTTCTTCCCACCTTCTTCTTCCTTTAGCTTGTACACCCATTTGTTTTGAAGTGCCCGCTTACCTTTAGGCAACTCAACCAACTCCCATGTTTGGTTGCGATGTAGTGATTCCATCTCCACTTGCATGCTCTTCGTCCATTCTTCTTTGGATTCATGTTGCATAGCTTCTTCATATGATTCCGGCTCTCCAGAATCTGAGATCAAGAGATGGTTGAAGGAAGGAACAAACCTTTCTGGAGGTCTACTTGCTCTTGTAGATCTTCGGGGAATAGGTTGAGGCTCCTCATTTGGTTGACGTTGTTGCACATTGTCATCGTTTGCAGTCCTTGAGTCTTCACCGTCCTCAAGCTCCATGTACTCATCACCTGTTTCTTTTGTTTGTTTTCTTTCCAAGTAATCTTTGTACATATTTTGTTCGTTAAAAATTACATCCCTACTCCTTAAGATTTTACCATCTTCAGGATTCCATAGGCGATACCCAAAGTCTCCTTCTCCATAGCCAATGAAGAAACACTTTTTGGACTTTGCATCTAACTTTGATCTTAGGCTTCTATCTATGTGCATGAAAGCCTCACACCCAAACACTTTGAGAAATGCATAATTCACCGGTTTACCTGTCCATGCCTCTTCTGGAACTCCCCCATCCAATGCCGTTGAGGGTGACCAATTGATTAAGTACACAAACGTACTTACAGCTTCCGCCCAAAGCTCAAGCGGTAGGCCTGCATGTAGCCGCATGCTGCTCGTTCCATGATTGTCCTGTTCATCCTTTCCGAAATCCCATTTTGTTGAGGTGTCCTTGGGGTTGTCCTTTGCCTCCGAATGCCATTGCTAGCACAAAAGCTTTCAAAAGCTTAGCTGCAATATTCGCCTCCATTGTCGGATCTGAGGCATTTAACCTTGGTACCTGTTTCTTTCTCCACAAAGGCTTTCCACCTTTGAAATATGGAAAATACATCGGATTTATTCTTCATGACATAAACCCATGTTTTTCTAGTCGCATCGTCTATGAATGTTACATAGTACAATGAGCCACCAAGTGATGGTGTACTTGCAGGACCCCAAACATCAGAATGAACCAACTCAAGTTTTTTATTTTTTCTTTCATTTCCTGATTTTTGAAATTTTACCCTCTTTTGTTTACCATAAACACAATCTTCACAGAACTCTAAGTCCACTTCTTTCAAACCTGGTAGAAGCTTCTTTGTTTGAAGGATTTGCATTCCTTTGGCACTCATATGCTCAAGTCAGTAGTGCCACACTGCACTGTCAACTTCTGTAGTTGCTGCACAAGCTGAAGGTTGCGTGCTAACAATACACAAGTAAAGTGTACCGACTTTTTCACCCTTGCCAACCACCAAAGATCCCTTTGAGATCTTCCACCGTTTGTTTCCGAATGCAATGTTGTGACCTTCATCGTCCAATTGCCCTGTAGAGATCAAATTTTTGCGAAGAGAAGGAACATGCCTAACATCTTTAAGCTTCCATTCATTTCCGTTAGCAGTTTTCACAGAAACTGTACCTTTGCCGACAATCTCACAAGCTTCATCATCTCCCAAGTATACATACCCAAAATTACCTTTGGTGTAGTCTTGGAAATGTTGCTTATGTGGTGTCGCATGGAATGAAGCCCCGGAATCTACTATCCAGGAATTAGACACATTGTCTAAAGAGAGAATTAGAGCATCTTGCTCTACTTTACCTACCACATTGGCCTCCGAAGTTGGCTTGTTGTCTTGAGACTCTGTCTCCTTCTTCTTCTTGGACCAGCAATCCTTCTTGACGTGGCCTTTGTTGCCGCAGTTCCAACATTCAAGAACTGACTTTGTGCGTGACTTGCTCCGTCTTGAGTGATCACGACCCTTTTGGTTTTTGAACCTCTCCTTAGGCCTTCCTCTTTTTTCCACTGATAGTGCATCACTTGATGATTCTCCTGTGCTTCTCCTTCGCATTTCCTCGCTTAGGAGAACACCCACAACATCATCAAACTTAAGAGTATTTGTGCCAGAGATAGAATTACTTACAGCCATCACAAGGCTGTCCCAACTATCCGGTAGAGATGATAGTATAAGGAGAGCTCGCACTTCGTCATCGAAATTGATTTTCACTGATCGAAGTTGACTTATGTTTGTGTTAAAGTCATTTAGGTGTTCTGCAACTGAACCATTCTCTGCCATCTTTAGATTGAACAAGCGCTTCATAAGAAATACCTTATTGGATGCCGATGGTTTCTCGTAGAAGTCGTCAAGTGACTTCATCAAGTTCTCCGTGGTCTTCATCTCCGAAACATTGAAGGCCACCGTTGACGCCAAGCTTAACCGGATTGTTCCCAGTGTCTTTCGATCAAGGACAATCCATGCTTCATCTGCCATTGTTGCGGGCTTCTTCGCAAGACCACCTAGTGGCAAATAGAGGTCCTTCTGGTAGAGATAGTCTTCAAACTGCATCTTCCAATGTTGGTAGTTTTTGCCGTTGAACTTCTCAATCTTGAGCTTCCCTTCCTCCGCCATAACTCCCACCCAATTCAAGGAATCCTTTCCTTGAGATAATTTAGCTACGAGCAAACCTTGCTATGATACCAGTTGTTAGGAAATAAGACGTAGCTAAATAGATAATTGAGTAGATTACTTAATGGAGAGAGACAGATTTATATACACGAGATTATAGAGTAGAGAGAGAGAGAGAGAGAGAGTACACACGATATACGTGGTTCACCCAATGTGGGCTACCTGCACGGGAAAGCAGCCACTCAATGGCTTTAGACTTCAAAACAAGAAGTAGTTTACAAAGGGATTATACCCTTAATGGAGCTCCCGCGTTGCTTCACTCTCACCACCTCACACTCACCTTGTTGCATCAACTTCACACTATGAAATGTGTGTAGAAATGGCCTCCTTTTATAGGCCAAAAGGGTTGCCCTCTCTTATGAGAGACAGCCATGTGTAGCCGCCCTTGTGCGAATAAGTCCAAATCGGACCCTCCAATCCGCCCATGTGTGGCCGCCCTTGAGAAGACAAGTCCGCTTTTGAATTCGGCCACCGGCCACCGGCCATTGACTTCCGACCACCGGCCACCGGCCATTGACTTCCGACCACCGGCCATCGGCCATTGACTACCGGCCACTGGCCAACCGATCGGTTGTTTTCCGACCACTTTCTGGCCGCCGTCCGGCCATAATATTCCGGCGAAAAAGAATATTCCGGCGAAAAAAAGTCTCGGGGGCCTCCACCCCCAAGGCCTTTAAAGTTGCCCCTGATTCTTGTCCGTGAAAATTTTGGTTTTCGGTGAGTGATTTTCCTTCACCCACGATGGCTTCTCCTCATAATGGGGGCCTTACAAATGTGCGCTTTTACCACAGAAAATTATAAGGGTAAATCAGGCTCCATACTTAACACTGACTTCTATAGAATACTCCTCAACCACATGCTTGCTCTCACTATCACTCGAAACAACAACCCTCTTCTTTCTCTTCCTACGTTGCTGGTCAGCCAACGGTGCTTGTGAGTCTTTCTTTGAGGCCTATTTCTTTTTGTCCGGTTTCTTTGATGTGCTTGGAGATAGAGCATCCTCTATCACAACCGCTTTCTTCTGTGAAGCAGCATGCTCCCCTATTAATTAAAAAAGAACAGTTATTGAGCCCATGTTGTATTGTTGCATGTAAAGGTAAAAACTATATAGAATGATACCTATGTATAACTCTTCCTCTTCGGGTGGGTACTCCTTGTCTGGGTAGTCCAGCCACCAAGGACACTTGAGCCACGCTCCCTTTGACTACAAGTCGTCTATCGACTCGTCAGGATATAAGCCCGTCTCCTCTCTCTCCGACATTTACCATGCATCACTGGGGTGCTCGGGAATGGGAAAGACAAGAGCATCTCTCCACCATCTACAAAAGAGACCACAATGTTTTGAGCCACTGAGAACAAGATTAGTGTATCCTACTACATTCTTAATTTTTCAATTAAAGATGTCAAACTTGTACAACAAGCGTCATGCCGTGCAAAAGCAAAGTGAGGTTGCTCTTCGGGATCCTATGTGGACTTGATCCAAGCACTCCACTTCTTGAAGGCCTTGTCAAAGTGCTTGCGTCTGTATGTCAGTAATGTGTGGGCAAGTGTGCAACCATGCCTACCTTTAGCCTTCTCGTGTTGGATAGCAACATTATGATTCTTGGCCTCCATTTTCTCGGCCATCTCAAGCACTCTCCTACAGCAAATAATAAGTCACAAGTTAGATTATCAACAAATTGCTAGCTGGTGCACATAATCACTAAACCTAACATTTCCAATTGCCACCAATACACCTGATATCAAAGCCACTCGATCCAGGCCTTCTCCGTCAACCCTATGCCATTCTCCTTCAAGGATGCATCACCACCTTGGAGCAAATCAAGCAAGTGGCACTTCCTAGCAAAGAAAAAGCGAGACTTATTTTTCATTGCTACATAATAAAAAGAGAAATATATCGAATGATTTAAATGACATTTACTTACTCTTTCGAGCTAATGCGTGCACGTGTAACCTCTGCCACTCTGGAGGGTGTTATTTTTGTGGTCTTCTCGCCCCAACCTGTAAATGATATATATTTTTGGAAAAAATCGTTGCCCTTCTCTGGATTTGCAATGGTGGTTATCTCAAGTCTTTTGCACGTAAAATATTGCTCCGTTTGAGATAGCGCTAGATTGATGCTTTCCTCATATGCATCAAGTGCCAACTCGTAGTCAAAACTCCCTTTTGATGACAACCCTTCCGTTTTACTACTATACATAGCATCAAACTCTTCCTATCATTTGCCAAGGACTTAATCAAAATACACATAATAAGATTTCGCAATCAAAACAAATTCTCATTTAGCATTGGTTTAAAGCATACCTTCCAAATAAGTTGCACAAGGACAACCATTGGTAATTTTAGCCACTTTGACTTGTTTGGACTCCTAAATTTCAAAGCCCTTTTTGCTGCCAAACGCGCTCTTTCGGGAATTTTTTGCAAAAGTGAAGTAGGGTCCGTCAACCCTAGCTTTCTCATCATGAAAATATCATGAGCAGTTGTGTGAGGCACTGAAACCCTCATGGCCCTGTTTAACACTCGATTGTGATTTACATTGTCAAAAAAATAAGATGCATTTACATTCACAAAAAAAAAGTTGGGCTTACCTATTGATCATTCCCAAAACCAATAAAAACTCCGCTGTCTCATGGGATTGAAAATCAACTAGAACGCACTCCACCTTTGGTGCCTTCTCAATTGGGATGTCATTCTCGTTCATCCACCGCATCCATGCCTCCAATCTATGATTACCATCCCAAACCACAAAGTACCTCTTGGCCATGTGACTAAGCTCAGGGATTTGACAAAGCTCCTCATCCAAATCATATGACATTGCAAGATCCCTCGAAGGGTGATCACGACAAGAAAATTGCTTGTGATCCTCCTCAGGAATCCGTTCACTAACAATAAATCTTGTCATGGTTTGTTGGTAGCTTTATTTTGCAATGGAGAGTTGCAAATCCACCACATGGTCATCATGCGTGCGGATGGCGGGGTTTGAAAGAAGTCGACATAGAGGCAAGCGTGGAAGGTTGCCATCGTATGGAGCTCTATGAGAATCCACCCAGCCCAATGAAATGTGCTTGTCGACCACATTTCCAAACGGTTCATCTCTTACATCTTCAATTGCGGTAGTTGTTTCCACACAATGACTGGGTCCGCCACTTGATTGTGTTGTTCCATCCACTCCAGTTATGATGGACACAATGCGATCTAAAGAACTCAAGGCTTGAGATTGTTTGGTATCTTGAGTGCATCGCGGAGGGACTTCTTGTGACGTAGTAACATCAACCTCATCCACAGCACCAGTATTTTTGGATTGATTTCTTGTTCTCATACTTGCGCTAAAGAATTAAAGAAGATAGATATAAGTATGATTTATGAGAAATTGTACGTAAGAGTTTGAGAAAGATAAGTGAGCAAAAGAAGACTTGAGAGAGAGAGATATGTGCAATAGAAGAAAATAGAGATGAGGAAAGTGAAAAGAGTGTGTCAATGCTCTTTATAAAGCTTTCAATTTTATTTATCAATTTTAATTTTTTAATTTAATTTAATTTGTCCACGTGTGTGTGTGTGAGAGAGAGAGGTGGGTGAAGGTGTGTGTGTATGTGCGTGCATGTGTGTGTGTGTTGGCCTGTGTGTGCATATCCGCACGTGTGTCTGCATGTGTGTGTGTGTGTGTACGTATCCGTGGACATGCACGTGTGTGCGCACACACACGCGTTGGCGTGTGTGTGTGCACACACACGTGTTGCACACGCATGCGTATGTGTGTGTGAGTGTGTGTTTGTGTTTGTGTGTGTACACACACGCGCCTGCGTGTGTGTGTTTGTGTGTGTGTTCACACACACACACACGTTGACTTGCAACGTCTGTGTGTGGACACACACACGTGGCAGTCCACGTGGCCACGCAACGGCCACGCAGACCGCCGTGTGGCCATGTGGACTTGCCACGTGTACCGTTGGCAGCCGACGATACACGTGGCGTACCATGTGGCAACGCGCACTGCCACATAAGCAATACACGGGCCACGTGTCTACGTTGTAGTGCTCTAGGCCACATGGCATGCCACGTGTACCGTCGACTAACGACGGTACATGTGGCAAGTCCACGTAGCCACGCGGCGGCCTGCGTGGCCCTGCGTTTCCACATGGACTGCCACATGTACGTGTCCACACACACATACGCACGTTGGCGTGCGAGTGTGTGTGTGTGGACTGTCGCCCCGTTGGCACGCGTTGGCGAGGGGCAAACACACGCCCCCACGTGGTGGCGTGTGGCCGCCCATGGCCAATGCACTGGCGCCACGCGCCCTTGGCCAATGCGCTGGCCATGGGCGCTTGGCCGCCCATGACACCGACAAACCCCGCCCCACGCCTCTGCCCCTGCCCCCGGTAGTACCCCTGCCCGCAAATCGATAGCACCCCTGCCCCTGCCTCTGCCCCCGATAGCGCTAATGCACACATCCTCCCCCCTTCCTTGCGCCCGCATGGCGGGGGAGGGGGTGGGGTGAACTTTCGCCTGCACTCCCCGTTACCCGCCTCCCCAACCCTTCGACTTACAACTTCTTGCCCGCCTCTCGTTAGCACACTCAACTGCTCACACATCTCCCTTACACATAAACATTGAAAAAAAAATTAAATAATTAAATTCACATGATCATATAGTCACAAACAAATATTTTGTAACAAATATTTTTTTTATTAAATATTTTGTATTTTTTACATTAATTTATTAAAATAATATTAATGTTAAATTTATAACGGCTATATTATTAGACGTGAGTATATAAACAATTTGTTAGTTTATACAATGTGATCTTGTGCTTAATTATTTGTCTAACATATTATTATGGCTTGCTCTTTATTTTTCCAGGGTAAAGAGTTTTCTTATCCGTTTTACAATGGTAAATTTATAATTTCTAAATCATTTCTTTTAGAATTAATTTCTCCAATGCAATTTACAACTTTAGATGAAGTCATCCAAGTTGAAATGAATTTGCCTCTTGAGAGGACGCTCAACAATTTGGGTGAATTCATCTATGTACTGGATGAACAGCTTTCACGTAAATACAAAGTCAATGTATCCCATCAAACACAATATGCAGGCTCACCTAGCACGACTCCCATTGCCATTGTGGATAGTTCGTCACACAGGTGCAATTCGGTCAAAAGGAGTTAATAGATCTATGCACCCCCCCCTCGAGTTTTGCTCTCAAATAGCTTCAAAAGGAGTACAAGACAAAAACTCTTACAGGCCGAAAAGAAGGGCACATTGACAAAGCTTTTAATGCAAATACAACAAGTGGAACAAGTTATAGAGATTCCAAGGTCTTACAATGGTGATCTTGTTCTAAAATTTCCACCTACCATGGAAAAGTTGCACCATATGGATCAATGGAGCATAAGTATGATCCTCATTTGTGGTCGAAGCCACAAACATCCAATATTGTTTTTCCAGGTGTAGTGTGTCTTAGTCGTTGCATAGGATCTCTCAAGTGCATGAATGAACAATGTGTCCTCTTGGTTAATTATCATATTCCCAATAAAATTCATTTCAATGGGTACATACAAAACGCAACTGCACCCGGACAATATTGTAAGATTGGAGATAAGAGCCTTACATGCTACTTTTGTAAGGCAATTGCTTTCTATATTGCAACATGTGATTGTGTAGTATACTATGTCATGCCATTCGATGAGACTGCCACTAGAGTCATGATTCATCGTGGCACACATTGACACGATGTGCACAGTGGAACATCCAAAACACTAACAGACAACACCAAGGTGATGGTGCAAAGTATTTTGACTATTGACCCACACGCAGGAGCCAGGAAGGTTCAAATGTGTTTGGCAAAAGAAATTATAAGTACAACACTTCTTTGCAACAACACCAATGAAGGAATTTTAGGCGAGCAACAGCTGTTTACAATCGCTGAGGAGTTGGGGCCATCGGTGCAAGATAATTGGTATGAGCATTTCCTAGATTCTTATTTCGATGCAAAACTCTATGCTAAATTATTTTTTATCTAAACACTTTGAACATTGTTAGGTTTTTAAGGTCAATATCTATTTTACGTAGAGGGGTTGACAAAGAATCTTTCAGCATTGATGCACTCCTAAAGTTGAAGCGAGACTACACATATGACTTTTTCCATGGAAGCCAGTTTCCTAGTCAAGGTACGGAGGGGGAGAAATGTTATGTCTTCCAAATGTCCACAATTGGTCCAGCATCCGGTGTGGACCTAGTGAACCGAATGAGACAAGATCGGAATGGCGATCTTCGACGTGCGTGGATCCAGTTTGATCACACCAGACGTTTTAACGAATGGGTGACTATGGCCTGTCATGTCTATGATCCAAGGTACATGGCGCACCTTAACAGCTTTGTGGGTTTCCTTTGACTCTCTCTAAAACAATTTGTTTGCAGCATGCAGGACCTTTTGACTATTGCAACTTGTGAAATGAAACAGGAAGACATGGAAACACAATGTTTGTTTTGGGAGTGCCTCAATGATGTAATGATATCGTGTGGGTGTGACAAAGCTAATTTCTTTGGCTTCATGGCGGATGAAGCTCAAGCAAATTGGAATGCAGTTCGAATTGTTTTCAATGGTGGTGACAGACCAATACAATGAGCGGTCGAGAGCTTTCTTGTCTTTTCCATTGGAAGCAAATCTTGAATCAACACACAATGAAGTATGTGGTGCAAGCTTCTCAACACACACACAAAGAAATGTGTGAGAAGTGGAGGCCAGCACCTCTGTGGTCCTCTTCCCAATAGGCATCACTAATGTATCCTCTATCTTGGATGCCTTCTCCAAAGTGACTACACTTAACACTTTTGTCTTTCCCTTTTCCTCTTGGGTTAATCCATTGGTTCCTTCTTCTCCCTTAATTTCTATGCCATAATCATTTGACCTAGTTAGCACCTGTTGGCAATGAATACATGTCTCCCTCCATCCTTGGTGGCTTATCACATTGCGGCTGATGTGGCCCAACTCTCCGCAATTATAACATGTGGGCGCCTGCCTCTAGAACCTACCATTGTTTTGTCCAACACCATTCCTAGGTCTTTCTTCACCTCCTGGTTGATTTTCAAACCTCCCTCGACCTCGATTATTTCCCACTTGACCTAGCATGTTTAGGCTGAGATTCTTCATTAAATCTACCACTTGCCTCATGTCTTGCCTTAGCCCATCATCTTGCACTGTTGTAGTGACCATTGCTGGCATAACCTGAGGAGTAACAGAAACCACTGGTTCATGATGAACACCTGGCATGCGACCTTGTAAAGAGTCCATAGGCTGAAATTCAGACCTCATGGGCAAAGACTCTACTCCTAGCTGGCTCATTTTCCTCAGCTTCCACTCTTTGTTCCTTGCCACCTCCAATGCATCTTCATATGTTCTAGGCTTCTTTAACTCCACTCTCCAACGTATATTCTCCCAAAGACCAGCCAAGAACCTGTCCTTCTTCATCCTGTCAGGTGGGGGTACCTGTGGTGCTAAAGCCTTGCACATCCGCTCCCATGCCAATGAGAACTTATGTATGTATGCATCTACTGGCTCACCTTCCTTTTGCACCAAAGCCTGTACTTCTTGCCACACTTTGTCGGGATCTTCTATCTTCACAAACTCCACTTCCAATCCATGCCTCAGATTGTCCCAACTCAATCTTACAGGTGGATCATCCACACGCAACTCCTCTTCAAATGCTTTGGACCAAACTCGTGCATCACTCTTCAAACAGATTTGGAGAAGACGTAACATCTGTGCTGGGTCATGAATCTAGTTGCTAATGCAGGCAACCTCCATCTTTTCCAAAAATTCTTTCACATCTTCATCACTTCTTCCATGAAACTCCAGATAAGAGAAAGCCATGGCTACCCAAGTTACAATGCTTTGAGAACCCCTTCGAACACACGTGCAAGAACCCAAAAATTTTGACTGACTCAATTCTCAGAAACTTCAATGGAGCTCAACTTTAGATAAGGACAAACACATGCACATCAAATGAGTTTTCATAGTTGATCATCGGAATTACAAGAGGCAAAGGACATTCTAGGATCTCTCGTAATCTTGTTGGCCCAAACATAAAGACTATGCGCTACTGGGAAAAAATCTTCCTAGACACATGAACATTTATCTGGATTGTGTGAGTTAAATGAAAAGGAGTGAATTGAGGTCCATTTTGATAATCCATTAAAGCCAACCATTTTGATCATCCATTAAAGCCAACCATGAAGCTCCCAAGAAAGCACACATGTCTTATCCTCTGATTTTGCCAAAATTTCAGCAGCATAACAGCATAAACGGCTTAAAAGACCAAAAAACCAGCCATCATAACTTTGAAAATTTTTTACAGAGTTTCCCCAGAAGTAGAGCAGTAGGAACCCAAAATATAGATTGTATATGTATGCATAAACTATCAACAATAGAACCCGAGCATCAAGTAGAAATCACTAGTACATAGCCTATGGCGAGGTCACGAAAAGGGTGCTCCAGCTAGCTGTATCACCGAAAGGATCTCCACACTTGAGAATCCCCCAGCTCAATAAAACCTCACGCTATCGACCCTCTCACGAAGGCTAATGCAAATCGCGTATAATCAAGTCTCAGAAATGACTATCTTCCAGGCCAAGTCTCAGAAATGGCTGGGACTACCAAATAAAACCAAATATGGCTCCACAAAGACGTACAATGGCAGTATCCACAAGTAACATACAATACAGCAGACAATGGGCTAAAACAGGCGCCAAATGATGCATACCCACAACAACTGCAAGTGACACCACTGCTAGTATATCACTGTACTCCAGCTACCTGTACCTGTGTGAATCACTTGTACCTGTACCTGTCCCTGTAACCTGTAGTCTGCAACCTGTAACCCCAAATCTGAAAGCTTGAAGCTGGAAGCAGAAGGTACTCGAAGAAGATCCTCAGTGGGGGCACCAAAAGAATGTGAGCGGGATGAAAACACATAGAACGCCTCTATAATGACTTGACACACACTCTTGGAATGATACACACACACACTATGGGGCACCACTCGGCTTACACAACCCACCTGGCCAAGACAGGGAACACACCCATGGAGTGAGAGGAGAGAGACTGTCTGTTTGCCCACTCCACACAGAGATACACACACACACACACACACACACTCAAAAAACTTAGCTCAAAAGAGGAGAATTTCTAATGTTTAGATACAATGAGCTTGGGCCAACACCAATGGGGCAAATAGCTCACACAATATGGGTAAAACATGCCAGATACAATCACAAACTGGAGCAGAAGCTTCGCTCATAGGAGAAACTTACACAGCCAAAACAGCAGAAAAATAGTGATGAATTTGGCAAAAATAGTTGAGGCTTCATGTCCAAAGCTATGTCGACAAAGAAGACTTTTTCATCTCTCCTCTCCAACATGAAGATGCTATCCTAGGGGTGCCATGGTTTGATCGCATGGCTGCCAATATGAAGTTCCCTGAAAGGAGAATCTACTTCATCTACAGGGAAAAGAACATGATATAGATGCTAGTGAGCATGGTCGCACTATTCCACTTGTAAATCCTCCTGCTTTTGATAAATCAATGAAGAGCTCAGTTTCTGCGTATATGATTATTTTCAAAGAGTCTCTAAAAGATCCTAATGTTTCATCAAATGTAAATGGTAGGAATCAAGAAGAGTCTCACAAGCTCAACAAGAGGAGATCATGAGGCAAGTACATGAATTGGTATATAAAGGGATGGTGAGGCCTAGTTCCTCTCCCTTTTGTTCTCCAGTTCTTTAGTGCAAAAGAAAGATGGTACATACCGTATGTGTGTGGACTATCGAGCACTAAACCATATCACTTTCAAAAACATATTTCCCATGCCTCGAGTAGAAGATTTGTTTGATAAGCTACAAGGCTCTACCTACTTTAGTAGGATTGACCTTAAAAGTGGCTATCATCAAATAAGGACAGTGGATGAAGATATCCTAAAGACCACGTTTCGCACAATGTTTGGTCTTTATGAATATCTAGTCATGCCTTTTGGCTTGACTAATGCACCAGCTACGTTCAATTGTCTAATGGAGAGAACTTTTAGACCCTACCGGTAATTCAGTGGAGTGTTCTTTGATGATACCATCATCTACTCCCAGTCTTTGGAGGAACATTAGCAACATCTCCAAGTGATTTTTCAAGCATTGAAGGAGCACAAGTTTTTTCTCAACCAAAAGAAAAGTGAATTTTTCCTTCAAAAGATTCAATACCTAGGTCTTATTATCTCTCAAGATGGTATCCGTATGGATCCATTGAAGCTAGAGGTAATAAAAGCATGGCCTAATCCAAGGAATCTACATGAGCTAAGAAGCTTTAATGGTATGTGCGCATACTATAGATGCTTCATAACAAAATTCTCTCAAATAGCAAGACCACTACATGACTTAACTAAGAAGAACGTTAAGTATGTATGGACTGACAAGGAGAAAAATGCTTTTGATAAGCTCAAAGAAAAGCTTACCTCCCAACCAATCCTCATGCTTCTGGATCTCTCAAAGCCATTTGAGGTCCAATGTGATGCTTGTGGTGATTGCCTTGGAGCAGTTTTGCTTCAAGAAGGGCATGCCATAGCATATGAGAGCCGAACGATCTATATCGATGAACGAGTCTCGGGCATTTATGAGAAAGAGCTTTTAGCTGTTCTACATGCCCTAGATACATGGACGCACTACTTATTGGGGACTCCATTTATTCTATGAACCGACCACCAAAGTCTCAAGTATTTCATGACGCAAACCAAGCTTTTCAACAAACAAATGAGGTTATTTGAGGACAAACCAAACGAGTGTCCACTTGGCTGGACACGTAGCCGGACACCACATTTGTACTCTATTAGTTTTTCGAGCTAGTGTAGTAATACTCTGTGTAATCCTGATTCCATAGTAGTGGGTCAATCCCAAGGTTGTAATGATGTCATGACACTTGTAAAAGATCCATGTGAGTTAGCCACTAGCCATTTAGAATGCCCTAGGTATAAATGTCAATAACCTTAATGTAAAAGGAGGCTTATTTTTAGAGAAGAAGGAGCTATGTTGTACGTACGCTCAAGCTACGAGCTACTCCAACTTGTAATCAGCTTTTCTAATGATTGGATAATCAGTTTTCAATTTCAAAACTTGCATTGTGTTCCTCTGTGTTTGCTCTTCAATTCAAGTGTAAGCATTGTCAGTTTTGTTGTGGTTCATGACTACATGTCTGTGAGCTGTAATTGCAATTTTAAGTTCTTAAATCACTATTTATAGTCGTTTTGACCATAGGAGAGTGTTCCTAGACCATAGAGCGACTTTTTGGATAGTTCTGTTGCAGTTTTTAGGACCTTTTTCATGATGGATTGTGATTTTGGTACCTTGTCAAATTGCGACCAGACTTGGTAGGATAGTGTCCCTAGGTGTCTTAGACCTCCTCTTAAAGTTCATTGCATTTCGAGTACATTTGAGTACCAAAATGGCGTGATGAACTAGAGCTGTGAGAAAGGACGTGGGCAGATTTCCTGATCTTTGAGTGTTGGTTTGCTTGTAGAGTTGTTGTATTTTCTTGTTAAGGTTCAGTTCTTGAGATTGACGATCTCAAAGAGTCTTCATGCCCCATCCGAGTCACTTCCCTAAGTATTGACTTATGTTAGTACCGAAAAGCTATGCTGCAGACATCCGTTTGCAGCGTCCCCAACAGCGGTGCCAATGTTAGCGGGTCAACGCGAACGGACGTTTGCAGCATAGCTTTTTGGTACTAACATAATGTCAATACTCAGGGAAGTGACTCGGATGGGACACGAAGACTCTTTGAGATCGTCAATCTCAAGAACTGAACCTTAACAAGCAAACACAACAACTCTACAAGCAAACCAACACTCAAAGATCAGGGAAATCTGCCTATGTCCTTTCTCACATCTCTAGGTCATCATGCCATTTCAGCACTCAAACGGACTTGAAATGCAACGAAGCTTTAGGAGGAGGTCTATGGCACCTAGGGACACTATCCTACCAAGTCTGGTCATACTCCGACAAGGTACCAAAATCACGATCTATCATGAAAAAGGTCATGAAAATTGCAACATAACTATCTAGGACACCTAGGAACACTCTCCTATGGTCAAAACGACTATAAAAGTGTGATTTAAGCACTCAAATGTGCAACTACAGCTCACAGACACGTAGTCGTAAACCAAAAAAAAACTGACAATGCTTACACTTGAATTGAAGAGAAAAGGGAGGGGAACACAATGCAAGTTTCGGAATTTAAACATGATTACCCAATCGTTAGAAAATTTGATTACAAGTTGGAGCAACTCATAGCTTGAGCGTACGTACAGCAGAGCTCCTTCTTCTCTAAAAATAAGCCTCCTTTCACATTTATACCTAGGGCATTCTAAATGGCCAATGGCCGACTCACATGGATCTTTTACAAATGTCATGACAGCATTACAACTCAAGGAATTGACCCACTACTCTGGAATCAAGATCAGACAGAGTATTACTACACTAGCTCGAAAAACTAATAGAGTACAAATATGTTGTTCGGCTACGTGTCTGGCCAAGTGGGGGCTTATTTGGTTTGTCCTCAAACATTCCCCCCTTCCTAATCTGTGTCGTCCCTTGACACGACCTTGTGCAGTCTTATCATAGGGTTGTCTTCATCTTTGTCTTCAAGGTCGGTCTTCAGCTTGGGAAGTGCTTTGTCGTTGATGACGATTCCCCCTTCCTAGAGTGATTCATAGCTGTCGTGTTGTTGATACGTGATTTGAGCTTGATTGTTCAGGCAACTTTTCTTCTTGTTGCACATTCTCCTCTTTGTTGCCAGTCTTCGCCGTCGTGAAGAGAGATTTTGAGTTTGTAGAACTGATCCTCTTTGTGGCATGGACTTTATATTGGGTTTGCTTTCCATGTCCACTGCAATTTGAGTTGTCTACAATAGGTCACCAATGTCCACTGCAATTTGAGCTGTCTACAATAGGTCACCATGTCCACTGCAATTTGAGTTGTCTACAATAGGTCACCATGTCCACTGCAATTTGAGTTGTCTACAATAGGTCACCAATGTTGAAGCACGGTGTGAGCTACATATGGTTGTTGTGTATAGCTCGCTTGCTGAATTTTTCCTTGCTTGTCGTTGTAGGCCATTCTTTAATTTGCCATTTTTGTGGAGCTTTGTTATCAACCTTGGAGATAAAAGATGCTCTTGATAAGCATATGGAGACCTGTACTTTCTGCTCCAAGTCGTTGTCGGTTGATTTGGGTAGCCATTTCTTTATTGCTGATGTAGAAGGAATATATACAAGAAGTTGATGATGAGGGTCTCTAGATTAGGTCTAAAACCTACATGACCCAAGGGAAAAAACCCAATGGAAAAAAAGTGCCTTTGGTATACTCTCTTATTGGAGTTAAAAATTTGGACTTGAAGTACATACATGCAAGGTGAGTGCTTGGGAGAAACAAAGGAAGAGTGCCTAATGCAAGTGCCAAATATGGGACACTCTATATGCTTATGAGAAATTTGTCGAACAAAAGCATGTAGTGTAAGAGATGGAGTTGATGGGTGCTTCAAGGAACAAATGTAGCACATGTGACATCAAAGGACGTCTCAATAGCTTCCACGTTTCCAAGAAGGGTTTTCGATGTAAAAGCTTCTCCACTCATTCTTCAGTGTGTTGAGTGCATGAATGTCTTTGAACTTCCTCCTTCCTTACCACTTTACTACAATGACTTTGACTCTTATGCTCACTATACCAACATGAGCGACACAACATAAATATGCTCAACTCTTCCAGCTTCAGCAGTACCTAGAATAACTAAGACGCTTAGACCACAGAGAATATTACATGAAGGTTTGGGACTAACGTATTGCTCATTTAGTGGCTTAGCTACTCCACTTTGACTTGTATGCCATGTATTTTTAATGGTGACTTGGACTTACATGTTCAAGGCAAGAAACCCAATTCCATAATTTCTGAAAATTTAGGCCTCTTCCATTGTTTTGGTCACTGGATGCCACCATTTTGTTGGAGTAGGTTGGCATATTTTGGCTCCTCTTGACTTGTTTGCCGTATGTTCACACTGCTTTGTGAAACAAGTTCTTCAGCTGATGTAGAGACTCATGAAGCCTTTGCTTTATCTCCCATGAGAAGCGATTGAATCTGTGTGTGGGTTCTTTGTGATTGAGTTTCCACGACCGATTTCGGAACCCATCTTGTTTTTGGTCCTTGTGTAACCGTCTTTTGTATTCGCTCGTTTTGCTCGATGACTTGATGGACACTAGGCTTCGATATCCAGATTTGATGATTTCCTTTGTAGAAGCCTTGATTTTGGAGTTGATGACGAGGTATCCATCTAGAGATTGCAGCATCCTTGGTTGCAATTGTCTTCTATTGGATGTTGGTTGTCTTTACTTGCTTTGGGGTAGAACCTTGTGTTGCATGATTTTTTCTTGGTTGTTCCAGACTGAGATACAAATGTTTGGTAACCATATTTGAGTGTTACCTGCATAAAATCCTTGTGCTTCAAGAAGCTTGATCGGAATCATCCGCTGCTTTACCTGTTTTTCTTGGGTAACTTGACTAAGGTCTGACTTCGACACCCATACTTCTTGTGTTGCCCGCTTGGAAGGTCTTTTTGTCTGCCTTTGTTGTTGTTCTTTCACTTGCCTGAGTTGTTTTTATTCCATTGATAGCTTAGCTCGCTCCTTGTAGATCTTCTTTCTTGAGGTGAGTACATACAGGCTGCTACTTTAGGCTTTTTGGTCCAAACATTAATGTTTCCTTAGAAATAGCCTTAAGCAATGATTGACTCATTGGATGCTACCCACCCTATCACCTTTTGTTTTGTTGTGGTTGAACTTGTGCTTCATGTATCCAAACTGGGTCTTTGACTTTGATGTGGTTTTTGGATACCAACACTTGGTTGACATTCTTTGGCTTATTTTGGATGCTTTTTTGTGATGGAACTTTGGTTGATAAACTTTTTGTTTCAATTTCCATTGCATTGTTGATGGGTTGGCTCTTGTTGTAGAGGCTTCACAGGAAGTGTGATGGAGGCTCGTTGAAGGTAAAGTCGTCTTGCGAGGTTGATATACTTCAGTGTTTACCTTTGCTTTACCTTTAACCACGATGGTTGGCGATTTCTTCTCTGCATGGATTTGAGAAGCTTCGTGGAGTTTTATCGTTGTCGTTGTTGAAGCTTTTGATTGTTGTCAAAAGAAGATGCTCCTCTATCTTTCTGTCAGGACCAGACTCTCTTTGATGTGATGGGAGTCGATTATGTGGAAAGTATCTTTATACTCTCCGGTACTCAATTTGAGTATGGCTTCTCCCACTCCGAAGCTAGGAATTGGCATTTTAGAACTTGTATACACTATCTTCTCTAGATCTTTGATTGGTGGCTTTTCCATCATGATCCATGTTCCATAAGTCATTAGATTCTTTGTCACTTCTGGATCTATCACAACTAAACATGTGATTTTGAGTCATGTTTCTCCGCATATGCTGAATTTGATCGTTGTAGGAGACAATCGATCTTCTTCCTTATTCATGTTCTTGTCTTGATCTTGCGTTTGCTGAACATTTGACGTTGAACTTGGAAACTTTGCTCCTTCATTTGGTTCCGTTTGTGCTTTTTCTGTAGTCGACTTCTTTGAAAAAGCTTTTGTCGATTATTCAGGTATGTCAATGATGACATATTCTCGTGGTTGCTCTGCTTCCTTCATTTGCACTTTGACATCATGCTCTAGGACGTAGCTATTTGTCTCACCTTTTCTGCTTTCACACTCACAAACTTCATTAGCTTCCTTCAACACCTTTATCGTAAACAAGGAAGTTATATCATACCCATCTTCATCGCAAAATTTAGTCAAGGTCACGTCATTCACACAGACATCAAGAGTGGCCAGTATTTGATCCCATCCAAAGGGTTCAAATAAATCCTCTGGAAATCGTTCTAGAATATAGTGTGTGTCCTCCACAAGTCGATCGAGAATACAATCCTCCTTCCTTAGATTTACACTCTCAAGAGCTCCGTACATCCAAATATGCGCTTTGTTTTCCAAATCAGTTGTGGAGTTTAAATCTTCCCCCGGGGCTCGTTCTACATCTCTACAACTATGATCTTTGACACTGATTTTTGTAGTGATCTCTTTGTGTCTCAAGTAGATATAGTCATATCCCCAATCTTGTACCATTTTGAGTTGACGCATGAATGGTCTGCTCAATATGATATCAAAGTTGCTGCTCTTGTCAAAATTCATTATGGTTTGCTCATACTCTATGACACACGAGGATACAATGATTTGTTCTAATATTCCTATCAACCTCTCAACGTATCCATATGCTAATTGCAGTTTCATTCAAGTTTTTGTAAGAGCAGGCTTTCCCCATTTTTTCCATATTTCTTTAGTTGCAATGGCAATTCCTACCCCACTATCTGATATAGCAACCGTCTTTACTCCTTTGTACTCAAGTGGTAAGGTGGTGTTTCCTTCTTCTCCTTCATAGTAGTCACCCACCTTATTTACTGGTATTGGCTTTGTCTGTGGCTTCTTAGGCAAGGTGTTATCCATGTTTTTGTTTGCAAGTTGGTCATGTGAAGGGATTTTCAAGCCCATCTTTTCCAGGTTTTTGCCCATTTGGCCCCATAGATGCGGTCTAATTTTTAGTAGCTCTAAGAGATAAAGTGTGCATTGTATAGGAGAAGACATCAATTCATGCAAGCTCTTGGTATCCATCATTTTTGTTGTGACTTTCCACTAAGAAGGTACCATTTTAACCTCCGATTTTGTTTCAAGTTCTCCTATGAAAGATGTCAAAGTCTTTAGAGAACGTGATTTACTCTCTTCAGATGCAACATACCCGACATCCCATATAAAGATCGTATATCCTCTAGGAAAAATTCAGGATCCATGTTTATCTCAGGGATAGTTGTTGATTGTAGTGTTGCACTTCCATCTTTTCTATTTCGGATATCCTCCCATAGATCCTGTGGCCATTTTACTTCCACTTCAGGAATTGGCATCACTGCTTGTGAGCCCACCCCATCTGTGGTATTGGCTACTTCCCTTGTATCTAAAGGTGCCTCAACTCTTGGCTCTTCCTGGTCTCTGTTTACAATACCACAGTTCTCCATTTCCTGGTTTTTCCACTGATTAGCACCTCCATTTTTGGAGCATCTGGAACTAGTTCTATAAGAGCTTGGGCCTTTTGGATGAGCTCCTTGCACATTTGCAACCTCTCTTTTTCATACCCTGGATGACAATATGTCAGCCATCCATCCTCTTGGGTATGGTTGGTCTTTAACGTAGCATCATAAGCTTTCAAGATCGCATCCAAAGGTTCAAAGACTTTGTTGACCAAGACTGAACTTCCCGTGTTAGTTTTTGACTCTTTAGGTCCCTTTGCGTTTTTCTTGCTTTGTTGCCCTTATCTAAGTTGTTCTCTTGTTTGATTTAGTTCAGTTTCCAAAGCAGCTTTGTCCTGCATCCTCTTTGCTTTCATTTTATCCGTTTGGCTTTCCATGATTTTCTTCATGTTCTCACCAATATGTTCTCAATTTCTATTTCAACAGGCCATGTGGCTTCTTCAGCTGGTTTGTTTTTGGCAGCTTCTTGAGCTTGAACTCGAGTCATCACCTGTAATGGAATTGCAGGGTCTACCTCAAATCCGCTTGAAGAAGGAATCACGCCTACAACATTCTTTTTGCTTTCCTTTGTAGTATGGATTCTTAGCACAGTGTTGGCGTAGATGGTCTATCCCACAACATTCACAGAATACAAATAATTTTATTTGTGGACCCTTGTTTGGACAGCTTCATGCCCAATGATCATCTCCACACTCATAGCATGGACCTTCTTGTTTCATAGCTCGTGATCTAGCCAATGGTTGTTCTTGGCTTGTGAGGATGTTCTTTGAACCATACTCTTGATTGGCTATGAACATGAGTGTATTCGCATCCATGGAGTACGGTTTTTCACGAGTTGTAACACAAACTCTACCATCATTCAAAATAGGTGGTTGTTGCCCTAGCATTTATTGCGTCTTTGGCTAAGTGCTACACCATGGAGTGAGGTGATCTCCTCCGCAAGTATTACATATCCTCAATTGAGGCTGTCGTACAATCGGGTTCTGTATGTAGATTTCGTTTATTCTTCTAATCACCCCCTCGACCACTTGATCAATGATTGGTTCCCAAGGAGTTTGAACATCTCTCTTTATGGTCCATTCGCTCTTTGGAGATGAGGCACTACTAGTCGCGTTGTCTGTATCTTCAATCACCCCTCCGTAGGCCTTGCAATTGTCAACTAGATATAGAGCTTCTCTAGTGGCTTGATCAAACGTTGTGCATCCTTTTAGATGTAGGTCCTTTTTGAGGGTTTCATTTCTCAAGCCCTCTATGAAGAGAACTGATAATCTCTCATTTTGCAGTAGCTCTCTCATAGGACATCTGTCTATGTACTGTTTGAAGCGAAGCAAAGCTTCCTTCACTTTTTCATCCCTTTTTTGTTTGAAAGCGTAGATCTGGGACACTGTGTATGTTTGATCCCCCTTTCCGAGAACTCCTTCGTGAATTCTTGCAAGAGTTGTGCTATGTTGGGAAAATCGTCTCTATTTAGTGATTGGAACCACGTCAAAGCCGTACCTTCTAATGTCAACCCAAATCCCTCATACTGAGTATGGAAATCCGCAATTTGTTCAGCTCTCAAAACTTGTTAGAAGAGTGAGACATGAGCATATGGATCCGCTAACCCACTTTACTTTGTCTTGACTCATTGAGCCACTTGATATGGTCTTAATCATTGTGGTCCAATCCCTAATCTAACCAATTCATGGTCTCTTGGAAAGATGTCTCTCACTCTCTCCTTTCGTGTTGGAAAGAATCCCGGTGGAATCCTCTCTGATGTGTACTCTGGCATCGTTTTTGGTTGAAAGTAAGTAGAGATCAGAGTACCCTTGTACATATATCTCCCTAGGTCAATTGGATCAATAGGTTTGTACTCACGACCATACTTATCTGCCATCAAAACTTGCACTTCGTGGGCATCTGTATATGGGAATGCATAGAGGTTCTTATGGAATGTCAACTCTCCAGCATTGGGTTCTATACACTTGTAGAAGATATATGGATCTCCATTTGTGAACCTATATATGCCCTCATGAGCATAATGTATAAGCACTCTCATGGATTCATTGGCTTTGATGAATCTCACATTCGGTTTGTCGATTGGAGGATTCCTCTCCTCTATGTATTCTCTCAATCCCCCTGTTGTTGGCATTGCAGCGTTTGTTCCGTTTTGCATGTCTCTGAGTGGAGTAGAGAACCCTAGTGTGGTTGATTTTTCATGGTTAAGGCTCAGTCAAAACTCTCAAGATAGTCTCTTACAAGTCCACTTTGGCTTAGTGCAACTTGTCCCTTGCTGCCCCTGGTAAGGTCTCTCAAAAGTTAGGAATTTGTGACTTTTTGGTATTTTGAAAACTAGTCTTGGGGTACCCTAAAAGTTTGGATTTAGGAAACCTGAAAAAACTCAACTCTAAAACCAAAACTTGATAGCATTTATCTAAGAATATAGCGAGCGAGACTTGCACACAAAAAGGGTGTGTGTGTGTGTGTGTGTGTGGGGGGGGGGGGAGAAGGTTGTTTGGAGAGTGGGGGGTGGGGTGGTAGTAGACACCAATTTTTTACACCAAACGCGTTTCGCTTAGATTAGCTCATCAGTGGTGCAAAACATTGGTGGAGGGAGGGGATATAAATAGGAGGGCATGGTCAAACCAAAAAAAATTAGGAGGTACTAAGAAGAGGGAAAAGGGTGTATCAAAAACTTAGAGGCTGGTTTAATGGATGTACAAAAAAAAATTGCTAATTTTAAAGGTACAAAAATTGGAGGCTAGCTAAAGGTATGAGGTGGTACGAAAAGAAGGGGGGGGGGGGGGGAAGGGAAGGGGAGGGAAGAAAAAAGAAAAAAAAGAAAGGGATTAGGTATGATTGGGTTTATAGAGAAAGGAGCCAAGGTTAGGTGCATTAAGCCCACACACGATTGGTTTTGGGAGGTGTGCTAGCTCTGGGTTAGCTTGGAAAAGTTTGGAGAGAGGTTTGTTAATGGAGAAGGAGGGGTTTAGAGTGCGAGTGAAGGGTGAGAAGGGAACTTTTACAATAGTAGGTGGTGGTTTGGTTTGGTGGATTTTTTGCAGGAGAAAAGATCTAGAGTTGTAAGAGACAAAGCAGAAGCAGGCTTCTAACAGAGGGGTTGGGTAGCCTTTTGCTCTTAGTTTAGCAAAGAAGAGGTTTCGGATAGCGATAAAACCTGAGAGAGAGCTTTCTCGAATGATGTATCTTTTAAGATCTAAAATAATAAAGGAAATGTTCTAGTGGGTAGGGTGCCATGACTACCAAGGGATATAATTGTAAGAGTTGAGACTTTTTTTATGACACTTAGAATCAAGTATCCCATGGGTGAGAAAAGAGGCTCCTTTGAAAAAGTGGATGTTCAGAATAGTGGCCTCTTGCATGGAGATGATAGAAGAGATTTTGATATGCTTTTGGAGAGGGTGCCCATAGTTGTGAGGAAGCTTGCTTAGACTTGAAGAAGGGCCATCCCAAATGCCACATGCATCATCCACAAATCTTGAAGTAGAGAAGAGAAGGAGAAGAGAGGAGATTCATGCCTTCTTCTAGCGAGCAAAGAAAAAGGCAGGTATAAACAACGGCAAAGTTGGAACCCATTTCCGTTCCTTTGATTTGGTGCTAGTAGCAGCCTTCTTTAAAGGAAAGGTAGTGATGGTTAAGGATAAGGGAGGATAGGGAAAGGATAAAGTGGACTTTGGGAGAGGGAAGATGTTATGGATGGTGTTTTTGAGAGCCAAAAGACCTTCTATAATGGGAATGCTTGGATAAAGGGATTCTACATCGAAAGTAAACAAAAGGATATGGGGAGGGAAAGAGGAGGTGGTTAGGTCCAAGATAAGGAAGTGGGAGTCTTTGAGGCGTTGGGTTTTAGAAAGGATAATGGGATAGAGTTGCACATGGAGCCATTTAGAAGCATTCTCCAATATGTATCCTTTGTAGGAGCAAATGGGGCGACCTACAAGGGAGGGTTTGGGGATCTTAGGTAGGAGAAGGAAAGGGCAGGGTTTGGGTTTGGTTTTACCAAGAGTGGAGGAGAGAATAAAGACCCGTTCATTGTAGGGGAGAAGGGGATAATTAGATACAATGGAGGCGAGGAGGGAAGATACAAAAGATAGAGGAGGCGAAGATATAGAGGAGTAGGTAAGAGGATTTGACAGGTGGCGAAGTGCTTCGTTGTTTTACCATGTCCTTAAGAGGACTACCGGTCCAAGGTTTTTATCTGCTGGTTTGATGATGATACTATGATCATTTTTCAAGGAAGAGATGGTTTCTACTAAGAATGGCTTAGAGTGAAAGGAGGGGGTAAGGGAGAGAAGGGTTTTAAGGACGGTAAAAATATGTTCGAAGGTGAGGTTAAGAGAAGAGGAAGGTGATGGAGGATTCCAAGAGGGATTGGGGATAAATAAAGAGAGAGAAGATGTTGGAGAAGCATTTTTAAAGAAGAGTTTAAGTTGAAGAGATCTTTTGAGGTTAGAATAAGATTCTAGGATTGAGTTAGGGGGGCTGGAGGAGACGAAGGAATGTAGTTGAGGCCTAGACCAAGAAGTTTTTGCTCTGTGAAGGAGAGGGAACGCTCTGGGAGATTATGAGAAGAGAGATTAGTGACCTTGTGTTCAAGAGAGAAGGTAGAGAGATTTTTTAAGACCAAAATTTTTAAGAGGAAGGGATTCGGGAGGGGAAGCCAATATTTGCATATTTTTTTACCCGAAGGGTAGGGATGGGAGAGGAGAGGGAAAGTACAAGGAGGAGGTGTCCAAATTTGAGGGAAAAGAGGAGGTTGAGAAAAGAGAAAGTGGACCCAAGTTGTAGGGTGCTCCTTCCCTAGTTCAACCTCCTGCATTGCAAGTTTTTTGAAGATTTGGGTAGGCTAAATTTGGGATGAAGGGATTTAGATAGGGGAAAATGGGAGGTGCTACGGGAGGGAGAGATTAGAGGATAGTTGGGAGTTTGGAGAAGAGAGGGTAGCCAGGAAGGGTTGGTAGAGGCGGGAGAGGGGGAGGGATTTTTTGGAGTGACTGAAAGGGAAGAAATACAAGAGGGGGAGGTTGAGCGGGGGGGAGAGGTTTTGGGTTTTTTAAAGGGTTGTCGAGAGAATTTTTCCTGGGATTTCTTAGACAAGAGAGGGGATATTTTAAAGAGAGGGGAATTTTTGAAGGTAGGGGGATTTTTAAAGCTTGGTTTAGCGCCCCTTATAAATGGGGGAGGGGGCTTATGGTAGGTAGAATGGTGGGGAGGTTTGATAACATTTATCTAAGAACATAGTGAGCGAGACTTGCACACAAAAAGGGTTTGGGGGGGGGGGGGGGGGGGGGGGGGGGGGAAAGGAAAAATGTGTTTGGAGAGTGGGGGGTGGGGTGGTAGTAGACACCAATTTTTTACACCAAAGCGTTTCGCTTAGATTAATTTGGACTTTTCTATCAAAAGTTAGAGCACTTTTAGTGAACTGCACTTGAAACAACACTCAAAACAGTTTCAGGACCAGAACACATGAACTTTGGCCTGTATCTTGTTTTCCAAAAGGTATTTTTAGCTCAAACTTGAGATTTGGGATGTACTCAAGTATGTCTACAAGATCATCAACTCAGATACCCCCACTATGCTGAGGTACATGGATCGCAATCCATGTTCCTCTAACAAAATTTTTCCTCCAAATTCTGATAGTGTGTAGACAAGGTCATGTGCATGCTATATACCAATTTTCATCAAATTCTGAGATTGAGGTACATGGATCGCGATCCATGTTCAACCACATTGGGACTTGATCTCTTAGCAGCTTGTTGCACTTTATGTCCACAAGCTAAATTTCAAATCTTTTTGGATTTGGACTTGGTTTGATAGGTCAAATAGCCAACACTAGGTCTGCACAACAGTTTTCTGTCTATTACCTGTTTTTCTCCCTTTTGACCTAAATTTGCTCAATTTTTTTCAAAACTGGGCTTGGGGATATGTGTCCTTGTGTATGCACTACTAATCTGGAATGTTTCAGGTAAAGTTGTCACTATGGGTACATGGATCGCGATCCATGTTTAAAGCCCAAATTGACTTCTCTTGGTATCATCAAATTCAACATAACTAGGAGGCCCTATGGTATCAAAATTTCTGAAAATGGACCTCTGGATTGAAAGTTATGTCAATTTTGGCACTTGCTTAGAGTACTTGGCAGTTCTGAGCTTTTGGTTTGGTTTTTGATTCCTTTTGATGTCCTCTAGCTATGGTGCAAGTTTGATATCAGTCTGTGACAGAGGAACATGGATCGCGATCCATGTACCTATGTGTCAGATTGCACTAAAACTTGGGGCACAGCTTGCCCTTGGTCTCTTGATCCTTGCTATATGGTTTTTGTGTGATTTGGATCATTTTAGGTCAACCAAAAGTCAATTCACAAGTCTGTTTTAGGGTTTTCCTCTTTGAACAATTTTTGGCCCTTTTCACCCATTTTTTGAACTTTTTTGACAAAATTTCTTTGGGGACTTTTGTTCACAATAGTATATGCTACAGGCTGGAAAAGTTTATGTCCAAAAATTTATCTGGGGTACATGGATCGCGATCCATGTTCCACCACTTTTGGACTTGATCTTTGGTGTGCTGATAGCCTATGATGTTTGTAGCTTGCTCCACAAATCTTTTTGAATTTGGATCAGTTTTGCCCAACCAAAACTGACTTCTAGAGTCTGTTGTGACAGTTTTGACAATGTTCTGTTTTTTGCTCTTTTGACCACTTTTCAAAACTTTTTTGCGTTTGGTTCCTTGGGAAAAGTGTTTGTCTTTGTCTCAGCTACCTACTCCTCAAATCTCAGCCAAAAAAATTTCAAAATTTTTTCATGAGGTATATGGATCGGATCCATGTTTGGAAGCCAAACTGACATTTCTTGGTATCATCAGAATCAACATGTTTACTAGATTCTATGGTATCAAAAGTTTTGGATTTGGACAAGTTTTTGTCATTCAAAAGCAAGTTCTTTTGTTTGTCCTATGGTTTTTGGCTATCAAGCAAAATTTTGGTGTTTTGATCAACTTTTTTCAATTTTTTGATATGGCCCCTTTTGGCAAAGTTGTTCCAAATGATATCAGGGATGTACTTGTCAAATATCAGCCCCAAATGTCAAAAAGGTACATAGATCACCATCCATGTTTGGCAGCATTTTTTCATGAATTTTGTTATGGTGGTTCTCTATCCCCTATAGAAGCCAAATCTCACTCCTTTTTGAATTTGGATCCCAAAAAGTTGAAAAAACCCAATTTTTGTGTCTGAAAGCTTGTTTTTGCTATTTTTGCCCTAACAGTAAATTCTGATGTGATTTTTGATTTTTTCTTTCAAGAAAACTTGATGAGAGCAATGTCCCACTGATGCTTACTGTAACTGGTCACTTTTTTGCAAAACTGGTCTCTGAGGTACATGGATCGTGATCCATGTTCCTCCACAAATTCTGGCCAAACTTTCTAGATTGCTTCTAAAGAGTCTACTAATGCCCTTGATCCACAAATTTTTGAATTTGGATCACTTTTGAGGTCTCTACCATCAAATTTTCAAAATTTCAGAGTTATGGTCATTTCGGTCAAAATATGGTTTTTACCCTTTTTTTCTACAATCTTTTAGCCCAAATTTGATGGTTGTAGTTTCTACTTACCCTACTCCCAAGTACTGAAATGAAACATGAAACAAAAACAAACAAAACGATACAAAAAAAAAAGTCAAAACAAAAAACGGTATAGCACTCTGAAAGCATAGAGAAAATCGAAGAATGAAATGCTTTTGACTATCTCACTCACAACCCTCTTTACTTCTCAAGAATAGATCTAGCAAGTCCTCGACTTCTAGACTCTATCAAGCACTAAACCCCGTGTCTAGTTGCTTCACTGCTAAGGTGTAAATGGAATGGAAGGAAAAATCTTCGAAAAAGAAAGCTCTAAATACGCACTAGGTCACTCACCATTGAAGGATCATATCCCGGCAGCGGCGCCAATGTTAGCAGGTCGCCGCGAACGGACGTCTGCAGCATAGCTTTTCGGTACTAACATAATGTCGATACTCAGGGAAGTGACTCGGATGGGGCACGGAGACTCTTTGAGATCGTCAATCTCAAGAAGTGAACCTTAACAAGCAAACACAACAACTCTACAAGCAAACCAACACTCAAAGATCACGGAAATCTGCCTATGTCCTTTCTCACAGCTCTAGGTCATCACGCCATTTCTGCACTCGAACGGACTCAAAATGCAACGAAACTTTAAGAGGAGATCTAGGACACATAGGGGCACTATCCTACTAAGTCTGGTCGCAATCCGACAAAGTACCAAAATCACGATACATCATAAAAAAGTTCCTGAAAACTGTAATAGAACTATCCATAAAGGTCGCCCTATGGTCTAGGAACACTCTCTTATGGTCAAAACGACTATAAACAGTGATTTAAGCACTCAAATATGCAATTACAGCTCACAGACACGTAGTCGCGAACCACAACAAAACTGACAATGCTTACACTTGAATTGAAGATCAAAGAGAGAAGAACGCAATGCAAGTTTCGGAATTGAAAACTGTTACCATATACATGTGGTAGTGATGTGTGTGAACACACTAGGACCGTCGGGGCATTTTCTCCCTCATTAGGAGGTTTTTTCCCCTGTGCATTGTATATACGCCCATCACTCTAGGGCTATCTATCTTTCCATTGCACACTAAGTAACACACTCTCTATTGTGTGCCTTGAGCTTCCTTCGTCTTCTCCAAGCTGTGTGCATTTCTCTGCAACCCTAGTTCCAATAATTGGTATCAGAGCAGGTTACGTCCTCCCGAGCTTAGTCGCCAACTGCTCCAGCACAAGCCTACTCACTTTTTCCGATTACAGTGAGGTTTGGAAAGCGTTCGCAGGTCGACAAGAATTTTGGGAAGGCTCGTAGAGCTTAGTCTCCTCAGAATTTTTGATTCAGGCTCATTTTGGCCTTCATTTCCACTACAGGCAATCTGCACAGGCTATTTCGCCATTTTGTGCAAAATTTATGTCAGTGCCATTTTTTGCATAACAAGTGCCTTACAATATTCTACAGTTTGTGCTATATAGCACGTGTTGTTCCCGCTTCGTTTCTCCTCTCTTCGAGCAGTTTTCACATCAGGTGCAGCATTTACCATGGCTAACAACAACACAGATCTCTTCAAGATGTTTACTGCTGAGAACAAGTTGGATGGGGACAATTACCCTATGTGGGCTTACATGATGCAACATGTTCTTGTGTCAAAGGGCGTCTGGAATATTGTGCATGGCATTGATGTCGTCCTGGTTCTCAGGATGCACGCGTTGTTGAGGATGTTGCAGGTCTTGCTACAAGGATTGCTGCTATTAGAGTTGTTTTGCCTACGGCAGAACAAGCTTGTTGGGATATAAAGGATGTGCAGGCTCATGCATTGATTGCGTTGTCTGTAAAGCGCACCATTGTTCCTCACATCCGTTCAGCAAATCTGTAAAACAGGCTTGGGATATTTTGGCTGGTCTTTATGCAAGTCGTAATGAGGCTAAAATTGCTTTGTTGCGTAAAGAGCTGGAGTCCAAGATTATGCATGAGGAAGATGATATGGACACTTTCCTTGCTAGTGCCAAGGATATCAATGAGCAACTTATTTCTGCAAGTGAAGTCATTTCAGACAGTTCCCTTGTGTAGACTGTTCTTGACGCCTTACCAGATTTTTACCAGACTTTTTCTAGTCCTTGGAGACTTATGACCCAAGGAAATCCAGAAGTTGTCAAGTTTGATGCATTATGCACATTGCTGTTGCAAGAGTCAGTTTCCACAAAAAACAGGACTAGACAACCTGCAGTTGAACAAGCTTTTATTGCTTCTCAAAGAAAGGGTGGTAAGAGCAATGCAGCCACTTCTTATGGTTCCGCTGCGAGTGGCAAAACTTCTATTTCCAATGCTTCTTCTGACAGCACTTCGTCTGGCAATTCTGGTGATAAGGGCAAAAAGAAGATGCGTTGCCATTATTGTAAAGCTAATGATCACTTGATCAAGCAGTGTCCTAAGTTGAAGGCCAAAGAGGCTAAGAAGAAAGAGGGTGGTTCCACTGCAAATGTTGGTTCCACTACAAATGCCGCCATTGTTGAGTCTTCTGTAAAAGGAGAGTGTAATGTTGATGTTGATGCAGAATGGGCTTTTAGCGCAGAGTGCACTTACAATCCTGTTGTCCATGATGCATGCTTGTCATTTGCTGTAGATTCACATGTGTGGTATTTTGATGATTGTGCGACAAAGCACATTACCTCACATCGTGAATTGTTCACATCTCTCGAGTCTGTCCCTCGTGGGAATTTAGTCACTTGTGCCAACAATGCCTTTTATCTGGTTCAAGGAGTTGGAAAGATTGTGCTTACTGCTGCTAATGGTAGTTCTTTCACACTTGTTGATGCACCTTATGTACCTGGGATCAAGAAGAATCTTTTGTCTATATCTGCACTTGCTAGACTTGGACTTGTAGTCAAATTTGTGGATGACAGATGTACAGTTCATGATCTCAGTTTTGGTGATGAAATTGTTGCTTCTGGGCTTTGTGTCGTGGGCTGTATAAGCTCACTTTGTATGACAAGTGTGGACAAAAACTTTGCAAATGCAGTTGCAGATTTAAGGGCTATTTCAGATGCAAAACTTTGGCATGCACGTTTTGGTCATCTGAATTTTTCTAGTTTGCTGCATTTGCAGAAATCTGATATGGTTGCTTCTTTGCCGCCTCTTGAAGCACCTGCCAAACATGTTTGTGAAGGCTGTATTTTGGGTAAGATGCAGCGTTTGAAGTTTCCAAAGGATGGTTCAGTTAGGACCACATACAGGTTGCAACTTGTGCATAGTGATGTTTGTGGGCCCATGTAAACTCCGTCCTTGGGCAATTACCTGTACTTCGTGACTTTTATTGATGATTACTCCAGGCCTGCATGGTATTTCCGCTTAAAGTGAAGTCCGAAGTTTTTATGTGCTTCAAACAATTTCTGGCTATGGCTGAAAATGTCTTGAAATGTACTATGGGCACCCTCCGTTCCGATCGAGGGGGGGAGTATATGTCTCATGAATTCAATGCATTTCTGGCTAGTTGTGGGATAAAACACCAATGTACAGTGCCTTATACACCTCAACAAAATGGTGTTGCTGAGAGGAAAAACAGGTCACTTACGGAAATGGCACGATGTATGGTCAAAAGTCAAGCTTTGCCGCATTCTTTTTGGCTTGAGGCCATTATGTGTGCCACTTATGTACTAAACAGGTGTCCTACGAAAGCTTTGCAGTCTATTACTCCATATGAAGCATGGCATGATAGAAAGCCTTCTATTGAGTACATGCGAGTTTTTGGTTGTTTGGCATATGCTTTGGTGCCACAAACACAGCGCAGAAAATTGGATGATAAGGCTGTCAAATGTATTTTTGTTGGTTATAGTGCTGAAAGCAAAGGTTACAGGTTGTATCATCTGCAAACAAAACAAATTCTGGTTTCACGGGATGTAGTGTTTGTGGAAGATTATGTTTAGCCCTTGATGTCATGTACTAGAGACAGTAAGGTAAGCTCACATGACATTTATGACACTTTGTTGCCTCTTTTCAATGGTGGAAATACGAATGTAAGTTCCAATGAGGCAAATGTACAGGCTATGGGGGTTTTTGAAAATTCTACAGATCAGCCTATTGCTGATGTAGATGTACATGATGTACTTGATGAGGAAAGGACTGAAAATGAGCAGGCTAGAGGCATGCGTAAATGGTTGGTGCATACATTGCATGACACTAAATTGGATGCACCTCTCTGTCCATGCATCTTATGCATCAGATTGTTATGCTTTGGTTGTGTCTAGCTTACATGATGTTGAGGAGCCTCTATCTTTTGATGAAGCACAGAATTCATAACATTGGATGGCTGCCATGCAATCAGAATATGATGCACTTATAGAAAATGACACATGGACTTTATGTGATTTGCCTCCTGGCAAAAAGGCCATTGGTACAAAGTGGGTTTACAAGTTGAAACGCAAGCCGGATGGTGAGCTCTATCGCCCATAAGGCTCGACTTGTTGCAAAGGGTTATGCACATCAAAAAGGCATAGATTATGAAGAGACCTTTGCTCCCACTTGTCGTATGACTACTGTGGTTTTCTATGTGCATTGGCAGCTCATTTTGGTTGGGATGTATATCAATCAGACATTGTTACTGCTTTCTTGAATGGTGACATATTTAAGGAAGTTTATGTAACGCAGCCTCGCGGTTTTGTCAAGAAAGGACAAGAGGACAAAGTGTGCACGTATGTCGTACGTGTCAATGCAAGGAACTTGCCGGTACACCGTGTGCGGGCCACAAATGGCTCCAAGCACACAACAAGCCTAAACTAGTAAGCTCAAAGATGGCGATGGTGTGTCACTCACCGCTCTACGCTTCCTGTCGTGGAGGATTCCTTGCCGCGAAGAAGAGGAAGACGCCGCTATGCCGCGCTCAACCGCCTCGCCGCCGTCGTGCTACCGCACTCTCTCTCTCTCTCTCTCTCTCTCTCTCTCTCTCTCTCTCTCTCTCTCTCTCTCTCTCTCTCTCTCTCTCTCTCTCTCTCTCTCTCTCTCTCTCTCTCTCTCGCATACACACACACACACACACAACGAGATGAAGAAGAAGAAGATGGAGATGGAGCAAGAGCACTCTTCAATTGCACAAATGAGAGAATGAGTGAATTTTAGGTTTAGTTGACTTTTATATGAGCTCGCCCCATTCACACTTGGGCGCCCATGCTTAGCCAACTAATCCCTTGAATGTTCGAGTTAGAGTGCGCCTCTCATCGGCGATCACTCTTACCCATTTCCTGTTGGACCGACAATCCTGGTACCTGACTCTAGCAAATAAATAATACAATGTTTGTCGTAGGTGATAGGGTGTCCATGAGCCGTGAGGGTTAACATGCCCCCCTTCCTGATGTAGATTCCATCCTCAAAAGCTATTGAGTTCGTCGAGGTGGAAGAGCCTTTGATATGAGTGTCCTTAGCCTTCTTCAGTCACTAAAAAATCAAACAGCATTGGCACAGTAATTGCATTCTTATATACAATTAAAAACCATATTCAGTTGTAGGCAGACAATTTGATTGGTAACAGAATTTTAAACCATTTGTCAACAATAAACATTAAATTGTAATATAATCAAATGCATAAACAGCTGTAAAGGTAAAAAATTAAACAAGTCTGGGGTCGGTAATTTAACGGTCGAAAGGCACTAAAGATCGACTATTAATACCATGGGTAAGCTTCTCAATTTTCTCTGATCAATTAAGTTGTTTAATAGCGAGAGCCAAGTATTTCATGTTCGAGGGCTGACTAGAGGCTATACCTAGAAGACCTTGTAGTTAAGCTACGATAAAAGGAATTTCTCATGAAATCATCGCCTAACTGATTACCTTTTCTTTGACCCCCCAGGGTCTTTTCAGAGTGATTCAATTTTGATGTGTGTGCTTATTTTGTATGCCTTGCGTTTTTTGCTTTTCAAGGAAAAGCACCCACACTGGGAACCTCTAGGGCTCTAGTACCATAGGCGATACATATGAGTGAAGTACCAAATCAAGCTGAGATTTCTCTTCCAGCTTAAGATTTTACATTGTGGCCCTTTGATTTTTTGTTTGTTCGTTTTCAACATTTTAATTTTGTAACTTGGGGGGGGGGGGGTCATATAACATTGTTACCCTCCCCATGCTCACCACACTAGTAAACTCCCTTTATAATACTAAAGCTAAAGGTCAATAGGGGACTAAGCCCAATAGAAAGCCCTAGTACATTTCACACAATGCTGCCTAAATCGGATTAAGAACCTAAGTAACCATTAATTATTAGGAAGGCATTCCCCATGGTATTAAGAAAAGATCTCTAACGCCTAGCTTGGCCAAACTAGCTTAGTTGAACTGCTTGATTTTTAAACCTAGACAAGTGATTATGAAAAAAAATTACATTGAATTTAATGTTTGGTACTAAGCAAATGCGTTGAATATTATGCTATCAATCTAAACAAACATAGATGCAAAAAAGATAAGGGGCAATGCTAATGGACAAGAAACACTTGTTTGGGTTGATAATCACGCTTGATTTGAAAAGTGGATGAGAGAAAGATCCCATGAAGGTCCAAATTCTAACAACAGCAACACGTTCCTGTACACACTAAGAAACACAAAGAATACCTCTAGGAGGCATATCAGTGGGAAAAGGTACCAACACTTATTGAACACAACAAAAGAACATAAGGAACCCTAACCTAATTATTTGCACTCCCCCTAGAGAGTCAAGGGAATAGGATATTGTAGAGATTGGGGGGAAACCCTAAGGCTAAAACCCTATCCTCGTTGTCGAGATAAACAAAAAAATTCATCATCCATGAGACCATATGTGCCATCCGTGTATTCATGTAAATCTTCTTCTTCATCATAGGTACCCATGTTTACTAAGAAGATCACTAGACGCCTATAGTCATCTTGGTCAAAAGGGTAGGCTTGTGCAATGGGAGAAACGCTCTCTACTAAGTATGGATCAGTCGTGGTCAAGAGACGTATCAGCCATTCTAACTCTTCGAAATTCCTCTCACATGCTAGCGTACCTACCAAATCCCATTCACATGCAAGCATCGGAAAGACCATGTGAGACATTTGTGAAAAGTAACGAGGGTACCTCTCACCCAAGGCAAGAGTGGATGACTCTAGCGTACTAGCCATATCTGTACACGCAAATAGATGATGGTTAGAGTGCAAATATTACAACGGTCGTGTTCTTGTGCATAATGTGTTTTTATGATTTTGTATTATGGATCTTGCACTTTTACTATTTTATCTTGTTTTTGTGAGTATAAGGCTTTATAAATACATTCCCTAAGATTGGAGATTAAGAGGTCAGAGAGGAAGGTTGAGAGGGAAGCAAGTGAATGATGGATGTCAGCAAACACTCCCCCCTTCCTTGGGTAGATCGTACCTTTTGGAATGATGTCGTCACCTTTTGAAACCAATTGTTCCAAGTTGTTATGGGTGAAGGCTTTAACCAATAGTTTTCAACCGCCCTATGCGTTTCATCTAGTTGCAAGGGTGGTAAGGTACTCTCCCATGATTTTATTTGCAACATTGTTGTAGGTGGTGAACTTATAACGGGAGGTGCAAACTCTTTCTTGCTTGTATGGATATGTACAATGGTAGGTGGAGGTTGTGTCAAAGCTTCTATTTCCGTATAGGAACTAATTGAAGAGCAAGAAACTTCATTTGATTTCGATGTCCCTGAGCTAGGTGGAACAAATCGTTCTTTAAACTAGCTCGGGAGCAGGTGTGTAGCATTCCGTGATTTTTTTCTTTTCGCGATCTTCAATTTTTTTTGGAGCCACAGGATTGAGCTCACATGGGCCCAGTGACAAGTAAGAACACAATCTACATTTTGGCACCCAGATTTGATCATTTCCTTGATAGTAGCCTTGGGCTTCCAATGGTCGTTTAGGAATCCAACGCCACATTTTCTTACTTTTCTTGGAGCAAGTGGTACGTTTCTTACAAGGACTCTGTTTTTTAGTACTAGCCATGGTCGCTAAAGAAGCTTTAGGGACCCACTTGTATGTTTTCTTTGTTACATTAGGATGAGTCTTGTCAGAAGCTATATGCATTTCTTGTAGCATATTTAAGGGTAAGGGCATTTCATCCCCCTCCGGTGTTACCCAGGTCATCCCCTTGTTTCCCCAAGTGTCTATGGTTGCTGCTAGGTGGACCCAATCCACATTGTCGGACTCAGTCATTCCAGGTAGTACGTCCATATAAGGAGAATCTTCCCCAACATCAGTGTCAGCTTTACACATGTAACAATACTACAATGGGGCCGAGTGAACTGTGGTGTCAGATCTATGATCAAATATAAATCTGTTTCCTAGAGGATATGCTTGACCAGTAAAAAGATCCACTCAAATGACAGAATCTTGGAACTGCAAGTAGACATGGTTTTTAGACCAGTCATGTACCATTTTTTCTTCCCTCATGAAAGGATGTCCTAAGATCATCTCCGATGCCATAGTGTGCTTGGAGAAATCCATAACAATGAAGGTAACTCTTATTTTATGTCCAAAGACCTTGATCTTGAGATCTTCTAGCATCCCAATAGGTTTAACAATAGACCCATTGGCCATCTTCACTACTATGGTTGTGGTCGCAAGGTGAGGTCTTCCCATAGTTTCCCATCAATTTTTAGTCACAATGCTAACCCCAGCGCCACCATCAAGGATTCCCTTCACAGTTAATCCCTTAGTAGTGATTGGTATGGTCACATTGGATTCATCACCTCAAAGTATTGTCCCAACTTGTTAACAGGTATTTCTATAACAAGGTTCTCATCTAGGTTGGATTGTGGATCTAAGTGTTCCTCCTCTATTGGCATCTCCCCAGCTCCATCCATCTGTGCAAATTGTGGTAGCCCAAACCTGAGTTCTCCATTGAGGAAGGCTCGAAGAGCTGAGACTAGCTCAGGGTCTTTATATAGTTTGGACATGATGGTGGTTCTAACTTCTGAAGACATGAAATCCATCAATTTGGCAATGTTTAGCGGCAACTTTTGCACTTCAGTCCCTTGACGTGGGGAAGATGGGATCTTCATTTCTTTGATAGGATCAAGTAGTCCCTCTGTAGACATTCTTTCCATCAAGAAGTGAGTACGTCCACTTTCCATGACTTTAAGTCACTTTCTTCTTGGATGACACTAGGTATGGCTAAGGGTCTATAGTCTTGGTGAGGTTGTTGTTGCGTAGGGAACATGGTGTCTGTAATCTAGATCTGCCTAGGTGCTGGTTCTATATCCCTTTGGGTATCTTCTACCAAACTCCTTAATTGCTCGATCTCGTCTGTAGGGTTTGGATAAGTTCCTATCTTCTTCTTGGATCCCTGCCATTGTGGCTCATGAAGATCTTCCTTGTTGGTTTCTATCTTAGTGGTCGTTTTGGTCTCCATGGTTTCTCCTGAATCAGAATCCTCTTCAGCGTCATTCATATATACGGGGTCATCACCAGTCCCTATGTTGGTCTTTGAACTGGGGTCTGACTTCGCTACTTTTTGCGATCTCTTCCTTCGTGTTTTCTTCTTTTTTTGAGATTGGGCAATTGATGCCGTGTCTCTTTCCTCAAGAATATAATTTTGTTTTTGGAGCATCGATCATGTGAGTATGTTTACTGGTACCACAGGTGTACTTTGTGATGGCCCCTCGGTAACTTCAATCAAGTTTAATGGCGTGATCTTCGGTGCATTTGGATTATTTGGACATTGGGCAATCAAATGATCTATGCCACATCGATTACACATGAGTATCGGCATTGTAGACATACTCGCTTGACTAGGTTGCATTAGTGTGGCGTTCTTTTGTAGCCTAATAGGACACTCGGCTACATGATGTGGACCTCCATACTCATAGCATTGAAGAGTGGTCTCTTAGCAATGTAATTGATATTTTGGCCTCTTGCTGTAAGAGTAGCTACTTGATATACAGGTTTGACTTGTCCCAAATAGTCCTCCATGTAGTATTGTGGACTTTCTTCAAGCACATCTATCCCATAGGCAATATTAGGGTCTATATCTTCCTCACAGCCTTCCAAACAAGAAATAGATGACTCACAACCCACTTGATTCATAGAAGTGATTCTCGGATGTGGTGGTTGCGGTCCTAGTACTGGAGGTGGTAAGGGTGTTGTTTGAACAACATTTTGGGCCCTAGGGACCATGTGTTGTGCTGTTTGTTCAAGAGGTGGGGCCGCCATCAATGCAGGCACTCGAGGTGTGTCTGTCCATGGTAAGGTTGGTCTTTTGGCCATCGCGCGCTTAAATACTATGCAATCCTTAGCTTGATGACCATACCTTCCACAGGCATTGCAGTTCCCATTGAATTTTACTTTAAAAGTAGGGCATTCAGTGATACTATGCGGTCCATAGCATACTGAGCACCATTGTTGCTCCCTTCTTGGATACATATGATTGTTTTGCGGAGTACGATTGTTTCTAAGACTCTCTTGAATAGCCTTGGTGAGATCTGCTAAAGTCGTCTCAGATATCTTTGGCTCCTTAGCAATAGGCTTTAGGGTCATTGGCTGATGCCGTGATGCTTGCGAGCTAATAGATTTAGGCTCAACAGACACTCTTTCTCCTTGAATCATTAAATTATCCTCCAATTGGATCGCATTGGTGGTGACTGCTTCCCAAGTGGTGATACCTCTAATGACTAAGCCATTGTAGATATCCTCATATCGTAATCCCCTAATAAATCTATCCAGCAATTGATTATTATTGAAGCGCTCATTTGGATTACAACGAGAATTCAAATGCTTCAAGCGACTAATAAAGTCTCTCACCAACTCTCCTTCCTCTCGTTGGGCTTTCTGGAGCTGAGAGGCTACACCCCAAAGTACTCCATCTCGTATGTATTCTTTCAAGAACAGTCTCCTAAGAGTAGGGTAAATTGTTTTTTCTTCCACCCTTAGGGTTCTATACCAATCCCCATCCTTTCCACTTAAGGTTAGGCTTAAAGCATTTACTCTTATGCAGGTCATTGTGTTCTCCTAGAGAATCGCATATTTGTTCAAACACTTCGATATGCTTTCTCACATCCCCATCTCCACTAAATTTTTGTGTGAGCTTGCCTATTTGTATTGCCTTACTTCTAGGCTCTCTATCAGGCGTGTTACGCATATTCTCAGCAATAGATCGACCAATAGCTTGAGCAAATGTTGCCAAGTCACCTAAGTGAGCAGGCACCGTGGGTGAAGGCGCTCCAGAAACTACATGTGGAGTAGGTATTGGCATTGGGCTTGTTGGCGCATAGGAAGCCCTTGGGTTCCACGTTGGGTACAATGTTGTGCCATGTGGTGGCCCAAAGTTCATATGTGTGGCCCTAGGCATAACAGACGTCGGATGTGACACGCTAATGCTAGCCGGTATAGTCCCATGGAAATAAGAACTTGGGTGTTGTGGTTGTGGAGCATAGGTTGTTGAAACAATGGGAGGGGTAGGGACTACATGAGTGCAATGACCCATGGGTGTATACGATTGTTACACACTTGTAGGTACTATTGCAGGCATTGAGCTACCATGTAGCGGTGCTTTACTAACAAATGAGGTCCATGGCATGTTTCTCGGCATGCCCATCGTTGGGGTAGGCATGGTCGTCGTGGTGTCATCAAGGAAAAGATGAGCTAGACTTGGAAAGGTAAAGCTATCACTTTGTGGGCTCAAATTGCACTGAGACCCCTGGCGAAACAACGTATGGGGATCCATCGAACTTACCGAGGGAGTCTCCATTTGCTATAAGGTCGGTTGTTTAGCCTTTCTTGTATCCAAGAATCTCATGAGACCCATTGAAGGCGTGTTGGTCCCCTTGTTCTGTCTCTCTAACTCAATGACCCTATAGATGACCTCACAAACTCTTTTTTGTTGAACCTCCACACTAGTAGCACCCATTGTGGATTGCAGGACATCTAACTTACCCACGTGATAGGTGTGACCTATGTATAGATCGGTTAGATTTTCTGTTTGTAGTTCGTACTCCCAGTTCTCATTTAAGAACGCTCCATCTAGGATTGAGATGCTAGGGGTGTCCTTTGAGCTAGATGCAATGTTGCTTTCTAGGGGTTGGCCCTTAGCGGTTGCTAAGTCAAGAGCACTTGATTGCTCTCTTAGCAAGGATATTGACATAGGGGCTTTCGCTTTTAACTCTCTTCGTTGCTCCGCCTTGCGTAAGCTCTCGATTTCCTTTTCCCTTGCTACAAGGATATATCGCTCAACCTCTTGCACTTCGGCAAGGCTTCTACCATCGAATAATATGACCTCGGAGGGGAATAGCTCTGAAAAGTCAGGAGGTGCAGTGAATGAAGTATTCACGTGCACATTCTCTAAGGGCATAGGATCTACGTTGGTCATGAATGGAGAATTTACTTCCCCACCCCCTCATTTACATCATTAGCTCCATGTTCGGAGCGAGTGGCTCTACTAAAGGTTTTCTTCAAGCGGCTAAGCACGTTCGGCCCGGACCATGGACCCATGGCATGCATGTCTTGGCTTGAGCTATCAAGATTAGGCATTGGGAAACCCTCCATGATGTCGTAGTCAAAGGAAGAGTCACTAGCCGCTATGTTCGGGTCTTGGTTTGTACTACCTTGGGTCCCTGCCGAGGGCCCGGAACCTAAAGCAGGTGGATATTGAGAACTCGTGTAAGTCGAAATTCTCTCTAGTTACTCCGTCTCTAGCACACGACCAGAGTGCAGATGCACGTACCTTTGGCACCCTACCAGCGTCGGCGAATAACCTCGAAGGTTAACCGCTTACTTTTTTAGGCGTCCGTTTTCACTCGTTTTTTATGTTCTTTAATACTTTTGAATGATCGGTTTTTTGATTAAAGTGTGTGATAGCTCAAAACGAGCGTATCACTCAAAGGGTCATGGTGTGCTTTACAGCACAACGTTCGGTCACCTGAAGCTACGCTGGTCCTCAAAAAATCGGTTTTTAGCTACGTGTGAAGCTAAAATTTGTAATTTAACAAAGGGCGATAGATGCCTAAGCCTGAGCGTGAGCTTGGGCTTGGGTCTGGGAGATATTCCCGATCCCGGTCCTACCTTTACATTTTTTAAATTTTATTTTTATAAGGATAAGGCCGTCGCGGCCTGCGTGAGAGCACACACACACTTTACCTACCTACTTCCAACTAATACACCTATTGTTACATACTAACACACTCTATTAGCTCTCACAGATCTACTTTCTACTTATTGTACATTACATTACACAAAACTAACAACATTAATACTAACACCTTACACAGAGAAAAAACACAGTACCTTTGAAAACTCCATTAACAAAAAAAAATACACAGTAGTAGTAACACAAAATCCTTCTTCTCAACACACACACCCTCCTTCCTTACCTTTCCTACAATTGAAATTGCAACACAAAAGAAGCACAGAGTGCCATTCAAGCTTAGTGTATGGCATTCCCCGGCAACGGCACCAAAAATGTGCGCGTATGTCGCACGTGTCAATGCAAGGAACTTGCCGATACACCGTGTGCGATCCACAAATGGATCCAAGCACACAACAAGCCTAAACTAGTAAGCTCAAAGATGGCGATGGTGTGTCACTCACCGCTCTACGCTTCTTGTCGTGGAGGATTCCTCACCGCGAAGAAGAGGAAGACGCCGCTACGCCGCGCTCAACCGCCTCGCCGCCATCGTGCCGCAGCAATGCTCGATTGCACTCTCTCTCTCTCTCTCTCTCTCTCTCTCTCTCTCTCTTGCATACACACACACACACAAGGAGATGAAGAAGAAGAAGATGGAGATGGAGCAAGAGCACTCTTCAATTGCACAAATGAGAGAATGAGTGAATTTTAGGTTTAGTTGACTTTTATATGAGCTCGCTCCATTCACACTTGGGCGCCTTTGCTCAGCCAACTAATCCCTTGAATGTTCCAGTTAGAGTGAGCCTCTCATCGGCGATCACTCTTACCCTTTTCCTGTTGGACCGACAAGCCTGGTACAAGCCTGGTATCTGACTCTATCAAATACATAATACAATGTCTGTTGTAGGTGATAGGGTGTCCGTGAGTCGTGAGGGTTAACACAAAGTGTGCAAATGTAACAAGGCTTTGTATGGGTTGAAGCAATCTCCTCGTGCTTGGTATGAGAAAGTTGACACTCATTTGGTCAAACAAGGCTTTCGTAACAGTCCAAGAGAAAGCACATAGTATGTAAAGCGTGAGGGTGATGTACTTCTCATTGTGGTTCTTTATGTAGATGATTTGTTGATCACTGGACCAAATGAGAGACATATTGCTAAATTTAAGGCTGATTTGAATGCTACTTTCAAGATGAAAGATTTGGGGTTGTTGCATCATTATTTCGGCATACAGTTAGAGTAGTGTGATGGTGGTATTGCCTTGTGTTAGAAAAGTTACATAGAGACATTGCTATGTAAGTTTGGACTTGAGGATTGAGTCTACATGATGCTGGTGATCCTGCTGATGCCACTCTTTACCAAACTGTTGTTGGCTGCCTCATTTATGTATGCAACACGAGGCCAGATATTCAGTTTGTAGTCTCACAAGTCAGCAGATTTATGCATATCCCAGGGTCTAAGAATTGGCAGGCTGTCAAGAGGATTTTTCGCTACCTTAGTGGCACTTTACATCTTGGCTTGTTTTATCCCAAGGGGGGATCATTGCCGCCAGATTTACATGCTTTTTTGGACTCAGATTGGCTGGTTGTTTTGACACGCGAGTGTCCACAAGTGGTTTTTGTTTCATGCTTGGAAGTTCATGTATATCATGGTTGAGCAAGAAGCAACCTACTGTGGCCACTTCAAGTTGTGAGGTTGAGTACAGGGCAGTCTTCACAGCTACGGTTGAGTGTGTATGGCTCAGACGCCTTATGGCTAATCTGGGTGTTGGACAAGACACGGCCAACACTATCTACACTGACAGTCAAAGCACATTGGCAATTGCAAGGAACCCAATTTTTCATGCTCGCACAAAGGACATTGAGGTGCATTACCACTATGTCAGGGAGAGGCTCTCAGCAGCAGGAGAGCTCAGCTTGGCTTATGTGCCAACATAGGACAACCTTGCAGATCTTTTCACAAAGGCATTGTCTCGTGAGAAGCTTGAAGCTTTCTACAAAGCTTTGGGCTTACTCCCCTTTGTGGACTGATCATGTCCTCAAGGCATGGCACTTCCCTTTACTCATGTGCCAGCTCTCGTTCACCGCATCACTCCAGGGGGGATTTGTTACCATATACATGTGGTAGTGATGTGTGTGAACACACTAGGACCACCGTGGCATTTTTTCCCTCTTTAGGAGGTTTTTTCTCCCGTGCATTGTATGTGCGCCCATCACTCTAGGGCTATCTATCTTTCCATTGCACACTAAGTAACACATTCTCTATTGTGTGCCTTGAGCTTCCTTCGTCTTCTCCAAGCCGTGTGCGTTTTTTTGCAACCCTAATTCCAACAAAAACTGATTACCCAATCGTTAGAAAAGCTGATTACAAGTTGGAGCAGCTCGTAACTTGAGCGTACGTACAGCATAGCTCCTTTTTCTCTAAAAATAAGCCTTCTTTCACATTAAGGTTATTGAAATTTATACCTAGGGCATTCTAAATGGCCAGTGGTGGCTGACTCACATGGATCTTTTACAAATGTCATGACAGCATTACAACTCAGGGAATTGACCCACTACTTTGGAATCACGATTACACAGAGTATTACTACACTAGCTCGAAAAACTAATAGAGTACATATGTGGTGTCCGGCTACGTGTCTGGCCAAGTGGGTGCTCGTTCGGTTTGTCCTCAAACAGAGGTGGGCACATTTTCTTTTGCAATTTAATTTCCATATTGCTCACATTGTTGGTAAGCACAATCAAGTGGCCGATGCACTTTCACGACGACCAAAAGCTAATGCGGTGCCTATAGCTACTCACAATGATCTATCCTCTATGATAGATGAGTATGCTACTGACCATGACTTTAGAGACATAATGTGAGCCCTTGATTTGGGGAAGAAAGAGGAACCATTCACCTTGCAGGATGGTTATCTTCTTCATGGCAATAGGCTATTTGTTACCCATTCCCTTCGTGGGAAAGTTATGTATGAATCCCATGCTCCTCCCTATGCGGGGCATAGAGGTATTCAACCTACTCTTCGGGGAGTAGAGACATATTTCTATTGGCCTACCATGAAAGTGGACATACAAGAGTATGTTTCAAAATGCGTAGTATGCCAAAAGACCAAGTATGATAGAGGGAAAAGCGACCAGGATTACTCCAGCCATTGCCTAACCCAAATTCACCATGAGAGAGTATATCCATAGATTTCATCTTTGGATTACCCATGTCTATCCATGGGAATACAGGAATATGAACAATAGTAGACATGTTTAGCAAGCAAGCACACTTTATTCCTGTCAAAAAGACTATTAAGGCACACCAAATGGCAACTCTCTTCATATCTCATATTTTCAAACACCATGGATTACCAACATCCATTGTGTCAAATAGAGATCCTAGAATGACTAGTAATTTTTGGAAAGGTCTCTTTAAAAATCTAGGAACAAGATTAAATTTCTCTTCATCCTATCACCCACAAACAGATGGCCAAAGTGAGATAGCCAATCGTACGATACTCGATCTACTTAAGACTTATGTTACCGAAGTAAATAAACGCTCATAGTGGAAAAATTACTTATCTCCAAGTAGATCAACGCTCACAGTGGGAAAAGTACTTACCTCTTGTAGAGTATGCCTACAATAATATTGTATATACTTCTACGGGAAAAGCACCTTTTGAGATCATTGAGGGAAGACCTAAAATTCCGTTGGTACTCAAAGTACATGGAAAGATCTTCGTTGCCGATGAGTATAGCCGTGACCTACAAAAATCTTTTCAAAAGATTAAGGAGGCTATATCCATCTCTCGACAAAGACAAAAAGCTGCTACTAACAAGCACAGAATGGCCTTAACGTTCAAGGAAATTGATTAGGTCTTACCTTAGTTTCCTAAGGCTCGATTAAGGCAAACGACATGCAAAAATCCTACGAGCCATCAAAAGTATTATGCTAAGCTAGCAAAAAGATACTATGGTCCTTTCTAGATCTTGAAGCCTATCAATGAGACGGCTTACCAACTTAAGTTGCCCAACCATTGGCTCATACACAATGCTTTTCATGTGATCCCACTCAAGCCCTACAAAGGAGAGCCACCAAGTGAACCAATTATTGAAGACCCTCTCGAAGTTGAAGACCAAGATGAGGTGCTACAACCCGAAGCTATTCTTCGGCATGAAGACAAGGTACTACAACATGGTAAGATTATCTGATGGTATCTTATTAAGTTTAAAAATTATCCTTTTGAAAATGCTAGATCGATGCAAGGAATACAGCTTTAGGATAATATGAACCTTGCCAATGCTTACAATGCTACATTAGAGTAAGCACATGTATGAATTTCTTTTAAATGACCCATTTTTTTGTCTTATAAAACTAGTTCTCTTTTTTAATTGTGCACAAATTTAAATAGTATGCATGCTTAAAATCATGTTTGTGTGACGACGTCTCCCACACACCAAGTAGAATTTTTCACTCTATTTTGGGAGAATGAAATGGACTAAAGAGCAGACATGCTTGCGGCAGCCATGTCTCCCAAGCACCAAATGGATTGGTCATCCATCTTGGAAAGATGTCGTAGGGTAAAAAGGGATCCTCTACTCGCTAAGTAAGATTGACTAATGACTAAGGCTTTATCTCTCCTACCTCATAGTCGAGGACAACTATGATTTCAAGAGAGAGGTAATGTCATAAAATGTAATATCTAACTAACCCAAATGATTTTCTCATGTTAAATTGATCATTTAATGTGGGAGAATAAACGGGAATAAGGGTTAAGATATAGACATGTGCTTATAGGTCTATCTCAACACGGGGCCAATGGTAAAGGGGTCCAAATGAAAGGTGGTCTATCAAAGAGCAAGGCTAACCAATGGAGCATAAGACCCTAGGGTTAGCTTCATTGAAGACTTCCAATAGTTAGTGTAAAAGTCCTTTGACCTTAGGTAATAAGCTAGGGTTGAGCTTGAGGTGGGAACCCGGCCCAAGCTTGAGATGCTTGAGGTGCTTGTCATGCTGGATGACTAAGGTGCTTGAGGTGCTTGATGATTGAGATGCTTAAGGTGCTTAAGGTGCTTGATGATTGGGATGCTTGAGGTGCTTGTCATACTTGAGATGCTAGGGTTGTACTTGAGGTGGGAACCCGTCCCAAGCTTGAGGGGCTTAAGGGCCAAGCTTGTGGTGGGAACAGGGCCCAAGGTTGAGTGGCTTGAGGTGTACAAAAGTCAACATCATTCCCTACAAGGAGGTGGCGAGCCCTACAAGAGGGGGGATGAGAGAGAACACCCACACACTCACTCAAGGCAAGCTTGGTACAAAGAAAGCAAAAGGGACACTTTTCAAGTTCCTCCTCATGGTGTGCCTGAAGCCTATTGGTTGGCCACCCAAGGGGTCCAATGATAAATTAAAAATTTTAATTAATTGTTTTAGCATTTATCAAGTCCTCTCTCTCAAAGGGGAAAGGAGGACACTTGTCCCAAGGCTACCCTTGTTACTTGATTTACCTCCTACTTGTGATTGGCTAGGCCTGGAGGGGTCCAATGAGCTTCAATCACGAGCTACAAGGGGGGGGTCGACCGAGGAAGCTAGGGGATTGCTTAGGGGGTACACTCTCCCACACACACTCACACACACTCTCATTGTGTGAAGTGCAAAGTGCAAGAGCTCCCTCTCCTTCTCCAAGCAAGTAGAGAGGTTGAGAGCCTACACCAACACTCTTGGGTATGGAGTGCAAATCCAACCAAGAGCCATGCTTCAATGCTTAAGCTTGCCATCTTCTCCATCTTCATTACTATGCTATTATGTATGCTAGCAAGAAGAATGATGATAAGTGAGGAACTAGTTCTTTCTCCTATGAAATGTTTCTTCTTCCTCTTCCCTACCCTCATTCCCTGCTAGCTCTCTCCACCTTCGAAGGTGTTTGAGGTCTTCGGACTGAGGCTTGGGATAAATTAATGCTTTCTTCAAAGTTTATGTTATGCTCGTGACGCATGAAGCTTTCCATCTTCATTGCATCACCTAGGTCACAAGGAACACAAAGATGGTATCGTAACAAGTCTCTCTTGATGGGAGAAATCATAATACAAAACTATTGGAGGGGGGACTGGCTCCACATAAATCCGGTCCTCAATTGTTGTTATATCCTCTAAATTCTCTCTCTTGCAAAAGTATTGTTCATGCCAAGTTAACTAAATGCTATGTTTATGTTGATACCATCAATTATGTTCACCCGCTATGCTCACAAAATAATTTCACAAAAGTACTCTCTTTAATTTCCGCTACTCTCAAGTTAATAGGCCAATTTCATTACATGCTACCTCTGCTTCTATGGGTAGTAGAGCCTCTTTTCCATACACCAAGAGATGTCGTGGAAGAATCTTTAACTATCAAAGATGGGGGATCCAAGACTATGCTATTGCTATGCATATCATTGAAACCTCGAAGATTTATGTAAGACTTCAATGCCATGGCCGAAAGATTTTAAACTAACTAAGATCTCGACTTCAAATTCTTATCTTGCAGAGGGAAAAAGATGTTGCTCCACTCACCAAAAATCTATGCGAAGAAAATCAATTCCTGTCAAGAGTTAGGCTTTTAGAAGCAAAGCTACATGCCACAAAAATTTCTATTTCTTAGTCCTGAAACTATTTTGAGTGTTGTTTCAAGTCCAGTTCACCAAAACTGCTCTAACTTTTGATACACAACACCAAATTGAGTCAAGTTTTACTAGGATGAAAGCTTGTGATCAATAAAGCTTAATTTTAAAGGCATTTTTAAATTGGATTCCCAATTCTAAACTTTTGATGTATCCAAAATACAAAAGGATATCCTAAAAGGGATTGGATTTGTTTTGTACAATTTCAATAGAAAATGATGTATTTTATTTGTGCAATTCACAGATAAGGAGTTGTAGAAATAGTCCTTGAATGCACACGATATACACAATTTATACACATTGCCCCCCTGAGAGTGCAAGGGAACTATTAGTGTCACAAGTGTTGACAAGGAGTGCTTGCTCATACAAGTTGACCCAATTTGGAGATAGTATGTGTGAGCAAAGTGACTCAAGGCCTCTTAAACTAAATCCGCTTTTTGCGTTTTCTTGAGAAGTGGTCAAAGATGGCAACAGGGGCACATGCAAAGAAATAAACTTATTGGGCATTCAAGAGTTGAAGTTGAATTTGAAAGCTACTAGGTTTGAAGATAAGGGTTCAATGCCTAAACCAATTCCACAACCTCCATGATAAGATGAAATGTCTATTGTCGTATTGTTGTGGAAAGAATGCCACAACTTTAGTGAAGCTCTAAGGAAACTTGTTTTTGGCCTGCTAAAGGCCTTAGTGCACTATGGATGAAAGTCGTTCAATTTTCATTGCTTGACAAGTGTCCCCAAGGAGGCTTAAAAGTCATGTGGATAAAAAGAAATCATGGTTTTTTAAAGGTTTTTTTCCCTAAAGTTTCATTCACCTTTTTGGATTAAAACACGTATTCATAGAAGTTTGATCCCCTGATGTAAAGTATTGATAAAGGGTCCTTTGAGTTAAGGACTTTATAAAGATTTATTTCACTAATTTGGTGTATTATTTCTTATGTTTATTAAAACTTATCTTTTTTAATGAAAAACATTAATTTTTTTAATTTTTTAATTTTAATTTTATTGTTTTTATTGTACTTCCTTCTCAATTTATTTTGTTTCAAAATGTTGATGTGCAATGTTCACCTTTCACATTATCTAAATGGGGCCCTTAATTCGTGATATACAAACCATTTGTGATTATATTTGTATAAGAGAATACAATTTAATATTAAAACACAATATAAATTCCATGTGATTATAGGCACATATTTAAACTTACTCTCTCTTATATCCCCTTAACTTAACAGAGCTTCGTGCCTCCTCACCTTGTTTTGAAAGATAGAATTATTTATTTCATGAAACCAAGCTTACCTCTCAAAACAAACCTTGAAAAGGGAGGAATGAAAAAGGTTATGCTTAGTAGTAATTTAATGACGAATCTACTTATAGTTTGCAAGTAAAATGGATTTATGAGGATGATTCAAACGATGATGCCAAAACTAAAGTAAATTTTTTCCCTTATGCTATGAAAATTTCTCACATGTTAATTGTGCTTTTTATTAATCGTTCCACACATTTGCTCGACATGAATAACAAAGTAGGCCTAGGAAAGATCAAATACTTTGTATGTAGGTCCTAAATGGCTTACGTGTGGAAGGAGCTATAATCCAAGGTTATGTACACGAAGGATGATATGGATGTATTACTTGTGAAGATTAAAGATCTCAATGAGTAATCAGTTGCCATTGATGTTGTCATTCCGTGCACTACTCTTGTGCAAGCACTAAGTTCTTGATGCTTTGCAATATTCTTATCAATCACAAAAATAAAGACCACCCAAATAAATCTTCGTGTCTACATCTACTCGTCTTTGCTACCCCATCTTTGCCAACACCAAATGCAACAAGGTGAAGTCTTCATGAGAGTTAAAAATTTATTTTAAAGATTAATACTCATAATGATCTGTGAGAGAGAGAGAGAGAGAGAGAGAGAGAGAGAGAGAGAGAGAGAGAGGGGTAGTGTTTAAAATAAACATTTTACTTAGCCTTTTATGTAGAGGGTGGATTTATAAAATTTAAGCTATTAATTGCTATTTATGATTAAAAGTGCATAGACTTCATCCATAGAATTTAAGATACAAAAAAAAGAAATGAATCATTTTATTTTTTATTGAAAAGTCATTTACGAAGCTTAGAAATTCACATTTTGAAAGACTTTGAGCTATTAATTATTTGCCTATGCATTTATAGAGAAACTTGATTATTTGCCTATGCATTCATAGAGAATCTGTGAGGTCTCTAACCTCGAAAGGTTGGGGTGACTTGATAGATGGCCTTCCTTTTATTCTCAAGTTTCGTTGACGACACCCTACTTCGTTTCCACGAAGTAGATATATGAACAACAGAAAAGAGGAAGTCCTCTATCCGTTGTGATCGTGGACATAAAAGTCATACACCACAAGCTAGGTCGATAAATCAAGGATTCTAATAGAAGCTATTTTCTATAACATAAAAATAAAATCCCATTGACATATTTAGAATCTATAAACAACACCTTTTTCTCCACGTTTAAGGGGTATGACCGCCATTTATAAATCCTAAATATGATACGAGACTTAGTCTAAACTAACTAGCAATCTTGTGAAAAGTACTCGACTAATTGGGCCCATCCGTTCGTAGACATAGATCCGTTAGAATACTAGTCTCCCATTTTCCACACTGCACTCACCCGTTCTTCTTGTTTTCTAATTACTACCACATTGTTCACATATACAAAGAGTGTTCCTTTATTAATTTCGGCCACAGGTTCTTTCATACAGCCCTTCAAACATCACCAAAACAATTCTTTCTCAAACACGGTCTAATAAAGACAATCATATAATTTTTAAAAGAAGAATCTTTCAACTATGCTTAAGAGTTGCCACTACCCGCGGACTTTCTTTGTCTAACCAGTAGAGCCTTTGCAAAGGATTTACTTGTTCGCTAATTGTAAAATGCGCAAACTTTTCCAATCGCTAACCACACAATTGTGAGTTTGGTATTTTTTAAAAAAAACAATATGAGATGAAAATTTCGTATTAACCTATTTTTGGCATGTACAAGGGGCATTGCCTTAACTTGGCCCACTCTTTTTGACTTGACTAAACAGGATTTGTTTTTTTTTTTGTTCTTATAGGACACAATTAAAAATCAAAACCCTTCATCAAATGTCCTAATTTCCAAGTGATTAGGTATCCACAATTTGGAAAAAATTAAAACTCCATCTAAAATGCAAAAGTGAAGGGTGTAGAAAATAAAAAGCTTCTTGCAATTGAGAAATGAAAAGACTTTTATTCTATATAAAAAGGTGGCGTTGCCTATATGCAATGTGCCATGCTTTTGTGGAATTTAGTTAATTTTAAAATAATTAATGAAGAAAAAAAAGAATCAAAAGTTTTAAACTTTTTTATCATATTCAAATTTCAAATCATTTGTTGCATCTCCAAACAAAAATTGAAAAACTAAATGCAGCTTTTGGGAAAGATGATGTGAAAGGACATGGTTTCTTTCTTTTCAATTCTCTTCAAAACTTTTTAAGGCTCTTTTAAGGGACACATGTCAAGCGATAAGAATTGAACGACCTTCATCCATATCGATACTAAGGCCTTTAGAGGCCAACTAAATCCGCGCGCGCGCGCGTGCACACACACACACACACACACACACACACACACACACACAGAGAGAGAGAGAGAGAGAGAGAGAGAGAGAGAGAGAGAGAGAGAGAGAGAGAGAGAGAGAGAGAGAGAGAGAGAGAGAGAGAGAGACCCTTTGATTGCCTGTATGTTGGCTCTGCCAATCCACCCGAGAAAGTAGGTGAAGAAGCACTTTTCATTGGATGCAAGGTAATGGACGTTCAATCTTTAAAGTTATTTTGTAAACAATATTTTTTTTTGGGTTTCTTTGTAAGACTGGATTCACAATGGGGAGGAAGATGGCCCCTAAAATGCCATCTTTGGGGTGGAGGAGAGGCGTTTTGCACTCTTCCACCGCCTACTTGTTCATAGAGGATAGGTTGGAAGATGGAATGGGAGTATTCTTCCACCATGCCTGATGTGAACTTAGGGGATAGGTGGAAGTGCAAGTCAAGTGTAGAACGATAATCTTTATATATTTTGAAAAGAATTATATAAAATGTTAGCGTGATCTTTTCATGCTCACATGGAGGGTGGAAGAGGGTATCACTATGTGCCAGTGAAAATACCTTGAACAACATATGCGTGAGCTGATTCATGCGCGGCACAAGAGCTTTTCTTTGGCCGCGCGATCTGAACTCAGCGTAAGGTCAGGGTCCACTGTCTGAACGAGGATTGCTATGTTTAAATTGACGAGACTACCAGTGGTAGTGGTAGTGGCAGTGGCAGTCACGCAGGGCTAGAAAAAGACATTTTTCCTAACCAAAGAAAATAAGGGCAAGCTTGAAATTCTTTCGGTTTTCAGGTCAAAAGTTAAAGCTTTTACCGGTAAAACTTCCTAGTTTTCTTAAAGGCAAGCTCAAAATCTAACCTGATTTCAGCCAGTTAAAATACACTGGACCCGGGTTTTTTTCTAGGGAAAATTACCAAAATACCCTTCCAATTCGAAATTCCCAAAATGCCCCCCGTATTCTCTCCGGATATGATATAGTCCAGAACTCTGCAAAACCGTTTAGCAAAATAAAAAAAAAGCGAGGAGCAGAGCCACAATGCCGCACGAAGTCGAGCTGCTGCATGCAAATCGTAGGCTGAAGTGGCCCCTAATGCTTACTCGCTAGCTCTGAGGCAACTAAAACGCAAGAACCCAGCTCTGAGTGCAAGCGTTCTAAATCTATGTTAATTATTGCTGACGACAGGTTCCAGCTTTGGCTCCTGCGTTTTGGTTGCCGCAACACAGGCCACTAGCCAGCGGATCTATGGGATAGGTGATAGGTTCTGTTGAGGGCGATAGGTTACAAAAACGATGCCAGCCTTGGGAATTTTTGAAAATTTTAAGGGTGTTTTGGGAAATCTTAGGTGTATTTTGTGGGCAGATTGGGAATTTTGAAAATACGAGGGGCATTTTGGGAATTTCATCAAATTAGAGGGTATTTTGATAATTTGCCCTTTTTTCTAACAGTCCAGTGCGTAACATTCTAGTAACGCAGCAGAGAAGGAAGACATGAATGCAGTAAAGGAAGAGGCAGAGAGCGAGAGCTCCTCCCTTGTTCCACCTTCCAGAAGAATCGATGTTTGCGAAGGCGATGAGGACGAGGAGGAGAGTATGGCAGCCACAGTCCTTCATGTCTCCCTGCACGCTCCCCCTTCTACCTCGCCTCCAAAAGGTGAATTCGCAGAGCTTAAAAGAACATTCAGGTATTTGTTTCTCTCTCTCTCTCTCTCTCTCTCACACACACACACACACACACACACACACTCTCTCTCTCTCTCTCTCTCTCTCTCTCTCTCTCTCTCTCACACACACACACACACACACACGTACATTTTTTTTTTTTTTACAAGTGCTAAAAGCATTCATAGAGAGCTGATGTATCTCTGAGGTGATGACACCAACTTCCAAGGCAAAACGTAAAGATTGCCTAAGGGAAAGCTTGAAAAACTGAAAAGGATCTGCATCAGAGGGGTGGAACATACAGCCATTACATTGATGCCACATGGTTCAATAAGTCTAATATATGACCGACATGAAGAAGACTGCAAATTGTTGTAAGGAAGGTGGGAGAATGTCAAAAGCCCAAAATCGTTTGTGAAAGACCATCGAGGGGAAACGGAGCCGCATATAAGCTGATAGGTGGCGAAGCTCTAATAATGCAGCAATCCCAAAATAGGTGACTAACAGCCTCCTCTTAAGTCGATCAGGGGACACACCACAAAGAGCAGATATGACGTGCTTTGAGAAAAGTGCCCATTGGGCGAACTCTAAGCAAGCATCGCCACAAAAACAAATGCTCCCTAAAGCGTCCATAATCACTTAGACATTAGCCTGGTGATCGAGTCATAAGCAATGAGTCATCTGCATAAGCCTGCCCAATAAAACCATGAAGACGACCAACAGAAGTGAAACGATCAAGATGCATCAACAACGGGTGAGTGGCAATAGCATACAACAATGCACTAACGGGACAACCCTTTCTAACTAAACAACCAAGAGGCTAGGATTCCCAAGCAAGGATCTTCGAAGACGTATTGTGAGCATACAAGAAATAAACGATATTAGGACCGAACCCAAGACACTGTATCGTAGTAGTATCGTAGTAGTAATTTAATCCCACTAGACAATATCAAAAGCCTTTTCAATATCAACTTGCATAACAAGTATATCTTGTTGAGTGTATTTTGCATATTCCATGCCAAACTAAACATTAATCAAGTTGTCAGTGATTTGGTGACGTGGAATGAAACCATACTGAGCCTGATGAAGTCCTGTAAGAAGGTGATCTTTAATCCGGTTCACGAACGACTTAGCCAATAGCTTGTAAACTATAGAAATCTAAGTAATTGGCCGCAAATAAGAAAATTGCTTGCTTAGGCAACAGTTTAAGCAAACCCTCCTTCCAAGCTACTGAGAAATCTTGTTTCTGCCATGTCACATTCAACATGAAAAGCAAGGGCTTTTTAAGAGTCTCAAAAAGAGGAAGAATTTCACAGTAAGCCCATCTCAACCAACGATCACCAACGGCTCAACGCAAGCAGCGCACAACGCAATTCAAAATCAATGAATGATTCCTCAAGGCATTGTGCATCTTGTGAAGAAAGGATTGGATGTACATGAGAGCAACAATTGACGTGCTTGTTGAATTCTTGCAGAGGGTTGAGGAGGAGCAACGAAGACTTGTCGATAACGTGAGACCATGGCATAAGCAAGTTCCTCTTTGGATGATGTTCAAGTGTTTGATGTCTTGGGCGTATGCTTAAAATGTTGTTTCGAAGCACAACCTTTATCCACAAAAACTGCACATGTTTGTCCCCCCCCCCCCCCCACACACACACACAAAACACACAGAGTTTGGCACAATGCCCTCGAGTCATTATACTCGTATGTTACAATTCAAACGTACATACCAATCTGTTTTCTTACTCTTATAGCTATCTTGTTTGCTTCTAAACAAATAATCTTTTTCATGCGCACAACATTCTTTGCAAATATTGCATAATTAAAGAGAGCTGGCAAGGCTTCTTATTCCATTCATGATGTGAGTCATTTCGATTGTCCGGCCGTGCAATGCTACAACATTCCTTAATGGAAGTACATTTGTGCGCAATTGGCTTGTGTTATTCTATCAAATGGAAGTAAAGGAACAAAGTAAAGTTTCTCTTGCGGGATTTCTCTTTCTCAGCTACCTTTTGCAAGGTTAGTGTCGTAGTCGTGCCTTCTCAAACCGTAAAAGCACCCAATCATTCTCCTTCAGTTGCAAGTCGCATCAATGCTTGTCTGCTTGCTGTCTTCTTATGTTGTGCTTGGTGGAATTGGAGCTAATTTCTTGAGACAGCTAATTCCAGTGTTGGAAGATTTCAACTACTAGTGTGGGAAGATTTCAGACAGCAAACTGAACAGGAATCAGAGACTAGACTGGAATGTGGATATTGAAATAAGAATCAGACTTATGTATTGGAAATAAGGTTCAGATTCAGATTCAGATTCAGAAGACTGGACGAGAAGTAAGTATAACTGAAATATAGGCCATGATTAGGATTATAGATCAAGATTACAGCGAATATGATTTACAGAGAGAAAGTATAGCCGCCAATACTGCCAATGATTCTCAAGTACAAGTATAGCCAAGGCGCTAACCCAAATGATAATCACTGCTAACCCGATTACAATGTAATGGGCCCTATTTATACACTTCGGGCTTACTGTAGTAATTACCATAGTAATTACTAAGTAATTCGCTATCCATCTTCTAAGAAGACGTTCCCACATAATGAACTATCCAGCTGTCTACATCCTTCCCTTCTTTCTTGAATTTTGACAAGATTCCAAAATTTTTGAAAAATTCCCATGTCTGATTCTGATGTGAGACTGAAAAATCCATTGTCTGGTTCTGATGTTGGGATTCCGGCTTGACCATTGATAGAATGGCCATACAAAGATTGCGAGTAGGCAGCTCAAAAGGCCAAGGATTGCGAGAGGCAGCTGAAAAGGCCAAGGTGGAGCTCTCACCAGGCCAAGGTGGAGCTGTCATCAAGCCAAGGTAGAGCTGTTATCTCCACCTGCCTGCTGAGGAGAAAAGTCGCCACTGAATTTTGAGATGGAACTACCCAGTATCCTTCCATTGGACCGTCTTCCGTTTGTCCTTTGACCTGGATGGCGCCTGAGAAGTCCCAGTACCAGCATTCTCCTTTTGAATCAGTCGGTAAATGGCCTCCTGCTCAAGCTGATCCCGCTGGTCGGTGGTCATCTCTACCTCATAAGGCGTGAGAGAATGATAGGTTTTGGTGTCAGGATCATAGAGTGTACGCCTGCCTTTGCTAAGTCTGGTTCTGGTCAACTTATGACAATGCGAAGCAGTATGGATCCATCCTTCTGGAAGAGGTTGATTAGTTTTGACTCGAGCTTCGAAAAGAATCTCAGCTATCTCCCTGTACTGTGGTGCCAGACCCGGCTTTGCTGCAATGTCTTTTTCAGGCAATTTGGAAGATTCGACCGTAAGTTGTAGCAACTGATTAGTAATCCTGGTCAGTCCTCTGACTTGAATCAGCTAGTAATCCTGATTATAGGGTAAATAATCAGCTCTATAGGGTAAAGTTGCATAATCAGCTTTGGTTAGCATAAGATTCCCTTTCAATTGCTTACTCTGCATTTGCTGCAACTTGTCCTGTTTTACCAGTTGCAGAAGGTTTCCAGTATTTGGAGTAGGAACTCCACCAGGCAAAGTCGAGGAAACTGGAGCTGTCCCTTTGTCCAGTTGGCTCTTACCTTTGTCCCTGACTGGTCTGCGATCTTCTCAACAGTGTATGGCTTGGCATGATCTTTCCCAGATCCAGTAGCAATTGTATTTTTTACAACTGACTGGTCAGGCATAGTCTTCTGAGCAGATTGCTGCTCAGTCTGACTCACTACAGCTTTCTCAGTGGTTACTGTCTTGACCTGGCTTTCTTTCTGCTTCAAAAACTTACTGCTTTTTGTCAGTGTAATTTTTGGCTTCTTTGAACTGCCAGCCTGTTCTGCAGTTGCTTTCCTTTTCAGGTTGGTTGAAATGGTTTGACTGTCTGTTTCTTCGTCGTCTGAGGACAGTTCAATGTTCTTTGGTTCAGAAATTGGCTTCTCACTCCAAGCCTTCTTTACCTGCTCATTAACATCTGCAGCAGTAGCCCAATACAGGAATTACCAAACATACCAGGCCTTGAAAACATTTTGAGATTTTAGCTTGGCAGTCTGCTGGAGTACATTATGCGAGAGAATTTGACAAAGGCTGATAGGAACCTGTGGATCCAATATCTTGGCCAACAGCATAGCAAACAATTTTTTAGATACATACGTTGGGTTGTTCTTAAGGTTTACTGCTTCGGCTACAAACGCGTAAGCAGTGGAGGCTTCCAGTCCTTCTACTGGAACTCCTTGAGCACTTGCCTTGCGCTTTCGTCTAGCCGTTTCATCCTCCTTCAGAGCTATACTTATCTGCTACGCAGTTGCCACAGAAGGTTTGGGCTCATTGGGCATTCGGAATGCAAATGCTATGGCTTCTGGTGTCACTGACACCTTCCTACTATTTACCATGGCACTCCCATTTTCAACGTCGAAGGAATCAAGAACTTGCTTGATGATATCTGCATCAAAAGCAATTCTTGTAGCTTGCAACACAACTCGAAGATCCCAGAGTTGTAGCAGAGTCATTGCTTGATCAGTAAATACATAACGCTGGATTTTACTGTACGGGATAATGGGAAGACTTGCCTTTGCCTCGGCAACTATGGCCTGGGTTTCCTCAAGAGACTCCTGCATCTTTTCTGAGCGTTTCCTTCTACCCATACATTGTGAGGTCGATGACGATGAAACAGGCGAAGGAGAAGATGACGTACTTGTCGCGTCGAAGCCGTTTCCTGGTGTCATTGGCAAGACTAGTTGACAGTCAACTGTCTCGCCAGAGGTCGATGTTTGCGGTTGCAGCGAAGAAACCTCGGAGCTTGGCGATGGTGAATGGTTAACAGGAGGGAAGCGTCGCGTAGGGGATTTATGAGGAAAAATGCTAACTCCCCTGACTGTTATACGTGTTCGTGCCATAAAAGCTCCACCACTCGCCGCTCCTAGACTTGTGTACGTCGTTGCTGTCGTGGCAGATATGCATTGGACAAGACTGCGACCCATTCTTGAAATAATTACCACTGGCGTGCCATTTGACCTTTGGGCGACTAAAAATTGGAAAGTGTGTCCACATTGGTACCGTTGGTACCGGACTGACTTCCAGTCTGGCTTGACCATACTGGTATTGATTCTAAGGTTAGCCTGATCTGGTCCTTCTGGTACTGGTTCTGAAGTTGGAACTGGTTGCACATGTAAAAGTCCAAAAATGTGTGATTTCGGTATCTCTTGATCAGCAACCTCCAGTTCCTTAGTACCTTGTTCTGGCCCAGTTTCTCTGGTCTCTGAATAATAAAGCTTGATCTTTGCTCCATTATATACTCCTGGCAACATCAGTCCATATAAATCTTTCAGTCTGACTGTGCCATTGGAGAAGACCCAGTCTACCTCAAAAGGTCTTGCCCAAGCAATCTTCAAGTTCGGCTTCTTTGGACCCAATCTAAACTGATACAGAAGCACTAAGTCTCCTTTCTGGAATTCTCGAACTTTAATTCGGCGATCATGCCAGTGCTTTCTTCGTTGTTGAACAATTTCTTGTTCCAATATAGCCCTTTGCCTGAGTTCATCTAATTGCATCAGTTCATCCAACCTCTTTTTAAGATTATGGTTGAAGTCTAACCCATACTTCACAGCCATTCTCAGACTGGGGATCACAAACTCCATAGGAACCATAGCTTCAGTACCATACACCATTCTGAATGGTGTCATTCCAGTAGTTAGCTTATAAGCTGTCCTATTAGCCCATAGAGCAGTCTGAAGTTTCAAATCCCACTGGTCTGGTTTCTTTTGCACCACCTTAGTGAGAATAGTCTTTATTGTCTTATTGCTACTTTCAGCCTATCGATTGCATCTAGGATAGTAAGGAGTAGATTTCCGATGCTTGATTGAAAGCATAGCCAAAAGGATTTCCATAGTGTCATTGATAAAATGTGTTCCTTGATCAGTCACAATCTCTACTGGACATCCATATCGGCAGACAATATTCTCAAATAGAAACCTTGCAGTTGACTTGGCTGTGTTGTTAGGAAGAGCCTTAGCGTCAACCCACTTGGTAACATAACAAGTAGCCATTACTATGTACTTGTTCTTCCTGGGAGTCACCTTCTTAAAAGGTCCCATAAAATCCAGTCCCCATTTCATGAATACTCCCAGTGGTTGTATTGGCATTAAGGGAGTCATATCTGCAGCTGTCGGTCGGCCCATTCTTTGGCATATGTCACAAGTTTTACAAAAACTTCTGACAGTGTTTGCCACCACTGACCAGCTTAGAGAATCTTCTTGTAGGTTACTTCGTTGGAAAAGTGTCCACCCGACTCACCATTATACGCTTCTGAAATCACTTGCATTCTTCCTTCCATAGGGACACATCGTCGAAGTATACCATCTACACCCAATCGATAAAGTAATCCTCCTATGATAGTAAAGTTCAGGCTTTTTATGATCAGAGCTTTCTTCTGATTCTGCTTCCAATCCTCTGGAAAGGCTCCTTGGGAAAGGAATTGATAAATATCATACCATTCAAGATCCACCGACTCTTCTGCCTCTAACTGAAATAAATCAGTATCCACTGCTTCATCTCTCAAGGGTGATTCTGAATATCCTTCCGTACTTATTGAAAGAAAATCAGCTCCACAATGGTTTCGGCCAAGCTTATGGAAAATTCTGAATTCAAATTCCATAAGGAACATCATCCATCTTATCAGCTTGCTTTGAATAATGACTTTGTTAATCAGAAACAGAAGAGCTTGATGGTCCACATAAAAATGGAATAACTTTCCCAACAGGTAATGCCTGAACTTCGTGGCACTAAAAACCATTCTGAGGGCTTCTCTTTCAGTAGTCGTATAGCCTTGTTCAACCTGATTGAATGTGCGACTAGCAAAATAAACCGGATAGTCTGTTCTGCCATGCGGCTGAGATAATATTGCCTCCATTGCCAATCCCGAAGCATCTACATGTACATGGAAAATAATATCCCAATTCGGCTGCCTAAGGACTGATTTACTGATAATGGCTTTTTTCAAATTCTGGAAACTCTCCTCACACTCAGTAGTCCGGTTGAACTTATTGGTCTTCTTTGTAAGCTCATATAGTGGTACTGCTTGAGAAGCAAACTTTTGTACAAATCTTCTATAGAAATTCACATAACCCAAGAAAGAACTCAACTCTGAAGCAGTTCTGGGTGCTTTAGCTTGCTAAACACACTGTATTTTGTCATTGGCCATCTCTATTCCATTGCGGGAAACCACATGTCCCAGTAGTTGTCCCTTCCAGACTAGAAACACAGATTTGAATGGATTCAAACAAATCCGCTTCTCCTGACAGCGTTTGAAAACCATTTCTAGGAATAGAAGGTGCTGTTCCTCATCTGAATAGACAGTGAAGTCATCCATGAAAATGGCGAGGAACCGATGAAGAAATTCATTAAACATCTCCATCATACACCGCTGAAAAGTAGCTGGTGCATTGCACAGGCCAAAAGGCATCACCAGATACATGAAAGCTCCCCACTCAGTGATGAAAGTGGTCTTGGCTCTATCTTCAGGAGCGATCTGTAACTAGTTATAGCCGCTATAACCATCCTTTAAGCTATACATCTCATATCCTGCGATCTCATCAAGCAACATATTAGTAAAAGGTAAGGGAAATGGATCCTTAATAGTCTGGGCATTTAGTTTCCTATAGTCGACACAAACTCTCAATTTTCCATTCTTCTTGGGAACGACGACTATGGGAAATAGCCAATCACTGCTTGCCACTTCCGTAATGAATCCAGCCTTGAGAAGATTATCAATCTCCTCCTTGACCTTCTTTGCATAGTTGGGGTTCATCCGGTATCTTTGCAATCTTACTGGCTTAGAAACAAGAAAGAGCTTTTGATTAGACCCTCTTACAAGAAGATTGACATTTTTTGACGAAAATAACAGATTTTTTATTCGGCCCCAAAACAGGAGATTTTGTTGTTTGAATAGCTTCATATTTGGTGTACAGAGACATTCTACTATGTATATACATCAGTATTCACCAAACATGTTTAAAAACTTATGAACCAATCAATTTACTCAAGAATCAGTGTTTTTTCACGAAAACTACGTTTTTTGGTTACGGACTTAAATTTGAAGATTCTTAAGTCCGAATGGCTTCATATTTGGTGTGTTGAGATTTTATGATATGTATATAACATCATCACACATCAAACAACAAGGAGCTTCTGATTGGACCTTCTTGCAACAAGATTGGCGTTTTTCGACAAAAATGATGGATTTTTTATTCGGTCCCAAAACAAGAGATTCTGTTGTCCGAATGGCTTTATATTTGGTGTACAGAGACAATGTACTATGTATATACATCAGTATTCACCAAACATATTAAAAATTTATAAATCGATCAATTTACTCAGGAATTAGCATTTTTCAGCAAAAGCTCACTCGTCGTGTTTCCCGTCAGGTTCACTATCGACGATCGATTGTAACGCAGACCGCAGATAAAGAGGAAGTAATCCTCGGGAGAGGCGTCGTAGAGCAGATCAGGGTCCGTTGCAGCATTAGGATTGACATGGTCGGATCCGTAGTACTACACTTTTTGGTTTCGGACATAAATTTGAAGATTCTTAAGTACGAATGGCTCCATATTTGGTGTGTTGAGATTTTATGATATGTATATACATCATCACACATCAAACAAGAAAGAGCTTCTGACTGAACCCTCTTACAACAAGATTGATGTTTTTCGGTGAAAACGACGGATTTTTGATTCGGTCCCAAAACAAGAGATTCTGTTGTCCAAATGGCTTCATATATAGTATGTAGAGACATTGTACTATGTATATACATCAATATTCACCAAACATGTTTAAAAACTTATGAATCGATCAATTTACTCAGGGATTAGCGTTTTTCAACGAAAACTACGATTTTTGGTTTCGGACGTAAATTTGAAGATTCTTAAGTCCGAATGGCTTCATATTTGGTGTGTTGAGATTTTATAATATGTATATACATCAACACACATAAAACAAGAAAGAGCTTTTGACTGAACCCTCTTACAACAAGATTGACATTTTTGGATGAAAACAAGGGATTTTCTATGCGGTTCCAAAATAGGATATTCTGTTGTCCGAATGGCTTCATATTTGGTGTGCAAAGACATTGTACTATGTATATACATCAGTATTCACTAAACATGTTAAAAATTTGTGAATCAATCAATTTACTCCGGAATTAGCGATTTTCAGCGAAAACTATGTTTTTTGATTTCGAACATAAATTTGAAGATTCTTAAGTCCGAATGGCTTCATATTTTGTGTGTTGAGATTTTATAATATGTATCTACATCAGCACACATAAAACAAGAAAGAGCTTTTGACTCGACCCTCTTACAACAAAATTAACTTTTTTCGATGAAAATAATGGATTTTTGATTCGGCCCCAAAACAGGAGATTATGTTGTCCGAATGGCTTCATATTTGGTGTGTTAAGATTTCATTGTACTATGTATATACATCTGTATCCACCAAACATGTTAGAAACTTATGACTCGATCAATAAACTCAGGAGTTAGCGTTTTTCAAAGAAAACTACGTTTTTTAGTTTCGAGCATAAATTTGAAGATTCTTAAGTCCAAATGGCTTCTTATTTGGTGTGTTCAAATTTTATAATATGTATTTACATCAGCACACATAAAACAAGAAAGAGCTTTTGATTAGACCCTCTTACAAGAAGATTGACATTTTTTGACGAAAATAACAGATTTCTGATTTGGTCCCAAAACAGGAGATTTTGTTGTCCGAATGGTTTCATATTTGGTGTACAAAGACATTGTACTATGTATATGCATCAACATTCACCAAGCATGTTAAAAACTTATGAATCAATCAATTTACTCAGGAATTAGTGTTTTTTCACGAAAACTACGTTTTTTGGTTTCGGATATAAATTTGAAGATTCTTAAGTCCGAATGGCTTCATATTTGGTGTGTTGAGATTTTATGATATATATATACATCATCACACATCAAACAAGAAAGAGCTTCTGATTGGATCCTCTTGCAACAAGATTCGCGTTTTTCAACAAAAATGACGAATTTTTTATTCGGTCCCAAAACAAGAGATTCTGTTGTCCGAATGGCTTCATATTTGGTGTACAGAGACAATGTTCTATGTATATACATCAGTATTCACCAAACATGTAAAAAATTTATGAATCGATCAATTTACTCGGGAATTAGCGTTTTTCAGCAAAAACTACACATTTTGATTTCAGACATAAATTTGAAGATTCTTAAGTCCAAATGGCTCCACATTTGGTGTGTTGAGATTTTATGATATGTATATACATCATCACACATCAAACAAAAAGGAACTTTTGACTGGACCCTCTTACAACAAGATTGATGTTTTTCGACGAAAACGACAGATTTTTTATTCGGTCCCAAAACAGGAGATTATGTTGTCCGAATAGCTTCATATTTGGTGTGTAGAGACATTGTACTATGTATATACATCAATATTCACCAAACATGTTAAAAATTCAAGTCTTGTGAACTGTAATTCAAGTTTCTCTTAGGAAAAAAGAGAGAGAGAGAGAGAGAGAGAGAGAGAGAGAGAGAGAGAGAGAGAGAGAGAGAGAGAGAGAAGAAGAATAAGAGGGTTGTAACGTCGTAGGAAACTATCCCAAGAGACCTTAAAGATCTAGCCGACAAGGAGTTGAACTCGAGACTTGTTATTCAAGAGAGAGAGAGAGAGAGAGAGAGAGAGAGAGAGAGAGAGAGAGAGAGAGAGAGAGAAAAGGGAGATGGAGAGATAAACAAAGGGGGATGGAGAGAGAGTTTGGGGAGGGGAGGGGCTTGAGAGAGAGAGAGAGAGAGAGAGAGAGAGAGAGAGAGAGAGAGAGAGAGAGAGAGAGAAGGGAGATGGGGAGAGAAACAAAGGGGGGCAGAGAGAGAGTTTGGGGAGGGGAGGGGCTTGGGGGGGGGGGAGAGAGAGAGAGAGAGAGAGAGAGAGAGAGATTGGGGGGGGGGGGGACTACTCTACTGGAGGGAGAGGCAGCAATGGACTGTGGTGGTAGGAGTAGGAGCGGCGCATGTTTCAAGTTTCTGTTAGCAAGATGGAGATAAAGAGAGAGAGAGAGAGAGAGAGAGAGAGAGAGAGAGAGAGAGAGAGAGAGAGAGAGAGAGAGAGAGAGAGAGAGAGAGAGTTTTCTATTATCGTCCTTCGAGGTCAAATATGACCTATGGGACCAAATGAATATGTCACGTGGTGTGAGTGGATGTCATAAGTGACTCTCGATGCTCAAAAATGGTTGAAATGAGTGTCGCAATAGAGAGTCTACATCGTGGTTGGGAGAGGAAGGTATGTAGGGAGAGCTCATGGCTGAATATATGGGGAAAAGAGGACCTAATGTGGTCAAAAGCTAAGCACTCAAGTAGTGTGTGGTACTCACTCTCTCGCACTTGACGAGGTCATAAGGTGCAAAGTCGATGACACTCCTCGCCAGTGCCCCAACGTCCTGTCTCACAGCGTAGAGAATGGGAGCTAAGACGAATGGAGGCAATGGTGCGGATCGCACTCAATGGGATGGGCTCAAGGATGTAGGGATGGGTTTGGTTACCTCGTTCGGAGAAGAAGAGAGATTTGTAGTTTGGGGCAACGTGTGTGGTGTAATGGCTGAAGCGAGAACCTTTGGATTTCTCCCAAGCCGTGATACATTGGCGTTGTAAGAAGGCCTCATTAAATTGGGAGTCAATCGATGCATCCTTGACCAAGTGACATGCATCCCATCTTCCAAACCATTTCTTGATGTCAAGCATCCACCCCGAACTTCGTATTTTTCTGTTGCATGTCTTTTGAACCTTTTGACTTGCTTCATATGCGATTCTAGGAAGTCGATGCAAAGGGCTACATTGTGTCTTACGCATGTACTCCACAACCCTTTGCATGCCCAAGACCTCAATGGGAAGCGATCCGGACTCAAGAAGTAAGAGCATGTAGGGTACTTGTGTCTTGACTTGGAGAAAGTTGGTGAGAAAACGCTTTTGGACAGTCTCAAACTCTTTCCAAGTAGACTTCCTGATGCTTCCATCCCACACCTCCACTCCATAAAGAAGCACCGGTGTCACCAATGTGTCAAAGAGGTACTTTTTGAGAACCCAACACTTGATCTCTCCAGTATTGCACATGTTCTCAAATGTATAATAAGCCCTCTTTCCGGCTTCCAAGCGACGCATTGCACAATCCTTCCATTTATGATTGGATGGAACCTCAAGGCCAAGGTACTTGAAGTGATCTACCACTTCAAGTTGCTCATTGTTGTATACAATGCATGGATTTTTGTCATTGAGGGTCTTTACAAGCATAACTTTGGTTTTGGATCCATTCACGATCAGCCCACTATGTAGGCAAAAGCGTTCCAAGATACTCATAAGCTTTTGTGCATCTTCTAAGGTATGTGCCAAGAGCACTACATCATCGGCATAAAGCAAAAGCATGATCACCACATTTCCGATCTTAACCTCTTCTATGCCTTCTTGTTGCATAAAATCAAGAACCATGTATTCCAATTCATCAATGAGTAGCCCAAAGAGGGTTGGGGAAAGTGGGCATCCTTGTTTGACACCAATGGTGCTTGCAAAAAGTTCTAAAATTCCATCTCCCATACGTAATCGACATGTCACTTTTTGGTAGATGCGAAAGACTGCATGCATAAATTCTCTCGGCACTTGAAGGCTTTGCATACGTCTCCCAAGATTTCCTCACGGTACCATGTCAAAAGCTTTCTTGAAATCCACAAAGCAGCAATACAACTTTTTCCTTTCAATCGAGACGCTTCCATAAGAACTCGAAGAGTGACAAGGTGATCAATAGTGCTATGATGCTTTCGAAAACCTGCTTGGCCAAGCGCACGTTTGCCATTCTTTTCAGCCCATTCACTTATCTTCATCTCCATGATACATCCAAATAACTTTGCCATCAAAGAACCAACCATTATAGTGCGATAGTTGTTCACATTGTTTACATCTCCTCCTTTGTGCAAAGGTTTGATCCAATTTGCACTCCAATCATGAGGCATGCCATACTGAAGTGCAAGGTTAAACATATCACATATCCAATATCATGTTTTCTTGCTTGTCCATTTAATCATTTCAGCCTTGACACCTTGAAGGTCACCTGCCATGCGAGTAGCAAGTTTCTCAAGCGCGTGGCATACATCTTCAACGGTAAAGAAGGGAGACATAAACGTAAGGGAGCTACAACACTCCATCTTATCAACATTGGGTTGCTCATAGAGATTCTTGCAATGCATATACATATCCTCAAGAGTCAAGTCACCAAAGCTCTCAACGCGCTTGCCTTTTAGATTTTGCCAAAACTTGCCACATGCATGTGCTTTCTCTTGAGCTAAAAGAAGTTGTTTTTTGACTTCCCACCTTCTCCTCTTTTGAACAAGTGCTTTGTATGTGTGTGAACATTCCAAGTAAACTTCCTTGTCTTTGATTGCATCCAATCTTAGCAAGTGTTTAGAGAGAGAGAGAGAGAGAGAGAGAGAGAGAGAGAGAGAGAGAGAGAGAGAGAGAAGGGAGATGGGGAGAGAAACAAAGGGGGACAGAGAGAGAGTTTGGGGAGGGGAGGGGCTTGAGAGAGAGAGAGAGAGATTAAGGGAGGGAGGGGGGGGGGGGGGGGGGGGGGGGCTACTCTACTAGAGGGAGAGGCGAGAATGGACTGTGGGGGAAGGAGTAGGGGCAGCACATGGTGGTAGCAAGCTAGAACCACCAACAACCAATTGTTGGATAGGCTGGTAGTGGTGGTGGTGATGGGTGCTAAGGGGCGGCAATGGACAGTAGTGGTGGTGGGATGAAAAAAAAAGCCTCTCTCCGTAACCGCCCCCTCTAGACATTATCTCACTTAGCAGCCGTAGACACACATCTAAGTTGAGCTCCAACATATCAAAATGCTCACTCATATTCTACATAGTCTTCATTTTCTTGGGTGGTGCCTTTAAATAGTTTTTGTGCACTAGATCGACAATCATGCCTATGTCTACTTGCCTCCACTTTTGCCAAGGAACATTGTAATGATCTGAAAAATATTTGCACCAATCACATAATTTCTCAATGCAAAAAGCCACTGCATATGTATCACTTGCTTTTGTATATGGACAAGCAAATTTTGGATTGAAAAACTCAAGGGCCCTCGATGGGCATAGCTTGTGCTCCGTCAAGTTTGTAATGAGTGGTTGCTCACTTCTCAATGCCCACTCATAGCACAACTCCCCAATCAATGACGCCGACCTGAGGCACACACTCCTTTGTGAGATTTGTAATCCCAGGATGGTCCATTCATTTCTTAATCATTATTCTGATCTAGTGGGTACTCTTCAGAACATACTGGTTCCTCTACTATACTAGTATCAGCTGGTTCCACCATCCTTTCAGTTAGCTGAACTGTTCTTTCCTCTGTATTGACTTCGGTAAACTGATCAGGGAATTGTCTCTTCTGCTTGTTAGCATGCTCTTTGTTCAGCAAGACTGCATTCAAGTCGATTTTTGCCAAAGGGAATATGTTCATAGCCGCTAGCATTCGCTCGATCTTCTTGGCTCTGTACTTCTGACACAACTCCTTCGGCCTCAGTTCCTTTTTTCAGCTCCTGGTATTGTTGGTTTGGATTTGGATTCTGTCACTGATCCCTTCTATGGTCAAAGTTTGGTTTGCATAGTCATGAATAACATGTGCTGTTCTCAACCATGGGTGCCCTAGTAGCATTCCATATGCTCCCTGCACATCCAGGACTAGGAAACTGGTTTTGAATTTCTCCCTCCCAACTCTTATCTGCATGTTTTCAATCATACCCGTCGCTTGTATGACTCTATGATCTGTCATTCTTACTTTGAATGATGCTGGTTTCATATTAGTGATACCCATTCTTTGCTGAAGATGGGCTCCCATTATGTTGACTCCTGCCTCTCCATCCAGGATAACGCTTGAGAGAGGTTCCTAGTGCTTCCTGACCTTGTAGTCTACCTGAATAAGTGGAACTTCATCATCGCGGACAGTCGTCAGGTCCACTGTTCTGGCCTCTGCCTCAACTTTCCTGCGCTGTCTGATAAAGTTGGCCACTTCAGGCAAGGTTTTTCTTATATCCTCCAGCTCTACAGTCAGCTTCTGGATTCTATCACAAATTTTCACCTGAATTTCTTCTCTCTCTTGGTCAGACTGATTGTCAGAGCTTGAAGAACTAGTATCTTCACACTGCCATTCTTCTTTTGCAGTGCTTTCCACTCTTTCCATCCACTCCCATTTCATCAGCTAGTCCATGTACCACAGCCAGCATGGTCTCGATCATGGCCGGTACTGACTGATCTTTATCAGTCGATTGGGCTGGTATCCTCTGAATGACTCTAGCTTCGGAACTTTCTGGCTGCTCTGGCAGCTTCTTAGCTAAATCCTCCGTGATTTTAGCTGCTAGTTCCCTCTGCTCTTGCCACTCATCTACCACCTTCTCTTTACCTTTGGCCTTCCAAACTTCTCTTTGTTGAGTCCACTTGCTGCTGTTAGGATTGATTGGTACTTCTGAAATGTCTTGGATTTCTTCAATGACTACTCCCTTGCTCCTGGTAACTACCCTGATTGGGACTGGCTCTGGTGTCTTAGCCTCAATAGTAGTCGTTACAGGTGCATTTGGACATTGGGCTAATGACCGTACTTCTCACAAGTATAGCAATTCATGCTCCTGTTTTGGAAGTTGTCTCTTCCTCTGCCTTTGCCCATTCTTAGTTGATATCTGCCACGTCCCTGATCAGTACCACTGGTACCTGGTCTTTCCTCTTGAGCTACCTTGACTGGGTCTACCTTCACTGGTTCAGTGCAGGCAACCATTGACAGATTCTTTTCTTTCTTAAAGTGGTAAATTCTGATGCCACAATTATTCCATAGGTGACCAAAGGCCTTGCAGTAGGTACATTGTGGACATTCAGTGGAGATATGGTCCTTGGATTTGCATCTTGAACACCAAGTCTCCATCTTTCGGACTGGCTGTCTTGTGTGGCTAATTTCTGCAATTTGCCTAGCCATCTCTTCAATTTTCTTGGTCCATGATCTCTTCTTTGATTTCTCCTTTGCTCGTTCATTGGAGCTGCTCTCGGAACTACTGGACATTTCATTGGAATCAGAAGTTTCAGTAGTAGAGCTACTGCTATTGGTCCTTAGCTTCTTGTGGCTCTTTTCCTTCTTAGCATGCTGTTCCAGTTTTAATGCCCTTTGGACCAGATCATTGAATTTTTTTGTAGGAGATGGTACCTCCTACTCCCTAAGCTTCTTGCTTCTGAACCCATTCAAGAACCATGCCCTTAATCTCTTCTCAGATGGCGGTTCTTGCAACTGCTTGGTTAGCTCTTTTATCTTTTCCACATAGCTGCGGACTGACAAATTCCTCTGTTTGATCTTATCTAATTCACAGAGAATATCTTCGTCCCCTCTATTGTCAGAATATTCCAACCTGAAGGCCTTAAGCAATTTGTCATATGATCTCAGCTGGCATGCAGGGTAATGGTAATACCATTTCCTCGCTGCTTCCTTCAAGGTTTGTGGAAAATATTCCCCCCAATCATCTTCATCGATGTTTTTTAGTTCAGCATACTGCTCGAAAGCTTGTATGTGAACATCTGGATCGTCCTTTTTCCTGCCTTTGAATATTGGAAAGGAAATCTTGAGGGAAGCTGTGTAATCATTTCGATTACTACTGATTCTGCCACTTCTCTTCTTGGATTCAGAATGACGCTTGGGAGCCTTCTCGCAATTGTCAGTGTCAGCATCCCAATCAATCTCTGTCTCTGTCTCAGTGTCAGTGTCTTCTCTGGTTTGTCTACTAGAAGTACGGTGACTTCCCTTACTGCCCTTGGTATCCTCATCTCTCTGCCGAGACTGAGAACTCTTGAAACTCTTTGCCTTCCGTGCTTCCCGTTCTGCTCGTCGGTGTCGAGAATGATTGGAGTGCTGTGAGTCCTGCGCCTCATCAACGTGACTATGCTCTTCCTGAGCCTCAATGTCAGTCATCTTCTCTTGCTTGGGGTCAGACTCTCTTCCTGACTCCTCAGGAATGGGGTCCACACGAATGGTAGATTTCCGGTCACGATTGGATTTTGGTGCCATTGCTGAAAACTTCAAACTGGGAGAAGAGTCTTTCAGTCAACGAGCTTCAGCTCGAGCCACCCTGATCGCCAAAATGGAATTGGAGCCGATCTCTTGAGACAGTTAATTCCAGTGTTGGAAGATTTTAGCTACTAGTATGGGAAGATTTCAGACAGCAGACTGAACAGGAATCAGAGACTAGACTGGAATGTGGATACTGAAATAAGAATCAGACTTATGTATTGGAAATAAGGTTCAGATTCAGATTCAGATTCAGAAGATTGGACGAGAAGTAAGTATAACTGAAATATATGCCATGATTGGGATTACAGATCAAGATTACAGCGAATATGATTTACAGAGAGAAAGTATAGCCGCCAATACTGCCAATGATTCTCAAGTACAAGTATAGCTAAGGCGCTAACCCAAATGATAATAACTGCCAACCCGATTACAATGTAATGGGCCCTATTTATACACTTCGGGTTTACTGTAGTAATTACCATAGTAATTACTAAGTAATTCGCTGCCCATCTTCTAAGAAGACGTTCCCACATAATGAACTATCCAGCCGTCTACACTTGGGACTTCTCAAGAGCCTCACGCACCTTGGCAAAAGCAGTGTTCAGATCTGGAGTGTACTGATCAGCCTCAAAAATCTTATCTTTGGTGCTTAGAAATGGTGGAGTCTTCTTAGCACCCTCGATTACCTTAAATGGTGTTTTCCCCGTGGACGAATGAACTGTGTTGTTGTAGGCAAACTCCACCAAGGGCAAATACTTTTCCCGTTTGAGTCTTCTGATTTGAAATATAAGACTTCAACAAATCTAAAACCTTTGAATTCGTTGTCTGTGGGTGGAACGAGGATGAGAATTGCAACCGCATGCCAATGTTCCTCCAGATTACCCTCCAAAACAAACTAGTGAATTGGGGATCTCTGTCTAAAACAATGGACTCATGCATATCATGTAATCGAAAAATCTGTGAGACAAACAGTTTCGCCAAATGATCGGGCTTAATTGTCTTCTTTATTGGAATGAAGTGAGCCTGCTTAGTAAATGTGTTGATGACTGTCTAAAGGCCATTATGCCCACTCTGGGTCTTCGGAAGATCCAAAATAAAATCCATAGCGATGCTTTTTCAGTGACATGAGGGTATAGGTAGAGGCTGTAGGAGACTTGGTGGCTTATGGCTGTCAAACTTGACCTTTTGGCATACTAAGCAACTGCGAACAAACTCGTCCACATCCTTTTTTGATCCTCGGCCAATAGAAGTAATGCTCAACACCTTTCATGGTGGTATCTGTGACGTGGTGGCCCGAAAAGGGTGGACAATGGCACTCTGTCAAAACATTTTCCCTCAAAGGCTGTGTAACACATCATTTTCCGCATTAGATAACCGTCCCCTATGGAATAGCCCGCAATTGTCTCCCCACTTTGCAGCCGATGAAAGATGTCTAAAAAATCAGGATCGGTGGCGTACTGATCTACCATATCCTCGAAGGTTCTATGATGAATTGCGAAAATAGCCAAAACCAAGGGCTTGCGAGACAACACATTCGCCACTAAATTCTTCTGTCCGTGGAAATTGTGACAGAATGTTAGCCCAACTCATCTGCTTTTCCAAAAGCTGCCACTGAGATAATAAGTAGCGTAAACTCTGATGATCGGTGAACACAATAAAATCAGCTCCTAGTAGAAAATGTCGCCACTGTGTAAGAGCATGGATAATTGCTAAAAGCTCTTTCTCATATATCTCTGCAACCCGTTCAGGACGTGAAAACATCCTGCTCTTGTAAGCTATGACGTGGTCTTCGCGTATCAAGACTGCCCCAAACTGTGACCACGCATGACAGTAAAACTCAAAGGGCTTTTGCAAGTGTTGCAAAGCCAACACTGGTCCCTTTGTCAACTTTTCCTTGAGAGTTTGAAAGGCTGCAATCTCTGACGTTCCCATGTAAAAGGAACCTCTTTCTAAGTCACCACATGCAATGGAGAAGCTCTCTCTGCAAATTTTCGAATGAACCGTCGATAATATGAACACAAACCCAAGAAGCTTTGAACTCTATGAACATTCTTCAAATCGGGCCAATCAAGAATGATCTCAACTTTGGCCGGGTCCATCTTGACACCTTCCGTTGAGACGATGTGTCCCAAAACGCGTATCTCTGGCAAGAAAAACTCGCTCTTTTTCGCGTTTACTACCAATCTATGTTGCCGCAATGCTTGGAAAACCTGTAAACAGGTGGTGTTTGTGCTTTGCCTTACTCTTGGGAAAGACGATGATGTCATCGAAAAAGGTGCCCACAAATGATTGGTATTCTCTGAAAATTCTATCCATCATGCGATTGAATGTAGGCGGAGCATTCGTGAGACCAAAAGGCATAACCAAATACTCGTACAAACCAAAAGTCGTCTGAAAGCTGTCCTGTAGACATCCTTGGGAGCAATTCGGGTCTGATGATAACCACTCTTCAGATCAATTCTACTAAACCAAGTAGAACCTTGAAGTCTGTCTAGTATATCATCGATCCTCGGAATAAGGAATCTGTTTTTGATGGTGATTTTATTGAGAGCTCTATAGTCAATGCACATTCTCCAAGATTCATCTTTCTTTAAAACCAGCAACACAAGCGAACAGAATGGTGAAGTACTAGGCTGGATGAGACCCTTCTCAAGAAGTTCTTTTACCTGGTTCATTATTTCTTCATTTTGGGCTCCTCTAACTCGAGGTGGCTGGTTCGGTGGTGTACTAGCTTTTGGGACAAATTGCTTTTGAGTTTAACTGCTTTTGGAGCTCTGCTTTTGGGGCATCCCTTGTAAGAATAAATAGACCCTTGGGGCCTCACTTTGTAGAGCATCTGGATGCAGAGTCTGAGTGCAGAGATCCCGTGGGTGTTGTACTTTGCTCAAGCATTAATATAAAAATAAATACCGAAAGGGGCGTCAGATTTTGGGGCCAATATCTCTGGGCACGGAACTACGTCGGGCCGTGGCAACTCAAATTTTAAAGTTGCGAAGTATTTTCAGCGATTCTCTCCTGTGTCGTGTCCGATTTTCGACTTGGGGTGCCTAAGTCTGTAACAGTGGTATCAGAGCTTCAGGCGTGTGCTTTTCTCAAAGCATATCGGTCCTACCAAAGAGCAGACAGAACAAGATGGCGCTTCCAAGTTTCATAGAGAATTTTGATCAAACAATCTCCGTGTCCCGACCTCGGACTTATTAGCCACTCCCACCCTTACTTCATCGCGCATCAGGCGCGCTCCCTTCTTCATCGCTCTGTCTTAAAGGGCATAAGCCATAAGAAATTCAAGATCACTTGCAAGAGAAAAAGGAGTTCATTTTTGCCCTGAAAATGCTTTTTGACGCTTTTTCTGTGTTGTAGAGACTTCTAAAAATCTCTTCGATGGTTGAGAATTTGGACATGCGAAAGAAGGCAAAGTTGATCCTCTCAACAAGCTCTACGCATTGACATGAACAAATCTTATATCCAACAACTTTGGAAAATTAGGGTTTTTGAAGAAAATTTTAGTATGTGTGGAATTAATGTTTTTGGAAGCTCTTGTTATCTGTGTGCAGATAACTACTAGGAGCGAGGAATATGCATATGAGAGCATTTGGAAGCATGGAGCTGACATCGTCTCTTTTGCAACGAGGTGAACCATTTGCTTGAAATTTTACCTGTTCTGTAGGTGAAATCGAAGATGACATAGCAAGGAATTTGCATCTGAAAGCGATCGGTAGCAACGGCAGCTCATGAATGACTCCGTCGATTCAAGATAAAAATGATGAATTTTGTATTGAAATTTGAATGATGATGCATGATGAAAAACGAATCCCGTAGGTTGCTTTAATAACCTGTGCCCCAACCAAGGAAGCATCTGACCAACAGCTCGTTAGAAATTTGAATGATGATACATGATGAAAAACGAATCCCGTAGGTTGCTTTGATAACTTCTGGCCCAACCAAGGAAGCATCTGATGCACAATGTAAAGAGCTTGCCGGTCCGTCATCCCATCTGGCCCAACCAAGGAAGCATCTGATGCACAACGTAAAGAGCTTGCCGGTCCGTCATCCCATCTGGCCCAATGAATCTGAGTCCTCTCACTTAGTTGACGGCCTTTTGCATGGGATGTTTGCATCTGTGAAGATGATTCTGATGGTTGGGTTGCCCAAAACTGCATATGCTGTGTGTTCTTTTCTTGGTTTGTGTCAAGTATATAGTTTGCACATAGAGAATTTTACACGCATTGCCGCACCCATGACAGATGTTTTGAAAGGGGTAAAGACTCGCCGATAGCGCGTGCATTTGCCCGAAGCAATCATTGAGGCTTTCGCAGCTCTCAAGGTTGCGCTGACAGAAGCGCCGTGTTTTATCCTTGCCTCTTGCGATGACATTGCTCGTATCTGCCCTTTGAGGTATGGACGGATACGAGCAATGTCATCGTAGGCGCTGTGCTTCAGCAGTAGGCGGAAGCTCAATAGTGCAGAAAAGAACTATACAGGTTTATGATAAAGAACTTTTGTCTGTCATTCACTCTCAAGCATTGGAAGCATTTTCTGTATGGTAGAGAGTTCACAGTTCGCATAGATCACCAAGCCCTCAAGTGGCTCCAGTCTATGCCTAGTGCACATTGGAGTGATCGCCAAGTACGGTGGTCACAATTTTATGAGCAATTTGGAGGTTTGATTGAGTATGTGCTTGGAAAAGTTAACCCTGTTGCAGATGAGTTAAGTTGCGGAGGACAAATCTTGGCTCTTGAGTCAAGATCCACAATTTCTCTTTAGAGTGTGTCTTTCGACAGCATGAAGAACCAGTACGCAGATTCCTAGTTTGGTAATCAATAGTTGCAGGCTCTTGCTTCCCAAGGGGTCTAGTCTATGCCTGGTGCACATTGGAGTGATCTCCAAGCACGGTGGTCACAATTTTTTGAGCAATTTGGAGGTTTGATTGAGTATGTGCCTGGAAAAGCTAACGCTGTTGCAGATGCGTTGTCGTAAAGGATAGATCCTGGCTGATGAGTCAAGATCCGCAGTTTCTCTTCAGAGTGTCTTTCGACAACATGAAGAATCCAAGGGCCTAACAACTATCTCATTCGTGATGGTTTGTTATATTTTCGTCACCGTCTATGTATGTTGCCCTCTCTCAGGACAACCGTATTGTACGATGCACATGACTCTCTCACAGTGGGCACAGGGAAATGAACCGCTTGGAAAAATAGAAAGATTCTTTTATTGGCGTAAAATATGAAAGGTTGTGTTTCGTTATGTCACACAGTGCAATATTTGTCAAAAGGTAAAAGCTCCTCGGGGTAAGCAGCAAGACCTCTTGCTTGTGCTGCCTATTCCCGATGGACCTTTTTACGATATTTTCATGGAATTTGTGACTAACCTTCCACCTAGTTTGCATTCAAGAAACACTCAATGTTTGACAATTGTTGATCATTTCAGCAAGATTTGCATGTTGATTCCTTGTAAGGCCACAGTCACCGCACAAGATGTAGCACGGTTGTTCATAAAGCATTGGTACCCCCTCTACCAAAGTCGATTGTTTTAGATAGGGATGTTAAGTTCACGTCCAATTTTTGGCGTGCACTTCTGAAAATTTTCGCACTAAGTTGAATATTTCATCGGCTTTTCATTCATAGTTAGATGGTCAGACAGAGATTTACAATCAGTTGGATTTTGATGTTTTGAAGTCTTATGTGCATGATCAGGAGTCCCATTGGACCTCTATCTCCCATTGGTTCAGGCTATTTTGAATGACTCTTTTTCCTCTGCCAATGGTCGAACTCCATATGAGGCAGCTTTTGGCCATCCATTCTAGTCACTTTTGATTCGCTCGGGCAATCAAATGTCTGATGCCAATGCTGAAAGTCAGTCATTGGATGAGATTTTTGAGAGTATGAAGCTTCGCTTAAGCAAGGCTCAAGAGTCTTACTCACGATAGGCTAATAAGGGTCGTCAGGATGTTTCGATGTTTATTTAAGAATCATGAAGCAACGCCTGAAGCAAGTTGGAAATAAATGTCCTAAGTTGTCTTTCAAAATGTATGGTCCATTTCCTGTCATTAAAAAGATAAATGAGGTTTCAATGAAATTGCAATTTCCTAACTCACGGTCAATGCACAACACTTTTCATGTTTCTTGGTTGAAAGTGTTTTAGGAAACACCTCCGAAGGACATTTCCGGAGAAGAAGAGCCCGAGATCATCGATGAAGTTGAAGTCATGGAGCTAGAGCAAGTGTTGTTGCATCGGTTTCGCCATGGTTCAAAGAAGCAAGTCAGACAATACTTTTTGAAGGTCAAGGATCGAGAAACCCACGAGGTAGTGTGGGTCGATGAAGAGTTTTTCAAAGATTATCCCGAATTGTTGACAGTCTACAAGGAAGCCATGTAGATCGGTACCAGTATCTCACTTTAAAAAGGAGGGGATGTCACTTGCACATCTAATCCCATGTGTATGTGGACAAGGTACTTCAAGTCCAGGGTTCAGGTCAGCTTAGGAAGTGTTTTGGCACCTTTGTGAGCCTGTGCGCAGGCCGTGCATGTCCAGGCACTTAGAGTAGTTGCATATCCTCTGGTTGCACACAACATGATCATCAACATTACAGTCAATAGCCATCATGAGCATTTTACAGTGCATAGAACCCATTTCTCCTATTTTAGCCATTTTCACTTATTATTAATAAGCGACTTTGTTGGGAAACTGGGTAGGGAAAATTTGCTAAGTTAATATATAAAAAACTTGACTGTCACTCAGTAGAAGCAGAAGAAACAAAGAGAGTATAGATAGAATTTGCAGCAGGCCCTCTAGCGTTTCTTCTCAGCAAGAACCTCAGCAAGACCAACGTTTTTTTTTTTTTTTTCCCAAGAAAAAGATCCTTCTATTAGTCAATGAAAACTGCCCATAGGGCTACATCCACCTCTGCAAGAGAGGGCTACAACAAGCATGATGGGGAGACTCTCCCAATGAAAAAACAACATATATACAATGGGGCTAAATCAAGAAATGGGAGGAGGGAAGAGCCACACAGGTGGACAGTAGTGCCATCTGAGCACCCCCTGGACCATGGTGTAGAAAGGCCCAGGGCGCCAGAGTCGAAGGAAAGCCTCGCGGCGCTCCCGCATGCGGTCGGAGCTGCCCTGTAGTCCCTCAAGCTGTCCTCTGAGAGTATGGATCAGCTCTAGCCAAAAGTCACGAACAGTCTCTGCTGGTGGCACAGGGCGAGCCTCAAAGATGCGGAAACAACGGGCCCGCCAGATGAACCAAAGAGCTAGGCCACTGATGAGCTCCCAGCACTCCTCTCTCTCACTGCACCACTCTTGTGGAGTAAGGTCTGTAGCAGACTGGAGTGCAGGTCGCCCCCCCTGTATCACTATCATCCTGCTGGTGGAAGATAGCTCAAACTGTAGTGCCGGGCCCGTGAGGGTGGATCAAGCCGCTGCCCCCCAAGTGTACTGTCGAGCCGCGGAGAGGGCAGGCATCAGCCGAAGAACTCGTAGCCACACCTGCTGGGCCGAAGGACAGTCCCAAAGACAGTGTCGCTGACTCTCCACCAACTGGTCACAGGCTGTACATGCGGCCGAGAGACCACTATGCACAAGCCAGCTCCCTACTGCTGTGGCTCTGTGTGCAACCAACCACTGGAACAAAGTGACGCGCCTCGACTGTCTGGAGTCCCACAGCCTCTGCCAAAAAGCTGCCAAGAACTCAACTGTGAGACCCTCCTCCTGTCAATGACGTGCTGCAGCGGGGCGGGCCTCTCTCTGCGTTGCAAGTATATGACGTCCAAGCCGAACAGTGTAGTGAAAGAAAGGGACTCCTGGGCAGTCTGCAGAAGAGAAGGGGTCCCTCCATAGCCACTCACCAGGGTCCCACTGTACTCGTGCCAGTGGACAACACTCCCAAGCCCATAGCCTCCAGTGTCCTGTCTCGAGAGCTGCTGGGTCAGGGTCTATGACGCAAGTCCTCCCACAGATGCCCACAACTCGGATCCTCTGGAAACAGCACTCTGCTACCTGCGGGGCCTCTACTGTAACTCGTAATCGTCCCCCACCCTGAAGCTCAAAGAACAGGGCTGGGACAGTCTCTGAACAAGCCCTGACTGAGATGAGAACCTCGAGTCCTGTGAAGGCTCCCATCCATCGGGGTGCTACTGGCTCGAGAGGCGTGAGCCACTCAGCTGGAACTGACTCTGAGATGTCCTGATACATGCTCTGAACCCCTCTCATGCCCTGTAGCTGGACACCCTGCACCTCCTCTAACAAACCTGTGAACTCTAGCCAGTCACCTAGAGAGCGCGCTGGACCTGCTGCCATGGGATCCCATGACACATGAGGCCTACTCCCAACCACGTGGCCTCTCTGAGTGCTAACCATGGGGTTCCAGACGTGGGGCTGTCGTAGGCGCTCCTCCGTGCATGTCGGTTGTCTCTGCTCTAGGCCACGCCGTAAGAGCTCCCAAGAGCGAAGCAAATTCACAGCAAATCGGTCCTCTAGTCTCCTGCTCAAACCAACTCGGCGCAACTCTGTAAAGATCCATCTGGTCGAAGGTTGCCAAGGGCCTCCTGACTGAGGCACCCTGGCACGAAGCCTCTGCAGCAAGAACTCTTTCCAGGGCTCCTCGCCTGGAAGAAGTCCTCTGACGACGAACTTCCCAAGAAGGGCTCTGCTCTGCTGTGCTGGATCAATGATCCCAAGCCCTCCCTGAGAACAAGGAAGTGTGATGACCAACCAAGCCACCTTGGCTCGGGCAACCTGAGTGTCGCGACGTGACCAAAGGAAGTTCCTGATCAGCCTCTCTACCTGGCTGATACAAGAACTCGAGAAGATCCAGCAAGAAGTGATGTACCACATAGTAGCCAACAACACCTGGTTGGCAACTACTACTCTACCAGCCAGCGAAAGTCGTGCTGAGCTCCAGTGGAACAGCTTTCTCCTGATGGACAGGAGAAGAGGAGCAATCTGCTGCTCGGGGGACAAATCCAAACCAACCCTACAACCCAAGTATCGAACTGCAGTCCCTGGGGGAATCCACCTGAAACCCTCTCCTGGCATCCACTCTGGCACAGGAGCACTGCCAACCGAGAAAGCCATTGTCTTTCTCCAGTTGATCAATGCGCCCGATGCACAGCAGAAGGTCTCAAGAGCCTGCCCACACCTGTGTAAATTGGCCTCCTGGCCCTCTAAGTACAAGGCTGAGTCGTCGGCAAACTCAGCGTCCAGAAGCTCATCTCCCTGTATCGGGAGTGCTAAGCCCCTCAAACCAACCTGCTGTGACACCAAAAATTTGCTCATCGCCTCCACATAGAACAGAAAGAGAAAGGGGGCAAGAGGACAACCATGTCTGACCGATCGTGTGAGCATGAAGCGCTCTCCTCTACCTCTTGCCAAAAGCACCTGAGTGTAAGCCTGTCTGTACAAAGCCGACACCCCTCTGATCCAAGCATCTGTAAAGCCCATCCTGCGAAGTGTGCCCTCTAGAAAGTCCCAGTCAACTCTGTCGTATGCCTTCTCAAAATCAAGAAGAAGAATCACAAGGTCCTCCCCATGGAGACGTGCCAGGGCAGAAGCCTCCCAGAAAGTGAAGATGTTGTCAAGGATACTGCGTTCCTTGACAAAACCTATATGAGTCCCATGTATAAGGCTCTCCAAAAGTGGCTGAATCCTCAAACTCAGAGCCTTGGCAAGAATTTTGTAGGCTGAGTTGAGGATGGTGATGGGGCGCCACTGTCGAATCTCATTTAAGGAGCCACCCTCCTTTGGAATGAGGTAAATCAGGCCCTCACTCATGCTATTCGGCATCACTCCTGTGTGCAGAATGTACTGAAAGGCACTACAAAGATCTGGGCCAAGCAAGTCCCAGTACTCCAAGAAGAAACTGGGAGTCAGCCCATCCTCACCTGGACAACTACCACGAGGAAGTGCCCTCAGAGCCGTGTGCAGCTCCTCAAGCTGAAGAGGTATCTCCAGCCTTTGGCGCATCTCCTCAGTCACAAGACAAGGCATCTGCGCCCAAACCTGCTCCCTGTATGCATATTGTCTCTCTGACTGGGGCTCAGCCGTCAGTAGCTCACGGTAAAAGTCAGTAGCAACTGCACGCATATCCTCAGGCTCACAAGCAACTGACCCATCGGGTCTCCTCAGCTGAGTGACCTTGGCATGCGAGTGCCGAGGTCCTACTGTCTCAAAGAAGGCACCTGTCACTCTGTCACCTACCCGAGTCCACTGAGATGCCTGTCGGTGAAAGGCAAACTCATGGCGCCTCTCCTCTGTGCGAACAAGCTCCTGTCGAGCCTGCTGTAACTGCTCATCCAACCATGGACTGTCTGGATGTTGCTCCTGCATCCTCTGTAGTGAAACAATGTCTCGTCTGAGACGTTGCTCCTCCTCTCTCGCTGCGGCCCGTCGAGCCAAAGACTCCTGGAGAAAAAAGTGGATAAGCTGAGCTAGGCCTAAGGCCACTCTGTCTGCCGATAGAGCCTGGCTGTCCATGCCCTCTGTCCAAAGAGCCTCTACCCTCTCTCTGAGTGGTGTGTCCAACAAGACCCGCTCTGGGATGCGAAGCATCGTGCTCCCACTCCTCTGCCTGTCTGCCACTGTGAGGATCACTGGTGCATGGTCCGAGAAGGATGTCCCTGCCAGGATTTCCACTGATCCCCCCAAGTCACTGAAGTGGTCACTAGTGTAGAAGCGATCTATCCGCGATAGATTCACTCCTCCCACTCTGCGGTCTGATCTAGAGAAGGCAAGACTCTCTGGAGGCCTCACAAAGCCAGAATGCTGCCATGTATCCGAGACCCTCAAGGTCATACACAACCTCTCCCAAGCTGCTAACTCGACTCCATGCACAGTAGCATGGCTGCCTCCGATCCTGTCAGAAGGGTCCTCCAACATGTTGAAGTCCCCTCCTACACACCAATGGTCAACCTGTGGGAAAGACTCAACAATCTGTGACCAAAACTCTGCACGAGCACTCGCCACATTAGGTGCATAGATGTTTTGGAAGCCCACAAGGCCACCCTGAACCTGCAAAGTAATCCACTGAGCCCTGCCTGGCACAATAATCCCTCTGCCCACAATGGCCTGTTGCAATGAGTCCCGCAATAGTCATACATACCCCACCCTGGATGCCTCCAGGTCCAAAAGCAGCTGACCAAAAGGAATCATAACGTCCACGCAAAATCTGACCACAGCGTCGGATGCGGCTCTCAGACAAATGGTGCTCCTGGAGCATAAGGAGATTAATCTCTCCTCCCACAAGGCAACGCTGAAGCTCCTGCCGCAATCGGCCCCGCTTTCGTTGAAACTGGGGCCTACCTAATCCCTGCACGTTCCATGAGACGATCCTCATGGGGAGCGAGAGAGAATAGATGCTGCAGCAGCAGCAAGACGGGCTATCTTTGAGGCAGGCTTGGATGGGGAGTAATCCGCATCCGAGCGTCCTCTAGATAGGTGAGCCTGTAGTGAGCGCCTGGCCCAAGCCCAAGCAGAGCGAGCCGAGCGTAAAGCAACCTCCTCTGTCCAGGAGTCCTCATGTATGTATACATAGCAAGGCAAACACTGTGTATCAGCAAAAAAGTACACCACAATGTGCCTACATCCTGCTGAGTCTGTGGGTGTCACCGCAAACTTGGCCAGTGGCCACAAAGTCTGCAGCAAATCTGTAACTCCAAGTTCTCCCATGTGGTGAGAGAACTCGAGAACTTGTGTATGCAACCATCCCACCACTGAGTCGAGGGACCACTCTGTCTCGGTCCTACCGCAGAGAGGAAAGGAGAAACCAACTGCTGAGTCCAAGGCCTCTGTCCCCCTAGCGGCGAGGAACAGAGCGTGGACCTTGATGCAGGCTGCCTCGTGGTCTGCTGCGGAATCGTCGAGAAAGCGAGTGAATCCGTAATTGAAGAAGTCCCAGCGGCGTCGGAGGTCAATGCTCGTCAGACCACGAGGGATAGCTGCAAGGGAAGATGTCTGAATCTGCAAAGGGGGCCGCAAGAAGGGCTGACCCTCTCTCGCTAGGCGACTCGTGGCAAAAGCGCTGCCAAGAGATCTCCTAGCCGCCGGCGAGGGACTAGTCTCCTGAGTCGACTGTGGTACTGAAGCAGGAGGAGGGGGAGAAGGAGCTGGGGGGGGGGGGGGGGGGGGGGGGCGGAGGAGAAGAGAAGCGGGGCGGGATGACAGAGACAGGGGGGCGAGGTGGGGAGTGGGCGGGAGCAAAGGGCGGGGGAGGGGATGAGGAGGAAGAGGGGAAATCTGAAGGTGGAGGGGCTGGCGAGGGTGAAACGGAAGAGAAGGCTGGCGTAGGAGGCTCCTCTTGCTCAAGAGGACCAAAGCGGTTCCCCGTGGGAACCCACTGCTGCTGAGTAGGCACCTGAGGGCCACTCTGAGTGCCAGGCTGTCGCTGTGGCCCATGGCGTCGACGGCCACGGGCTTGCTGCCACCCCTTCTCCGTTGGAGCCCCAGGCTCGGAGGGTGGCTCAGAATCTGTGCTGTGTCGCTGGCTGAGGCTGCGGCCCAGCCTTGGCAGGCTGGGGCTGAGGCTGAGGTGCAGGTCGTGGTCTCCTTCGTGGACAGGCCTTCGCTAGGTGGCCCATCTGTCTGCAAATGAAGCACTGGTTCGGGAGACCCGAGTACTCCACACTCTGCCTAGACCAACCCCCACTCACCCGAGGCAAAAGGATGACCTTCGGGAGCGTGTGGGTATCTCTGACCAAAACTCGAACTGAAGGGATGCCGGCCGCCTTGGCAGCTACTGATGCTGTCGTATGAGGTGTCTCCAAAACAGTCCCGATGGCGGAGCCAATCCTGGAGAGCAGTGGAAGGTACTCCCTCCGTAAACCCGGAAAGCAGACTGAGATGGGGATGTTTGCCTCCTCTACGAGCACATCCGATGTCGGGTCAAAACCGTGTCGCCACTGTCGAAAGTGGGCGCATGATGATCGGATACCCAGTGGACTCACAGCTATGACCTTGGAGGCCATCTCGGAAGTCTCGAACTCGATCTGGTAGTACCCCCGTCCGAGGATCTGGACATCCAAAATCTTGCCCACCTCTGCGAGAAGGCGGGCCTGGAGAAGGTCACGCAGCTCTCCTCTGCTGGGTCGGGTGCCGAGAATCTTGCAAATGACCGAGGTCGCTTGCAGACGCTCTACCTCATCGGCTAGTCTCGCTTGCTCTGTCGGTGAGAGAGCAAGTCGAATGGTGGGCTCAGCGGTGTCGGGCGAGGGGGCTTCGGAGGAGTCCCTCTGAGGTGGAGCATGAGCCTCCATTAGTGTCTGCTGGTCTGAAGGATAAGGGCGGATGAGAAGGCCAACGCTTGAGAGCTCGGCAAGGAGAAAACTGAGAATCCACTGCCAAGCAATTCAAACGAGGCCTTCGGAGGAGGGGAGGGGGGGGCGGTGGGCGTGGGGATAAGGGGGGATAAGGGGCTGGAGCGGCGAGGCAGCGGGCAGTGAACAACAGGGGGGGGGCAGCGGGCGGGGCTGCACTCTGGCTGGGCTGCGCGCAGGCTGGGTGTAAGCTTAGCAGCGCGCGTGGATAGACAGCGCGCAACAGGGGCAGCGCGAGGGCGAGGGCGAAGGGGGGGCTATGGCGCGGGGGAGCAGGAGCAGGCAGGGGGGGGAGGGGAACGCGCAGGAGCAGCAGCGAGCATCAGTCGGTTAAGACCAACGTTTTTTCATCAAGTACCGTCGCCGTCACCGCCAGATCTCTTGTCCAAAGTGGGCAACCCGATGAAGTACATAAATGCTTTGTTAAAACCCTGTCAACTAACATATCATTGGAAAGGTCTTAGAAAGTAGGTTCTAAATCCCCAAACTCCGACAAGTTTGGAGTTGATTTGTAGAAGTTATGGCCTTCCTACTAAAGCTGAAATGTGGGGAGAGATACCATTTATAAGACGGAGTTGTCACATAAAAAAAATAGAATCTTCTAGAATATAAGGAATTTGATGGCATTCTATGTATCGATGGATAGATCTCGATGAGTATATTTTAAATTTAAAAGGTTTGACAAATTTTGATTTCATTTGTAAAAAATTTAGTGTACGCCTGTTTTGGACAAGAGGGAGAAAGTCAAAGTTCTTATAGGGCTCATTTGAGAGTTCAAAATTTTCCTGATGGGAGATGCCTTTTAAAGTTAGATCAAATGGGCGTTTGTGTTAGTAGGCTAGTAGTTAGTGTTAGCAATCACTAAATAATTAATGATACAATTACAATGGGTAGAATGACTTGAATGGTTGAAGGAAGATGGGTGAATGAAGTGAGGGATTCCTTGTGATGGTGAAGCTTGAAGAAGTTTTGACTCACTTGTGTAGGTTCTCAAAAATGATTACCGCTCCTCTTCTTCTTCTTCTCTTCTTACGCTGTTGCAGCGAAGGAAGAACACCACGATGAAAATACCAATGATGGTTGATGAGAATCCCCAATCAACAAAGATTAAACATGGTTTACATGTTGAATTTTATCTATATAGAGAAGAGGGAACAAGGAACTGTTTCAATATTCAACGTTTGCAAATCAGCCTACGCCGAGTTTGCAGATCAGTACTTAGACCAATGTTTCCAACAATCTGCATCAGCGTTTGTACCAGCCTGCATCGGCGTTTTGTAGCAACTTGTACTAGCGTTTTTTAGCAGCTTGTACCAGCATTTTTCAGCAGACAAGACCAGCCAACCTCAACGTTTTTCAGCAAGCAGTCCAAAACGTTTTTTCAGCCCAGATGCATTAGTGTTTTCAGCCTGATTCAGCCGCGTTTTTCAGCCAGCCATCGTCAACGTCGTCGTCACCTTCGCCGTCGCCGTCGTCTCCGACTTAGATCATCATTGCATCATAGCATCAAGAACTTGCATCAACACCTTTGTACCAGATTTGTGCAGTCAATAGCATAGACTGCTCTCGCCATCGAGAGAGGGGCCCTTGGAGGAGGGTTTGACAATAGTCTGGTGTCTTATTCTTCTCTGTATCTCTCTCTCAGTCTCAATACCTTCATTCACAGTGTTATTCACTTTGTTTGTGATCATTTGCACTCTCTCTTTAAAGGAACGGAAGGCTCTCCCTTCCGTAAGTAAAAGGAACCCTTGAGCATAGTTCGGAGCACTCATCTTGAGCAAAATTCAACATTCGCTTCCGTTGCACTTTACAGTTCTCCTTAGGCTTTCCCTTATTGTGCTTCATCTCTTGTGCGAGAGCATTCGCTACCGCCTTGTTGAGATCTATTGGATCGAGTACTTCGACATCATACTTGATATACTCGTCCAATCCATAAAGGAATGCCTCCTTGCGCTCATCATCCGATTTGCGTAATTTGGTGCCGAGCTGCAAAACATGACTAGAGAAAGACATAATTGGCATACCATTTTGCTTTAGACTGCGCCAATCGTCTTTCAACTGTGCTAGGCACTGGGGTGGCATAAACCGCGCCTTGAGCTTGTCTTGGAAGTCAGCCCAATTGAAGGAAAGGGGTGTGCCTTCTTCGGCCTCCTCTAGGTGCGAGGTCAACTGTGCCTCTCTCCATGCGTGGTATTAATTAATGGCACCACTGGCAAGGTACATGGCTGCTGTCAAAACGTTGCTATTTCTTGTCTTCTTAGTTGTCGCAAAGTAAGCATTAAATTGATGCAACCAAAAATAAATAATAGTAGTATCCATCTTATCGTCATACTTATTGAACGTAATCTTCTCTGTGACGGGGTTGTTGCAGTCTGAATCTTTGCTTGTGCTACTTGATGAACTACCAACATCTTTGACCGGCCCTGGCTTCGAGGTAAGTACATGTAGGACCAACTCTTGCATGCGTCGGTCTCTTTGCGCCTCACGCTCCAACTCCCCGGCCTCTTTACGTCTTCGGCCGCCAAGCGCGCTTGCTCACGCTCACGCTCCAAGGCTACCCTTTTGTCTTCGTCCGCCAAGCGACTTGCTCGCGCTCACACTCCAAGGCTAACCGTCTTTCTTTGCGCTCGCGATCGAATTCTACCTTTCTTTCCTCGGCCTCCAAGCGCTGTTGATCACGCTCGCGATCCAAGGCTGCCTTTCTTTCCTCGGCCGCCAAGCGCCTTGCTCATGCTTGCGATCCAAGGTTGCCTTTCTTTCTTCGTGCTTGCGCTCCAAGGTGGCGTGTTGCGCTTCTTGTTGTAACATCATGTCCATCATCTTCTTTACCAAAGCCTCCATAGGATTTGGTGCAGCCCTTGGCGTAGATAGGGAAGGGGGAGGGTCGGAAAAACCTCTAGGTGGGGAAAATTCTTCTCCGCCACTTCCATGCTCATCACCTTTACGCAAAGTATCCATTCCGCTTCGGGTGATGACCATACATTGAGTTCTTGGTACTCAAGTCCACAAGGAACTTAGGCTCTTGGGTTCTTGGGTTCTTGAGTCCTTGAGTTCTTGAGATCTTTCTTTAGCTTGCAATCTGCGTTAGAAAAGGATCTTCTCTTACCCGAGCTCTACTCTTCCCTGCGGGCGCACCCCTTGGCGGCCTTGCGCTCACACGAAGGTTGCTTTTTCCCACCTCACGTCGATTGGCCGGCCTCTAAGTGCACAGACCGCTCTCAATGAGTGAAAAGAGGAACAAGGGGAGGTCGGACAAGCCCTTCTTTCTTGGGTTATCTGTCACTCTTCAAAAAAACGATTAGGAATCGACACGCCCAAGTGGACTTCGGTTACGTGCGACCGCAACAAGCAAAAAAATTGCTGTGTGTAAGGTGCAGCGGATGTGAATGCTGAACTTTGCTCAAGATGAGTGCTCCGAAGTGTGCTCAAGGGTTCTTTTTACTTACGGAAGGGAGAGCCTTCCGTTGCTTAGTGAGAGAGTGCAAATGATCACAAACAAAGTGGGCAACACTTTGAATGAAGGTACTGAGATTGAGAGATAGAGAGAGAGAAGAATACAACATCGGAAAAGTTGTCAAACCCTCCTCCAAGGGCCCCTCTCTCGATGGCGAGAAAAGTCTATGCTATTGATTGCACAAATCTGATACAAGGTGCCGATGCAAGTTCTTGACGCAATGATGCAATCAGGATCTAGGTCGGAGACGACGAGGGCGGCGACGACGATGAGGATGACGGCTGGCTGAAAATGCTAACTTCCTCTGGGTTGGAAGCGCTGCTTTGTCTACTGAAAACGCTGGTGTAAAGCTGTTGAAAAACGCAAGGGTTGGTGGAGGTTCTTGCTTGAGAAGGGAGGTTAAAGAGCCTACTGCAAGTGTTTGCGTGTGCTCTCCTTTCTTCTTCTGCTTCCACTAAGTGACTGTCAGTTTCCTTATATATAACTTAGCAAATTTACCCTTCTAGTTTCCCAACAAAGTCACTTATTAATAATAAGTAAAAAATGGCTAAAATAAGTAAAATGGGTTCTGTGCCCTGTAAAATGCTCATGATGGCTATTGACTGCAATGCTGATAATCATGCTGTGTGCAACCAGAGGATATGCAACTACTCTAAGTGCTTGGACATGCACGGCTTGTGCACAGGCTCACAAAGGTGCCAGAACACTTCCTAAGCTGACCTGATCCCTGGACTTGAAGTAGCTTGTTCACATGCACATAGGGTTAGATGTGCACGTGCCATTCCCTCCTTTTGAAAGTGAGGTACTTGTACCGAGCTGCATGGCTTCCTTGTAGTCGGCCAACAACTCTGGTTAATCTTTGAAAAACTCTTCGTTGACCCAATTGCTTCGTGAGTTCTTTGATCCTTGAAATTTAAAAAGTACTGTATCACTTGTTTCTTTGAACCATGGAGAAACCGATGCAACAACACTTGCTCCGGCTCTATGACTTCTACTTCATTGATGATTTGTGGCTCTTCTTCTTTGGAAATGTCCTTCGGAGGTGTTCCCTGAAACACTTTCAACCAAGAAACATAGAAAACGTTGTGCATTGACCATGAGTTAGGCAATTGCAGTTTCATTGAAACCTCATTTATCTTTTTAATGACAGGAAATGGACCATACATTCTGAAAGACAACTTTGGACACTTCTTTCCAACTTGCTTAAGACGTTGCTTCATGATTCTTAAATACACCCAATACCCTTTCTTGATAGAAACATCCTGACGATGCTTGTTGGCCTGCCGTGAGTAAGACTCTTGAGCTTTGCTCAGTCGAAGCTTCACACTCTCAGAAATTTCATCCAACGATCGACTTTCAGCATTGGCATCAGACATTGGATTGACTGAGCGAGTGAAAAGTGACTGGAATGGACATCCAAAGGTTTCCTCATACGGAGTTCTACCAATGGCAAAGGAAAAAGAGTCATTCAAAATAGCCTGAACCAATGGGAGATAGAGCTCCCAATGAGACTGCTGATCATGCACATATGACTTTAAAACATCAAAAGCCAAGTGATTGTAAATCTCTGTCTGACCATCTGATTGTGGATGAAAAGCCAATGAAAAATTCAACTTAGTGCTAAAATTTTCAAAGAGTGCGTGCCAAAAATTGGACGTGAACTTAACATCCCTATCTGAAACAATTGATTTTGGCAAATCACAGAGGGGGTACCAATGCTTAATGAACAATCGTGCCACATCTTGTGCGGTGATTGTGGCCTTACACGGAATGGACATGCAAAACTTGCTGAAACGATCGACAATTGTCAAACATTGGGTGTTCCGTGAATGCAAACTAGGTGGAAGGTTGGTCACAAAATCCATGGAAATATTTTGAAAAGGTCCATCGGGAATAGGCAGCGAAAGCAAGAGGCTTTGCTACTTACCTCGAGGAGCTTTTACCTTTTGACAAATAGTGCACTGTGTGACATAACGAAACACATCCTTTCGCATTTTAGGCCAATAAAAGAATCTTTCTATTTTTTTCAAAGTGGCGTTCATTTCCTTGTGCCCACCCATGAGAGAGTGATGTGCATTGTGCAATACGGTTGTCTTGACAAAGGGCAACACACATAGATGGTGACGAAAATATAACAAACCATCACGAATGAGATAGTTGCTTGGCCCTTGGGAAGCAAGAGCCTGCAACCATTGCTTACCAAACTCGGAATCTGCGTATTGGTTCTTCATGTTGTCGAAAGACACACCCTGAAGAGAAACTGTGGATCGTGACTCAAGAGCCAAGATCTGTCCTTTGCGACTTAATGCATCTGCAACAGGGTTAGCTTTTCCAGGCACATACTCAATCAAACCTCCAAATTGCTCAAAAAATTGTGACTACTGTGCTTGGCGATCACTCCAATGTGCAGTAGGCACAGACTGGAGCCACTTGAGGGCTTGGTGATCTGTGCGAACTGTGAAATCTCCACCATATAGAAAATGCTTCCAATGCTTAAGAGAGTGAATGACAGACAAAAGTTCTTTGTCATATACTGAATAGTTCTTTTCTGCACTATTGAGCTCGACTAAGGAAAGCAACTGGACGACCATGCTGCTGCACAGTGCCTATGGTGACATTGCTCGCATCCGTCCATACCTCAAAGGGATCATCCCAAGAGGCAAGGATGAGACACTGCGTTTCTGTCACCGCAACCTTGAGATCTGCGAAAGCCTCAATGGCTGCCTTGGGCAAATCCACGCGTTGTCGGCGAGTCTTTACCCCTTTCAAAACATTAGTCATGGGTACGGCAATGAGTGCAAAATTCTCTATGTACGAACTATATGCTTGACATAAACCAAGAAAAGAACGCACATCGTATGCAGTTTTGGGCAAATCCCAATTGCGTACCTGTTCCAACTTCGCGGGGTCTAGCTTGAAGCCTTTTGCTAAAATGATATAACCCAGATAAGTAACTTCATTTAGAAAAAACTGAGATTTCTTAGTTGCAATGTACAGTTGACACTCATCCAAATGGGTTAATACCCTTTCTACATCCTTTTCATGTTGTTTCCACGATGCAGGAAAAATGCGAATATCATCAAGAAAGATGACACCAACCATATCGCCAAAACGGCCTACCATGAGACGGTTAAATGTACCCACGTCACTTGTCAATCCAAAAGAAAGACTACATACTCCCATTGCCCTCGCTCTGTGCGAAAAGCGGTGTTGAAGATGTCGTCTTTGAATACCCTTACCAGATGGTATCCACTCTTGAGATCGACCTTACTAAAAACCTTTGCCCCAATGAGCCTATCGAGGATATACTCAATGCGAGGCATCGAAAACTTGTTCTTGATAGTCATCTTGTTCAATGCCCTGTAATCAACACACAAACGAGACGAACCATCCTTTTTGTGGACAAACAAAATACGAGCAACAACAGGACTTACATTAGGACATATGAATCCTCTTGTAAGATGCAGCGGAATGAATGTTGAACTTTGTTCAAGATGGGTGCTCCGAACTGTGCTCAAGGGTTCCTTTTTCTTAGGGAAGGGAGAGCCTTCCGTTCCTTTAGTGAGAGAGTGCAATGGGCACAAACAAAGTGGATAAACACTGTGAATAAAGGTGCTGAGACTGAGAGAGAGAAGAATACAACACCAGAATGTTGTCAAACCCTCCTCCGAAGGCCCCACGCTCTATGGCGAGAGCGGTCTACTTATGATTGCACAAATCTCTACAATGCTTGGACTTGCCGACGATGTCGACGACGACGAGACGGGCTGAAATTTGAAAATGCTAAGGGGCTGAAATCTGCAAATATTTATCTGCTGAATTCTGACACTATGTCGGTGACGATGTCGATGACGACGATGCAACGACGACGCGCTGAAAACGCAGATGCTGAAATCTTCGTTTTCCGGGCTAAAACTGCAAACTACGCTGAATCTGACCGTACGGCGAGGATCTACTGCGGGAGGTGAGATTTACGAGGTTCGGGACTTGTTCTGCGATGTCTAAGTGCTGAAAACCGAAAACGATGGTGCTTGTGTTGGTTCTATCGCGGTAGATCTGCAAAACGTTGAAATTCTTGGCAGATGTAAAAACGCTAGGGCTGAAAATTGTCTGGCTGTGGGTAATCTGCTAATGCTGGGAGTCTTCTGCTTCTTGATGTCGCCAAGCTGTTGCCAATACAAAAACATTGGCTGATCTGGTCCAAAAACGCCAGCCTTCTATTGTGATGCAAAAACGCTAGGCCTCTTGGGGGTTCTACTAAGAAGTTGCCTGTTGAGCGAGTGCTCCTGTTGCCTCTTCTGCCAGAAAGTGCTAGCGCTAGGTTTGCTTATATACAAACTTAGCAAAATTGCCCTACCTACTTTCCAACAAAAGTCACTTAAAAATAATAAGTGAAAAATGTCAAAAATAGGAAAAATAGGTCTATGCACTGTAAAAATTCCCCTGATGGATTTTGATGGGAATGCTGATGATCATGCTGTGTGCAACCGGAGGATATGCATCTAATCTAAGTGTCTGGACATGCACGGTCTGCGAACAGACTCACAAAAGTGCCAGATCACTTCCTATTCTAGACTGACTTGACTGAACTGAACCTTGGTTATGCTGTAGCTTGTCCACGGACACATAGGGTTGGATGTGTCACGTGACATCCCCTCCTTTTCAAAGTGAGGTACTGGTACCGAAGTGTATGGCGTCGAGGGAGATCGCCAATGGAATCCTGGAAGGGACTCTTCTTCGGTCCACTATGATGTGTGGGTCGTGCGGTACTTGAACTTCATAAAGGTCTGCAACGCTTGCTTCTTTGGGCCGTGCCGAAAGCGACACAATGTCTTCTATGGCTCCTGCAATGCTTCAACTTCGTCTAGAGTCATGTTTCTTCCTTCTTCAAGAATTTCTGAGGCTGAAAATTCCTGAAACCACTTCCAACACAAAAACATGAACATACGGATTCCATGTAAAGAGACTGGAAAAAGTCTTGTCTTCCTAAAAGATTGTGCATGCAATGTAGATGAACAAATAGACGGAGTGCCAAACCGTTCACCATACACACGCAAACAATGAGATCGAATCTTTTCTTTCTGATCTAAATCAATCAACTGTGGCAAATCATAATAGAAATGCCTATGCTTGGTGCTCATACTTTCTTGTGCTCTCTCTACAAATATGTCATGCCAAGGAAGAGACATTGAATGTGACTTCCTAGAATGCAAACATTTCATCTTGTCATGAGAAATCCGCATACATCCGTGCTTATCCATGAGTGAATCATGCTCAACGTACAATATGTCATGCCTAGGAAAAGGGATCACATAAGACGCTGACTAAAATACAGGAAACGATTACGAATGAAACACTTGAACAATGTGTGCTGACGAATCATTCGAACACATAGTACTTCCTATAAGGGTTCTTTGGACCTAGGCTCGAGAGCCAAGATCGGTTCTTCTTGAGGGGGTTATTTTTGAGGGAGTTCTTCTTGAGGGGGTTCTTTGGACCTCGACTCGAGAGCCAAGATCGATTCTTCGTAATTGATTGAATCTGCAACGAGGTTAGCTTCGTTAGAAAAATCATCAAGTAAACCATCATCCTGGTGAACAATCACGTCTTGATCATACAAATCATCATGCTTGTGAGAAATCACATCGTGGTCATCATGCAAATCATCATGCTTGTCATTGGCATCCAAATCATCATGCTCATCATTATCATTCTTATCATCATGCAAATCCTGTGTGTCATGCTTTGGAGACGAAGAGACTAGAGAGTCTCCTTTTCCCGAATCTCTTGCATCTGTGCCTGCACTTGAGAAAAGAGTCGCAACATCTCTTTCATGTGTCGGTCGTTCATGGCTTTTCTTGCTTTGTTCTCGCGATCCATTTCTTCTTTTCTTTCTGCGCATTCACGATCAAATTCTGCCATTCTTTCTGCTCTTCTTGCTTCGCGTTCTAACTTCCTGTCCATCATCATCATGTCGAACGTCTCCATAGGAGCTAGTGCAATCCTTTGTGTAGATGGGGAAGGGAGAGGGTCGAAAAAACCTCTTAGTGGGGAAAATTCTTCTTCGCCTCTCTCATGCTCATCATTTCCAAGGAAGTATCCATTCCGCTTCGAGTGATGACCATCCACTGAACTCTTGGGTTCTTGTGAGTTCTTGTGGTCTTGGGTTCTTAAGTTCACGAGGAACTTGGGTTCTTGGGGGTCTTGGTTCTTAGGGTTCTTGAGTTCTTGAGGTTCTTCTTTCGCTTGCAATTTGTTTTAGAGAAGGATCTTCTCTTCACCCGAGTTCTGCTCTTTTCCGCGGGCGCACCCCTTGGCGGCCTTGCGCTCACACGAAGGTTGCTTTTTCCCACCTCACGTCGATTGGCCGGCCACTAAGTGCAAGGTCTGCTCTCAATGAGTGAAAAGAGGCACAAGGGGAGGCTGGACAAGCCCTTCTTTTTTGGGTTTCCTGTCACTCTTCAAAAACACGATTAGGAATCGACACGCCCAAGTGGTCTTGGGTTACGTGTGACCGCAACAAGCGAAAAAAAAATCTGTGGTTCTTTCCTTGAGTGATATAGAAAACTGACAAAGCTCTGATACCAATGTAAGGTGCAGCGGAATGAATGTTGTTGCTCAAGATGAGTGCTTCGAACTGTGCTCAAGGGTTCCTTTTTCTTATGGAAGGGAGAGCCTTCCGTTCCTTTAGTGAGAGAGTGCAATGGTCAAACCCTCCTCCGAAGGCCCCACTCTCTATGGCGAGAGCGGTCTAGTTATGATTGCAAAATCTCTACAATGCTTGGACTTGCCGATGATGTCGACGACGATGAGGACGACGACGAGACGGGCTGAAATTTGAAAATGCTAAGAGGCTGAAATCTGCAAATCTTTATCTGCTGAATTCTTACTCTATGTCAGTGACGATGTCGATGACGACGATGCAACGACGACGCACTGAAAACGCAGATGCTGAAATCTGCGTTTTCCGGGCTGAAACTGCAAACTACGCTGGATTTGACCGTGCGGCGAGGATCTACTGCGGGAAGGTGAGATGTGCGCTTGTTCTGCGATCTAAGTGCTGAAAACTGAAAACGTTGGTGCTTGTGTTGGTTCTGTCGCGGTAGATCTGCAAAGCGCCGAAATGCTTGGCAGATGCAAAAACGCTAGGACTGAAAATGGTCTGGCTGTGGGTAATCTGCTAACGCTGGGAGTCTTCTGCTTCTTGCTATCGCCAAGCTGTTGCCAATGCAAAAACGTTGGCTGATCTGGTCCAAAAACGCCAGCCTTCTGGTGTGATGCAAAAACGCTAGGCCTCTTGGGGGTTCTACTGAGAAGTTGCCTGTTGAGCGAGTGCTCCTGCTACCTCTTCTGCCAAAAAGCGCTAGGTTTGCTTATATACAAACTTAGCAAAATTGCCCCACCTACTTTCCAACAAAAGTCACTTAAAAATAATAAGTGAAAAATGTCAAAAATAGGAAAAATAAGTCTATGCACTGTAAGTATTCCCCTGATGGATTCTAATGGGAATGCTGATGATCATGCTGTGTACAACCGGAGGATATGCATCTAATCTAAGTGTCTGGACATGCACGATCTGCGAACAGACTCACAAAAGTGCCAGATCACTTCCTATTCTAGACTGACTTGACTGAACTGAACCTTGGTCATGCTGTAGCTTGTCCACGGACACATAAGGTTGGATGTGTCATGTGACACCTCTGTCCACCACTCCGTGAGTTGCAAACTCTACTCTTCTTACCGAGTCTTGTTCAAACGGTAGGGAGCCTTACTGACAGGTTGTGCCCCCTTCGTGAGCTTGATGCGATGGTCCTGCTGCTGCTCGGATGGGAGATGGGATGGAACATCATCCTGCAAAAAGAGATGCTTAAACTTGCTAAACAAAGCTGAATATCTGTCCGGAGCTTGAATGCTCTGGGTAACTGGAGCGGCATAGATGAATGCCGCTTGTGCTCCTCTTCGTAACTCATGCTTTGCCTGCACATGTGAAATGAGAGGCAAAGAATGCAGACCCTCCTCAGCACGAATGATCATGGGAGAGTCACTATTGGGATTTAATAGTATTGGCCTCCCAATCAATGAGAGGGTTATGCTCACGAAATCGTCAAATGCTTAAAAGCATATCACATCCTGAAAGAGGAGACGACAAATTTCCTACGGAAGGCAGCTTGTTGAACCGAAAACAACACATCACGGCACTCTTGCGTGATGAGAGATACCGAGAGTGGAGCTAGACACCTCGAGAGGAGATGTCGGACTAACCTCTAGGCGGGCTCTCTCTACAAGAGAGGCACTAATCACATCATGCATACTACCTGGATCAAACAATATGACAAAACGCTGACCCTTCACATGACCATAACTGTAAGGTGCAGCGGAATGAATGTTTGCGCTTTGCTCAAGATGAGTGCTCTGAACTGTGCTCAAGGTTCCTTTTGTTCTTATGGAAGGTAGAGCCTTCCGTTCTTAATGAGAGAATGCTATGATCACAAACAAAGTGAGTGGACACTGTGCGTGCAAGTGTATGAGACTGAGAGATAGAGAGAGAAGAGAATAATACGACACCAGAGACGTTGTAAAACCCTCCTCCGAAGGCCCCACTCTCGTCGGCGAGAGTGGTCTACTTATGATTGCACAAACTGGTACAAACTGAATGCATGTGATTGATGCAAGTCTAGGCTATGTCGACGAGGACGACGGGGATGGCGACACCGACCTAAGGGCTGAAATCTGCAATCTTTTATCTGCTGTCCAAAAACGCTATGGGCTGAAATCTGATGTTGCCGAAAATGCTATGGAAAACGCTGATTTTGTTGGTCTTTAGGGCTGAAAATCTGCATTTACTGTAGGCTGAAAACTGAGGTTCTTGGGCTGAATCTGATGGTCTTTCTACTGCTGAAAATGGCAATCTTATTTGTTGAAGACGCTAGGCTTGAAATCTGCAGAAAACGCTAGGCTTGAGAGTATGCAGGAATCGCTAGGGCTGCAAATCCAAAACGCTAGGTGTTGAGTGTGTGGCGATGATTGATCTAGGCGATGATGCAAACGCTAGGTGGTGAGTCTTGCTTGGAGGGGAGAACCGCCAAGGTCTTGCTTGAGAAGTTGCCTGCTGAGCTTGGCTCCTCTTGCCTCTTCTGCCAATTAGTGCTAGTCTAGGTTTGCATATATACAAACTTACTCAATTTGCCCTACCTACTTTCCAACAAAAGTCATTTAAAAATAATAAGTGAAAAATGTCAAAAATAGGTAAAATAGACTAAATGCACTGGAAAATTCCCCTAAAGGATTCTGATGGGAATGCTTATGATCGTGCTGTGTGCAACCAAAGGATATGCATCTACACTAAGTGACTGGGCATGCACGGTCTGCGAACCTACTCACAAAAGTGCCAGAACACTTCTTATTCTAGACTGACTTGACTGAACTGAACCTTGATCATGCTGTAGCTTGTCCACGGACACATAGGGTTGGATGTGTCACGTGACAATAACACTACTCATCAATGCGTGTGTCAGAAACATGTGAAAAAGCAGATTGATTCATTAAAGTGCTTGTGGTAGCTGTGGGTTCTTTAGGTGGGGCTTTGTTAGGACAAGCCTTCTTAATGTGACCCTTGACGTGACATTGATTTGCTATTTCCTGTCTTCTTAGTTGTCGCAAAATAAGCATTAAATTGATGCAACCAAGAATGAATAACATTAGCATCGATCTTACCGCCATACTTACTGAATGTCAACTTCTCGATGACGAGGTTGTTGGAGTCCGAATCTCGGCTTGCACCACTGGATGAACCACCAACATCTTTGACCGGCTCGGGTTTCGCTTGCTCGCACTCACGCTCCAAGGCTAACCGTCTTTCTTCGGCCGCCAAGCGCGCTTGCTCACGGTCATGCTCCAAGGCTAACCGTCGTTCTTTGCGCTTGCGCTCCAAGGTAGCACGTTGCGCCTCTTGTTGTAGCATCATGTCCATCATCGACTTGACCAAAGCCTCCATCAGATTTGGTGCAAACAGTGGCGTAGATTGGGAAGGGGGAGGGTCGGAAAACCTCCTGGTGGGGAAAATTCTTCTTCACCTCCTTCATGCCCATCACCTTCATGCAAAGTGTCCATTCCGCTTTGGGTGATGACCATACACTGAGATCTTGGGTTCTTAAGTTCACGAGGAACTTGGGGTCTTGTGGTTCTTGGGATTCTTGAGGTTCTTCTATCGCTTGCAATCTGTGTTAGAGAAGGATCTTCTCTTACCTGAGCTCTTCTCTTTCCTCGGGGCGCACCCCTTGGCGGCCTTGCGCTCACACCAAGGTTGCTTTTTCCCACCTCATGTCGATTGGCCGGCCGCTTAGTGCACGGTCCGCTCTCAATGAGTGAAAAGAGGAACAAGGGGAGGCAGGCCAAGCCCTTCTTTCTTGGGATTCCTGTCACTCTTCAAAAACATGATTAGGAATCGACCCGCCCAAGAGGACTTGGGTTACGTTGCGACCGCAACAAGCAAAAAAAATCTTGTCGTTCTTTCCTTGAGTGATACGGAACACTGCCAAAGCTCTGATACCAATGTAAGGTGCAGCGGATGTGAATGTTGAACTTTGCTCAAGATGAGTGCTCCGAATTGTGCTCAAGGGTTCCTTTTAATTACGGAAGGGAGAGCCTTCCCTTGCTTAGTGAGAGAGTGCAAATGATCACAAACAAAGTGGACAACACTGTGAATGAAGGTACTGAGATTGAGAGATAGAGAGACAGAGGAATACGACCCCAGAAAAGTTGTCAAACCCTCCTCCAAGGGCCCTTCTCTCGATGGCGAGAGAAGTCTATGCTATTGCTTGCACAAATCTGATACAAGGTGACGATGCAAGTTCTTGATGCAATTATGCAATGAGGATTTAGGTCGGAGACGACTGGCTGAGAATGCTAACTTCCTCTGGGTTGGAAGCGCTGCTTTGTCTACTGAAAACGCTGTTTTTGACCTGCTGAAAACGCGCTGGATTGTTTGCTACAAAACGCTGATGTGGCTGGACAGAAAATGCTGATGCTTGCTTGCTGAAAACGTTGTCTACTGCAGGCTGAAAACGCTGTGTTGGATCTGCTGAAAACGTTGGTGTAAAGCTGTTAAAAGACGCCAGTGTTCGTGGAGGTTCTTGCTTGAGAAGGGAGGTTAGAGAGCCTGTATAACCGGCCCGTACAACGTAGAGGGCGGTACTATTTCAATTACTTGTAAACTTTACACAGAGCACTGAGAAGGGAAGAGAACACAGTTGCGTCCAACGACTAGAATGTCACTGCGCACACGAGACCGACACCCTGTAGGCCCCAAAGATTGGCGCCCTTTCGGTATTTCTTTAATTTAGAGAGAGAGAATTACAAAAAAGAGCCCCTGGAAGACAACACCTGCATCCAGCTAGTACGCTCCAGATTCGGCAAAATTTCGGCAGCATAACGATACTGAAATCAATCCGAATCAGTTTCGAAGGTAGGCCCTCTGTTCCACGGACATATTCCCTCAATCGGGAGCACAAAACAGTAAATTGCAGGTCGCTGTAATTTCTGGTTCAGCCCTGTTTTTGACCTGATTTGGGCACACGACTATCCCTACACTGTTCCCTGCACCTTGGGCTTAGTGCCCCTTGATTCTGGAAGCATCCCGGGCACAAACAGTCTCAAAACAGAGTAAAAAACAGTAAGCAAACAGTGCTGAATTTACTGCGAAATCGAGAGGTTATCACCCTCTCGTGGACCTGCTTTGGTGCAGCAGCTAGCTACACCGGTTCCTGTGCAAAGAGGCTCTTGCCTCGGCATGAAAGCATATTTCCCCACAGCTGGTCAAATGAGAAGCCCACTAGTGGGGCATAACATACTGTACGTAGGGGAGAAAGAGAGCAGTATGTAGCGTGCGGGGCATCACTCCCGTCACCATACTGTGCATAGAGGGCAAGGTAAGCATTCCATAGCTTCTGTACCTGCTACAATCCACCTGAGGCTGAAAATGTCGTCCCCTTTGTTGATATGCAGCTTGTTTTTGCCTCCCAGAGTGGCAGAATCGCTCACAGGCTGACACGTCGCCCAGTTTCCGAGTTTGGGCTTTCTCTGCTAAAAATATCTCAACTGGTGCGTCAGTTGACTTGGCAGTAGAGCAATAAAATGTTCCCCTTGTCATTCCAGAGCTAATGACGCGAACACATTTTCCGGTCAAAAATAGCAGTTCCCTAAATTTTAGGAGATGCTTCCATGGCGTCCTTATTGGTCTCCTGACCATCATTGAAGACTACCATTTGACCAACATCTACAATGTGGGTTAATTTACTGGCCCCTTTCAACTTATAAAGTTGCAGTGACTTGACGAGTGGCCCAAATTCCAGTTTGGCACACACGAGCTTCCATACTCATCAGAATTTAGTGCTAACTGGCCCGGGCAGTCCGTGTTTGACCGACCTAGATCCCCGATGTGAGAAACCCATTTGGCTGCAGCCGTTTCACACTGGCCATGCAATGTCCACTTGCACCTTTTCAAGGGTTCCGAGAAAAACAAGTAAAAATAAAATAAATATATATAATACTTATTTACGGAAGGCAACAGGAAAATACACCTCCTGGTGACACACCCCACCCTTGAAATACTGCAAGCGAACTCGCTTGCATGCCAATAATACATGCAGTATCTCCTGATATCACATATATTCTATGATGGGAATCCAAGATATACATGCTTCCGGAAATGTAGCGTTGGACGATTAAACAATCCCACCAACCTGGCTACGACACATATAGCAAGCATAGAAGTCTTCTAGTGTACTCTTGAGCACAAACTTCTCTAGCTAAATTCTGTATGGAAAGAGTAGAGACAATTGCTTAACTACTCTCTTGAGCATCATGAACCATGCTCTTGCCTTGCTTCAAAAAGGCTGCATCAAGTCACTATGGGTTCCATTTGAAAGGCTTCAAGATGCAATTGCAATAGCTGAGGGGAATCAACCAATTCAGACTCTTCCATCCATTTCGCATCTAACGATGGATAGTTCTTGAACTTCACCAAATAGCGTCTTGCAACTTTTCCTCTAACCTTTCTTTCTTTATGTGCCAATATCTGTTCAGGAACAAGGATTTCATCCAATTCTTCCACTTCGGGTTGTTCCTCATCAAGCATATTCTCTGGCACATCACCAACAAAGGGCCTTAGAAGGCTGACATGAAAAGCATTATGTATTTTCCAGCCTTCTGGTAGCTTTAACCTGTAAGCTACATCGCTGATCTTTTCTGAAATCTGAAAAGGACAATAATATCGCATACTGAGCTTAGGAAACAAGCGTTCCTTGCCTTTCCTTTTCCTTAACTTGGCCTTTTCAAAATGCAAAAGTACCCAATCACCAAGTGAAAATACAAATTCACGACGGTGACGATCAGCAGCTTTCTTTTGCTTAGCCTGAGTCTTCTCAAGAGCAATCTTTATCTTCCTGTATGTTTCATCCATATCTTGCACATACTTGTCTGCCTCAAATATCTTGTCCTTAGTCTGCAAAATGGGTGGGACTTTCTTCCCTCCTTCCACTATCTCAAATGGTGCCTTACCTATTGATGTATGCATAGTGTTATTGTAAGCATATTCAACCAATGGAAGATGGTGTTCCCAAGTTGCCTTGTGCTCTGACACATAACATTTGAGCAAGTCCAAGACAATAGAATTTGCCTCTTCTGACTGTCCATCAGTTTGCGGATGAAACGAATAAGAGAACTTGAGTGTAGTGCCCATGTTCTCAAACAATGCCTTCCAGAAAAGACTTGTCATACGTGGATCCCTGTCACTGACAATTGACTGAGGCATCCCATGATATTTAAAGATATTGCTCATGAATATCTTGACCATGTGTTCTGGCTTTATCTTCTTCCTAACAGGAATGAAATGGGCCTGCTTACTGAACCTACAAATGATAGTCCAAATCCCATCATTTCCTATTTGCGTCCTTGGAAGATCAAAGATAAAGTCCATTGCTATACTTTCCCATGGTCTATCAGGGATCGGCAATGGCTGCAACAATCCCGGTTGCTTTTGTCTGTCAAATTTGACTTTTTGGCATACTAAGCATGATCTTACAAATGTGTCAACATCTTGACGCAAAGCTGGCCAATAGAAGAATGCCTCAACCCCTTTCACTGTCGCCTCAATTCCACGATGCCGAGCATAAGGTGGAGCATGACTTTCCATCAAAATCTTTGGCCGTAACTGTTTAGTAACGCATAACTTTCCATGCATCATGAGAAAGTCATTCTTAAGCATATAGTGCTCATAATGTTGCCCATCAACAAGCTGGTCATAGATCCTTGCAAAATCTGAGTCTTCATTTCGTCTAGTATACAATGATACGGAATTGACACTGCTGAAATTTGGGGCTTTCGTGACAACGCATCAGCCACCACGTTCTTTTTCCCTTGCACATGCACAATCTAAAAATGGAACATTGACAAGATGTTTGCCCATCGCATGTGCTTCTCAGACAACTTCGTCTGTGTGAGAAAATATCGCAAGGTTTGATGATCTGTTTGGACAACAAAATCAGCCCCTAGCAAATAGTGTTTCCAACTAGTGAGAGCATGAATTACTGCCAACAATTCTTTCTCATAGACTTGCAAGTTCCTTTCAGTCTTCAAAAGAATTCTGCTCTCATATGCGACTACTCGGCCATTCTGCATTAGAACTGCACCAAGACTATGGCCACACGCATCACATTGAACCACAAAAGGTTTAGAAAGATCTGGCAAAATAATTACCGGATCTGAAGTCAGCTTCTCTTTCAAGTGTTTGAACGCTAAAATTTCCTTGGCTGTCCACTTGAAAGTAACTCCTTTTCCTTGCAGTGCATGGAGTGGAGAAGCAATCTCAGCAAAATTTCGGATGAACCTCCTGTAGTAGGAACATAAGCCTAGAAAGCTTCGAATGTCATGTACGGACTTCAAGTCTGGCCATGACCTAATTGCTTCCACTTTAGCGGGATCCATGCGTACCCCATCCTTTGAAACAATGTGCCCAAGGAAGTGAATCTCTTGCAAAAAGAACTCACTTTTGTTCGCATTAATGAGTAGCCTATTCTTGCGTAGCTCATTGAAGACTGCGGTCAAGTGATCCCTATGCTCCTCTTCAGACTTTGAGTAGACAATCATGTCATCAAAGAAGGTACCCACGAAGTTTCTATGTGGTCTAAAAATTTTGTCCATCATTCTATTAAATGTGGCAGGAGCATTTGTGAGACCAAATGACATGACAAGAAACTCATAGAGACCAAATGACATGACAAGAAACTCATAGAGACCAAATGTTGTCCTGAACGCAGTCTTATGGACATCTTCTGGTCTAATGCGTATCTGATGATACCCGCTCTTTAGGTCTATCCTTGTAAACAATGACGCTCCCTCAAGCCGATCAAGAATGTCATCTATCCTCGGTATGGGGAACCTGTTCTTGATGGTATTCTTATTCAAGGCGCGATAGTCAATGCACATGCGCCATGAACCATCCTTCTTCTGCACTAAGAGTACAGGCGAACAAAAAGGGGATGAACTGGGCTGAATCAGCCCCTTCTCTAAAAGCTCGTTGACCTGACCCATAATCTCTTTCTGCTGGGCTGCACTAACCCTGTATGGTGGTCTATTCGGTGGACTAGAACCTGGCACAAGATCTATAGTATGATCCTCAGGTCTCTCAGGAGGTAACTCCCCTGGCAAAGAGTCCGAAAAACAATCATTGAAACCACTCAAAAAAGTTGACCTGTCTTTACCTAAGGTAGACAAATTAGATACAACTTGAGGTACTTCTTTTGCAAAGATCAAGTACGCAGAAAGATGATTCTTTATTACAGATGAAATAGCAGAAGCAGAAACAACTGGAACAGACTCGCCTTTAAGCTTTACATCAAGGACATGAGTCTTTCCTCTATGTATAAGGGTTATCTTTTTGTTGTAAGTATCCATCATAGCATGCAACCTGTAACACCATGGGATGCCCAACAACACATCACAGCCCTCAAGCGGCATAATATGAAATTCTTCCGCATCCACATAGCTCTGAATGTGCAGACGAAGCTTTCCTAGAATGGGAGTAACAGGCTCTGAATGTCCTGGGCATGCCAAACCTGCTTCGCCTGTCATACCCATCTCCTCTGCACGAATGCCCAACTTTGATGCCAATTCTGGTGATATGAAATTTGCACGGGCTCCTGGATCAAAGAAAACCAGCACTGTTTGGTCTCTAACTTTGCCCCAAGCTCTGCACAGCTCCGTGGCATCTGTGTTTGGCTGATCTCCAACCAAATCTGGAACAAGTCCTGCACTCGGCTTTGGCTTCTTCCCTTTATGGTTTGACTTGTCATCCTTATCCTGTGACTTCTTCTGTGGGCACTCATTTGCAAAGTGTCCTTCCTGTTCACAAATGTAGCATTTCTTGGCCTCCCTAAGAGCTTTCCTTTCTTGAAAAGTTTTGCCAGAAAAATGCCTTTTTTGTCCTTGTCCTCGTTCTGAAGAAGATTTAGACTGCTTCTTGGACGTATCAGCTTCTTCAGTGGAGGGCTTCTTTGTAGGAGACTCAGAAGGCTTTGCTGCAACATTGTCCTTGGCTGAAAACTGTTTGCCCTGGGCCCCTTTCTTGTAGCTATTAAATCCATCGGAATCTCCCTTCGACAGATTGTTGGCCACTCTTGCATTCTCTATCAATTGACACATATTCATGACAGTAGTCTTTGTGCAGTAGTCCTTGATTTTCTTGGGCAATCCGCAACAATACTTCTCAATTTGTTCTGACAAAGGCACAAACCTGTAAGAGGGGACTGGCAACAGTGCGGCCCAAAACCGTTTATTGTACTCTTCCAGATTCGCACATTGTTTAGCATTCAACTCGTGCCATTCCGTCATCACATCCACTTCAAAAGTGTTTGTCAACCATGCAGGCGCAAAAAGTTGTTTGAATTGGATCCACGTTGTTGGGGCTTGACCTTGGTTCAACAATGCGGTCCACCATTGAAGCGCATTCCCTTTCAAGAAAGTGGCAGCCTTGCGTATCTTTGAAGATTCCGTGAAGTTGCCTCCAGCATAAGCTGCATCGAACTACTGTATGAAGGTCAAAGCCTTTAATTGGTCCTCAGTTCCTCTGAAAGTTTCAAACTTCACTTCCTGCCCACCTTCCTTGTAATCCTTAGGCTGACTCAAAGGAGCCACATTATCATAAACAGGTGCCTGTAACAGTGGTGCTCCATGAGTGTTCATTCTAGCACTCGCATCAACTGTTTTCCTTGTCATATCTGCATTTTGTACGTATGGCTGCGAAAAACCAGCCATACCAAATTGTGTTCCAGGCACTCGAAACTGGCCATAGGCACCCTGAAAACCTGGTTAGACACCCATGTTCGCGTAGATAGGGTTACCCATGCCTGTTTGCATTGTCCCGAACACATTCCCTGGCATATGTGGAAGGTCTAGCCATAGCTTGAAACACTGAACCACCTCCAAAATAACCAGGATAAGTATTAGGTAATGGAAGGGTTTGACGCATAGCCTGTTCATTGCTCCCTTGACCATTCACAAACGGTTCCTGTCCAGCTAAAGCAAGTTGCTTTGGATCATTGGACACCGCTAGTTGCTCAACCACATGGGCTTTCCCTCGAGCATCATGAGTCCTCTGCGCATTGGAAATCTCCTTTTCCTGCAACGGCTTAGTTATGCCCTGTGTAGGAGGCTGAAAACCCTGTGTCGGAGCCTGTAAGAATTCCTGCATCCTTGGGTTGTTAGCCAACTGTTGAAACATGTCCATGCAACAACGCAGTTGAGTTCTAAACAACCTGTCCTCTTCTTGAAGAGTTGAAGGAATTTTCTCTGTGCCATGTGAGGAAGATCCCTCTTCAGGTACTTGGTCTCTCTTCTCTGCCATATCGACAAGCTCTGTGTTGCTTTCACCCACAACAATCCACGCTGCACTTTTTGAAGAAAAAGTGACTATCCCGTCGATGGAACCATATAACCGGCCCGTACAACGTAGAGGGCGGTACTATTTCAATTACCTGTAAACTTTACACAGAGCAATGAGAAGGGAAGAGAACACAATTGCGTCCAACGACTAGAATGTCACTGCGCACATGAGACCGACACCCTGTAGGCCCCAGAGACTGGCGCCCCTTTCGGTATTTCTTTAATTTAGAGAGAGAGAATTACAAAAAAGAGCCCCTGGAAGACAACACCTGCATCCAGCTAGTACACTCCAGATTCAGCAAAATTTCGGCAGCATAACGATACCGAAATCAATCCGAATCAGTTTCTAAGGTAGGCCCTCTGTCACGGACATATTCCCTCAATCGGGAGCGCAAAACAGTAAATTGCAGGTCGCTGTAATTTCTGGTTCAGCCCTGTTTTTGACCTGATTTGGACACACGATTGTCCCTACACTGTTCCCTGCACCTTGGGCTTAGTGCCCCTTGATTCTGGAAGCATCCCGGGCACAAAACAGTCTCAAAACAGAGTAAAAAACAGCAAGCAAACAGTGCTGAATTTACTGCGCAATCGAGAGGTTATCACACTCTCGTGGACCTGCTTTGGTACAGCAGCTAGCTACACCGGTTCCTTTGCAAAGAGGCTCTTGCCTCGGCATGAAAGCATATTTCCCCACAGCTGTACATAGGTCAAATGAGAAGCCCACTAGTGGGGCATAACGTACTGTACGTAGGGGAGAAAGAGAGCAGTATGTAGCGTGCGGGGCATCACTCCCGTCATCATACTGTGCATAGAGGGCAAGGTAAGCATTCCATAGCTTCTGTACCTGCTACAATCCACCTGAGGCTGAAAATGGCGCCCCCTTTGTTGATATGCAGCTCGTTTTTGCCTCCCAGAGTGGCAGAATCGCTCACAGGCTGACACGTCGCCCAGTTTCCGAGTTTGGGCTTTCTTTGCTAAAAATATCTCAACTGGTGCGTCAGTTGACTAGGCAGCAGAGCAATAAAATGTTCCCCTTGTCATTCCAAAGCTAATGACTCGAACAAATTTTCCGGTCAAAAATAGCAGTTCCCTAAATTTTAGGAGATGCTTCCATGGCGTCCCTATTGGTCTCCTGACCATCATTGAAGACTACCATTTGACCAACATCTACAATGTGGGTTAATTTACTGGCCCCTTTCAACTTATAAAGTTGCAGTGACTTGACGAGTGGCCCAAATTCCAGTTTGGCGCACACGAGCTTCCATACTCATCAGAATTCAGTGCTAACTGGCCCGGGCAGTCCCTGTTTGACTGACCTAGATCCCCGATGTGAGAAACCCATTTGGCTGCAGCCGTTTCACACTGGCCATGCAATGTCCACTTGCACCTTTTCAGGGGTTCCGGGGAAAACAAGTAAAAATAAAATAAATATATCTAATACTTATTTACGGAAGGCAATAGGAAAAATACAGCTCCCGGTGACAGCCTGCTGCAAGTGTTTGCCTGTGCTCTCCTTTCTTCTTCTGCTTTCACTAAGTGACTGCCAGTTTCCTTATATATTATTTAGCAAATTTGCCCTACCCTGTTTCCCAACAAAGTCACTTATTAATAATAAGTGAAAAATGACTAAAATAGGGAAAATGGGTTCTGTGCCCTGTAAAATGCTCATGATGGTTATTGATTGTAATGCTGATGATCATGCTGTGTGCAACGAGAGGATATGCAACTACTCTAAGTGCGTGGACATGCACGGCCTTCGCACAGGCTCACAAAGGTGCCAGAACACTTCCTAAGCTGACCTAAACCCGGACTTGAAGTAGCTTGTGCACATGCACATAGGGTTCGATGTGCACGTGACACTGTGGTTTTTTCCTTGAGTGATATAGAACACTGCCAAAACTGTGAGACCTATGTAAGGTGCAACGGAAGTGAATGTTGAACTTTGCTCAAGGTTAGTGCTCCGAATTGTGCTCAAGGGTTCCTTTTACTGGAACGGAGAGCCTTCCGCTCGACTGAGAGAGAGAGAGAGAGAGAGAGAGAGAGAGAGAGAGAGAGAGAGAGAGAGAGAGAGAGAGAGAGAGAATACGACATTAGACTGTTGTCTAACCCTCCCCCAAGGGCCCCCCTCTCTATCTTGAGAGAGGTCTATGCTATTGATTGCACAAATGTGGTACAATGGTCTAGATGCAATGGACTTGCCGATGATGTCGACGACAATGATGACGACGACGACGAGATGGGCTGAAATCTGAAAACGCTAGGGGCCGAAACCTGAAAATCTACTAACTGTTGAATTCTGACATTGTGTCGGCGAGGACGGCGATGGCGACGACGTGATGACGATGCGCTGAAAGCGCAGATGCTGAAATCTGCAAACAGCGGGTTTAAACTGAAAATGCTGGCTGATCTGACTGTGCGGCGAGGATCTGCTGCGGGAAGGTGAGATCTGTGAGGTTTGGGACTGTCCTTGCGGTAAGTGCTGAAATCTGGAAATGATGATGCAATGGTTGATCTGACCCCAGAAACTGCAAAATGCTAGGGCAATCTGCAGTTGCAAAAACGCCAGGAGTATTGTACCAAAAATGCTAGGCCTGATGTGGTACTGCTGACTGAAAACGCCAGGTGCGTTGTAGCAAAATCGCCAAGGCAGAGCTGTTGCAGAAAACTCTGGAAGTCTTGATGGATGAAAACGTTGGGGAGTTCCGCCGGTCTTGTTGAGAAGGTGCACTGCTAGATACTGGATCTCTGCTGCCTCTTTTGCCAGAAAGTGCTAGCGCTAGCTTTTCTTATATATTAACTTATAAAAAATGACCTACCCAGTTTCCCAACAAAGTCACTTATTAATAATAAGTGAAAAATAGCTAAAATAGGGAAAATGGGTTCTGTGCACTGTAAAATGCTCATGATGGCTACTGACTGTAATGGTGATGATCATGCTGTGTGAAACCAGAGGATATGCAACTACTCTTAAGTGCTTGGACAAGCCCGGCCTGCGCACCTGCTCACAAAGGTGCTATAACACTTCCTAAGCTGACCTGAACCCTAGACCTGAAGTAGCTTGTCCACATGCACATAGGGTTAGATGTGCACGTGACATGAAATTATCATGTGCACCCCAGTGACAACCTTCATCTACTTCTACTAGAAAGCCAAAACACTTTGTGCCAGTACTCTCTCTCTCTCTCTCTCTCTCTCTATGCTTCTGCAGCATGTAGTTTGACATGGTATCAGAACTTACAGCATGTTGATCGCGGAAGTGCTGACGCATTAGTGTTTACCTCCCAAAAACAAAATTGAAGCTGACCAATAGTTTTTAATCTGGTTTTACTTATATGTAACAATAATTATATATGTTTATGTTTTACTGACATTTTATTTACTTGCTTGCTTTGCTGTTTTGAAGTGCCGTTCACTGGTGTGCAAAATCTGGTCTTCTTGCTTGTGCCACAGAAGTATGTGCAAAGGATGCAAGGTATTTTTTGCCACGTTATTTTCTTAAGGTCAAGTGTGAGAGTGGAATGTAGAGAATAATCAAGTGCAGAAATCAGACTCAATGCCTATCTAACGAGAAGGTCCTCTTTAAAGCACATTTGATAGTGTTTTGACATTTTTTTTCTCTGGAAAATTTCTGAAGGTCAACTGCTTCTCCTTTATTTTGGATTCCAATCCACATTATCCATCCAGAACGACCTACTGAGCATGCTGTGTTTAATGTAACCGCAGGTCTCTCTCTTTCTCTCTCTCTCTCTCTCTCTCTCTGTGCAGTTGTGTATAGTTTTTAGTATCTATGCCAAACACACACATGAGCGTGAGCACACACGTGCATAGGTGAAATACATCTGTGGATCTTGACAATCTGAAATACAAAAGTCTGTTTGTTGATTTTGTTTGTGGTTGCATACTTTCCAGACTCGTTATGTGATTATGTTCAATTTTTGGAATGGGCTCCGGCATCTTGCACAAGGGCTCTACTTGTGGGTACTTCTTCTGGAAGGGTGACCATCTGGATGCAGCCTCTACAAGTGGGTCTTTATCAAATTAAGATATTTCTTATCCTAATTTATCAAGATCAAATTTTGGTGATATTGTTTTCGTCTCTCAATTGCACAGTTGATTTGTGCTAGGTCAGGGTGCTGCAAATGCTGCACAAGCTTTAAATAGCTGGAAATGTGAACATGGATGGCAGCAAGATCAAGCAGTTATCACAAAGTGGCTTTCTGGAGTGGCACCGGTAAGTGTTAAGGTTGTTGCACTTAAAATGTGTGTTGATGAACTTTCACAAAAGAAGCTGAAAAACATGTTTACTCAGATTCATTGTTACAATAAAAATGTAGCGCGTTTTAAAGAGTGCTAGATTGAATGCTCAGTTCATGGTGTTTGATTATGCTGTTTGCCTGTGGCCCCTTACACTATCGGGGGTGAGTCAAAGGATATCTGTAATCACGTCAAAATATAAGCGCAAAAACTAAAGCTACAAAAGGCTTGAGGAAGGGTGCTATGACTGTAATAACTTTAATTGAAGACTGGAAAAACTGATTTTATTTTTTGTTAGAGCGAAAAAAATCATAGGCAGCACTGACAAAAGGGGCAAAAATGGGGGGAAGGGGGGCTACATTTTCACTTGCCTTCCCCGTTATCACCTTAAAGTGGTACAGCATCAGAATCACTACTTTGTATCCCAAAAATGATTATACTATGAGATCCAAGGAAGATATCTTTGCCTCTTTAGTTAGGACCTTAAACTACTCAGGAGTCCGTAAAAGTATGTATTGTTTGCTCAGGGTGCCTATGAAGTTTTTGATAAAGCTGCACTACCACATCGGAAAACTGCAACTATCTGCTGAAGTGGCAGAGTCTATAGATGGGTGACAATGTCAGTGTCCCTGCTATCCTCCTGCCACTCTGAACAGTTGCAAAGAAAGTTGGAAGTTGACTGGTACCAATGGTCTATCTCTGCACAAACCCATTCTTTATGAGCTGCAGATGTTGATCCATTTCTTCACAAAAAAGCTGGTGGAGAGTGTAGACAGCTCTATCGTGCCTTTTTGTGTAAGGCGGTGCCTCTTTGCATGAAAGCTCTCATTGTAGGGTAATGATCATCATATCGGAAGAGAGGGAACATGTTTATGATCTTCTCATTGTGTAAGTATTTAGTTGAATAGACGGAGCATAATTACAAGTCTCTTTCTCTGTGAGAACTTACCATACCATTCTTGTCTGCTGCAATGACTCAAGAGGTTAGAGCCAGTCTTTATATTAGACTTTCTAAATAGAATTCACCGTTTAATTAGTCCTCCCCTTATGAGATGATCTGGACTTTTGCTCATTTTAAGTGCGTCTTTTACTCAGAATCATCTGCGATTTGCTTTGTCTTCGTATGAACCCTCACAATCAAAGGCCCGACGCTTTCCTAGTCACTCCGCGTACTTTTCGACACACTTATGGTGAACTTGGCGGCATGAAGGAGGCTAGGGTGAGGGTTCAAAAGCTTTTCCAATATAAAGCTTATAAGCTATGGATCCACAAGAACAAAGGGGATGCATTTTGATCAAGGAACAATGCAAATGTTTCAAGCATTTGCTATGTTTACGCAGCAACAACAAGCGGGAGAAAGAAGGGAGATGGAATTACAAAACGAGTACTAGAGGAAGAGATGATGGGAAGTTTCGAGCTTCCTGAGATTAGAGAGCATATGAGGGGAATCAAGGAGCAGCATGGAAGATTGGGGTGCAAAGCCAAAAGAAGGGCTTTCTATCATTGAACTGCTGACGGAGTTTGAGGGACGCTATGCTCAACTATCAGGAATAGAGCGAGGTACTATGGATAGCAAAAAGACTGCTTGGTTTCTTCAAGTTGCAGGTCTTGAACTCTTGGAGCTACTATTAGAAGACGAGAATAGAGAACATGGTCTCAAGGCCGAGTGGAAAGAGGTTGAGGATGCAGTTTCAACGACGCAAAGACAAGATGGTGGTGAATGGTGCTACTCCTACCTCTAGCACACGTGAGATTTCTACAAAGCTTGCTATTGTGATTCCAAAAGGTGATAATTCTATGCTTGATGAGCTTGTTAAGGGCATATGCGAGAAATGAAATTGAAGTTGGCTAGTCTTGAAGAGAGGGCAACCTTTCACACAAAAATCACAAAGTAAAGAAGGTTTGTGCACATATGTATATGGTGACAACACAAATCATGGCAGAAGGGATTGTGATAGCTTCAGTGATGCTCTGAAAAGAGATCTTGTGTTTCTTAAGAATGGGAAGCTCCATTTGCGGGAGATAGGTATGCCGTTAGGAACTAACTTTGGAAAAGGAGGTATGTGAAAGTTACTAAAGGATATGGCAACCAGTCATGCCATCTCTCGAGTGGAGGTTGTTACCTATGAGGCATAGATAGAGCCCATTCCAAAGAGAGAAGCGAACCCTATTGAAGATGCCTTTGATGAAATCGATTGCTTGTAGCCGTATGTAGTGGCATCAACCGAGAAAGAGAAGGTAACTAAACAGGGTGTTGCATCAAGCTTGTGATAGCATACGCCACACAACAGGTTGAGATGATCCTGTGGACTCTTTATCAATGTATGTGTTGCAAGCCGGAAGCCTGGCTGCCCTGCATAATACCCGAAATAGCACACTGCAAACCATAAAACAGACCAATCGACATACTTGGCAGATCTTGTAGCACAGAATCGACGCCGTAAGCGAACAAAGTGAGAGAGTGCAACAACGCACGTGCATGCGCACCTCCTAGAGCGGAGTGCTACGCTTGGTAGGGCGAGAGAGGAGAAGAGAGGAGAGAAGAATGAGACGGACCCTAGGTACAATCTCCCCCCGTGCAAGAGTGCCCATTTCCCTCTTGCACGTATTTGATTTATAGATTTCTTGAATGGTCAAAGTGAGTACAAATTGGCCGGCCGGACATAAATGGCCAAAGCTCATAAAGAGCACTTGAATAATCAAATATACATAGAATGTATTATCCTTCTGCATAATCCATTATCTGCTGATGCTTTTGCCACCTGTTAGCTGCAATAAATGGGTAAATATCAATTCCATAACATACCTCTTCGTTGGAAAGCAATTGTCCTCAGTTGTAAAGATAAGAAATCTGCAAACGATACTTGTCAAAAACAGTGATTAGAAATCTGTGTCAAAAAAATAGCATATAGTAAAATATAGCGAAACTAAATAACATTGCATATGCCTGCCGTCATCCACATACTACCTATTCTAGTGTCCCATACCACTAGAATAAGCAGTATATGTCATACCCTGATGAATCAGGATATCATTGGTTACACTCATCAATTCTCATCAGTCTCAAGTTCACTTTCATAAACACTGTCGCGACAGAAAATCATCATATACCAATTCCAAATCCAAATCCAAACATCTGTCAACATGTACCCATTGCAAATCCAAATCCAAATATCCTTCTGCATAATCCATTATCTGCTGATGCTTTTGCCACCTGTTAGCTGTAATAAATGGGTAAATATCAATTCCATAACATTTTGTATATCCGGGTAACAAAATCATACCAGTTACAGTGGTGGCCAACCACTGCAGCATGATTTTGTGATCGGTGTTGCCTAAATCGGCGAATCTATACCAATAAGACGTGCTGCGTAAATCGGCGAATCTGCACTAATGCTGCCTAAATTGGCAAATCTGCATTTGGTATCGTTAAAAATTGTGAATCTACAGTTTGTTGATTGTGCTGTCTAAATCGGCGAATCTGCACTAGGATGAGCACTTACACACTGCCTAAATCAGCGAATTTGTGTGCACGTGACCAATGGACCAGACAAGACATAAAAGAGGAAAATATTTTGTTGGATACCACGTTGGAGTATATCAAATCACTTACAAACTGTTTATTCATTAATGCAAAGTATCGTAGCTTGTGGGAGTAGCTTCATGGAAAATGTTCTCAGTAAAAACTCCATTTAGTGCGGTGTTCAAGCCACCATATGAAAAATAGCTAGGTGCATAGCTTGAAAGATAAGAAAGCAAGGAGGTATTGGATGTACGTACCTGGGTGTTATACTGCATTGGGAAATAGATATACCAGTGTGTGCGAGTGGAGAGAGGCACAAGTAGGAGAAAGCTGCAACTATCAAACTTATAGCAAAATATAGTTAACAAATCCAAAATGTGTTAATTTTGTGTTAATAATTGACTCCTTGAGTGAACAATCGCAATAAATTAAGCTGAAACACAAACTAAAAGTGATCCATAACCTTGTTGAAATTGAAACATTAGACAACTTAGCGGGAAGAAAAACTGTGTAGTTTTAAATTAATAGCATAGGTCAACTAGAGTCGCAAACAAACATAAAATGTAGGAACGAGATCCGATTTGATTGTATAGCTCAATGTGAGAGACAAAATTACACTGATTACTTACAGACATCTATTATGATTAGCTTTGGATCGATTAGAAAGTGAGACGGAATTAGAAACAACGCAAAATTAGTTCGGTCTTAGTTGCTTTGTCCTAGAAGCCTCCATTTACGACATGCATTTCCACTTAGACATAAAATGATGTAAGAGAATGGAGGTTCCTCTGCATCAAGAAAATGCCTTGCAAAACCACGTAATTAATCTCGTTGGTTAAACTTGTAGTGGGAATGATGGGAGTTTACAACTTGTACAAATTACTTAAAGCAGGCTAAATAATGCCTTGAAATTCAGATAATGTGGACGACACGAGGTATACCCTTGTCATTCTAAATTAGGGAGAAGTAAAGGTCTAATTAGCTTGAATAGAAGAATAAGGATGTATGAAGCAGGGAATGCCGGCTTGCATATTATCAAGACATTCAAACAATCTGTGTGTGCGTGTGCGTATATCATCGGAATTGACAAGTGTGTGTGTGGGTGTGTTTAGTGTTCTCTAGATAATACGGTCATAAACTAATGCCGTCGACAGTCTTTAGGTCTACAAGCCAGTGGAACATTATATTGTTTTGCCCTTACACTCTGCATGAAACCCGTATTACTTGAATCGTATGAAGTCCCAACAACGTCACCATGAAACGCGTTTCGACACGTCAAGACAGGTGAAACGTTTCGGGCCTTGAAACGTTTCGCTCACCAAGTGAAACACAAGCCGTTTCACTAACAACAAGTTACCATAGTTTTAGTTTCAAAGTCGCTAAACGCACGTTTCGGTCTCACGTTTCACTGTGCTCTCATTTTGGACTGAAATGTTTCGTGGTGAAACGCCGCGTTTCAGGGTGAAACGTTTCGGCCTTGAAACGTTTCGCGGTTACGCTGAGACCCAATACCAAATACAACTACCATCCATTCTTCAACTGCGAATCGATTATAAACAGGAGCAATTGTACAGGAGTAATATCATGCAAGACTTTCCCCTCTTTCACTGTATGTAGATAAAGCTTACCATCGTTTTCTAGCTGTAGAAAACCACAAAAATAAAATTTAAAAAAATAAAAAAATAAAATCTGCGAAGCATTCTTAGTTAGAGTGTACTCATTTCCAATATATATAACGCAATTTTAGAAGAGAGGTAATGAGACTCTAAGCTAATCAGAAGAGATGTCGTCCTAGTACTAACCTGTTGCGAGTTGATAGATTGCATTGGTTGTAGGTGTGCACGTGTGTGCACGAATTGCAGACGAAGAGAGAGAGAGAGAGAGAGAGAGAGAGAGAGAGAGAGAGAGAGAGAGAGAGAGAGAGAGAGAGAGAGAGAGAGATTAATGAAATGTTATATGAACAGTCTTCAAAATGACAAAATTTCGTATGAAACCAAATCTGATACAATCCTTGTGGATCTAAACCAATGTTTGGGTACTAAAATAAAATGAAGTAAAGTTAAAGACTAAATGGGAAAAAAACCCCTAAAAACATCACACTAAAATCATCATCATCATTGTCGATGACTGAGGATACATGGCATCGGGCGTTGTGCGAGAAAGTAGTGCATTGCTCGCTGAAAAACGTCATCAACGTGTGCCGCTGTAGGTAGCAGTATTGGTAGGGGAAAGAGGGACTGTGAAATGAAATGATAGGTTATATTACTCATCTTCAAAAGGCCTATGAGACCACGCTGATACAATCTTTATGGATCTAATACAATGTCTGGGTACAAAATTGTAAATCAAATAAAGTGAAAAACTAAAAGTCTAAGGTCACTAGACCAAAATCATCATCAACATCGTCGACAATTCCCAGGGATGCTCTGCAGAGCAGGTATTATCGCAGAAAGTATTGCATCAGTCTGAAAGAGCTTCGTTAATGTCCGTCTCTGTAAGTAGTCGGGTGGGGGGGGGGGGGGGGGGGGGGGAGAAGAGAGAGAGAACAAGAAATGAAATGAAATGTTCTCATGCGTCCTCGGCAGGCCTATGGGAACAAACTAATACAATCTTATGAATCAAACACAATGTCTGGGTACAAAATAAAATGGAGGAAAAAAGTCATCATCAGCGTCGTTGTCAATGCCTGAGGATGCTCTGCAGCTGAGTATGGCATTAGTCACAAAGGAGCTTCTGTCACAAAGTGATGACGTGTCTGTTCGAGAGCATGCGGAAAACCCTAGCCTTGACTGTTGCTGAAAACCCTAAAATCTGCTAAAAACCTTAACCTTGACCCTAAAAGCAGCAGATGAGATTTCCGGATAATGCGCTTGCATGCTGACGTGGCACCGTACAGAAAAAGCGGAATTTTAGGCTGAAATTGCGGCAGCTTCTTCTGAAGCTTTTGGCGGCAGTTTTGCTTTATTTTGGCTACGCAATTGAGCATGAGAGATAGAGAGAATTGGCTTTATTCAAGAGAGCTTGTGTGAGATAGAGAAAGAACACTTTGCTTTTGATCTGCAGCTTTTGGGGCTCTGCTTTTGGCATCCCTTGTAAATTTTAAATAAGCGGTGAGGGCTCACACTCTGCAAAGCATCTGGACGCAGAGTCTGAGAGTGAAACCCTAACCGCTCTCTTGTACTTTGAACATTGATTAATACATAAAGAAATACCGAAAGGGGCGCCAGTCTTGGGGCCAATATCTCTAGGCACGGAACTCCGCCGGGCCAGTGCATATCTATTGTGATTTGTGAATTGTTTTGAAGTGGTTATTTGGTGTTGTCGTGATTGATTCTTGACTTGGAGTGTCCAAGGCTGTTACAGCTTCTTCAATGCCCGCCACTGCAAGTAGTCGTCCGAGGGAAGGGGGGTCGTTATCAGCCATTGAAGAGCTTCTACAGTCTCCGCCTCTGTAGGTAGTAGTATTTGGGGAGAGAGAGGGGAAAGGAGGCGGGGAGGAGTTCTTATCAATTGTTGAATAGCTTCGATAATGTTTGTTTCTGTACTAGGTCGTCGAACAGCTTTGGGAAGAGGAGGATCACCCAGGTCTGAATCAGTGGCCAGCACCATAGTCAACTAGCTCTGTACGAGTGTAGGTGGCAGCTCTTCAACAGCAGCGTTGTCAAACATTTGATGCTGAAGTTCGGGTGGTTTGACGCAATCAGAAACGGCATGCCGGCAACAGGTGTGAGAGAGCGGCAGAGATAGAACTTTTAGTCGAAAAGCATGCAAAAAACTTGAGGTGTAAAGCAGTGCTAGTTGCACTTTCTAGGCAGCCAGGGCTGTGTAGGTAGAAAGAAACAATTGCGGTGACTGTGAATGGATTGAGTGACTGTAGGTTTCTTTTACTTCAGAACCTTTGCATGGCAGTCCAAAAAAAGGGGTCGCATCATCTGCATGGACGAGGGAATTGGTGGGTGGTGATGGCTGCATGAGATGAAGATAGAGAGAGAGAGAAACATGCAGATAGCCAATGGTTGGGTTGTCTATAAAGCTGGGGCGACTTGCACTCGCGTGAGGCCGTCATGAAGTCGTTGGGTTTCTGGGGAGTCCTAGTGATGAGAAGTGGGGCGGGGTGGTTGAATACGAAAGGACAAGAGAGAGAGGGACAGTGAAACTGTGGTCGGCATGCGAGAAAGAGAGAGAGAGATTTCACGTTGTTGGTGGGAAAACTCGAGCCACAAGGTAAGAGGCGGGGGGTGTGAAACTGCCCAGTCGCCATGCAAATGTGTGATGTCGGGCATGGTGCTAAGGGTGGGTGCATGCAACTAGCAGTGATTGCTGCCATGCGTGATATGTTGCAAAGTGCGCTACTGATATTGGTGAAGCCCTCGTGAAGGGATGCAGTGGCATGAGCTCTAGAGGGAGAGCACAATGCCCAGGCCTGCTGAGGTTGTCGGTGCATGGGATGGTTGGTAGGTGTCGCCCACTAACGACGTTAGGAGCACATCATCTGATGACAGCAGAGGAGAAAAAAACTACCGAGCGTCGTGTATTGCAATCGTTGTTGCGACTCCTCATGGTCGATCATCATCGTTGCATGAGGAATTCCCTTCTATCATTTCCGGTCCTCTTTGGTGCCATTGTTCGCATACAGATATCTCAGTAGCTTCCTGTGCTCTCCCACCACTTTTTGCCATGACTTGTAGCTCGCATAAGATTTAACCTAGCCCCCAAAGGCTGCAGGGCCAATGGCCGCCCACTTGTAAGCTCCTTTTTTCCTTTGAAAGAGTTTCCGTCCCTGCCACAAAAGCCGAATGTGTCATGAGGTCGTGAGATGTCGATAGTTGGTGACCAGGGTGTCAAATGGGGTCTCGGAACGGTGGGGATGGTGATGACGATCATCGTAGCAGCGATGATGACGATGATGAACGTAGACGACAATAAGTTAGTGTTATTTAAATTAAAATTTTAGCCTGCTACGAGGTGGGTCACCTCTAATCGGTTCGCATTTTGCACAATTGTGCGAGGTAGTTCTTATTACAATGGACAAAATTTCTATAATTCCTCTTCTTCCTCTACTCCTTTTACAACTCCTTTGCTCCTTATTGTCATAAGCTCGCCTATTAGTAATCGATCGACCATGATTATTCATGGGCAAGATACTCTAGCTGCAACCGCACATGCACTAATTACTTAATCGTAGTATTCGACCGATTTGAGTTTTTCTTAGTATGCATCTACTAAAAGCAGCAAATTCCTCTATTATGCAGTGCAAAGTGCTATATTAGATATGAATTGATCACAAATCGAATAGGTATACATCAACCAAAGCATAAACATTCTATGACAAAGAAAGAGGACATAATCATTTAAATTTAGAATGAAAAAAACAAAAGTGACAACATTTAGCTTTGATAAAGTTCGCCATATCCGTAATCATTGCATAGCCACGAGCTTAGCCACAACCTTGATACCACTATTGCAAGCCGAAAGCCTGGCTGCCCTCCATAATACCCGAAATAGCACACTGCAAACCATAAAACAGACTAATCGACATACCTAGCAGATCTCGTAGCACAGAATTGAAGCCGTAAGCGAACAGAGAGAGCGCAACAGCGCAACAGCGCACGTGTAGGCGCACCTCTTAGAGCGGAGTGCTACGCCTTGCACGACGAGAGAGAAGAGAAGAGAGGAGAGAAGAATGAGACGGACCTTGGGTGCAATCTCCCCCCGTGCAGAGTGCCCATTTTCGTATTGCACGTATTTGATTTCTTGAATGGTCAAAGTGAGTAAAAACTGGCGGGCCGGACATAAATGGCCAAAGCTCATAAAGAGCACTTGAATAATCAAATATACATAAAATGTAATATCCTTCTGCATAATCCATTATCTGTTGATGCTTTTGCCACCTGTTAGCTGCAATAAATGGGTAAATATCAATCCCATAACAGTATGCCTACCTTGCCAAGTGTGATAACAATGAAGCAATTGTGGAGCAGAAGTGAAGGCATGAGAATGGGGATGAAGGACCCTTCTCTTTAAAGAGAGTTACGAGAGTTGGAGGAAGGCAGGATCGAGGACCTTCTCATGAGGCTTCATTGTAGGTTCCTCCTCCGCTTGAAGTTCCTATGGAGGAAATATCTACAGGATAGAAGAAAGAGGAGGGAAAAACAAAAGCAAAAGGTTCTTCTTTTTTTTTTTTTCCAAGAAAAAGATCCTTCTATTAGTTAATGAAAACTGCCCATAGGGCTACATCCACCTCTGCAAGAGAGGGCTACAACGCGCATGATGGGGAGACTCTCCCAATGAAAAAACAGCATATATACAATGGGGCTAAATCAAGAAATGGGAGGAGGGAAGAGCCACACAGGTGGACAGTAGTGCCATCTGAGCACCCCCTGGACCATGGTGTAGAAAGGCCCAGGGCGCCAGAGTCGAAGGAAAGCCTCGCGGCGCTCCCGCCTGCGGTTGGACCTGCCCTGCAGTCCCTCAAGCTGTCCTCTGAGAGTATGGATCAGCTCTAGCCAAAAGTCACGAACAGTCTCTGCTGGTGGCACAGGGCGAGCCTCAAAGATGCGGAAACAACGGGCCCGCCAGATGAACCAAAGAGCTAGGCCGCTGATGAGCTCCCAGCACTCCTTTCTCTCACTGCACCACTCCTGTGGAGTAAGGTCTGTAGCAGGCTGGAGTGCAGGTCGCCCCCCCTGTATCACTATCATCCTGCTGGTGGAAGATAGCTCAAACTGTAGTGCCGGGCCCGTGAGGGTGGAGTCTGGACCAAGCCGCTGCCCCCCAAGTGTACTGTCGAGCCGCGGAGAGGGCAAGCATCAGCCGAAGAACTCGTAGCCACACCTGCTGGGCCGAAGGACAGTCCCAAAGACAGTGTCGCTGACTCTCCACCAACTGGTCACAGGCTGTACATGCGGCCGAGAGACCACTATGCACAAGCCAGCTCCCTACTGTTGTGGCTCTGTGTGCAACCAACCACTGGAACAAAGTGACGCGCCTCGGCTGTCTGGAGTCCCACAGCCTCTGCCAAAAAGCTGCCAAGAACTCAACTGTGAGACCCTTCTCCTGCCAATGACGTGCTGCAGCGGGGCGGGCCTCTCTCTGCGTTGCAAGTATATGACGTCCAAGCCGAACAGTGTACTGGAAGAAAGGGAATTTTGGGCGGTCTGCAGAAGAGAAGGGGTCCCTCCATAGCCACTCACCAGGATCCCACTGTACTCGTGCCAGTGGACAACACTCCCAAGCCCATAGCCTCCAGTGTCCTGTCTCGAGAGCTGCTGGGTCAGGGTCTATGACGCAAGTCCTCCCACAGATGCCCACAACTCGGATCCTCTGGAAAAAACACTCTGCTACCTGCGGGGCCTCTACTGTAACTCGCTGTAAACGTCCCCCACCCTGAAGCTCAAAGAACAGGGCTGGGACAGTCTCTGAACAAGCCCTGACTGAGATGAGAACCTCAAGTCGTGTGAAGGCTCCCATCCATCGGGGTGCTACTGGCTCGAGAGGCGTGAGCCACTCAACTGGAACTGACTCTGAGATGTCCCGACACATGCTCTGAACCCCTCTCATTCCCTGTAGCTGGACACCCTACACCTCCTCTGACAAACTTGTCAACTCTAGCCAGTCACCTAGAGAGCGCGCTGGACCTGCTGCCATGGGACCCCATGAAACATGAGGCCTACTCCCAACCAAGTGGCCTCTCTGAGTGCTAACCATGGGGTTCCAGACGAGGGGCTGTCGTAGGCGCTCCTCCGTGCATGTCGGCTGTCTCTGCTCTAGGCCACGCCGTAAGAGCTCCCAAGAGCGAAGCAAACTCACAGCGAATCGGTCCTCCATTCTCCTGCTCAAACCAACTCGGCGTAACTCTGTAAAGATCCATCTGGTCGAAGGTTGCCAAGGGCCTCCTGACTGAGGCACCCTGGCACGAAGCCTCTGCAGCAAGAACTCTTTCTAGGGCTCCTCGCCTGGAAGAAGTCCTCTGACGACGAACTTCCCAAGAAGGGCTCTGCCCTGCTGTGCTGGATCAATGATCCCAAGCCCTCCTTGAGAACAAGGAAGTGTGATGACCGACCAAGCCACCTTGGCTCGGGCAACCTGAGTGTCGCGACGTGACCAAAGGAAGTTCCTGATCAGCCTCTCTACCTGGCTGATACAAGAACTCGAGAAGATCCAGCAAGAAGTGATGTACCACATAGTTGCCAACAACACTTGGTTGGCAACTACTACTCTACTAGCCAACGAAAGTCGTGCTGAACTCCAGTGTATAAGCTTTCTCCTGATGGACAGGAGAAGAGGAGCAATCTGCTGCTCGGGGGACAAATCTAAACCAACTTGACAACCCAAGTATCGAACTGCAGTCCCTGGGGGAATCCACCTGAAACCCTCTCCTGGCATCCACTCTGGCACAGGAGCACTGCCAACCGAGAAAGCCACTGTCTTTCTCCAGTTGATCAATGCGCCCGATGCACAGCAGAAGGTCTCAAGAGCCTGCCCACACCTGTGTAAATTGGCCTCCTAGCCCTCTAAGTACAAGGCTGAGTCGTCGGCAAACTCAGCATCCAGAAGCTCATCTCCCCGTATCGGGAGTGCTAAGCCCCTCAAACCAACCTGCTGTGACACCAAAAATCTGCTCATCGCCTCCGCATAGAACAGAAAGAGAAAGGGCGCAAGAGGACAACCCTGTCTGACCGATCGTGTGAGCATGAAGCGCTTACCTCTACCTCCTGCCAAAAGCACCTGACTGTGAACCTGTCTGTACAAAGCGGACACCCCTCTCATCCAAGCATCTTAAAAGCGTGCCCTTTAGAAAGTCCCAGTCAACCCTGTCGTATGCCTTCTCAAAATTGAGAAGAAGAATCACAAGGTCCTCCCCACGGAGATGTGCCAGGGCAGAAGCCTCCCAGAAAGTGAAGATGTTGTCAAGGGTACTGCGTTCCTTGACAAAACCTATCTGAGTCCCATGTATAAGCCTCTCCAACAGTGGCTGAATCCTCAAACTCAGAGCCTTGGCAAGAATTTTGTAGGCTGAGTTGAGGATGGTGATGGGGCGCCATTGTCGAATCTCATCCAAGGAGCCACCCTCCTTTGGAATGAGGTAAATCAGGCCCTCACTCATGCTATCCGGCATCACTCCTGTGTGCTGAATGTACTGAAAGGCACTACAAAGATCTGGGCCAAGCAAGTCCCAGTACTCCAAGAAGAAGCTGAGAGTCAGCCCATCCTCACTTGGACAACTACCATGAGGAAGGGCCCTAAGAGCCGTGTGCAGCTCCTCAAGCTGAAGAGGTATCTCCAGCCTTTGGCGCATCTCCTCAGTCACAAGACAAGGCATCTGCGCCCAAACCTGCTCTCTGTATGCATCCTATCTCTCTGACTGGGGCTCAGCCGTCAGTAGCTGACGGTAAAAGTCAGTAGCAACTGCACGCATATCCTCAGGCTCACAAGCAACTGACCCATCGGGTCTCCTCAGCTGAGTGACCTTGGCATGCGAGTGCCGAGGTCCTACTGTCTCAAAGAAGGCACCTGTCACTCTGTCACCTACCTGAGTCCACTGAGATGCCTGTCGGTGAAAGGCAAACTCATGGCGCCTCTCCTCTATGCAAGCAAGCTCCTGTCGAGCCTGTTGTAACTGCTGCTCCAGCCATGGACTGTCTGGATGCTGCTCCTGCATCCTCTGTAGTGAAGCAATGCCTCGTCTGAGACGTTGCTCCTCCTCTCTCGCTGCGGCCCGTCGAGCCAAAGACTCCTGGAGAAAAAAGTGGCTAAGCTGAGCTAGGCCTAAGGCCACTCTGTCTGCCGGTAGAGCCTGGCTGTCCATGCCCTCTGTCCAAAGAGCCTCTACCCTCTCTCTGAGTGGTGTGTCCAACAAGACCCGCTCTGGGATGCGAAGCATCGTGCTCCCACTCCTCTGCCTGTCTGCCACTGTGAGGATCACTGTGCATGGTCCGAGAAGGATGTCCCTGCCAGGATGCCCACTGATCCCCCAAGTCACTGAAGTGGTCACTAGTGTAGAAGCGATCTATCCGCGATAGATTCACTCCTCCCACTCTGCGGTCTGATCTAGGGAAGGCAAGACTATCTGGAGGCCTCACAAAGCCAGAATGCTGCCATGTATCCGAGACCCTCAAGGCCATACACAACCTCTCCCAAGCTGCTAACTCGACTCCATGCACAGTAGCATGGTTGCCTTCGATCCTCTCAGAAGGGTCCTCCAACATGTTGAAGTCCCCTCCTACACACCATTGGTCAACCTGTGGCAAAGACTCAACAATCTGTGACCAAAACTCTGCACGAGCACTCGCCACATTGGGCGCATAGATGTTCAGGAAGCCCACAAGGCCACCCTGAACCTGCAAAGTAATCCACTGAGCCTTGCCTGGCACAATAATCCCTCTGCCCACAATGGTCTGCTGCAATGAGTCCGCAATAGTCATACATACCCCACCTTGGATGCCTCCAGGTCCAAAAGCAGCTGACCAAAAGGAATCATAACGTCCACGCAAAATCTGACCACAGCGCTGGATGCGGCTCTCAGACAAATGGTGCTCCTGAAGCATAAGGAGATCAATCTCTCCTTCCACAAGGCAACACTGAAGCTCCTGCCGCAATCGGCCCCGCTGTCGCTGAAACTGGGGCCCACCTAATCCCTGCACGTTCCATGAGACGATCCTCATGGGGAGCGAGAGAGAATAGATGCTGCCGCAGCAGCAAGACGGGCTATCTTCGAGGTAGGCTTGGATGGGGAGTAATCCGCATCCGAGTGTCCTCTAGATAGGCGAGCCTGTAGTGAGTGCCTGGCCCAAGCCCAAGCAGAGCGAGCCGAGCGTAAAGCAACTTCCTCTGTCTAGGAGTCCTCATGTATGTATACATAGCAAGGCAAACATTGTGTATCAACAAAAAAGTACACCACAATGTGCCTACATCCTGCTGAGTCTGGGGGTGTCACCGCAAACTTGGCCAGTGGCCAGAAAGTCTGCAGCAAATCTGTAACTCCAAGTTCTCCCATGTGGTGAGAGAACTCGAGAACTTGTGTATGCAACCATCCCACCACTGAGTCGAGGGACCACTCTGTCTCGGTCCTACCGCAGAGAGGAAAGGAGAAACCGACTGCTGAGTCCAAGGCCTCTGTCCCCCTAGCGGCGAGGAACAGAGCGTGGACCCTCAAGCAGGCTGCCTCGTGGTCTGCTGCGGAATCGCCGAGAAAGCGAGTGAATCCGTAATCGAAGAAGTCCCAGCGGGGTCGGAGGTCAATGCTCGTCAGACCACGAGGGATAGCTGCAAGGGAAGATGTCTGAATCTGCAAAGGGGGCCGCAAGAAGGGCTGACCCTCTCTCGCTAGGCGACTCGTGGCAAAAGCGCTGCCAAGAGATCTCCTAGCCGCCGGCGAGGGGCCAGTCTCCTGAGTCGACTGTGGTACTGAAGCAGGAGGAGGGGTAGAAGGAAGTCGAATGGTGGGATTAGCGGGGTCGAGCGAGGGGGCTTTAGGTGAGTTCCTCTGTGGCGGAGTTGGAGCCTCCGTCTGTGTCTACTGCTGAGTCGAAGAAGCGGATGGAGAAGAACAATCTGCAGCCGAGAACGCCGAACACTTGTTCTGAAGAAAAGGTGTTGCAGAGCCGGGCGACCACGGGTACAGCGGGAGGGCTAGGGGGGGAGGGCGGCGGGCAAGGTTTGGGGGGGGCAGCGGGAGGGCTAGGGGGGGAGGGCGGTGGGCAGCAGAGGGCAGGAGGTGGCGGGCTGGGCAGGGCGGCGCGAGGGCGAAGGGGGCAGGAGGTGGCGGGATGGGCAGGTGACGGGCTGGGCAGGGTGGCGCGAGGGCGAAGGGGGGGGGGGGGGGGGGGGGGGGGGGGGCAGGGCGGGGGTGGCTGAGGGCAGCGCGAGGGTTAGGAGGAGAAAAGGGGGGGGGAGAGGGAGCGATGGTGCAAGGGGGGGGGGGGGGAGCGTGCAACAGCAGCGGGCCTCACAGTTCCCAAACTACACTTCATGTTCGCAAAAGGTTCTTCTTACAGGTTCTGATTTGACATTGAAGTTGCTACAAGCTTAAAACAGGTATCGGAGGAAAGGATTTTGGATAGTGAAGTGCGAGTGCGAGTTCCATTCGGAAATTTTAGATATCATAATAAGAAAGTGGCAAAGTCTTGTTGAGTCTATTCCTCCACAATCACAAGGTGAAGGAGAGTCCAAGGCACAAGGGACACATGCACAAGAGAAGGAATGTGATGATAGTGTAGTAGGATGCTACCAATCTTCCAGACGAGATATGCATGTTAGATTTGTGGATGATGATGATGAAGATGAAGACTCACATAAAAACCACTACTCTAAAAGTCATTGGGCAAGAGCTACGACGGAAACTTTAGTCAAGGTGGGTGATCTTGAGTAGCTATACGTTGCGCTAATAGATCATGGCTCCGAAATCAGTCTTATGTCCAAGAGTCTTTACATGAAGGGCAAGTGGTCAATAGACATAGACCATGGTTGGATGATTAGAGCTACCAATAACGCATCATGAGATCTCTATGGGGCTTGTCCAAATGTGAAAGTGACAGAGATGTCTACCTATCCTCTTATCCTTGGCTTCCTCCACTTAGCTTGCTAGGGTACTTCTTACTTCCTTCAGGAGAGGTTTTTACCCTAGCTTTCAGTTTTTACAGTTTCCATGTGGCTAGTTATTTCTAGATTTAACAATGTCCAAATTATTGCCTTCGGGCTTGCGGTGTAGTCAGTGATGTACTTGCCCTTAGAATCGGCACCATTTGGGCATTTTGAGGAAATCACCCTCCTTTGTTGTTAAAAAAAAAGGTGATGGAAGGGGGGCAGAGAGAGAGAGAGAGAGAGAGAGAGAGAGAGAGAGAGAGAGAGAGAGAGAGAGAGAGAGAGAGAGAGAGAGAGAGAGAGAGAGAGGGAGGGAGAGAGAGAAGAAGAAGAAGAAGAAGAAGAGAATTTTCACGTTGTAGGAAACTATCCCAAGAGACCTTAAATATCTATCCGACGAGGAGAGTTGAACTCAAGACCTGTTTTCAAGACGGAAATGGCATAACCAATCTACCACACTTGGGTTATAGAAAGGTTATACCATTTTCCTCTTCTTATTAGCGCGCACACCCACACCCACACCCACCCCCACACCCGAGAAGAAGAGAATTTAAACGTCGTAGGAAACTATCCCAAGAGACCTTAAAGATCTATCCAACAAAGAGAGTTGAACTCAAGACGTGCTATTCGAGAGGGAAATGGCATAACCAATCTACCACACTTGGGCTCCCAGGCTTGGGGTTGAGCCCGTACGGGCTCTATGGCTAGGAGGTGAGCTTGATGTCCTTTCTCTACGCTCGTTAGGGGTAAGTATGGCTTGTGTCATGTTGTGTGCATGATGGATCCTGCGAGGGACTAACACTAATCTTTTTTTTTTCCGAGAAAAAGATCCTTCTATTAGTTAATGAAACCTGCCCGTAGGGCTACAACCACCTCTGCAAGAGAGGGCTACAACAAACATGATGGGGAGATTCTCCCAATGAAAGAACAACATATATACAATGAGGCTAAATCAAGGGATGGGAGGAGGGAAGAGCCACACAGGTGGTCGGTAGTGCCATTGAGCACACCTTGGACAATGGTGTAGAAAGGCCCACGGCGCCATAGTCGAAGGAAAGCCTCGCGGCCCTCCCGCATGCGGTCGGAGCTGCCCTGTAGTCCCTCAAGCTGTCCTCTGAGAGTATGGATCAACTCTAGCCAAAAGTCACGAACAGTCTCTACTGGCGGCACACAGCGGGCCTCAAAAATGCGGAAACAGCGGGCCCGCCAGATGAACCAAAGTGAGGCCACTGATGAGCTCCCAACACTCCTCTCTCTCACTGCACCACTCCTGTGGAGTAAGCTCTGTAGCAGGCTGGAGTGTAGGACGCCCCCCCTGTATCACTATCATCCTGCTGGTGGAAGATAGCTCAAACGGAAGTGCCGTGTCCGTGAGAGTGGACCAAGCTGTTGCCCCCTAAGTCTACTGTCTAGCCGTGGAGAGAGTAGGCATCAGCCGAAGAACTCGTAGCCACACCCAATGGGCCGAGGGACAGTCCCAAAGACAATGACGCTGACTCTCCACCAACTGGTCACAGGCTGAACATGCGGCCGAGAGACCACTATGCACAAGCCAGCTCCCTACTGCTGTAGCTCTGTGTGCAACCAGCCACTGAAACAAAGTGACGCGCCTCGGCTGTCTGGAGTCCCACAACCTCTGCCAAAAGGCTGCCAAGAACTCGACTGTGAGGCCCTCCTCCTGCCAATGACGTGCTGCAGCGGGGCGGGCCTCTCTCTGTGTGCAAGTATATGACGTCCAAGTCGAACAGTGTACTGAAAGAAGGGGACTCCTGGGTGGTCTGCAGAAGAGAGGGGGTCCCTCCATAGCCACTCACCAGGATCCCACTGTACTCGTGCCAGTGGACAACACTCCCAAGCCCATAGCCTCCAGTGTCCAGTCTGCAGAGCGGCTGGGTCAAGGTCTATGACGCAAGTCCTCCCACAGATGCCCACAACTCGGATCCTTTGAAAACAGCACTTTGCTACTTGCAGGGCCTCTACTGCAACTCGCTGTAATCGTCCCCCACCCTGAAGCTCGAAAAACAGGGCTGGGACAGTCTCTGAGCAGGCCCTGATTGAAATGAGAACCTCCAGTCGTGTGAAGGCTCCCATCCACCGGGGTGCTACTGGCTCGAGAGGTGTGAGCCACTCAGCTGGAAGTGACTCTGAGATGTTCTGACACATGCTCTGCACCCCTCTCATGCCATGCAGCTGGAAACCCGACACCTCCTCTGACAAACTTGTGAACTCTAGCCAATCACCTAGAGAGCGCGCTGGACCTGCTGCCATGGGACCCCAGGAAACATGAGGCCGACTACCAACCAAGTGGCCTCTCTGAGTGCTAACCATGGGGTTCCAGACGAGGGGCTGTCGTAGGCGCTCCTCCGTGCACATTGGTTGTCGCTGCTCCAGGCCACGCCATAAGAGCTCCCAAGAACGAAGTAAACTCACAGCGAAGCGGTCCTCTAGTCTCCTACTCAAACCAACTCGGCGCATCTCTGTAAAGATCCATCTGGTCGAAGGTTGCCAAGGGCTTCCTGACTGAGGCACCCTGGCACGAAGCCTCTGCAACAAGAACTCCTTCCGGGGCTCCTCACCTGGAAGAAGTCCTCTGACTATGAACTTCCCAAGAAGGGCTCTGTTGTGCTGTGCTGGATCAATGATCCCAAGCCCTCCCTGAGAACAAGGAAGCGTGATGACCGACCAAGCCACCTTGGCTCGGGCCATCTGAGTGTCACGTCATGACCAAAGGAAGTTCTTGATCAGCCTCTCTACCTGGCTGATACAAGAACTCGAGAAGATCCAGCAGGAAGTGATGTACCACATAGTCGCCAACAACACCTGGTTGGCAACTACTACTCTACCAGCCAGTGAAAGTCGTGCTGAGCTCCAATGTAAGAGCTTTCTCCTGATGGTGGACAGGAGAAGAGGAGCAATCTGCTGCTCGGGAGACAAGTCCAAACCAACCTGACAACCCAAGTATCGAACTGCAGTCCCTGGGGGAATCCACCTGAAACCCTCTCCTGGCATCCAATCTGGCATAGGAGCACTACCAACCGAGAAAGCCACTGTCTTTCTCCAGTTGATCAGTGCGCCCGATGCACAACAGAAGGTCTCCAAAGCCTGCTCACAGCTGAGAAGATTGGCCTCCTGGCCATATAAGTACAAGGCTGAGTCATCGGCAAACTCAGCGTCCAGTAGCTCATCTCCCCGAATAGGGAGTGCTAAGCCTCGAAGACCAACCTACTGTGACATCAAAAATCTGCTCATCGCCTCCCCATAGAACAAAAAAAGAAAGGGGGCAAGAGGACAACCCTGTCTGACCGAGCGTGTCAGCATGACGCGCTCACCTCTCCCTCCTGTCAAAAGCACCTAACTGTGAGCCTGTCTTTACAAAGCTGACACCCCTCTGATCCAAGCATCTGAGAAGCCCATCCTGCGGAGAGTGCCCTCTAGAAATTCCCAGTCAACTTGGTCGTATGCCTTCTCAAAATCGAGAAGAAGAATCACAAGGTCCTCACCACGGAGCCGTGCCAGGGCAGAAGCCTCCTAGAAAGTAAAGATGTTGTCAAGGATACTATGTTCCTTGACAAAACCTGTCTGAGTCCCATGTATAAGGCTCTCTATAAGTGGCTGAATCCTGAAACTCAGAGCCTTGGCAAGAATTTTGTAGGCTGAGTTGAGGATGGTGATAGGGCGCCATTGTCGAATCTCATCCAAGGAGCCACCCTCCTTGGGAATGAGGTAGATCAAGCCCTCACTCATGCTGTCAGGCATCACTCCTGTGTGCAAAATGTACTGAAAAGCACTACAAATATCTGGGCCCAGCAGGTCCCAGTACTCCAAGAAAGAGCTGGGAGTCAACCCATCCTCACCTGGAGAGCTACCACGAGGGAGGGCCCTAAGAGCCGTGTGCAGCTCCTCAAGCTGAAGTGGCATCTCTAGCCTCTGGCGCATCTCCTTTGTCACAAGACATGGCATCTGTGCCCAAACTTGCTCCCTGCATGCATCCTGCCGCTCTGACGGAGGCTCAGCCGACAGTAACTCACGATAAAAGTCACTAGCAACTGCACGCATATCCTCGGGCTCACAAGCAACTGACCCATCGGGCCTCCTCAACTAAATGACCTTGGCATGTGAGTGCCGAGGTCCCACTGTCTCAAAAAAAGCACCAGTCACTCTGTCCCCCACCTGAGTCCACTGAGATGCCTGTCGATGAAAGGCAAACTCATGACGCCTCTCCTCTGTGCTAGCAAGCTCCTGTCGAGCCTACTGTAACTGCTCCTCCAACCATGGACTGTCTGGATGCTGCTCCTGCATCCTCTGTAGTGAAGCAATGCCTCGTCTGAGACGCTGCTCCGCCTCTCTCGCTGTAGCCCGGCGAGCCAGAGACTCCTGAAGCAAAAAGTGGCTAAGCTGAGCTAGGCCTGAGGCCACTCTGTCTGCAGGTGAAACTTGGCTATCCATGCCCTCTGACCAGAGAGCCTCTACCCTCTCTCTGAGTGCCGAGTCCAACAAGACCCTCTCTGGGATGCGAAGCATCGTGCTCCCAATCCTCTGCCTATCTGCCACCGTGAGGATCACTGGTGCATGGTCCGAGAAGGAAGTCCCTGCCAGGATGCCCACTGAACCCCCCAAGTCACTGAAGTGGTCACTAGTGTAGAAGCGATCTATCCGCGATAGATTCACTCCTCCCACTCTGCGGTTCGATCTAGAGAAGGCAAGACTGTCTGGGGGCCTCACAAAACCAGAGTGCTGCCATGTATCCGAGACCCTCAAAGTCATACATAACCTCTCCCAAGCTGCCAACTCGACTCCATGCACAGTAGCATGGCTGCCACCAATCCTGTCAGAAGAGTCCTCCAACATGTTGAAGTCCCCTCCTATACACCAATGATCGGCCTGCGGCAAAGACTCAACAATCTGTGACCAAAACTCTGCACGAGCACTCGCCACATTGGGCGCATAGATGTTCAGGAAGCCCACAAGTCCACCTTGAACCTGCATAGTAATCCACTGAGCCCTGCCTGGCACAATAATCCCTTTGCCCACAATGGCCTGCTGCAGTGAGTCCGCAATAGTCATACATACCCCCCCCTGGATGCCTCCAGGTCCAAAAGCTGCTGACCAAAAGGTATCATATCGTCCACACAAAATCTGACCACATCGCCGAATGCGGCTCTCACTCTGATGGTGCTCCTGAAGCATAAGGAGATTAATCTCTCCTCCCACAAGGCAACGCTGAAGCTCCTGACGCAATCGGCCCCGCTGTCGTTGAAACTGGGGCCCACCTAGTCCCTGCACGTTCCATGAGACGATCCTCATGGGGAGCAAGAGAGAACAGATGCTGCCGCAGCAGCAAGACGGGCTATCTTCGAGGCGGGCTTGGATGGGGAGTAATCCGCATCCGAGCGTCCTCTAGATAGGCATGATTGTAGTGAGTGCCTAGGCCAAGCCCAAGCAGAGCGAGCCGTGCGTAAAGCAACCTCCCCTGCCCAGGAGTCCTCATGAATGTATACATAGCAAGGCAAACACTGCGTATCAGCAAAGAAGTACACCACAATGTGCTTACATCCTGCTGAGTCTGGGGGTGTCACCGCAAACTTGGCCAATGGCCACAAAGTCTGCAGTATATCTGTAACTCCAAGTTCTCCCATATGGTGAGAGAACTCTAAGACCTGTGTATGCAACCATCCCACCACTGAGTCGAGGGACCACCTTGTGTCGGCCCTACCACAGAGGGGGAAGGAGAAACCAACTGCTGAGTCCAAGGCCTCTGTCCCCCTAGCGGCGAGGAACAAAACATGGACCCTGAAGCAGGCTGCCTCATGGTCTGCTGCGGAGTCGCCGAGAAAACGAGTGAACCCGTAGTCGAAGAAGTCCTAGCGGCGTCGAATGTCAATGCTCGTCAGCCCACGAGAGATAGCTGCAAGGGAGGATGTCTGAATTTGCAAATGGGGCCGCAAGAAAGGCTGACCCTCTCTCACTAGGCGACTCGTGGCAAAGGCGCTGCCAAGAGACTTGCTAGCCGCCGAAGAAGGACCAGTCTCCTGAGCCGACTGTGAAACTGGAGCAAGAGGGGGGGGGGGGGGGGGGAGGAGCTGGGGAGAGTGGAGGAGAAGAGGGACGAGATGGGGCGACAGAGGTAGAGGGGCGAGGTGGAGAGGCGACGGGAGCAGAAGGCGGGGAGGATGAGGAAGAGGGGGGGAACTCTGGGGGAGGAGCGGGTGTTGGGGGAGAAGCAGAGGTGGGGGCTGGCGTTGGGATCTCCTCCTGCTCGAGAGGACCAAAATGGTTCCCCGTGGGAACCCACTGCTGTTGAGTAGGCACCTGAGGGCCACTCTGAGTGCCAAGCTGACGCTGTGGCCCCTGGTGTCGTCGGCCACGGGCCTGTTGCCACCCCTCCTCCGTTGGAGCCCCAGGCTCGGAGGGTGGCTATGCATCTGTGCGCTGTGCCGCTGGCTGTGGGCTGCGGGCCAGCCCTGGCAGGCTGGGGTTGAGGCTGTGATGCAGGTCTTGGCCTCCTCCGTGGACAGGCCTTCGCTAGATGGCCCATCTGTCGGCAAATGAAGCACTGGTTCGGGAGGCCCGAGTACTCCACACTCTGTCGAAACCAACCCCCACTCACCCGAGGTAAAAGGATAACCTTCGGGAGTGTGTGGGTATCTCTGACCAAAACTCGAACTGAGGGAATGCCAGCCGCCTTGGCAGCTACTTATGCTGCCGTGCGAGGTGTCTCGAGGACAGTCCCAATGGCGGAACCGATCCTGGAAAGAAGTGGTAAGTACTCCCTCCGTAAACCTGGATAGCAGACTGAGATGGGGATGTCTGCCTCCTCTACTAGAACATCCAAAGCTGGGTCAAAACCATGTCGCCACTGTCGAAAGTGGGCACGTGATGCTCAGATGGCCAGTGGACTCATAGCAATGACCTTGGATGCCATCTCGGAGGACTCAAACTCGATATGATAGTAACCCTGTTCGAGAATCTGGACATCCAAGATCTTGCCCACCTCTACGAGAAGGCGGGCCTGGAGAAGGTCTCGCAGCTCTCCTCTGCTCGGTTGGGTGCCGAGAATCTTGCAGATGACCGAGGTCGCCTGCAATTGCTCTACCTCTGCGGCAAGGCTCGCTTGCTCTGTAGGCGAGAGAGCAAGTCGAATGGTGGACTCAGCGGGGTTGGGCAAGGGGGCTTCTGGCGAGTCCCTCTGTGGCGAAGCTGGAGTCTCCATCTGTGTCTACTGCTGTGGCGTAAGAAGGGGGCGACGGGAGGGTGCTGCAATTGGGCGCGCCAAACACTCCTCCAAAGAATTGAAACAGGTGCCGAAAGTGCCAAACTGCAGGGAGTTGCCGATCAAGAGGAACCCAATGGGCGGGCTAGCGGGCCGAGGCGGGGGCGGGGGCGGGGGCGGGGGCGGGGGCGGGGGGGGGGGGGGGGGGGGGGGTGGGTGGAGCGGGGGAGCGGGCTGGGGCAAGCGGGCAGGCAGCGAACGGGCGCAAGGGATAAGGCGGCGGACGGCGGCAGCTGGGGCTGAGGGCGGGCGGACGGGCAGGAACAAACGCAGCGCGAGGGGGGGGCAGCGGGGGGCTGAGGGCAGGCGGGAGGCAGCCAGCTGAGGATAAGGCAGCGCTTGGGGGGGGGGGTGGGTGCGATGGCGCAGCGGGGCTAACACAGCAGCAGCGAGCTCGTCATTTTTTACTTGGATGCATTATTGACTAACACTAATCTTGATAAACCCATGTTTGTAACATGTGACTAGTTTGCTTGAAAATGTGATTTCTATTTGTCCGAGGCTAAAATAGAAGAATCTTAAATTTCAACACGGGCAATTTGAAAGCTGGAGTGCTTTTTCATGAAGTGAATTATTCAATCACTTACAAGTATCATTGTGATTTCTGGATATCTCATCCCTATAACTAGTAAACAAGGGCACACAATTATAACTATATATGCTGTTTTGAGTAGGAAATTTGGAGATATATGCAACTTGCTTTATAGATTTGTGAAGGATAGTAGGTGCTGAATGTTACAAGCTCATAAGGATGTCCTCATCTTTTATGAGACAAACGTTTTGAAAGGAAGTTGTATGACAAAAGATTCTTGGTCTATTGTTTGTGAGCTTTGCATGGTTCAGTCAAAATTCTCTCAAATCTCTGTTTCTGTCTGAATTCAAGTATTGATGGACTCATCCCCTTAAAACTAGATATTTTCATACGAGATTCTCTGGTCTAATGTTAATGAGCTTTGTATGCTTCAATCAAATTTTTGTTAAACTTTTGTTTTATTTGAATTCAAGTATCGATGGACTCCCACAACAGCAGGCGGTTTGTCCAAGCCTTCTTTTGAGGATAGATTTATTTCTCACCAATTTCGGGCCCCAGGTATTTTAGTTCCAAATTTTGGTTGATTGCTTTTTGTGCATATTTCCTTCTAGTAAAATGAGGGAGTTCCAACCCCTCTTTCCTTGCAAATTGAGGTATAAAAAAACAAAGAATGAAAGGATTGTATCAATGCCTCGTAGAGGTTAGAGAAATTTGGCCTGTGAGACAAAGCCATGTACAAAAGGGCATCCTCTAGATTCCATAAGGTACGGAACATGTGTATGTGTATGGGTATGATGGGTACATGGGTATCCACGAAAATAAGTGTAGTGGGGGTACAAAAGGGCACTATACGGATCTCTAAAATTGTAAGGCACTAGTGAGGAAGAAAGAAAGAAATCCATATCAATGTCTACTAGAGTCTGAAGTTGACCTATGAGTTAAATCAACACTATAGCTGTTGTATCCTGTGGATATCTAGGAAATGGAAAAGGACAGACAAGGTACAACTTGATTGTGTATGGAACGCTATCCTCATTCTTGAGGGCTCAATGCAATACGTTATGCATTGAGTGTATAAGGATGCAATGCACCTCTATCTATCTAACTCCATTTAGCAGGTGTAGGATGGTGTACAGTAGTGAAGAGAAGGGGGGGCGGGAAAGGGATCTGTAAGGCTCCTTAAAAACCTCCCGGGCTCTCAGTGGAAATGTGCAATTCTCCTCGGACCCTATCAGTGTGTATGGAACCCTATCCCCATTCTTGAGGGCTCAATGCAATACGTTACGCATTGAGTGTATAAGTGTCATGTGCACATCTAACCCTATGTGTACGTGAACAAGCTACTTCATGACATGGGTTCAATTCAGTTCAGTTAGCCTAGCTTAGCTGGCACTTTTGTGAGTCTGTTCGCAGACCGTGCATGCCCAGGCACTTAGAGTAGATGCATATCCTCTAGTTGCACACAACATGATCATCAACATTACCATCAGAATCCATCAAGAGCATTTTCCAGTGCACAGAACCTATTTTCCTTATTTTAGCCATTTTTCACTTATTATTTTTAAGTGACTTTTGTTGGGAACTGGATAGGGCAATTGAGCCAATCACATATAAAAGGAAACCTAGTGCTAGTGAAGTCTGGCAGAAGAGGAGGAAGTGCACAAGCAAGTTACTTTGCAGTCAACTATATGAAAAGCTTGTATGTGGATGGAGTCTTGGAGTATACCTCCAACAAGTCAAAACCCAGCGTTTTTCAGCAATAAAGCCCAGCGTTTTCAGCATTTATCCACTGGCGTTTTCATCCGCTGTCCACAACGTTTTTCAGCCAATGATAACAGCGTTTTCAGCCAGGATCCATAGCGGTTTTTACAGCAGCAAATTCAGCGTTTCCAACAGATAGAGGATCAGCCAGAAGATAGAATTTTCAGCCGTCGTCGTCGTCGCCGCTCTCGTCGTCACCGTCATCCCCAACCTAGACAAACATTGCATCATAAGCTTCACGAGTTTGCATCAGCATCTTGTACCAATTTGTGCAATCAATAGCATAGACTTCTCTCGCTACCGGGAGAAGGGCCTTCGGAGGAGGGTTTGACAACTTGTTTGGCGTCGTATTCTTCTCTCTCTATCTCTCAGTGTTTGCACCTTCATTCACAGTGTTCACCACTTTGTTTGTGTCCATTGCACTCTCTCATTAATGGAACGGAAGGCTCTCCCTTCCGTAAGTAAAAGGAACCTGGAGCACAGTTTGGAACACTCATCTTGAGCAAAGTTCAACATTCACTTCCACTGCACCTTACATTGGTATCAGAGCTTTGGCAGTGTTTTGTATCACTCAAGGAAAGAACCACAAGAACTACATTAGTTTTTTTGCTTATTGCGGTCGCACGTAACCCAAGACCTCTTGGGCGTGTCGATTTCTAATTGTGTTTTTGAAGAGTGACAGGAAACCCAAGAAAGAAGGGCTTGTCCGGCCTGCCCTTGTTTCTCTTTTCACTCATTGAGAGCGGACCGTGCACTAAGTGGCCGGCCAATCGACATGAGGTGGGAAAAATCAACCTTGGTGTGAGCACAAGGCCGCCATGGGGTGCGCCCGCAGAAAAGAGAAGAGCTCGGGTGAAGAGAAGATCCCTCTCTAACACAGATTGTAAGCGAAAGAAGAACCTCAAGAACTCAAGCACCTCAAGACCCTCAAGAACCCAAGAACCAAGAACCACAAGAACCCAAGTTCCTCGTGAACTTAAGAACCCACGACTTCAGTGGATGGTCATCACCCGTAGTGGAATGGATACTTTGCATGAAGGTGGTGAGCATGAAGAAGTTGAAGAAGAATTTTCCCCACGAGGAGGTTTTTCTGACCCTCCCCCTTCCCCATTTACGCCACGATTTGCACCAAATCCTATGGAGGCTTTGGTCAAGTCGATGATGGACATGATGACACAACAACAAGAAGCGTATCGCGTTGCGATGGCACACCAAGAAAGAAAAGCAGAACGACAGGAAGCCGTGGAGCGTGAACGCCAACACAGACAAGAAGCCTTGGATCGCGAAGCACGATTGGCGGCCGAGGAACGTTAAGAATGAAAAGCAAAAAGAAAGTAAGCTTTGGAGCGTAAGCACGATCAAGCACGCTTGGCAGCCGAAGCAAGACAGACAGCTGTTGAGCGTGAGCAAGCGCGCTTGGCGGTCGAAGCAAGATAGGCAGCTATTGAGCGTGAGCGTGAGGAAGCGTGCGAAGCAGCCGAAGAAAGACGAGCGGCCTTGGAGGCCGAGCGTGAGATATAGAGAGACCTACGCATGTAAGAGTTGGTCCGACAGATTCTCACCTCGATGTCCGAGCCGGCCAAAGATGTTGGTGGTTCATCAAGTGGTGCAAGCCGAGATTTGTACTCTAACAACCCAGTCACAGAGAAGTAGACTTTCAATAAGTATGATGGTAAGATGGATGCTACTGTTGTTCATTCTTGGTTGCAGCAATTTAATGCTTATTTTGCGATAACTAAGAAGACAAGCAATAGCAAGGTTTTGATGATAGCCATGTACCTTGCCGGTGATGTAATGAATTGGTACCACGCGTGGCAAGAGGCACAGTTGGCCGCGCACCTAGAGGAGGCCGATGAAGACGCGTCCCTTTCATTCAATTGGGCCGACTTCCAAGACAAGCTCAAGGCGCGGTTTATGCCATCACAATACCTACCCCGGTTGAAAGAGGATTGGCGTAATCTCAAGCAGAATGGTATGCCAGTCATGTCTTTTTCTAACTGTGTTTTGCAGCTCGGCACCCAATTATGCAAATCGGATGATGAACGCAAAGAGGCTTTTCTTTTTGGGTTGGTCGAATATATCAAGTTTCATGTAGAAGTCTTCGATCCCGCGGATCTCAACAAGGCGGTAGCTATTGCTCTCTCCCAAGAGATGAAGCACAACAAGCGTAAGCCTAAGGAAAACAAGTCGTCTCAAAGTACCTCCCAGACTTCTCAGAATCCTAAGAATGGTAAGAACGGTAAGAGCGGTAACTCTTCTAACCAATCTTCCAATAGTCTCTCAGAAAAGAACTCTCCAAATGAACCTAAGGGTAAAGCTAACACAATTGCTAAACCTAAGCTCACTCTAGATGAAAAGGCAGAACAAGGCATTTTAGGAGGATACATCACGTCGGAAGAACAAAGCATTGATTCTAAGGAAGGTCGTTGTTTTCATTGTCACATCAAGGGTCACATAAGAAGAACATGTCCTAAACTTGAATCTAATGACTTTAAAGAACCCATAGAACCCACTTCCTCTGTCAATGCAATAAATGAGAACACGAGTGTGACCCAAGTCTCTCATGATCCTCCCATTGATGAGTCTCTTATTAAGTGTTATGGTCATGTAAAGTGTCAGCGTTTTGTCATATTGTTTGACCTAGGCAGTATGCATGATTTGATTAGTGACTCTCTTGTCGAAAGAGCCCGCTTGGAGGTTCGCAAGACATCTCCTTTCGAGGTGTCTGGTATGGACTCTCTCATAACGCAAGAGTGCCTGTTCACTATTCAACAAGTGTCGTTCCGCAGGAAATTTGTAGTCTGTCCTCTTTCAGGATGTGATATGCTTTTGCGCATTCGATGATTTCGTGAGCATAACCCTCTCATTGATTGGGCGGAAAATACGTTTACTTTCAATGCAAAAAGTGACTCTCTCCTTGTTATTCGTGGAGAGCAAGTTGTTTATTCTTCATCTCTCATTTCTAGTGTGCAGGCGAAGATTGAAAAGAATTCGGAAAAGGAGAATCTCACAGTCTCTTCTTGTCCAAAGCATGACACACATGATGATGATGTGATTACTCACGAGCATGATGATTTGTAGGATAATGATGTGATTGTTCACAAGGATGATGGTTTAGTTGATACTTTGTCTACTGAAGCTAACCTCGTTGCAGATACGATCGATCACGAAGAACCGATCGTGGCTCTCGAGTTGAGGTCCAAAGAACCTCCACAGGAAGTATTATGTGTACGAATGATTAGTCAGCACGCATTGTTCGAGTGTTTCATTCATGATGCTTTCTTGTATTTTAGGCACCGTCCTTATGTGATCCCTTTTCACAGGCATGACATATTGTACGCTGAGCACGATTCACTCATGAATGAGCACGGATGTCTGTGGATTACTCATGAAAAGCTGAAAAGTTTGCATTCAAGGAATTCACATTCCCTGTTTCTTCCTTGGCATGACACAGTTTCAGAAAGAGCACAAGAAAGATCGAGCATCAAGCATCGACATTTCCATTGTGATTTGCCACAGTTGATTGATTTAGATCAGAAAGTCAAGATTTGACCCCATTGTTTGCGTGTGTTTGATGAACGGTTTGGCACTCCGTCTATATGTTCATTTGCATTGCATGCACAGTTTTTTCGAAGGAATAGTATTTTCCAGTCACTTTACAAGGAATGGGTATGTTCATGTTTTTGTGTTGGAAGTGGTTTCAAGCTCGGAGATTCTTGAAGAAGCTAGACGCATGACTATGGACGAAGTTGAAGCATCGAAGGAGCCACAGATGACTTTGTATCGCGTTCGGCGCGGCCCAAAGAAGCAAGCTTTGCAGACCTTTACGAAGTTCAAGTATCGCATGACCCACGTATCAGAGTGGGCCGGTGAAGAGTCCTTTCCAGGATTGCAGACCTTGTTGGCGATCTTCCTCGACGCCATACAGTTCGGTACTAGTACCTCACTTTGAAAAGGAGGGGATGTCATGTACACATCTAACCCTATGTGTACGTGGACAAGCTACTTCCAGATCATTGTACCAGATTTGTGCAATCAATAGCATAGACCTCTCGTCATAGAGAGTGGGACCCTTGGAGGAGGTTTTTACAACATTCTGGTGTCGTATTCTCCTCTCTCTCTCTCTCTCTCTCTCTCTCTCTCTCTCTCTCTCTCTCTCTCTCTCTCTCTTTCAGTCTCATCACCTTCATTCACAGTGTCATTCACTTTGTTTGTGATCATTTGCACTCTCACTAAAGGAACGAAAGGCTTTCTCTTGAGTAAAGTTCAACATTCACTTCTGCTGTACCTTACACTCCCCTTCCGGAAAGGCAAGGTAACATGACTCCATCTGGGAAAACCAAAGCAATCCAGCACTGCTACACATCTTGAAGCCTCCATCGGTTTCCCCTCGTTGAAGAGAGGTCGTGGTAATTAGGAGTAAAGACAAGTAAGTCGTAGACGAGGATCCAAGGCCTCCACGTACCCAAATCTGCCCCAAACTTGGAGAAACTAGGAAAAAACAGCAAGCTTCTTGTGTCTCAATTATGTCCAAAACAGCATTGGATTAGCCAAATCCTAGCATTCAAGGTGGTCGTATCACCAGAGGGCTCTGATACCATGTCAAAGGTGGCAGTGGAGATGTAATGAAGATGACAAGAACTGGCTCGTGATCCTATGGGCACCTCGACTTTGATCTAGAACACCTGCAATTTTGATTACGCAGTGGATGGTAGTCAATCATAGATGATAGTTTTATCGAAATAACAAGATGATATTCTCTTTGTATTCAATTTAATAGGGGTTTACAAGCGCCTTAAAGCCCTATAAGTGCGTTCACACAAATGGCCGCAAAAAAAAACATCCCCACCAACCCCAAAACTCCAATATACCCCAGTTAAGAAAACACACACACACACACACACACACACACACACACACACACACACACACTTGTACGGATGCCTGTACAATACAGTCGTACTGTAGGGAATGGCAAATCAATGTACATATCCTATGTCACCCCAAAAAGGAAAGTAAAGACTGTAGCTAAAATATACTGGTGATTATGATGTGTACAATGATTGTTGATCGTGATGGAGGGTGGAGCTCTATTGCTAGGGGCTCAGGTTGCAAATTACATGCAAAGTGTTTAGAAGCATGATATGCACTCAAGGTAGCTCTATCCTGAGAGAGAGAGAGAGAGAGAGAGAGAGAGAGAGAGAGAGAGAGAGAGAGAGAGAGAGAGAGAGAGAGAGAGAGAGAGATTTTATTTTCGTCCTCGGAGATCAGATATGAACTATGGGACCAAAGTTACATGTGATGTAGTATGTGTGCGGCTGATGAGTGATTCTCGATGCTCCAAAAATGTGGCAATGAGATTTGCAATGGAGTGCCCACACTCTGGTTGGGAGAGGAAAGTGTGTAGGTCTAAGTCATGGCTAAAAATTTAGGGGAAGCAAGTTCGGATGTGACCAAAAGCTGAGCACTCAGTAGTGTGTGGTTCTCAGACTTTGGAACTTGCAGTGAGCATAATGTGCACAATTGATTTCACTCTTTTCCATTGCTCCAACGCCCTGTCTCGTATCGAAGGGAGTGGGAGCTAAGCTAAATAGCTGCGATAGTGCGTATGAATGACAAGGGGATAGTACGGTTTCCTCTTTCAGCGAAGAACATGCTTTTGTAGTTGGGGGCAATATGGTGGTGTAATGTGTGAAGCATGACCCACCAGATTCCTCCCAAACTGTAATACATTGATGTTGTAGAAAAGCTTCCTTCACTTGGGAGTCTGTTGAGGCATCATGTAGCAAGTGTAATGCATCCCATCTCCCAAACCACTTCTTTATGTCTTGCATCCATCTCGTGCTCAAGATCTTGCTTTTATGCGTCTTTTGAACTCTTTTGCTTGCTTCCCATGCAATTGGAGGAGGTCGATGTGAGGGGTTTTGATGCATCTTTATCATGTACTGCACAACCCTTTCCATGCCTATAACTTCAGTTGAAAGAGATCCTGACTTAAGAAATAGGAGCATATATGGTGTTTGTACACACATTGTAGGCAACTAGATGTGTGTGTGAGAGAGAGAGAGAGAGAGAGAGAGAGAGAGAGAGAGAGAGAGAGAGAGAGAGAGAGAGAGAGAGAGAGAGAGAGAGAGAGAGAGAGTATAGGTTGAAACCCCTCAACCAATGCCCTATTGAATAGGTGCACAAGGAAAGGAGGAACTTGTGGATTTGCATGTATGAAATACTCGCCTCGTATACCTGTGTGATCGGTTGCCTTCCCCCTTTTGACTTTCCATATAGCTTGTTCTACCATGGGTGATGTGAAGAAATCGAAATGTAGGGACCTTGGCTCGGGTGGTGTGGGAAGAGGTGATCAATAGAGTAGGTTATATAAAGAGGTGGCATAAGTATGAGAGAGAGAGAGAGAGAGAGAGAGAGAGAGAGAGAGAGAGAGAGAGAGAGAGAGAGAGAGAGAGAGAGAGAGAGAGATGAAATGTTGTATTAACGTCTTCAAAAGGCCAAAATGACTTATGAGACCAAAAAGTTACAATTGGTGAATCTGATACCATGTTTGAGTACGGAAATTACAAAGTTACCAAGTTACAAAGAACAAACACTAAAACACTAAGGAGAAAGGAAATAGGGGGCGCGGTGTGTGTGTGGGGGGGGGGTTGTGGGTTCATATAAAATCTCTCATCGGTCGTTGTCGGATCTCATCGACCTCCTCCATGGTCAGAACTCTCGTTGGGCGTCTTGTATGTCGAGCTAGAGTGATCTGTATCTTCTGTTGCAGCCTTTGTCGGTAGTGGGGGACCCCCCGAGGTCGTGGACATCTGGATCTGCCAAGTTCGCTGGCTCGGTCAAGCAGTGTACCTCTAGTATGAGTAGGCTCTGAGATCTGCTGTAATGACTGCTTCGTTGACTCTCCTCTGTCTGGTGTAAAGAACTCTGTGATTCGTCTCTGAGACTGTCTTTCCCCTGATGTCCTCAGCAAGCTCTCCCTAAGTCTGCGCAGCTCTAGCAGGAACAATCCGAGACACTTCTGATCCTTGTATCTCATGACTCTAGAAAAAGGCTCGAACCCTTCTCTGAACAGGCAGTGGAGGCGGCCGCGTATCTCATAGTATGCTAAGCAGTGACAAGTGTAGTGCAGCTCTGTCTCTGGCTCTAAGTTACATAGGTGACATATCCTTGCTCCTGCCGGCACCCCTTAAAATCGGCTAGTCTCGTTCTGGAGCTGACGTGAGGATGTGCGTATCTGTCCAATAGTGCATCTTATCCCATGAGATAAGTGTGTATCAATGTATGCAAGCCTAGTCACAAAGCCGTCCTCCGTGAGTTGGAGAAGATGCTCTCTATAGAAGGCCATCTTCGTGCCCAACTCCTGTGTCGGTTGTATCCATGTGCTCCTGGTATTTAGCTGAATCAGATCCCGACGTATGAGTCTGGTGATCTTTGTCCGTGTGAGAGACAGGGAGGGTGCATCCATGGAGTATTGAAGCGGAGGTAATCTATCCATGGTTAGACCATGCAACTGAAACCATGATGTCATCTGTCCATACCAACATGCTGTATCGCCTTGTAGAGCTAGTTGTCAAGATGACTCCAGGGCAAGCCGAGCGTATTTGTCCCTGGGGAGATCCCATAGACCGTGCATAAAGGAAACTGACCTTGTCAATGCCTCCACACGAAAGGGGGGGGGGGGGGGGGGGGGGGGGGGGGGCAGGCGGCTAGCTCGGCTCGGATAATCTCATGTGGTACTGAGACCTTAGCCCGAATCATCCGCGCGATCATAGAGACCAGAGGCCTCTCCATACATCTCCATCCATTTGTGTTGCCAGATCTCCCATCGTGGTGTACTGAGGGTCCCCATACCTGAACTCCATAGAGCATAGATGGAGTCACTAGAGTGTCAAAAAAAAGCCAAAGCTTTGTTCGTGGTTCCTGAAACTGAACCTGCGAACACATCCTCTCCAGTCCTCCCAAAGCTGCATATGCTCTCGTCAGTCTAGTCTGTGATGCTCTCCTTAGTGAAAACAACAGTCCACCGAAGACTACCCCAAGATAGGTATATAAATCTGTGTACTCCACAGTCTCCTGGCCATACATAAATGTGGGTGCCGACCTCTTGACCCACTGTGGTGTTGTGTTGAACACCATAACCTTGGTTTTCCCTAGATTGACAGACAATCCACTGTCACGAGCAAATGTATGCAGAGCATCCAAATGACGTTGCATCCCCTCTGGGGAGTTAGAAATCAGCACAATATCATCAGCATATAGTAACAGAGGAATCCATGTCCTTGCTAGCGAAGCCCCCCTATCTCCCTGACGCTCTACATAGTCCGAAAACTCATCCATATACATCCCAAAAAGAGTCGGGGATAGGGGGCATCCCTGCTTTACTCCAATAGTGGAGTGGACCATGTGAGACATTCCCTCAATGGTGCGTACCCGCCACATCAGTGTCTTGTATAGAGCCAGGGGCATTACTCCTTTCGGCAGCATGATGCCTCCGCGAGTGCGGATACATCTCCGCACGATTTCTCTCCATTGCCTTCACCAGCATCTTCACATGTATCTGCCACTCCGGGCATAGCTCCTTCTGAGACTCGGGATCCACAGTATGTAACGAGGACGAGCACCACGTGGCAACGGAAAAGAACAGACATAACAACTTTAAGCACTTCAAATAACAACCGACACCAAGCTGTCCAAACCTGTCCATGGCTGTAATTTCAGGTTTTTGACCCAATTTCGCCAGCATAGCGGCGAAAAAATCCCTGTAGGTCAAAAGTACACGTCAAGGACACTTTCCCTTGTGGTATGGAAGCTTTCTAGCGAGCTGTAGGTCAATTTCAGCATGCTGTAATTTTCTGTTTTGCCAATGTTAGGTGCCTATTGCCTTGTACACGCATCCCAAGGCCTTTCCGAGGCTCCCATGGCAATTCCCTGCAGTTTAGGTGCAAAGCCCTAAACCTGCAGAAAACACAGCAGGCTGTAATTCTCTGTTTTGGACCGTTTCGAGCGGAGCGAGCACGCCTATGCGTGTCTCAGGTGCTCCCGCACGCAATGGGACAGTCCCCTTTCAAATCGGACGAGTTTTCACGCGAGAAAACTCTCCGATTTCGCATTGCTTCGCGATGGAACTGTGTGTACTTGAAGGGGATTAGCAATTAGCTTATCCGGTTCCCGTACAGAAGGCTCTTGCCTTGGCAAACACACATAAACCCCCCATAACTGTACATGGTCATTTGAGAAGCCCAACTAGAGGGTCATTACCATATGTGCAAAGGGGAGAGAGAGATGCGCGAGAGCAAATCGTCGCGTTACATAGACCAAGGGAGAAGGCAATCTTTCCATTAAAGCTGTGAGCACCTGCACCCACTACTCACACACACTATAGCACTTAATGAAGAAAATCAGCCTCCTCTCTCAATTTGGGCGCCCCCTCTTCCTGTAGATCTGGCAGAATGATCTGGAGCCGCCATGTGTCGCTTATGTCTCTTTTGAGTTAATTCCCTAGTACCCACCAACTTATAAGTGTCGCAAGGGGTCTAAATGACTTTGAATTGAGCATAGACACCCTTTTACTGCTCGGATTCCAGTGCCGATTGGCCCGACCAACCCGTGGTGACCTGCCCTTCTCGACTGCGGGTGAAACTCTTAGCCATCGGCCGTTTCACACTGACCATGCAATGTCCGGCTATTTGCAACTTCAAAAAGAGGGTCCCAAAAAATAAACAAAAATCATCGGAAAGAAACCAACAACTCAAGTTAGCAATTGCAACATCCTCGTGACATGGACTCCCTCCCCCCCGAAAGCTGACCATGGAGGACATCGAGGTCATACTGTAGAGACCCATGAGAGAGCTCATGGGATGATCACCATTTTCTACTTTCCCCGTTATATACATCATTAGCCCTCATGTGATTGTACCCCTCCCCATATGTTTTGAGTTGATTTATTATGTGATGAGGATGTTGATGATGTAGGTTAGGCTTACATACCTACCCTCTCTAGGTACCCTCATTTATTTTTATCTGCTCCCTTGACATTGTACTAGAGTCACACATGGATGTAACCTTTTTGTCTCATATTTGGCGTTTTGAAGACGTCAATATAACACTTCATCTGTGTGTGTGTGTGTGTGTGGACGTAGTGCTTTATACATCGCTATATGCTACTTTCCACCTATTACATCTACTTTTGCCCCGCAAAAGAAAAATTCACCTTACATAGTTATGGATGAGGATATATGGCAGGTTTCTAGAGATGGAGATGTGCTTCTTTTGGGGGATTCAATGCTCGAACAGGGAGTCTACAAGTGCCGTTCTATGATAAATCAGAGGAGATTTTATAGGAAATAGACCATCATAACCTCGGGATAGTGAGGACTTCACAGGATGTTAGGGAGATCACAGCTTATGGAAGATACATTTTGGAGATAAGAGTTGTACATAACCTAGCCATACTAAATGGCATGGATCGTTGGGCGGGATTAGGGCATGGTCACGTGAGGCTTAGTTATCAGTTATTGATAACTATGCCAACTATGCACAGACAAAGCATTTAATGAAAAACTAAGCCTTTTGCATGGTCACGCGATGCTTAGTTATTCATTCATCTTCCCAACTATGCCTTCAACTTCACAACTATGCCAAATTCGGCATAGTTACAAAGGGTAGGCTTAGTAAGTCATTTAATGCTCCTTTTTGCGTGTGACCAAGAATGAGGCTTAGTTATCTGTTCAAATAACTGATAACTAAGCCTCGCATGACCATTGCCTTAGGAGGCTTCACATGCCATACTTTGAGAGGGGGAGCACTACTTTGAGCCTATTTAGCACAGTTTGAGAGGGATCTATATCAGATTTTTTTGGGCAAAATTCAAAAGAGGCTTGGAAACCCTTTCAAGAACATAGTTCTCCATTATAGATCCCATCACTTGATACAGGGGACAGTATACAGCTGATTTATATACAATACCGGGGCAGCCACATATCCCAGATCCACCAGAGATTTATTCTTAGTCCTCTCCTTTTTCACATTTAGTATGGTGCATGACGCAATAGACAGGCTTAGTATAGGAAAGGCACAGGATCATGATGGATTAGTAGTTGAGCATCTTGTACATGCTAGAGATATGTTGGCATCTCTTTTGGCTCATATGTTTAATAGAGCTATGTGTGAGGGCTTCTCGGAGAGTTGGAGTACGAAGACCACTGTGCCTATGCTCAAGTCAGGAGACCCCACTTTTCTGACTAATTATCGCACTATCATGATGGGCCATACACTGGCCAAGCTATATGCATCTATACTCGAGCATGAATTAGAGAGAAGGGCAGAGAGGATGCCGCTCCTATAACAAGGACATGCTGGATTCAAGAGAGGATACTCTACTCTTGACGGTATTCTCACTCTTAGAGCACTCATTGAAGAGGGTAGATTTTCAAGGAGAGCATCATTTGTTACTTTGTGGATTTCCGTAAAGCGTTTTTGATACAGTATCCAGATCTAGGCTCCTAGAGAGGATATGGGTACCCAATGAGATTGTATGAGAGATTTCAGCTTTGTATGACACAGTGACTAGTAGAGTCAGGACTTCCGAGGGTTATCTAGACGTGTTAACTCGACCATTGGAGTGAAACACGGGTATCTGTTGTCTCCGACACTCTTTGGGTTATATATTGATGACCTTCCAGAGTATATTGACAAAGAAGGAGATAAAGGAGCACAGCTAGGAGGTAAATGGATTCCTATGCAGAGGCAATTGGATGCACTGCACTTATATTCGCAGGATAGTGGTATGTCAGTCAACCTTGGAAAAACCACAGAGGGTTGGAAGATCTGCACCTCAGGTCACATATGGGTTGTGTAACGAGAAGGGCACCAGCCAACATAAAAGAATAGACGAGACAACTATAAACACTTCCAAAACAAGTGAACTGAGAGAGAGTGCACAACACATGAGACGGAGAGTGACGGGGCTCCAGGCTCCACCCCAAGAGAGCACTGGCCCCGAACCTTCGTGCCCCTTTCGGTATTTCTTTATATTGCTTCAACTCAGTACAATGGCAGGAACCCTGGGACTCAGCTCTACTTCACCTCTCGGTTGAATGCCAGAGAAAAAGCCCAGCCCTTGTATTTTAAGGCCTTGGCCTCTTAAAACATAGTACATGAAAAGCATCCAGTTAAAAGCATCAACGCGAAAATCTGTACAACTGGCAGGTCAACATGTCGTAGAGCAATTCGCGGAGGCTGCCACGTGGCATTGTCAGCACAAATCGTAGGCATTTGTATGGCTGGCTCTTAGGGTTTAGGCCCCTTGGCCGGGATTTGCAAGTCAGCTAGGGTTGGGTCTAGGAAACCCCAACCCGCCGGGTCTTCAGTGGCTTGATCGGCACTTCAACTATTTGTGACATGCAGGATTCGTATACCTATGTGGGAGTGCTCTTTTCTGGTCCATCTTTCTCCTTGAGAGAGACAACAAATGTCAAGCTAACTAGAGGTTATGCTGCCTTGGGCTCTTTAGAGAGGATATACTCGCATGTACAGTTTAAGGGCCCCCCCAAGAAACTCTGGCTCTTTGATACTCTAGTCACTTCTATACTATATGGAGTTAAGATTTGGGGTCCTAGCATGGACTGACGTAGTAGACAAGGGCGCACATACAATGGTTGGAAATCTATGGAGAGACTTTTGGTCACCATTATTTCCAAGATGATTTGCAACAAGGCCTCAATCTCTCATGAGATTGTTAGAGTAAAGCTTGGTACGACTCCCATTACAGTCGAGGGGCTCACTAGATCTGTTTCATTTATGCACAGCCTGTGGGAGCTTTCTAGACACAGATATGCTCGAATAGCTTTGGAGTCATCTAGACAGCTAGCTAATACTGGGGATACTACTTGTTGGTATGTTAGCGTGGTTTGATCTACATGGACTCAATTAGATTACCTCCATTTCAGGACTCTCTAGATGCGCCTTGGCTCGCTCTGAGTCGCACAGAGATTAGCCAGCTCGTCAGACACGACATTACACTTATTGATATTGGTAGGACATGGTTGGCAGCGACAGAGGAGTTAAGGACAACAATTGCTTTCTACCGAGAGCACCTTCTCTGTAGTACAGAGGATGGCTTCATTATTAGATCAGGATACATGGACAAAAATTTTCACATGCATTACAATGTGCAACTGGTCAGATCCGCACCTCCTCACATCAGGTAGCGATAGAGGTTGGCAGATATGGTGGAGTGCCACTTGAGCAGCGTATGTGTCTGTATGCCAGTTAGCATCAAAGACACAGCAGCATTATATATGTCAATGTCAGCATATTATGAGATCAGAGGCCGTTTCATTGTTTTTTTGGGAGGTCTTTGGATCACTCTCCGGAGTTATGATTCTCTCAAATTAGAGATGTTTAGGCTTGTATCTACTTGAGATATGTAGCCTCAAGGAGACGCTCTTGAGGAGCAAACCACCAATTCATAGAGGGCCAGTATAGAGGCAGATCAAAGACTTTCTATTGCTCGCATCAGCCAACAATATACAGAGAGTACAAAGAGAGTAGCAATACGAGGTGTTCTCACTGATAGAGCTACACACTTGCATTGATCTAGACGACTGAGGCTCAGATGGAGGCCATCACAGAGACAACTGATACAGGGGAGGATTCAGGCCATCATTGCCAGAGAGAGAGCGAGACCCACCCGCTTCTTCACTATGGAGGAGATTGACACAATACTAAAGAGGCCCATGAGACAGTCCATTAGATGATCTCCTCTCATCTTAGTCTTACCTCCCATCTTAGTCAATACCTGCCTTTTCAATCTTACCCACCCACCCATGTCAGAGATATTGTATCTAGTTTTATTCCAGTTTCATTTCATTTCAGTACTTAGTTTTTGTCACAGACAGTTGTATCACTCAGATGATGGTTGTATATTTTGGTCTCATAGGTCATTTCGGCCTTTTGCAGACGTTCATAGTACATTTTATTTTATTTTCCGAGAAAAAGATCCTTCTATTAGTTAATGAAACTGCCCTTAGGGCTACAACCACCTCTACAAGAGAGGGCTACAACAATCATGATGGGGAGACTCTTCCAATGAAAAAACAGCATATGTACAATGAGGCTAAATCAAGAGATGGGAGGAGGGAAAAGCCACACAGATGGACGGTAGTGCCATCTGAGTACATCCTGGACCATGGTGAAGAAAGGCCTAGGATGCCAGAGTCAAAGAAAAGCCTCTCTACGCTCCCGCATGCGGTCGGAGCTGCCCTGGAGTCTCTCGACCTGTTCTCTGAGAGTATGGATGATGGATCAGCTCTAGCCAGAGATCCCGAACAGTCTCTGCTGGTGGTACAGGGCGAGCCTCGAAGATGCGAAAGCAGCAGGCCCGCTAGATGAACCAGAGTGTCAGGTCATTGATGAGCTCCCAACACTCCTCTCTCTCACTCCACCACTCCTGTGGAGTAAGCTCTGTGGCAGGCTGGAGTGTAGTTCGACCCCCCTGCATCACTATCATTTTGCTGCTGGAAGATAGCTCAAATTGAAGTGCCGGGCCCATAAGAGTGGACCAAGCAGCTGCCCCCCAAGTGTATTGCCGAGCTGTGGAAAGGGCTGGCATCACGAAGAACACGAAGCCACACTTGTTGTGCCAAAGGACAGTCCCAAAGACAATGACGCTGACTCTCCACAAGATGGTCACAAGCTGCACATGCGGCCGAGAGACCACTATGTACAAGCCAGCTCCCAACTGCTGTAGCTCTCTGTGCGACCAGCCACTGGAACAAAGTGACTGGTCTTGGTTGTCTGAAGTCCCACAACCTCTCCCAAAAAACTGCCAAGAACTTAGCTCTGAGACCCTCCTCCTGCCAATGAGGTGCTGCAGTAGGGCGAGCCTCTCTCTGTGCTGCTAGTATGTGACATCCCAGTCGAACAATGTACTGAAAGGAAGGCACACCTGGGTGGTCTGCAGAGGAGAAAGGGTCCCTCCAAAGCCACTCTACAGGATCCCACTGTACTCGTGCCAGGGGACAACTCTCCCAAGCCCACAGTCTCTAGTGGCCAGTCTCAAGAGCTGCTGGGTCGGGATCTATGACACAAGTCCTCCCACAAATGCCCACCACTCGGATCCTCTGAAAACATCACTTTGCCACCTGCGGGGCCTCTACTGCAACTTGGTGCAAGTGCGCCTCACCCTGTAGCTCGAAAAATAGGGAGGGTACAGTCTCTGAGCAAGCCCGAATTGAGATGAGAACCTCTAGTCGCGTGAAGGCTCCCATACACCTTGGCGCTGCTGACTCAAGGGGTGTGAGCCACTCAACTGGTACTGCCTCCGAGATGTCCTGACACATACTGTGCACCCCTCTCATGCCTTGTAGCTGAAGACTCTGAAGCCCCTCTGACAAGCCTGAAAACTGTAACCAGTCACCTAGAGATCGTGCTGGACCCTCTGCCATGGGACCCTAGGAAACATGAGGCCGACTACCAACCAAGTGGCCTCTCTGAGTGCTAAGCATAGGGTTCCAAACAAGGCGCTGTCTCAGGCGCTCCTCCGTGCAAGTAGGCTGACGCTGCACCAGGCCTCACCGCAGTTGCACCCAAGATCGGAGCAAACTCATAGCGAAACGGTCCTCGAGTCTCCTGCTCAAGCCAACTCTGCGCATCTCTGTGAAAGTCCATCTAGTCGAGGGTCGCCAAGGGCCTCTAGCTTGAGGCACCCTAGCACTAAGCCGCTGAAGCAAGAACTCCTTCCAGGGCTCCTCACCTAGAAGAAGTCCTCTGATGATGAACTTCCCAAGAAGGGCTCTGCTCTGTTGTGCTGGGTCTATGATCCCAGCCCTCTCTGAGAACAAGGAAGAGTGATGACCTGCCATGCCACTTTGCCCGGGCTATCGAAGTGTCACGCCTTGACCAAAGGAAGTTCCCGATCAGCCTCTCAACTTGGTTGATACAAGAACTCGAGAAGATCCAACAAGAGGTGATGTACCACATAGTAGCCAACAACACTTGGTTGGCCACTACGACTCTGCCTGCCAGAGAAAGACGTGCGGAGCTCCAATGTAACAACTTCCTCTTGATAGACAGGAGGAAGGGAGCAATCTGCTGCTGGGGAGCAATCCCCGAATAGGAAGTGCTAAGCCACGCAAACCAACCTGCTCGGAAGTCAAAAACCTGCTCATCGCCTCAGCATACAACAGAAAGAGGAATGGGGCAAGAGGGCAGCCCTGTCTGACCGAACGTGTGAGCATGAAACGATCCCCTTTACCTCCTGACAAAAGTACCTGATTGTGTGCCCGTCTATGCAAAGCTGACACCCCTCTGATCCAAGCATCGGAGAAGCCCATCCTGCGTAAAGTGCCCTCCAGAAAGTCCCAGTTAACTCTGTCGTAGGCCTTCTCAAAGTCGAGAAGAAGAATCACCAGATCCTCACCACGGAGCCACGCTAGGGCAGAAGCCTCCCAAAAAGTAAAGATGTTGTCAAGGATACTACGCTCCTTGACAAAACCTGTCTGAGTTCCATGTATGATGCTCTCTAGAAGTGGCTGAATCCTCAAACTCAGAGCCTTGGCAAGAATTTTGTAGGCTGAGTTGAGGATGGTGATGGAGTTCCACTATCGAATCTCATCCAAGGAGCCACCCTCCTTGGGAATGAGGTAGATGAGGCCCTCACTCATGCTATCAGGCATCTCTCCTGTGTGGATGTACTGAAAGGCACTATAGAGAACTGAGCCAAGCTAGGCCCAATACTCCAAGAAAAAGCTGGGAGTCAAGCCATCCTCACTTGGACAGCTACCATGTGGGAGTGCACTAAGAGCCGTGTGGAGCTCCTCTAGCTGAAGAGGCAGCTCAAGCCTCTGGCGCATCTCCTGAGTCACAAGACAAGGCACACCTGCTCTCTGCATGCATCCTGAAGCTCTGACTGAGGCTCTGCAGACAGTAGATCACGGTAGAAATCAGTAGCTACTGCACGTATGTACTCTGGCTCTAAAGCAACTGACCCGTCGGGCCTCCTCAATTGGCTGACCTTGGCATGAGAATGCCGAGGTCCCACTGCCTCAAAGAAGGTTCCTATCACTCTGTCACCCACCTGGGTCCACTGAGATGCTTGTCGATGGAAAGCAAACTGATGGCGCCTCTCCTCTGTGCTGACGAGCTCCCGGCGAGCCTACTGTAACTGCTCCTTCAACCAAGGACTTTTTGGATGATGCTTCTGCATCCTCTGTAGGGAAGCAATGCCCCGTCGAAGACCCTGCTCCTCCTCTCTTGTTGCAGCTAGGCGAGCCGAAGACGCCTGGAGAAAGAGTCGACTAAGCTGAGCTAGTCCTGAAGCCACTCTGTCAGCAGGAGAATCTTGCATGTCTAAGCTCTCTGTCCAAAGAGCCTCCACTCGCTCTCTAAGCGCCGAGTCCAGCAAGACCCTCTCTGGGATGCGAAGCATTGTGCTCCCCCTCCTCTGTCTATCGGTCACTGTAAGGATCACTGGAGCATGGTCCAAAAAGGAGGTCCCTGTCAGAATGCCTACTGTCCCACCCAAGTCACAGAAGTGGTCACTAGTGTAGAAACGATCTATCTGAGATAGATTCACGCCTCCCACTCTGCGGTCTGAACGAGAGAAGGCCGGGTTGTTTTGGGGCCTCACAAAACTAGAATGTTGCCACACATCTGTAACCCATAGTGTCATACAAAACCTCTCCCAAGCTGCCAGCTCAACTCCATGCACAGTAGTATGGCTACCACCAATCTTGTCAGAGGGTTCCTCCAACATGTTGAAGTCACCTCCTATGCACCATTGCTCTGCCCGCGGCAGAGACTCAATAATCTAAGACTAAAACTCTGCACGTGCACTCGCCACATTGGGCGCATAGATGTTCAGGAAGCCCACGAGACAACCCTGAACCTGCATAGTGATCCATTGAGCCCTGCGTGGTACAATAATCCCTCTGCCCACAATGGCCTGCTGCAAAGAATCCGCAATAGTCATACATACCCCGCCCTGGATGCCTCCCGGTCCAAAAGCAGCTGACCAAAAAGTCTCATACTGTCCACACAAAAGCTGACCACAATGTCTAATGCCGCTCTCACACAAATGATGCTCCTGTTACATAAGTACGTCAATCTCTCCTCCCACGAGGCATCGCTGAAGCTCCTAATGCAGACGGCTCCTCTGACGCTGAAACTGGGGCCCACCTAGTCCCTGTACATTCCATGAGACAATCCTCATGGGGAGCGAGAGAGAATTGATGCTGCCGCGCAGCAGCTAATCGTGCTTTCTTCGAGGCAGGCTTGGATGGGGAGTAATCCGCATCCGAGCGTCCTCGAGATAGGCGTGACCGCAAAGTGTCCAACCCAAGCCCAAGTAGACGGAGCCGTGCGTGAAGCAACCTCCTCTGTCCAGGAGTCCTCATGTATGTGTACATAGCATGGTGGGCACTGTCTGTCAGCAAAAAGGTGAACCACAATGCGTCTACATCCTACTGCGTCTGGAGGTGTCACAACAAACTTGCATAGTTACATGGGACGGCGGGTCGGGGTCGGGACGGCAAAAGTCAGGAAACGGGGACGGGGGTCGGAACGGCAAAAAAGAAAGAGTTTTTTTGGCATTTTTTGACCTACACACATGCCACACACATAGAGCATCACTTTGACCATAAATTTACACTAAATAGACCAAAGAACACGAGTCATATAGGCTGAAATGTGCTAATAAAACATCGATGATCGATGGATACAAAATGAGAAGTGCATGCCACAAGGGCTCAAGAGTCAAAAAGCCTAAAGGACTCAGGACAAGCTTGAGGCCTCAAGGATAACAAAAAGTACAAAGGGCTATGTAGTAGGTAGAGTCGTAGACTCAAGAGTCTAGACTCGAGAGTCGAGTGATCAATGATCATCAAACTCAAGAAGTGCTCGCCTCCTGAATCTCCACATCGTCGTCGTAGTCGAGGTCGTCAGCGACGTATGAGGGATCGGGAGGCTCGCATTGAGGCTCAAAATCCTTCTCTAGCTCCTCCAAAAGAGTATCGGCCATAGATGGATTCTCTTGTGCCATCTCCCACTCAGTGAAAGGATCTGCCTTGTGTGTGACGCTCTTGGCAAGCATGCGCAAGTTAGCGCTCACAAACACCAAATCATTGGCCTTCTGAACCCCAAGGCGATTCCTCTTCTTAGAGGCAATGTGGCTGTACACACTCCATAGTTGCTCCAAGCAACTAGTGGTACATGCTTGGCTAAGGACACAAACAACCAAGCGCTGCAAATGTGGGCCATCTTCTCCATAGTCCTCCCACCACAAAACCGAGGCAATCTTGTTGCGATCAAGCTGTGCATCTACACATCCATAGGAGCCCTTCTTTTGCATGTAGTTGAGTAGCTCGTCTCTAATCTTGCGCCTAATGTCACTGCTAGGCTCAAGGCGCTCCAATGCAAGCCGCCATCCTTTGCTCACCTCCTTGTCGGTCTCTTGACGCCTTCCTTGAAACTCAGGGTCAAGCACATAAGCTGCCGCATGAAGTGGAGAGTAGTATCCATTCCACCTCCACTCACACAAGCCATGAATCTCCGCAGACTGAACAGGGTCAGGCACAAGCTTCTCAAGTGCCTCTATCATCCGATCCATGGCTTCGTAGACTTTGCCAATGCATGGCTGCAAGCCATCCACCACTCGAAGTAGGTGTAGAATAGGCTTGACCATGGCGTCAAGAGTCTTCACCTCCTCCCACCAAGCGGCGTCGTCGGCCCATTCTCGGCATTTCAATCCTACTGCTGATGTAGACTCCGGCATGGCCTGGAACTCATCACTGAGAAAGAGGCCCCTTAAGGCTCCGCCACATGTAGACAAGCGGCCAAGCATAAGCCAATTAAATGCAAATCTTGTCTCTGAATATTTGAGCAAGGACAAGTGGCTCCTCTTTGTTAATTCATGGCGCACTTTGTGATGGTTGAGCACAAAGGAGACAATTCGAGAGGCGTCACCAATGGTGGGTGAAATCCATGACAAGTTCCCTATGTCCTTGAGGAGGTTATTGAGGCAATGCGCCATGCAAAATGTGACATGGATGCTGGGATACATGCCCTCAATGATAGCTTCGGTTGCCCTATTTGACGCCTCTCCATCTGCAACCATACAAAGGACATTCTCCGGGCCGGTGATCTCTATGGTGCTTGTCCACTCCGCAGCAAGCATCTCGGCGGCCTTGCCACTATCGGATGCATCATGTGACTCCACAAAGTACATCTCCCCCCGAGAGTAGGCCACCACCCCGTGGGTGGACCGCTTGCGGGTGTCGCTCCATCCATCTACAAGAAGAGAGACGCCATTGGTCTCCCACAAATCCTTTGTTGCTTGGGCTGCTTGCTCCACGGCAAGCTTCTCTTTGTCAAGGAGGGTGGTGCGAAGCCTCTCCGATGAACGTGGCACATAAGAGGAGCCATATTCCCCTATTTTCGTAACCATGGTTCGAAAGTATGGAGACCTATCCACACAAAATAGAGCATGTTGTGTTAGTATGGAGAGTCGAGAGTCGAGAAGTTATAACCCATTATGAATACAAAATGGAAGATTGCAATGTGCATATGCCAAGGGAAACTCACCGCGAAGCATGGAAGGCAATGTGGTCGTGGAAGAAGAATCCGGCAACCGACCTATCCACCTCTTCCTTCAATTTAGGATTCCAATTTTCGTTGAGAGTGGTTTGGCGATGCGGAACGGAAGAGGACGGTGTAGATGTATGGCTCTTGAAGGTTCGAGAGATGTCGTCAAGGTTGGCTTTGTTGGGGTATAAAGCCCAATGTGGTCGCCCAGGTAAGTGGGCGGGCCGCCAGGTATGTACACATATTCTTTTGTTAAAACCTAATAAGAACTCACTATGCTCTACACATCACAGTAGAGCGAGTTCACCATATCGTCATGCTCTTCTTCTCGCACTCTCTCGCGTCGCACTTCCGCTCGTACTCCTTCAACTGATATCAGAGCTCAGATCGAGGCTCGGGGTAGCACTGCAGAAGGCTAGAGTCACCAGCTCAGATTGGAGTGAAATTCGACAGGCGAAGACACGGCCCCAAATGCTGTGGGAGAGCCTGAAGGGCTTGGTGTGGAGAATCAGAGTGGCAAGAAGCTTAAATGCTTACGCACTGACAATGGTGGAGAGTATGTTTCAAAGGCCTTTCAGGACTTTTGTGAGTCAAAAGGTATAAAACGTGAACTTACTGCTCCTTACAATCCTCCTCAAAATGGTGTTGCTGAGAGGATGAATAGGACCATACAAGAGAAGGTCAGAAGTATGTTGTCTAATGCACAGCTGCCAAATGGGTTTTGGGCTGAAGCTGTATCAACAACTGTTCATCTTGTAAATAGATCTCCTAGCAAGGTTTTGCAGAAGGATTCAGTGCCAGAGATGGTATGGTCAGGCAAAATGCCGTCATACAAGCATCTCAGAGTATTTGGCTGTGAGGCATATACTCACGTCCCAAAGGAATTTAGGAACAAACTTGAGCCAAAGAGTAGAAAGTGCATCTTTCTAGGCTATGGTAATTCTGGTGAGATGGGGTACAGACTTTGGGATCCCGAATCCAGAAAGGTTGTCCGCAGCAATGATGTTCACTTTAATGAATCCAAATATCATTCTAAACCAGAGAGGGTTGAGGAGATTGGAAGAGTTGTCTTCCAAGAAGATGGACCTGCACGTGCAAGACAAAATGTCAGGGCTCAAGAGGTGCAAGGACAGGATAGAGTGGAACCACAGGTTGTGGCTGAGCCTGAGCCTGAGCCACCTATTGTTCGTAGATCTGGACGTGTCGCGACCTCCTGATAGGTTTGTTCCATCTATGAATTATGTCATGTTGACTGATTGCAATGAGCCTTCATGTTACAAGGAAGCAGTGCAAATGAAGGACTCCGGGAATTGGCAATTAGCCATGCAGTCAGAGATGACAGCTCTGCATAAAAGCAAGACATGGAAGCTAGTTAAATTACCACAGGGCAAAAAGGCTCTACCTTGTAAATGGGTTTACAGGTATAAGATCACCGCTCATGATAGTCAGCCAAAGTACAAAGCAAGGCTTGTTGCCAAGGGCTTTAAGCAAGAACAAGGCATTGACTTTGATGAAGTCTTCTCTCCGGTGGTCAAGATGACTACATTGAGATGCTTTCTTGCATTGGTTGCCATATTAGATTTGGTGTTGCACCAAATGGATGTCAAGACAGCGTTCTTGCATGGTGATTTAGATGTGGAAATTTACATGCAGCAGCCAGAAGGGTTTGTTGAGAAAGGCAAGGAAGATTGGGTATGCCAGTTGTTAAAGAGTCTTTATGGCTTAAAACAATCATCGAGGGAATGGTACCATAAATTCCACAAGTTTATGCTTTCTCAAGGCTACAAACGTAGTGAGTTCGATCACTGTCTATATACAAAGAAGGCTAAGGATGGCAGTTGGCTGATCCTTATTTTGCATGTGGATGACATGTTGATTGCTGGCAAGCACTTGGAAGAAATTTCAGCTTTGAAGTCAAAGATGGCAAAATCATTTGACATGAAAGACATGGGTGAGGCAAGTCATATACTTGGTATGCGCATTGAGAGAGACAGATCAAAGAAGTTGATTTGGTTATCTCAAACAGAGTATATTGACAAGGTTTTGCAACGTTTCAATATGGAGAAGGGAAAGGCACTGAGTGTTCCACTGCCACCATATGTGAAACTTAGCAAACAAGATTTTCCTGTGTCTGAGGAAGAACAGGCTGAAATGGATAAGATTCCATATGCGTCTGCAGTGGGTAGTTTGATGTATGCAATGATTGCTACTCGCCCAGACATTGCATTTGCAGTGGGAGTAGTAAGTCGATACATGTCAAACCCAAGCAAGAAACATTGGGAGGCAGTGAAAGGAATATTGAGATACCTGAAAGCTACAAAGAGTATGCGTATATGCTATGGGAGTCAGGAGCTAAGTGTAAAGGGTTTTACAGACTCAGATTATGCAGGTGACTTAGACAACCGAAGGTCTACATCAGGGTATGTCTTTACATTGGCTGGTGGAGCAGTATCATGGCGTTCTAGATTACAAGATTGTGTTACCCAGTCTACTATAGAGGCTGAATATGTTGCAGCATCAGAGGCATGCAAAGAATCAATTTGGCTTAATCGACTAGTAACAGATTTGGGAATCAAAGAAGAGATGCCTGTGTTATATTGTGATAGTCAAAGTGCTATACAATTGGCTCGCAATCTAGTTTATCACTCAAAGACAAAGCATGTGGATGTGAAGTATCATTTCATCAGGGAAATGCTCGAGGATAAGCAACTTCAGCTTGTCAAAGTTCACACCACAGAAAATCTTGCTGATCTACTTACAAAAGGACTTCCCTCAGAGAGCTTTGCGCATTTTCGCAAGCAGTTAGGTGTAGGGCAGTACATCACTGCTCTACATCTCTTGTATATTCGCTTGTATAGTAGCTTCTCTCACACTTAAAGTACCACATTGGACTCTAAGTGGGAGGTTGTTGGGGTATAAAGCCCAATGTGGTCGCCCAAGTAAGTGGGCGGGCCGCCAGGTATGTACACATATTCTTTTGTTAAAACCTAATAAGAACTCACTATGCTCTACACATTACAGTAGAGCGAGTTCACCATATCGTCGTGCTCTTCTTCTCGCACTCTCTCTCGCGTCGCACTTCCGCTCGTACTCCTTTAGGCTTCCTTTTGCTCTCGCGGTGTCGCCATGGCTGAGGGATCAACGGCAACAAAACGGCCCCTCTTGGCCGCTTCCGCAACCTCATACACCGTGAGCTTCTCAAGAAGATCCAACCAGAGTTACCTGGAACGCGGAACGGGAACGGCGACGGGCCTCCCTGCGGAACGGGGGAACGGGAATGTGCCCGGAACGGGAACGGCGCGGACCGGCAGGCTAAAAAAACACCCAAATATTATTTTTTTTACCGTTATGTGTTTGAATACAAGTAGTATTAGAGTCCTTTGACTCTAATACCCACAAAATTGAAAAAACACGATTCGAAGACCATTTAACCTTATTATGACTTGATTGGGATGTGAGGCGCCCAGAGTACATAGCCAGATGAACAACAATGAGCAAACACAATGCCCATAGTACATACACAATGCTCTCAAATAATTGCAAGAGTAGTAGTCATAGATAACACTTTGGAATTAATTATGGCTAACATAGTAACAAGCCTCAAGGGCTGCCAGCGGCCAAGGTGCTACAAAAAAACCAAAGGGGGGCAAAGTTCAAACCAGACTTCAGTGACCACAATACCAAAAGACTGAAGGTGACAAATACCATAAAGATGCTAGTAGCTACAAATGGCAAAGAGGGCAAGGCTCAAGCAGCCATACAAAAAGGTGGATAAATGGCAAAGACTCAAGACTCAAGAGCCACTAGCCTGAGAGGCCTCCCAATCCGTAGTAGCCGGCTGTAAATCATGCACATCCTCCCATTCCTCATCATCGAGGTCTAGGTCCGGTTCAATCTCAGCCACAGATGAAGTACCTGGTGTTGGTGGATGTGCATCTCCACCCGCCTGAGAAGCCTCTTGCTCCATCTCCCACTGTGTAAAAGGATCTGTCTGTTTGTCTGTACTCTTGCAAAGCATTTTCAAATTTGCGCTGACGAAGACAAGATCATTAGCCTTCTCCACTCCAAGCCGATTTCTCTTCTTGGAAGCAATGTGGCTAAAGGTACTCCACAATTGCTCCAAGCATGAGGTACTAACTGACTGGCTGAGAATACGGATCGCCAATCTCTGAAGCTCAGGGCCATCATAGCCATAGTCCTCCCACCAAAGCACTGAACCTATTTTCCTACGATCAATCTGAGCATCTGGACTGCCAAATGACCCCCGCATCTCTCTGTACTGTCTCAGCTGATCTCCGACAATGCGTCGCCCATCTCTGTCTAGAACCATCTTGTTTAAGATCTCTGTAAATTGGTTCATGACTTCCCTATCTGTCTCTTGCCCTGCACCTTGGAACTCTGGATCCACCATGTACGTTGCCCCGTGTAAAGGAGAGGCATATGAATTCCACCTTGAGCTGCAAAGCGTATGGATCTCCTCATATTGCTCTGCGTTCGGCTCAAGCTGTGCAAGTTGCTCAATCATGCGGTCCATTGCCTCATAAATCTTGCCAATGCAAGGATCCATGCCATCCAGAACTCGAAGCAAATGAACCACCGGTTTTACCCATGCATCTAGACTCTTGAGCTCCTTCCAGAACTCAAGATCCTCTGCCTTATCCTTGCACAAAATCCCTGCAACTGTCTTTGCATAGGGGGAGGTGGTGAACTCATCACTGATGAAGACCTGTCGGACCGCATTTTGACATTCAGACAGCCTGCGTACAAGAAGAAAGTTGAATGCGAAGCGGGTATCTGAATACTTTAGAAGCACTTTGCCGCTCGACCTCTTGAGGTACTCACTCCGAACCAAGTTGTGATTGTTGATGAAAGTAACCATCTTCACTGCATCAGCAATGACTGAAGCAATCCAGTCTAGCTTGCCGATGTCTTTTAGAAGGTTGTTCAAGCAGTGTGCCATGCAGAAGCACACTGTCACATGCGGATAGTGGCCCTCTATGATAGCTGTTGTTGCCCTGTTTGATGCCTCCCCATCTGTGACAAAGGCCACCACGTGTTGCTCACCGATGGTTTCTATGGCCACTGTCCACTCTGCAGAGAGGACATCGGCGGACTTGCCACTCTCAGTGGCATCATGAGAGTGCACAAAGTACATCTCTCTACTGGAGTATGCGACGAGACCATGGATAGATCTCTTCCTTGTATCGCTCCACCCGTCAGCAATGAGGGAAACGCCATGTTTTGCCCAAAGACACTGAATGTTGAGGGTTGCTTGCTCCACAATAGCCTTCTCTCGATCGAGCAAGGTGGTTCGGAGAGCCTCTGAAGATGGCGGCACATAGCCGGTGCCATACTCTCCTATCCGTTGCACCATGACTTTCCAATACTCCGACCTATTTCGATCAAACATAGAAGAGGTTAGTATCAAAAAAGTGGAAACGACGATAACGGAAGAAATGACAGAGAAGATTGATGAATCATAAAACAATGAACATACCTCGCTGCGACAAATGGGATATGGTCGTGATAGAAGAATCGGGCCACGGCCGCATCCACCTCTTCCTTCTTCTTTGGGTCCCAAGAGGTGGCAAGGGTCTTTTGGCGACGAATTGGACCTTTTGAAGATGCACCAACACCTACACCGGGTAGAGAGGAAGAAGGGAAAATGAGGGTCTTTGGATCAATACCTTTGCGTGTCGGCTTGGCTTTATGGTTGAATTGCCGATCCTTTTCCTCGAGCTCCTTCCTCTTCTTGATGGTTACGTTGGCACAAAATTTCACCTCATGTCCCGGCACTCCAAGAAAGTGTGCCCTCACTTTGTCATGCCCCCCTTTCCGCGTGTAAGAGCATAGCTTGCATCCCCATGCACGAGAACCTCCCGCCGCCGACAAGGTGCCCTCCGAGGTCACTTCATCCCACCACGACCATTCCTTCGCCTTTTGAGTGTTGCCCGCATGAACGGAGGGGGTTGAACGAGAAGAAGAGGCCATGGATGATGGATTATCCGTGAAAGAGAGAGCTTGATCTTGAACTTTGAGAGAGAGAGAGAGAGAGAGGGATTGAGAGAGAGAGGCTTGCCGCTTGATTCCGTGAGAGCTTGAGCCTTGAGCCTTGAAAGTTGAGGGTTAGAACTCAGAAGTTAGCCCAAGAGAGAGAGAGGTTGAGAGCTTGAGCCTTGAGGCATGCCGCGGCGCCACACTATGGCTTGAGAGTTGAGAGCAAGGCTCAAGCAAGGGAGAATGGGCCTTGAGGCTTGATGAGTGTGTGAAGAATGGGGGAGGAGAGGGGCATTATATACTTTTTTCACTGCTGAAAATGGCCGTTGGCTGCCCAACAGTCATTTTTTTAAATTTCAAAAACTGCCGTTGGGGCCGTTCCGGCCCGTTCCAGTCCGTTCCGGTGGTCCCGTTCCGGTGACAGCTTTCAGCCGGAACGCCGTTCCGTTCCGACGCGTTCCAGAAACCTCCAGCTAGCCGGAACGCCGTTCCGGCGTTCCAAGGCCCTAACATGCCGTTCCTCGGTAACTCTGGATCCAACCTCTTCTTGGGAGCTACATGAGGGCAAAACTTCACCTCGTGACCGGGTTCATGAAGAAGATGGGCTCGCACTTTGTTTGAACCACCCGTTCTCTTGTATGGACATAGCTTCCACGTCCATGGTCTTGCACCGCCACCTTTGCCACGCGAGCTAAAGTTAACTTCATCCCACCACGGCCACGTTTGCACGGCGGGCCTCCTTCGAGAAGAAGCGGCTTGAGAAGTGGAGTTGGTTTGAGATGACATGATGGTGGAGAGACTCGAGAGAGTAGAGCTTAGAAGTTAGAGTAGTTAGAGGAGAGCTTGTGTGGAGAGAGAGTAGAGGAGAGCTTCAAAGTGGGTAGAAGAGGGAGAGGAGAGCTTCAAAGTTCAAACTTCAAAGTGGGTAGAAGAGGGAGAGGAGAGCTTCAAAGTTCAAACTTCAAAGTGGGTAGAAGAGGGAGAGACTTGAGAGTGGAGACTAGAGTGTAGAGTAGTCAATGGTCATGCTTCAAGCTTGAGCAATGAGCATTGAGTAGAGAGGAAAGCATTGATCATTGAGTAGCTTGGGCCTTGAGCTTGAGGGAAATGGAATGAGCATTGAGACTATGAGTATTAAGAGGCCCAAGGGAGCCTTTTATAGCCTCCCAAGGGCCAAGGCTCCCAAAATGTGGCAGTTGGGGCTGCACAGATCCGTTAAAAACGGTCATAAACGATCAAATTTTTGAATGGACTGCAGCCATTCCCGGCCGACCCCTGCCGTTCCGGTCCGTCCCCGACCGTCCCTGGTCCGTCCCCCCTGCGACCTGTCCGTCTGGCCCGATTTCCGTCCGTCCCTCGGCGTTCCCTTCCGTTCCCGGCCCGGTTACGGCCATCCCCCGGTCCTAGGGCCCGTCCCCCCCGTCCCCTGTAACTATGCAAACTTGGCCAATGGCCAAAGAGTCTAAAGCATGTCTGTAACTCCTAGGTCTCCCATGCGATGAGAGAACTCTAGGGCCTGTGTCTGCAGCCACTCCATCACTGAGTCTAAAGTCCACTCAGCTTGGTCCCTGCCGCAGAGGGGAAAAGAGAAGCCAACCGTTGAGTCCAAGGCCTCTATCCCCCTAGCTGCAAGGAACAATACATGGACTCTGAAGCAGGCTGCCTCAAGGTCTGGTGAGGGGTCGCCGAGAAAACGTGTAAAGTCGTAGGCAAAGAAATCCCAAGGATGACGAATGTCGAAACTCGTCAGACCACGAGGAACTGCTGCAAAGGGAGACGTCTGCACCAAAAGAGGTCGCAAGAAAGGCTGTCCCTCTCTCGTCAAACGACTCATGGCAAAGGCGTTGCCAAGAGATCTCCTATAGTTGGAGAAGGCCGTGCCCCTGGGACGGCTGAGGGACTGAAGCGGGAGGAGGTGAGGGAGCAGGGGGAGAAGAGGGCGAAGGGGGACGAGGGGGATCGGCAGAGGAGGAAGGGCGAGGTGAAAAGGCAGAGAGAGAAGGGGGAGTGGGAACATGAGGGAACTGGGGGGTGGGGGGGGGGGCTGTCGAGGGTGAAGCTGAAGAGGGTCTAATCGGTTCCCCGTGGGCACTGGGAACCCACTGTTGCTGGGCAGGAGCCTGAGGACCACTCTGAGTGCCAGGCTGGCGCAGTGGTCCCTGTCGACGTCGGCCACGAACCTGCTACCAGCCCTCCTCTGCTTGAGCCCCAGGCTCCGAGGGTGGCTATGCCTGTGTACTCTGTGGCTCTGCGTGCTGCTGCTGCTGCTGGCCAGCCTTTGAGGGCTGGGGCTGGGCCTGTGGTGCAGGTTGGGATCTCCTCTGTGGATAGGCCTTCGTGAGATGGCCCATCTGTCGACAAATGAAACACTGATTCGGGAGGCCCGAATACTGCACGTTCTTGCGCAACCAACCCCCACTCACCCAAGGCAATAAGATAACCTTCGGGAGAGTGTGGGTGTCCTTAACCAGAACACGTACCGAGGGAATGCCGGCCGTCCTGGCAGCTATTGAGGCTGCCGTGCGAGGTGTCTCCAGGACAATCCCAATTGCTGAGCCTATCCGGCACAAAAGTGGTAGGTACTCCCTCCTTAAACCAGGAAAGCAGATAGAGATGGGAAGGTCTGCCTCCTCTACTAGAACATCTGAAGCACGGTCAAAGCCATGTCTCCACTGTCAAAAGTGGGCTCGAACTGCTCTGATGGTCAAGGGGCTCATGGCGATGCCTTGGACGCCTTCTCAGAGGTCTCAAACTCGATTTGATAGTAGCCTTGTCCGAGGAACTGAACGTCCAAGATCTTGCCCACCTTTGCAAGAAGGTGGGCCTGGAAAAGGTCACAGAGCTCTCCTCTGCTGGGTCTGGTGCCGAGAATCCTGCAGATGACGGAAGTCGCCTGTAAACGATCCACCTCTGCAGCTAGGCTCGCTTGCACTGTCGGGGAGAGAGCAAGTCGAATGGTCGGCTCAGCAGGGTCGGGTGAGGGGACTTCATCAGAGTCCCTCTGTGGCGGAGCTTGAGCCTCCATTTGTGTCTGCTGTTGTGGCGGAGAAGAAGCGGATAAAGTAATTTCTCTGCAACAAACCCCGACGAGCACTATCCAGAAAATCAGCACTACCAGAGCCAGTCGAAAGAAACCTTCAGGGAGAAAAAGGTAGAGAGCAAAGTGGTTTGGGGGGGAGGGGGGGGGGACAACAGCGGGTGAGGAATGGCAGCGGGCAGGGCTAGGCAGCGAGCAGGGTAGCGGCGAGCTGGCAGCGTGAGGGAAAGCCAGAGGGGCAGCTGGGCATCGTGAGGCAAAGCGTGCAGGGGGGTGGGCAAGGTGGGCTGCGCGAGGAGGGGGTGATGCGAGGGAAGGGGGGGCAGGAAGCTATGGCGCGAGGAGGTACGGGCAACAGCAACGAGCATTCTCCTTCTCGATAGTACATTCTATTTCTCTTTCTTTGAGTTTTTTAAGTGATAAACTGTTTCATAGTTTTGCAGATTGTAGTTATCTCCGTGTTTCCGTCCGGAAGTGCGAACTTCTTTTCACTTGAATTGGCGGCTCGACTTGGAATTACGCCTGACAAGCTGAGGCCACACACGGAGACAGTTCTACCGGCACCCGGACGGGATGTTGCCATTACGTCGATCATTGGCAAACTTCGTTTGCAATGTCAGGGGTGTTTAGGGCACGAGGACTATTATACCATGCCTTGGGAAGGGTGTATGTCCTTCGAGGAATCCCTTGGTACTGCAAGGACAACGTGGTGGTTGACTATCGGGCTAAGAAAGCGACTTTGATAAATGAAGGGCAAAGAGATTGTACTTGACGAAATTAAGTTTGTTTACTCAATTTTTTGTCTTGAGAGAACTGAATGATGATTGAAGGTCGAATATATTTGACCTCGAAAACGAATGACAAGATTTTATGAAATAAAGGCCGGCTGTTTCTATGAAGGCGTACAAAACGAGTTACCTCCTTTACGTCGTGAAGATCACATGATTGATTTGTGGTAGTACACCTCTGAACGGGCCACCTTACAAAGTTAGCCGAGGCCAAGATAAAGAAACAATGAACCAGAACAGATTTCCACATTATGAGGATCCATGATATACTCGACAGACTTTAGAATTTTACTTGCCGAATTGATATGAAGAGTGATGATTATCAGATCTGTATTGCACTTAGAGACGTCTATTAGACAGCTCTCAGTTCGACTTTTTGGATTTTCACAAAATACTGATCATTTGTGGGTTTTCCAGACACTGAGGAAGCATGAATTGCTTATAAATGTGAAAAATGCGAGTTTTTCTTGCTTGCAATACATTTCTTTGGACACGTTATCTCAACAGAAAGGGTACAGATGGATCCGGCCAAAAAAGACACTATCCGCGATTGGCTTGACTTGAAGAATGTTCGTGAAGTTAGAAGCTTTTCGGACTTGCGTTCTTACCACCGGATATTCGTTCGGAAGTTTGCAGAGGTAGCTTCCCCTTTGCACATTTTGACTCAGAAAGGAGTGTCTTTCTCCTGGGGACCAACACAAGTGACTGCCTTTCAGACACTTAAGGAAAAACTGACTATTGGACCATTGTTGGCTTTGCCAGACTTGCAAAAGCCATTCGAAGTATATTGTGATGCTTGTGGTCGTAGTCCGGGAGAGCCTATTGTTTTCAAGGCCGGAATTGACAGCACAGATTTATGAGAAAGAGCTATTGGAAATGATCCATGCTCTTACTCAGTGTCGACATTACCTACTCGGAGCGGATTTCACGGTCTTCACTGATCATCAGAGTTTACGCTAATTCTTGTCACAGAAGCAGCTTTCGGAAAAGCAAATGCAGTGGACTAACATCTTGTCACAATTTTACTTCTAGATTGTCCATGTGCAGGGACAGGAAAACTTGGTGGCAGATGCATTGTCTCGGAAGCCCCTAGTCTATTTTCCGTGATTCATCATAGAAGCTTCGAGGATTGGTTGATCAGTACACCACCAATCCGGATTTTTCTGATGTATACACTCGAATACAGAATGGGGAGGTAGTAGCAGGATATTCCATACGGGATGGCTACTTGATGAAGAAAACGATGTTGTGCGTCACACAACCGTTGAGGGAAAAGGTTTTGATTGAGTGCCATTGTCCACCTTTTACGACCACGGCATCAACACCACTTTGAAAGGTGTGGAGCGTTATTCTTTTGGCCGACACTCAAGAAGGATGCGGACGACTTTGTTTGCAGTTGTTTAGTATGCCAGAAGGTCAAGTTTGACAGGCATAAGGCACGGGGATTACTACAACCTTTACCCATTCCCACCCGCCCCTTGGGAAAGTATTGCAATGTATTTCATCTTTGATCTCCAAAAGACAGAGAGTGGGCATGATGGCCTTTGGACGGTCATCAACAGATTCAATAAGAAGGCTCACTGCTCTGCAGTAAAGAAGACAATTAAGCCCGATCCTCTGGCAGAACTGTTCGAATATATGGCATGTCTGAGTCCATTGTTTCGGACAAAGATCCTTGGTCTACTAGTTGTTTTGGGCGGCAATCTGGGAGAACATTGGCACGTGGTTGCAGTTTTCGTCCTCGTTCCACCCACAGACAGATGGGCAATTTGAAATAGCCAATTCAAAGGTTTTGTCTTCTTCTTCGGATCAAAAGACTAAATGGGAAAAGTATTTGCCCTTGGTGGAGTTTGCCTACAACAACACATGGGGAAGACGTTATTTGAAGTGTTCAAGGGTGCTAAGAAGCTTTTTTTCCAATTTCTAAGCACCTAAGACAAGATTTTGTTTGAAGCAGATTTTTGAGAAAAGTCTAGAAGGCATGGAAGGCCACCTAGCAGTTCAGAGGAGGAGAGCTCGTCCTTTTTTTTGACAATGACTAGATCAACACGAAAACCAAGGAGTTCAAGGAAGGGAATCAAGCCGTTAGGTTTCATACATTTTTTTATTTTCAGGCTACCAGGACACCCATTGAGCCCTTGAGTTTGTACAGCAGTTTGACGTCGCCTTCTTTGGAGAGCGGTTCTCAGAATATTCCAAGGAGCGACAGGCGGCATCTTACTTGAAAGGAACGGTGCAGATGAATATGTCATCACGACTTGGCATTGCTTGAAAATGATTGAGAAAGATACATTGGATGACTACTGCCAGAGATTTTGGGATACTTGTTTGCCAGTGTCTTCGTTTCGGAAGACTAGTTTGAAAGACCAGATTGAGCGGTTTTGCTGTGGTTTGCTAAAGAGATTCAAGACTATGCTTTAAACCAGAAGTCTGACTCCATTCAAAGACTTATGGGACATGACTAAGCCAGGATTTGGAATGCATGCTGGCACATACACACCGGAGAAGAAGATTGTTTTTACGTCGTAGGAAACTATCCCAAGAGACCTTAAAGATCTATCCGACGAGGAAAGTTGAACTCATGACCTGTTATGTGAGAGAGAGAGAGAGAGAGAGAGAGAGAGAGAGAGAGAGAGAGAGAGAGAGAGAGAGAGGGAATGGGTTCCTTCAAGAAAGAGGGAAAGGAGATGTAGTGGGAAATGGTAGGGGGTGGTGTATTGGATTCTTGGGATGATGTTGGCAGACAATTCAGCAAGGGGGATCATGCTCAAGTGAGGGAAAAAGGATTGTATTTATAGGTGAAGTAACGTTAAGAAAAAAAGAGAAAAGAGAAGCCTTGTGACAAGTGTCCAATCACATGTCAAAAAAGGTGGACACATGTCCAAGCTATTGAAAAACTTTGCAACTAGTGTTCTTTCAATGGTCAAAACGAGTGGACGAGTGTCCCAAGTCCTGGAAGCTTTGCAGCAAGTGTCCTTCCACTTGTCCTTCTAGAATCCTCCCCCCAGAATCTTCTAGAAGCTTCTAGAACCTTCATTCTTATCTGCTTTTCGAGTACAACATGATTCTAGCTTTAGAACATCAATTCAAGATGCTTACGGAGAGATAAACGTATTCAATGCTGTAACAGACTTGGACACTCCAACTCAAGAATCAACCGCGACAGCACCAAATAACCACTTCAAAACAATTCACAGATCACAATAGATTTGCACTGGCCCGGTGGAGTTCCGTGCCTAGAGATATTGGCCCCAAAGACTAGCGCCCCTTTCGGTATTTCTTTTTGTATTAATCAATCATCAAAGTACAAGAGAGCGGTTAGGGTTTCACTCTCAGACTCTGCGTCCATATGCTCTGAGAAGTGAGGCCCTCACCACTAATTTAAAGGTTACAAGGGATGCCCAAAAGCAGAGCCCCAAAAGCTTTTAAAAATAAAAAGCATCAGTTCTCTCTCTCTTAGAGAGTCTCTTTTTTTTAAAAAAAAGCAAGTTCTCTCTCTTTCTCATGGCATGGAGAAAAAGCAAGATTCGCGACTTCCGGAAATTAGGGTTTCTGCTGTCCGCCACGTCATCACTTTGTGACAAATGCAATTAGACCACATGCCTTTTTCTAATAATGCTTATTTTTGCATTTGAAAATTGTTTTCCTCTTTGAAGGATAGCTAGAATAGTGTTCTAAGCTGGCCACTAATGAGTAGTTAGAGGTTATGGTGGACCCATGTAGTGGGTCAGAACAAAGATAATGCACACTCGCACCTAGCTAGCCCAATAGAGGTGCTTGTGGCTGTAACTCTTGCGTATCACAAGCATACTTGCACATAGAAAGGATTAATGCCTTGCTTGGAGCGGGGGCTAGATTCGCCAAGAAAAAACAATTACAATCAATAGTTAAGATGATCACAAAAGATTGTCAATATTGTATAATACAAGATCTTTGTCTATTGACATTGTCAGAGGCGACATGCAGTGGCATTACTCCCCACCACAGACACCTCTATATGATCTTATGCTTGTTTCGAGGCATGCACACGGTGCCACAGGACATCATTAGGGCAAACCGTGGTAGTGGAGGCACTCTTCCAAACGGTTTGCTTTATCCAAAGGGTGAGAGAGCTCCCTGCTCTGACAGACTCACCCGACGAGCATTTGAGTCAGCTATACAGATAGCAGTGTCTCGGTATGACAAGGCATGGTACAGACAGGTTAGAGCATGGTTCGGAGCACATGGCCCACCTTTTCAGTATGACCCCGACTCACCCCTAGTTCATCTCTCATGTAGTGAGAGAAACATAGTGCTCTGACAAGATCTCTGGCAGCTATATATCAGGTAGACTTGGATCACATCTCCCCTTCAGCGAAAGATGTCACACGACAGAGATCATTTCCTTACCATACTTAGGGCGGATTCATATAGCGACCACGCTATATGGACATCAACATGCCAAACAGCTCATGGGTGGCGATCGATCAGCGCAGAGTAGCATCACACAGACTAGAGATCGATGGCGGGTGAGCTCATGACATTCCCAGAGAGCAAAGTGTCGATGGAGTTTGCAAAGAGGAGGTGGAGAGTGAGAAGCATTTTGTTTTTTGCAGATGCAGAGCTTATGATGATATTAGAGGCAGATACGAGTCACTATTCGGGGGGCAGCCTACCCTCCGCAAGATCATGCACTGTAGAAATCAGAGACAGTTAGGGAGCTACTTGCTAGAGATACATAGGCACAAAGATATATTGCTGCAGCCACCTACAGAAACACATGTGGGAGGGAGATGGTCACAACTTACAGGTTTTTTCCAGACGACCACCCCCCCTCTACTCCCGGACCAGACTAAGCTTGCACGGTACCATATGCTAGGCCTCACGACTCCACCGCAGACAGATCAAGGAGATCTAGACCCGAGAGCATCGAGCTACCGAGGAGAGATGAGCCCATAATATGATGGCTGACCCAGCGACATTCATTCGAGCAGCACTTGCTCCCGATCGTCCCCCCCTGTACCACATTCTACACCCCCCTATTAGCACACGATGGAGCAAGCTAGCTAGCTAGATGCATCTGCATGCTTGTACTACCCTAAGCATGTAGACATGCACATATCCCTAGTACTAGAGCTCCATCCCCCCCCCCAATAGATCCCATCATACACCAGGTTTTTTAAATAAATTAGGTACCGGTTCAGATTGTTTTTGTCTTTTCCAATAGATGGAGGATATACAACACGCATACTTGATATGTCTCATAGGCCGACTTCGGCCTCACATAGATGTTAAAAATCCCTCTCTCTCTCTCTCTCTCTCTCTCTCTCTCTCTCTCTCAAAGATCATCTCTATACAACTAAGTACAAAGAACCTGGAGATGCTAGAAATAGCCTATCTCGCACTTTGTATAGAGCTGAGAAATACCAAAGTTGGATATGGAAGAATCCACCAAATGCAACTCCTCAAGGTGGGGTATGGCAGGAGTGTAGGATAAACCCTCAATCCGTGTCCACTGGCCATCTATCAACCCGGGTGCCCACACTGCTACTGCGTACATCAGGACTGGGGTGACTAATGTATCAAATAGCCACCCCGAGAGAGAGAGAGAGAGAGAGAGAGAGAGAGAGAGAGAGAGAGAGAGAGAGAGAGAGAGAGAGAGAGAGAGAGAGAGAGAGAGAGAGAGAGAGAGAGAGAGAGATGAAATGTTATATTAACGTCTTCAAAAGGCCATAGTGACCTATGAGACCAGAAAGTTACAATGTGGTGGATCTGATACAAAGTCAGAGTAACAAAATAACCTAACAACAGTACAAAACAAAGATATCCACTATGGGGTCCTAAGTTGGTCGATGTGAGCCAAGCATAAAACTAAGCAGAAAAATTTGGGCGGCTTGTTGGGATGGCTGAATCACAAGAGATCTAGCATCGGTCGTTGGCGAATCTCATCAATTTCCTCCATGGTTAGAAGTTTGACCGGGCGTCGTGCATGCCTGGCCAGTGTGCTCCGAATTTTCTGTCGTAGAACCCGTCGATGCTGTGTAGTTCTTCGCAGTCGTGGGCGTTTGGATTTCCCTAGTTCAATCACTCGGTCAATCAGTGTGCCTCTGGTGTGAGACAAGGGGGAGCTCTGTTGTGGGAGTGGCTCTTGCGGCTGTCCCGTGTCTACTTTGAAGAAGTCTGTGATCCCTCTTTGAGACTGGCTAGCCTCGCCATTCATCAGGCTATCTCTGTGTCTGCGCAGCTCGAGTAAGAACAAACTCAGACATCTCTGATCTTCGTATCCCATGACTCTTGAGAGTGGTCCAAAACCCTCTCTGAACAGGCAGTGGAAGCGACCTCGTATCTCGTAGTAGACAGGGCAGCGGCATGTATAGTGTAGCTCTGTCTCAGGTTCCGTGTTACACAAGGGGCACGTCCTGTCCTTTGCTGGTACTCCGTTGTACCTCCCAGTCTCAATCCGCAACTGGTGAGAAGATGTGCGTAACTGGCCAATAGCACATCGTATCCCATGAGACAAGTGGGTATCCATGTATCTGGGTCTCGCCACAAAACCATCTTCCGTAAGCTGGAGAAGGTGGTCTTTGTAGAAAGCCATCTTCGTGTCCAATTCCTGTGCTGGTTGTATCCATGTCCTCCTGGTGTCTAGCTGGGTTAGGTCCTGGCGGATGAGCTTGGTGATCTCTGACTGTGTAAGAGAGAGAGATGGTGCATCCAATGAGTAATGGAATGGTGGTAGCCTGTCTATGCTAAACCCATGTGCCTGAAACCATGATGTCATCTCCCCATACCAGCATGTTGTATCTCCTTGTATGGCTAACTGTCGAGAGGATTCAAGTGCTATGCGAGCATATCTGTGCGGTTTATGAAGGAGACTGATTTGGTGAGCGCCTCCACCACAAGTGGGGGGGCGCTAGCTCTGCTCGGATAATGGCACATGGTACTGATGCCTTGGCTCTAATGAGCCGCGAGATCATAGAGACGAGAGGTTTCTCATTGTTCCCCCATCCGTCAGAGCGACCCGGCCTCCCGTGGTGATCTAGTGAAGCTCCCCATATCTCGGTTCCATAGAGCAGTGCTGAAGCCACCAAGGTGTCAAAGAGCCAGAGCTTCGTCCGGGGCTCCTGAAACTGAACCTGCGAACACATCCTCTCCAATCTACCCAATGCTGCGTGGGCTCTAGTAAGTCTGGTCTCTGCTGCTCTTTTGAGTGAGAATGTAGGTCCGCTAAAAACCACTCCAACGTAAGTGTAAGCGTCTGTGTACTCAACAGTCTCCTGGCCGTATGTGAATGTAGGTGCTGACCTCCTGATCCACTGTGGGGTGGTGTTAAACACCATAACCTTGGTTTTACCCAGGTTGACAGACAAACCACTTTCGTGTGCAAACGTGTGCAAAGCATCCAATTGATGTTGCATTCCCTCTGGGGATTCGGAGATCAACACTATGTCATCAGCATAGTTACCCGGAACGCGGAACGGGAACGGCGACGAGATCCCCGTGGAACGGGGGAACGGCTAGGGGTCCGGAATGGGAACGGCGCGGAACGGGAGGTATAAAAAACACCCAAATAGTGCATTTTTTAGCTCCTTGTGTTCAAATACAAGGAGTATTAGAGTGCTTTGACTCTAATACTCACAAAAAACTCGTTTTGAAGACCATTCAACCTTGCTATGACTAGATGATGAGAGAGAGAGAGAGAGAGAGAGAGAGAGAGAGAGAGAGGTAGAGACTCGAGAGAGTGAGAGGGAGAGGTAGAGATTTGAGAGAGTGGGAGGGAGAGGAAGAGAGCTTGAAGGCTTGAAGCCTTGAGCCTTGAGAGAGTGAGTCTTGAGAGGAAGAGATCTTGAGAGTGTGAGAGGGAGAGAGCTTGAGCCTTGAGGATTAGCTTGTGGAGAGAAAGGGGGAGGGGGGTGCATTTTATGAGTCCTTGAGGCCTTGCACACTTCAAAAAGAAGCCCAAACATTTACTTCAATTTTTTCAATTTTTGCCAAATTTGTTTGTAGCCGTTGGCCGTTCCAGGGGCATTCCGGAACGTTTCTGGGGCGTACCGGAACGGCCGTTCCGGTTTCTACTGGCCACCCGGAACGTCAGACGTTCCGGGACGTTTCGGAACGTTCGGGAAGGGAACTGCCCCCCGGAACGCCGGAACGGGGGCTAGGGGACGTTCCCCGGTAACTCTGATTCGGAGATCAACACTATGTCATCAGCATGTCCCTGCCAACTCAGCACCTATATCCCCATCGCTGTCAATGTAGTCAGAAGCCTCATCCACATACATACCGAAAAGAGTAGGAGAGAGCGGGCAGCCCTGCTTCACCCCAATAGTGGAGTGAACCGGTGTAGAGAGTCCCTCCGGGGTGCGTACATGCCCTACTACTGATCTATACAATGCCCTGATCCCCCAAATGAGTTTTGTGGGTACTCCCATTTCCTGTAATCTGCGCATCGGTCTAGCTCTGGGTACCATGTCGAAAGCTTTGCGGAAGTCCACAAAGCTACAATAGATCCGTCTCCTATGAGATCTGCCTTCCTCGATGATGGCCCTGAGTGTTAGGATATGGTCAAGAGTAGAGAAGCCTCTCTTGAATCCTGCCTGCCCAGTTGCACGTATTCCTTCCCTCTCTGCCCATCTACTCAGCTGTTGCTCAAGAATGGATGCATACAACCGTGCCAGTGTGTGCCCAATCATAATAGTGCAATAATTCCGAGGCTCCATGGGGTCTCTTGATTTGAAGATAGGTACGATCGTAGATAGGCTCCAAGTGTCCGGTAGGCCCTCACACATGGCCCGGTTAAACATAACTGCTAGGAGCTGTGCTAGTAGGTCTTTGGCATGCATGAAATGCTCAGCGACTAGGCCATCATGATCATATGCTCTCCCAGTCTTCATCCTGTCAATAGCTTTCTTCACCATCTCAGCGGTGAAAAAGCCACATGCATGTGGGCATGGATCGGGGGGGGTTGGGGAGGGGCGGCTGTCCAGGTACTGTGTACAAAGATGATGCGTACTGACCCCATGTCTCTGTGGAGGAAATAGCAAGGGGGGGGGGGGGGGGGGGGGGGGGGGGACTGCTCATGAAAGAGCCGCCACGCCTCACGCGAGTCCCGACTCAAGAATAGCTGATATAGATCCTGCTCGAGTCGAGCCAAAAAAGCCCTCTTCTTTCGCCGCACCAAGCGTCGGAAGTCAATTTGTGACTGTCTGTGAGTGACGTCCCCCAACAGCACCTCCCTCTAAAGTCTGGCTCTAGTCTGACGGCACTCCTCATCGTACCAGCTGTTCTGAGGTATGCTCCCCGATCGGCGGCTCTGCTCAGGTTGGGTGTCATGTAATGTCTGTGTCAGTATAGTAGTTAGCTCCTCCAGAGGTCGCCCCGGGTCCTCAGTGCATAGGCGTCTGTAGATTCCGTCCATGTATACAGAATCCGTCTCCCGTGTGAATGTGTAGCGAGTAGGGGCTACTACTCGTGGCCTGTGTGCTACACTGAACTGGAAGGAGATGGTCATTGACACCAGAGCATGATCCACTGCCACCCCGACCGGTCTGGGCCCAACTGTGAGATCCTGGATACTGGAGATGATATTCGGCTGTGCCATGACATAGAGAGAGAGAGGAGGGGGCGGGGGGGGGGGGCATGTCTGCAAGGTAAACCTGCGTTTGAAGTGTGAATTAAGGAAAGATTAGCCTGAATGAAAGTCTATTGATTATTGAATGATTTTTGATTGCTATTTGAAGAATCTAGTTGAAACTCATTACATTCTTCTTTCGTGTCACCCTGCCTGCAGTGAGATGGCCGAACTTTCTGTGTGTGTGTTCAGTTTCGCTTTCAGGATATGTCAGGCTGCATTGGTGTCAATGGCCGCCGCTAGCAAGCACATCAAAAACAAATTGGTTTGCCACAAAAAGAGGGATTCTAGGAGCTGGACGAATTGACTTGATCTCAGCAGATGCAATAGTGAGCGAGGCAGGAACTTTGCTGATAGCAGGTGTTCCAATAGGTAATTCGTCCACTGTTGTGATTTGGGAAGTTGCCCCACTATCTACAACTATCCAAGGAACTGCCCAGCAAGTCACAAGTCGGCTGGCATCATGGCCGGGAATCGCTTCATTGCCTGCGGTTCTCCTTAGTTGGCATGAGGGGTTAGAAAGCGACATGAAAGCTGCGACAGATGGTGCAACCCACCTTCCTGGTATAGAACTGAAGGGCCAAACTTCGTCCACAAATATGAGATCACAAGAGCCTCCTGCAAGTATTGATGATGCGAATGCTCCATTGCTGCAATGCTCTGTTGTATCCTCTCTGTCGGCATGTACTACGTCAGAGAATGACATATTAACAACAGTTGGATGGGGTTCAGGTGTCAGTGCTGTTGCTTTTGATCCATCCAAAGGAGGTTCGATCTTGGTACTTCTGCTAAATGAAGGTACGCTTTAATCAGCCATTGCAAATCAGGTGTTTTGTAACTCTTTAGTCGTGCATTGTTCAAGCATGGCTGATCACTTGCACCAACATGTGCATTATTTTTCATATTTTTATGCGAAAATGGAGTTTGTTTTTAGTGTAGTGCGTTGTGTATTGATGTGCAGAATGCACATGTGATTCATTTGTTGCCTGCATATGAGAAAGCAATTTTGTGAGTGGAGTATGGGCAATCCACGTCTAATTTGAGTGTTGGTTCTAGGGCGTCATTCCTTGCCCTTTCCTGATGAAGAACCTACCTTGAATGGGTACAGAGTCCAGCGCTGGGAAAGTTCACGGCAGCAAATAGGTGTACACCCTCTTTTTGAACCAGTGGCATATTCAAGTACATCACCTTCAACAAGCACCACAGTTTGGAGGTCTACCACTGATAAAAGCATCTCAATCAACAAAAAAGGAGAGCCTTCTTTCCTTGAGTCCATAAGAAGTTGCAATGAACCTTTGGAAAACCTGAGCATTGATCAACCAACAACCATCAAAACATGCTCAAAGATAGTATTTTCTTCTCATGGTGGCGAGTTGGCTGTGGTTACTGCTGGTGGGGATGTGCACGTATATTCTGGTTCAAATCTTACTCCTATTGACAATTACTCCCTGAAGGTGGGAATCTTATGTGCTGCCCCCTGTTTCTCTTCTACTGGGTGTTGTCTGAGCACAGTTTGGCATGACACCAAGAAAGATTGTAGTGTCTTGAAAGTATCACGCATATTTCCCCCTGCACTTCTTGCAATGCAAGGAGCCACTAATAGCTCAACATGGGAGCGAGGACTGGCAGACAGGTACTTTTTGGTTTCTACCTGGATGGAATAAGTGCTTTTGCTAAGAATGTAATGGGGTTCTGAATTTCAGAAAAATGGGTCATCGCTGAGCTTGCATGTTTTGACATCAGCAATTTATTGAAGCCTCAACAAGTTTTTTTTCTGGTTCTCACATGCAGCTCACTGTAGCTGACGAATTTCCTTTTCATTTTTTTGGCAAGAAAAGTAGCTGATTTCTATCACTTGAAAAGCCCCTCCGAACGCCCAATTGGTGCCGATTCTGAGGGCAAGTATAAGACTGTTTACATAGCATGCCTGAAGGCGATATCCGGTAACTGTATATAACTAGCCGTATGGCAAAACTAAAGTCCAGGGGAAAAGACCTGTCCTAAAGAGAGTAAAAATTTCCCCAGCAGGCTAAGGGTAGAGAGGATGACAGCGGCCTTTGCAAGACAGGCCCTCCCAAACCAAAAGCTTACTCTGATTGACTCTCCTCTTGTGCAAACCCGCTGCACTAGATTCGCCCATGGTGAAATCGGGGTTCTATTGGAGTAGACTATGCTAAATCGAATGCTTCAAGGTAAAGTTCCACAATCTGAGGAGTATCTGCTAGGTCATCCTCCTCCATCCACTTCGCATCCAATGCAGGATAGCTCTTGAATTTAACCAAGAACCGCCTAATCACTTTACCTTTAATCTTTCTATCTTTATGTGCGAGTATCTGTTTTGGATCGAGTATCTCCTTGCTTTCCTCCACTTCGGGTTGCTCATCTGGCTCCCCAGTATCGGGCACATCGCCTTTAAAAGGCTTCAAGAGACTCACATGAAAAGCATTGTGGATTCTCCAAGTATCGAGCAGCTTTAGTCTAAAGGAACGATCATTTATCTTTTCTTTTCTCTGAAAAGGTCCATAGTATCTCATGATGCTAAGTTTTGGAAAAAGCCGCTCCTTCCCCTTTTTCTTTCTCAGGCGTGCCTTCTCAAAACGTAAGAGCACCCAATTGTCTTCCTTTAATTTCAAATCACGACGGTGTCGATCTGCTGCCTTCTTGTGTCTTTCCTGAGATTTCTCTAAAGCCTCCTGGACCTTGGCAAAAGCAGTGTCCACGTCCCTCCTGTACTGGTCAGCTTCAAAAATCTCATCTTTCGTGCTTAGGAAGGGTGGAACCTTCGAAGCACCTTCAATAATTTCAAATGGTGCCATCCCTGTCGAAGAGTGGATCGTGTCATTGTAGGCAAATTCCACCAAAGACAAAAACTTTTCCCATTGAATCTTCTGGTCCATCCGAAATGTAAGACTTCAATAAATCCAGTACGACTGAATTTGCAATCTAAGATTTTGCTCGTCCGGCTGCGGGTGGAAAGATAACGAGAACTGCAACGTGTGCCAATGTTCTCCCAAATAGCCTTCCAAAACAAACTCGTGAATCGGGAATCTCTATCAGAGACAATTGTCTCAGGCATGCCATGTAATCTGAAAATTTGGGCAATGAACAGTCTCGCTAAATGATCCGGCTTGACTTTTCTTCACTGGAATGAAATGAGCCTGCTTGCTAAATCTGTCAATAACAGTCCAGATACCATCGTGCGCACTTTGTGTCTTCGGGAGATCAAAAATGAAATCCATCGCGATACTTTCCTAGGGGCGGGTGGGAATGGGTAAAGGCTGTAACAATCCCTGTGCTTTATGCGTGTCAAACTTGACCTTCTGGCATACCAAGCAACTACGTACAAAATCGTCCACGTCCTTCTTGAGTCTCGGCCAAAAGAAGTATCGCTCCACATCTTTCAAGGTGGTATCAATGCCGCGTTGACATGTAAGTGGTGGACAGTGGCATTCGGTTAGAACCTTTTCCCTCAACGATTGTGTAATGCACGACATCGTTTTCTTTATCAAGTAGCCATCCCGAATGGAATATCCCGCTATCACCTCCCCATTCTGTATTCGACCGAATACATCTGAAAAATCTGGATCTGTGGCGTACGGATCGACCATGTCCTCGAAGCTTCTATGATGAATCGCGGAAATAGCTAAAACCAACGGCTTCCGGGACAAAGCATCTGCCACCAAGTTCTTATGTCCTTGCACATGGACAATCTGGAAGTGAAATTGTGACAAGATGTTAGCCCACCGCATGTGCTTTTCCAATAGCTGCTTCTGTGACAAGAAGTAGCGTAAACTCTGATGATTAGTGAAGACCGTAAAATCGGCTCCGAGTAGGTAATGTCACCACTGAGTAAGAGCATGGATAACCGCCAAAAGCTCTTTCTCATAAATCTGTGCTGTCAATTCCGGCCTTGAAAACAATCGGCTCTCATAGGCAATGACATGGCCTTCTTGCATTAAGGCCGCACCCAGACTACGACCACAAGCATCACAATATACTTCGAATGACTTTTGCAAATCTAGCAGATTCAAAACTGGTCCTGTAGTCAACTTCTCTTTCAAAGTCTGAAAGGCAATCACCTTTGTGGGTCCCCACGAGAAAGGGACTCCTTTCTGTGTCAAGATATGCAAAGGGGAGTAAGAAACATAAGACCAAGAAGCTTCTAATTTCATGGACATTCTTCAAATCGGGCCAATCACGTATAGTCTCAATCTTGGCCAGGTCCATTTGCACTCTTGCTGCTGAGACGATGTGTCCCAAAAAGTGTATCTCTGATAAGAAAAATTCACGCTTCTTTGCATTGATCACCAACTTGTGATCTCGCAATGCATGAAAGACCTGTCGTTGCTGATGTTGTCTATGTTTTGTCTCATCCTTGGAGAAGACTATAATGGCATCAAAGAAAGTGCCAACAAAAGATCTGTACTCTCTCAAAATCCTATCCATCATTTGGTTAAAAGTCGTTGGAGCATTGGTAAGGCCAAAAGGCATCACCAAAAATTCATATAAACCGAAGCTCGTCTGAAAGGCTGTATTGTAGACGTCTCCCGGCGCGATTCGGATCTGATGATATCCGCTTTTCAAATCGATCATACTAAAACAAGAGGATCCTTGTAATCTATCAAGAATATTATCAATCCTCGGAACCGGGAATCTGTTCTTGATGGTGATTTTATTGAGAGCTCTATAATCAATGCACATTCTCCAAGATCCGTTTCTCTTCAAAACCAACAACATCGGAGAGCAATAAGGTGAAGTACTCGGCTGGATAAGACCCTTTTTCAAGAGGTCTTTCACTTGGTTCATAATCTCTTCATTCTGGCCTCGGCTCACACGGTAAGGTGTCCGGTTCGGTGGTGTGCTTCCAGGTATCAGATCAATAGTATGATCCTCAGGACGAGCTGGTGACAACTCGTCTGGCAGGCCCTCAGAAAAGCAATCGGCATGAGTTTGGAGAAAATCTTGGCGTTCTTTATGAAGTTCAGACATATTTGTTGTATGTTCATCATTCAACTCTTTCAAAAAGATCGAGTAAACAAACAAGCTGGATTTCATTAATTTCGAAACAACCGAAGCCGATACAATAGGGACAGACTTGCCCTTCAGTTTCACATCAAGTACAATTTTTCGGCCCTTTTGATTAGTCAATGTCGCTTTCTTCGCCCAATAATCGACCACGGCGTTGTTCTTATGGTACCAATGGACTCCTAGGAGGACATCACAACCTTCCAATGGTATTATGTAGAAGTCCTCGTGCCCCAAATACCCCTGACAATGCAACTGAAGTTTGGCAATGACAGGTGTAATGGCCACATCCCGTCCAAGCTCGGCAAAGTTCTATACTTCCATCAATCATGCTTGGGTCAGTACCCATGCAATCTGGAACCAGTCTTGCTTTCATCTTGCCTTTTCGTCCACGTTCTTCAGCTGCTCTCAAACTCTCTGGACTGTCTTCATTCTGTTCTTGCTGTGCCTTTTTAGGGCACTTCGCGTAGACGTGCCATGTTCCCCGCATCCAAAACACTTCCCCTCTTTGATGTAGTTGGCCCTCTCTCGAAGAGTGAGCCGGGGCGTGAATCCTTGTCTTTCTTGTCTTGAGAGCGCTTTTTCTTTCTACTTTCGTTATTAGAAGTCTGTTCGGTCCTCTGAGTCAAGATCTCATCATTGGGGTAAGTCAAATTGCCCGAGTGTATGGCAAAACCCCGTTTCGCATGACCCATCAATTCTTGAATAGAATTTGACTTTTGTTCTAAGCAGTAATCGTGGATCTATGTAGGAAGTCCGCCGCAAAACCGCTCAATCTGTTCTTTAAACAAGACCTTCTTAAATGAAGAGGCTGGTAAAAAAGAGCTCCAAAATCTCTCGCAATACGCGTCCAGAGAATCTCTCTTGGTCATCCGAAGATGATTCCAAGTATTTCGTATATCTCGTTCGTAAATAAAAAGCCTTTTGGATTTCAACCATTTAATCGGAGCTTCCTTTCTCAGTAGAAGGGTAAACTTCCATGTTCAAGCATTTCCCTTGAAGAAGAGGTAGCCCTCCGAATCTTGGAGTGCTCTAAGTAATGCCCTCCGGGATTTCCGTATGGATGCCACGTCAATAGTAGTCATCGTAAAATCCAGGGGTTTCCGTACTGTTTGCCACGTGTCAGCCTCGTCCATGTCTGTGTGTGTGTATCTGGGGTAGTGCCCACGTCACCCATTTGTGACACCTTGGCACAATCAAAACACCGTTTGGTAGACTATGAGGCAAAGAAGGTTCAGCTAAAGAAAAGTAATGATAGAGAATTGATTATTGATGTGAAACTCGACGGCGAGTCAGTTCCCCTTGTATCGGCTTCAGTTACTTCGAAGTTAAGGAAATCAAGTCTTTTTGTTTACTCAATCTTTCTCGATAATGTGGATGAAGATAAGGATTCCAATTTGTCAAAGTTAAAGCCAGAGAGGCGAAGTTTCCTACAAGCTCACGCGGATTGTTTCTCAGAGGTTTGTTGGGTGAGTTACTGCCAAAAAGACTAGAGGATTGCACCATAGAATTGGTCCCTAGCAACACTCCTCCAAACCGATGACTTTACAAAGTGATTTGCGCTCAATAGGAAGAAACCATGAGCCAAGTATAAGACCTTTTAGAAAAGGTTTGATTCAACATAGTACCTCACCTTTTTGTTCGTTGGTATTGCTTGTAGTGCCCGAAACTCAATCCAAGGTACGCAAGCTACATCACATAAAACCATTAGACATTCCCACAATGTGCTTGTCCTACAAAATTAAAGTGTTGCTCTTATTTAAAAAAGGTTTTTCTCAAAAAGAAAACAAAATAGAGATTGTTCTAGTGTTTAAAAACAATGTTGGTGTTCGAAGTCTTTGTAGCCTCAACTATTGCTTCCTCTACAAGTTGATCCAACTTTGGTGCTTCAGCATTAGTTACTTGTTCCACAATGTTGATCCTCCTCGTTTTGAATAAAAGTTCTTCTATCACACTCGCTAGAGCTGCTGTTTCACTATCTTCCTACCATATCAAATTTTGCATATGATTTATCTCCATGATATCATCCTCTATAGTTGGTAATGCTGACAACTTTGCTGCAGGTGTTTAGAACCCTTTCGCATCAAACCACGATCTCTACTTCTTCAGCATATTTTCCAGCTTCGCATTTCTATTTGTGAGTTGTTGCACCAACTCCTCTTCACTCTTTTAATTGTTTCATTTGAACATACTGCACCTTTGGTAAAAATCCTATTTTTAACGTTAACTAGGACTTCTTGATCATTTGCTCAATGTGCTCGTTGATGGTCTTCCACACCATCTTTCTTGTGTTGACTAATTCATTCTTCAACAAGCTTAGGTCTTCAATACTGCATCAACATCGTCAATGTTTTGCTGCTTTGTTGCAGGTGTTTTTGCTTCTTCAGCATGCTTTCAAGCTCCTCATTTCTATTTGTGATTTGTTACACCAACTTCTCTTAACTCTTTCAATTATTTCATTTGAACTTGCTCCTCTGTTAAAAATCCTAGTGTTGACTAGGGCGTCTTGATCGTTTGCTCAATCTGCCTTGTTGATGGTCTTCCAATCCATCTTCTTGTGTTGACTAATTGATTGTTCAACAAGCTTAAGTCCACTTCAATCATCAATACTGCATCAACATCTTCAATGTTTTGCTGCTTCAAAGTCTCCAATGCTTCAATATGCTTCTTCATTATTTTATTATTAGCTTCCAACTGCACATTCTGCTCAGCCAATGTTGTACGGCTACCAAGTCATCTGTCCACAGTTTGAAGACATCTAGGGACTTCCTGCTTTTGACTTGTAGTTTCTCTGCTACTTCACATCTGTACTGTAGCTCTTCCTTCTCCTTTTGGCTTTGTTGTTGTTGCTCCTGCATGGCTTTTTACAGACTTTCTATTTCATCTAGCTTGCCTCTAACCATTTCTTGAAGTTGATGGTTGTTGATGGTCTTCCACACTATCTTTCTTGTGTTGACTAATTCAGTCTTCAATGAGCCTAAGTCTGCTTCAGTCATAGTATTGCATCAGCATCTTCAATGTTTTCTGCTTCAAAGTCTCCAATGCTTCAATACGCTTCTTGATTATTTTGTTATTAGCTTCCAACTAGCCAATGTTGTCAAATTGGAATTCACTATGGGTACCAACTCATCTATCCATAGTTTGAAGACATCAAGAAACTTTGTGCTTCTGACTTGTAGTTTCTCTGCTATTTCACATCTGTACTATAGCTCTTCCTTCTCCATTTGGCGTTGTTGCTGCTCCAACATGGCTGTTTACAAATTGCTATTTCATCCAGCGTGCCTCTAATCATTCCTTGAAGCGCAGGAGTGCAACTTCTCTTATCTAACAATGTCCTCAACTCTTCCATTTGATGGTCCCGTTGATGCACAAACTTCCAAAATTTTGCAAGGCTAACAAAACTTTCTGAGCAGTTCATTCACCTTCACCTCCTTTTTGTTAGTGTTTCTACCTCACTTTGTACTTCACTACTGATCCTTAGTATATGAAACTGTATACTCCACTATCTCCCGGCCATATGTAAATGTAGGTGCTGACCTCATGACCCACTGTGCTGTGGTGTTAAACACCATAACCTTGGTTTTCCTTATGTTAACAGACAATCCACCATCATGGGCAAATGTGTACAAAGCATCCAAGTGACGTTGCATCCCCTCCGGGGAGTCAGGAATCAACACAATATCATCAAAAGTGGGATCCATGTCCCTGCCAACTTTGCTCCTCTCTCATCCACATACACGCCAAATGTGTAGGAGATAGCGGGCAGCCCTATTTCACCCGGTAGTGGAGTGAACCAAATCAGAAATCCCCGCTGGAGTATGTGCATGCCCAACTATTGACCTGTATAGGGCCATGATCCCCCAAATCAACTCTATGGGTACTCCCATCTCTTGCAGTCTACGCATCAATCTAGCTATGGACACTGTATCGAAGGCTTTGCGGAAATCCACAAAGTAACAATAGAGCCGTCTCCCATGTGATCTCTCCTTCTCAATAGTGGCCCTGTGTGTCAGAATATGATCAAGAGTAGTGAAACCTCTCTTGAAACCCGTCTGTCTTGCTGCCTGTACACCCTCTCTCTCTGCCCATCTACTCAACTGCTGCTCAAGGATGGATGCGTACAACCGTGCCAATGTGTATCCAATCATGATAGTGCTGTAGTTCCCAGTCTCCATAGGGTCCCCTGACTTGAAGATAGGTACGATAGTAGACAAATTCCAAGTATCAAGTAGGCCCTCGCACATGGCACGATTGAACATTTCTGCTAGAAGCTCTGCAAGCTGCCACTAGGCCATCGTGTTCATATGCTCTCTTGGTCCTCATCATGTCAATGGCCTTCTTTACCATCTCGGCGGTAAAGAAAGCACATGTGTGTGGGCATGGCTTTGGCAGATCCGAAAGAGATGGCCACCCCGAGACTGTGTAGAGAGATGATGCATACTGACCCCATGCCTCCATACAAGTGATGATTGGTGGGGAAGAATGCCCATGGAAAAGTCGCCATGCCTCGCCTAAGTCCTAGCTCAAAAGCAGCTGGTATAAATCTTGGTCTAATCGAGCTAGGAATGCCCTCTTCTTCCGTCGCACCAAGCGCCGAGACACAATCCGTGACTGCCTGTGAGTGATGACTCCTAGAAGTACCTCCCTCTGAAGTCGGGCTCTCGTCTCTCTGCACTCCTCATCATACCAGCTATTCTAGGGTATGCACCCATAACGTCGTTGCTGCCTAGGCTCAGTGTGGGATGCCTCTATGATGCATCCTGCAGTGTCTCTGTCAATATATAAGTGAGCTCCTCTAGAGGTCTCCCTGGATGCTCTGTGCACAAGCGTTTGTATATACCATCTATGTAGACAGAATCAGTCTCTGAAGTAAAAGTGTATGGGGTATGCGTAGATGTTTGTGCCAATCGAGCTATGATGAACTAGAATGAGACAATAAACGTGAGGAGGGCATGATATACTGCTACCCCGATAGGCTTGGGCCCGACTGTAAAGCCTGAATAGAGGGTAAGCCAAAACATAATCCATTGTGCTAGCCCATGTCTATGAGGAAAACAAGTGAACCCACTCAATGCTGGAAATCTCTAGAGGCCATTCAAGATGGCCAGTCCATGTGCAGTCCCCATGTCTATCAGATATCCCCCATATCCAATGTGCTCATCCTATGTATACCTAGCCAATCCCATATCATTGACATCCAATTCTCTCAACGTTTCCTTTGAGGTATCGTAGAAATCTTTCTGAGATTGGTCGGTCTTGGCATTAAAGTCTCCCAGAAGAATGACATCTCTATCCCTAGAGAACTCCCATATGTCCTCATCCAATATCATGTAGGGTGTCTGCCCCTTGGGCGATGCATAATGAGATGTGATGCATATTGCAATGTAGAGTGGCCTCCTTGTCTCCGCTCTCACTTTGACCCACATATATATGGCTTGCTCATCTCTCCAAACAATACGAATGAGGGACTGAAGCTCCTTTCCTAAATAGGACCGCCACACTTCCTGACCCACGTCCTCTATGCTTTGATCTCACATCCTGTCTACAAGTAGTCTCCCAACAAGTAAAAAATAATGTCTCTTCCCTTGAAGCTATCCTCAAGTGCGCCTACATCTAGCTTCATTGATCCATTACAATTCCATGCTGCCAAGTTGGTCCCATAGGTCTCGCACCATCATGTGGTGCGTCTTTCCAAAACTACTATCTCCTTCCCCTATAGAAAGCAATTTTCCCTTTCTCCCTTCCTACATGGATCTCTGGCATCAACTCTTGCATGTATGCTACTTGTGTTAGAGTGAGGTCATCACCCAAAAAGACTCAGTTTGCTTGAGTGTTGGTCTGTTCTTGAGGAATTCCTTCCTAGCTTTCAAGGTAGGGAAACATATAATGAGTGCTCTTTCCTTAGAACTTCCTTTCTCATCACATCCCTTCTTTCCCACTCTCCAAGCACCTTCGTGTGTGGGTTCAGAAATGCACATGCGCTTCAAGAGTTCTTTCGCTTCTTCTTCTACTTTTTTAGTGTCTTTGAGATCTGTAACACGCACATGAAGGACTCGATCTTTCCTCCTCAATTGTCATATTGATGATAGTGGATGTCATGCATCTTATCTTTTTCTTTCTTTGCGTCCTCGATCCACTTTTCAGCTTTATCAACCTTCTCTTGTGTTTTGATTAGGTGCTCCGTCCGTGAAGAGTGCCTTTTGTTCTTCCTCTTCACGTATAGTTTCCACTAGCTCCTTAATGCTTTCGAGTTCCTTTATCATTGAGGATTGATTTTCTCCCTCCTTTACGGGGGTATTTTTACAAGCTGCGAGTTCTCCCTTAAGTGCTTCGATCAATGCATCCTTTTCGTTCATGCGTTCTTCCATTTTTTGATTTCCAGGATTCAAAGTAGCAAGTGTATCCTCTTTATCTTTTTTACATCATGCATTCCATTACATTCACTTCTGCTCTCACTATAGTCTGTATTTCAAACTTCAATGATGTGTACATCTCGTCAAGCTCACCAAGCATCTCTTTGCACAACTCTTTCCTCATATCCGCATACATAGCCTTTTTGTAAGTCTCCGCATTTGCATACATCTCTTTTTCAATGTCACCCCTCAAAAGGCTTAGCTCCGTCTTAAGCATCACCTCTATATACTCATACATTAAGTCATCTTTGACTCTAGAAAGTTTCTCTGCACTCACAAAACCTTGCAATAGTGTGCTCTCTCAAATCCTCTGCCTAATGTCGCTTTGGATTTAGGCGGGGTTTCATAGATATCGTCATCCCTAAGGTCAGCTGATTGGTCCATACTCAAGCACCTCGTGTGACGCTTCGCATAAAGTACCTATACCCCTCTCCTTGAATTGAACTGGTGCACAATCTTCTTAGTTTATGAGGACCAGTAAGAATCTTGGTTAAAACAACAGAATCCAGGTGACCTCCGAAGAACAGGGCCGCAGCCAACTGGTGTGATCATGGATAGGATAAGTGCGGAAGATTCTGATAGAAAAGGTAGCCTCAGCATAGAATAGCAGGCAAATGTGGAAATCGCTGGAATAGCCCTTTACGGTTGAGGCTAATGATTGCACGAAGGAAACTGGTTTAGGAGGGCTGCTAAATAGCCAGCATCAGGCGATTACTAGCTAGAATAACGCAAACACAACGTGCATAGCAACGTGAAAACAACTTGCAGAAGGTACCAGACCTGTGCGCAAGCTGGTTGAACTTGAGAGAGAGAGAGAGAGAGAGAGAGAGAGAGAGAGAGAGAGAAATGAAAATGAAATGAAATGTTATATTAACGTCTTCAAAAGGCCAAAGTGACCTATGAGACCAGAAAGTTACAATGTGGTGGATCTGATACAAAGTTAGAGTGACAAGATGACAAAATGACAAAATAAAATACTATGGAATCCTAAACTGCTAGGTGTGAACTAAGCAGCTAAACAGCTAGCTGGGATAGCTAGATCACAGGAGATCCAGCATCGGTCGCTGGCGGATCTCATCAATCTCCTCCATGGTCAGTAGTCTGACCGAGCGTCGTGGAGAGAGAGAAATGAAATGAAATGAAATGAAATGTTATATTAACGTCTTCAAAAGGCCAGAATGACCTATGAGACCAAACTGATACAAAAGTGGTGAATCTGTTACAATGTCTGGGTACCTTAGTACTAAAGTACTAAGTGTGGAAAGTGTGAAAGTAAACATGAAAAAAAAAAAAAACTAAATACAAAGTATTAAATAAACTTCTTAGGAGCATTCTGGGTGTCTGGACTCTGGCTAGAATGCTTCTAATCCTTTGTTGTAGTCTCCTCCGGTGAAGTGTGCTTCTGCATCTTGGTCGTGGTCGTCTCGATTTCCTAAGCTCAATCGCTCTGTCAATTAGGGTGCCTTTGGTATGAATGTGGGTACTCCTTTGTGTTGGCTGCTGGCCTCTTGCTTCCCCTTCCACTCCTGCTTCTCTCGATCCGAAGAAGTCTGTGATCTGCCTCTGAGGCCGTAGTGCTCTTTGTCTTCTCATTAGATTATCCCTGTGCCGATGTAGTTCAAGTAGGTACAAGCCTAAGCATCTTTGATCTTGGTATTGCATGATTCTATCTAGAGGTCCAAAGCCTTCTTTAAAGAGGCAATGAAAACGCCCACGTATCTCATAGTATACTGTGCAGTGGCATATATAGTGTAATTCTGTCTCCGGCTCCATTCCGCATAACTTGCAAATTTTGCTCTCAGGTGGGATTCCCCTAAATCTGCCAAATTCAATTTCCAACTAGTGTGAGGACGTACGAATCTGACCAATAGCACATCTCAAACCATGAGACAGGTGGGTATCCATGTAACTCGGGCGAATCACAAATCCATCTTCAGATAGTTGTAGGAAGTTTTCTTTGTAGTCGGCCATCTTCGTGCCCAATTCTTGTGTAGGGTCTACCCATGTCCTCTTAATATCCAACTGTATAAGATCCTGTCGGATGATTTTATTAATCTCCGTTCGTGTAATTGCCAGTGATGGAGCCTCAAGAGAGTATTGGAAGGGGGGTAATCTTTCCATACTGAACCCATGTCTCTGAAACCACGAGGACAGTTGCGTATACCAGCATGATGTATCCCCTTTCATTGCCAATTGTCGAGAGGATTCGAGGGCCAGTCTAGTATATCGGCCATTATTTGTATCCCACAAACCATGTATCAAGGACACTGATCTGGTAAGAGCTTCAATTTCTATCAGAGGGGCCGCTAGTTCCGCTCGGGTAATCGCGTGTGGTACGGAGGCCTTGGCTCTAATCATTCGGGAAATCATAAATACCAAAGGTCTCTCCATTGACTTCCAATTATCCTGATCCATAGATGGTCCCCAAATCTGGACCCCATAAAGCATAGCCGAAGCCACCATAGTATCAAAGAGCCAAAGTTTTGTTCGTGGTTCCTGAAACTGCACTTGTGAACACATCCTCTCCAACCCTCCCAGGGCTGCAGAGGCTCTGGATAATCTAGCATCCGCTACTTTCTTAAGATTAAACTTCGGTCCTACAAATACCACCCCAAGGTATGTGTATGCATCTGTGTACTCTACTGTATCCTGGCCATATGCAAATGTAGGTGCCGATCTCCTAACCCACTGTGGTGTGGTGTTAAACACCATAACTTTGGTTTTACCCAAGTTTACCGACAGTCCACTGTCCTCCGCGAATTTATGTAATGCATCTAGCTGCCTCTGCATTCCATCTGGTGATTCTGCTATCAATACAATATCATCTGCATACAACAACAAAGGGATCCATGACCCTGCAAGTTGAGCACCTCTGTCACCTTCTCTATCAATGTAATCTGACAGTGGGCATCCCTGGTTTACTCCCAACGGTGGAGTGAACAATGTCGAAATCCCCTTGTGGAGTACGTACATAACCAGTTACTGACCCGTATAAGGCCATGATCCCCCAAATAATCTCTTTGGGGACCCCTAACTCTTGCATCCTGCGCATCAATCTGGCCCTTGGTATTGTATCAAAAGCTTTCCGAAAATCCACAAAGCAACAATACATCCTTCTCTCGTTTGCTCTTCCTTCCTCAATAATGGCTCTGAGCGTAAGAATATGATCTAAAGTGGAATAACCCCTTCTGAATCCAGCTTGTCCTGTTGCCCTTATGCCCTCATTCTCTGCCCGTCTACCATTTCCGTAGTAAAGAAAGTACTAGTAGCAGTGCATGGCTCTAGCGGATCTGGTAATGGAGGCTGTCCAGATACCATATATAATGATGTTACATATTGACCCCAGATCTCAAGAGAAGTAATCGTCGGAGGCGGTGAGTGCTCGTGAAATAAGCTCCAGGCCTCATGTGAGTCCTGACTCAAGAAGAGCTGATATAAATCCTTCTCCAGTTTGGCTAAAAATGCCCTTTTCTTGCGACGTACTATACGCCGAAGAGCAATCCGAGACTGCTTATATGTGATGATCCCAAGTGTAAGCTCTTTCTGGACCGGGGTTCTCGTCTCTCTGCATTCCTCATCATACCAACTGTTTTGAGGCATGTTCCCAGATCCTCTCTTCTGATTAGGTTGAGTATGTGGGTATGCCTCTTGTGCTGCTCCATGTAGTATCTCTGTTAATTGAGAAGTAATCTCCTCTACAGTATATACTGGCTCGGCTGTCCACATCCTATTATAGATCTTTTCCACATAGACTGAATCAGTTTCTGGCGTGAAAGTATATCTTGTGTGTGTCTTCTTCCTTTGTACTTGATAGGCATTGTATTGGAAGGAGATTGATAAGGTCAATAGAGCATGATCCATTGCAATCCCAACCGGTCTGGGTCCCACCTTAAATTCCTTGATACTAGAAATAAAGCTTGGTAAAGTCATGACATAATCCACTGTACTGGCCCCATGCCTGTGCGGGAAGCATGTGAATCACCCAGATAACAGGAAATTCTCTAGACCATTAAGTATGGCCAAACCATGTATAGTTGCCATCTCCATGAGATGTCTCCCATATTCAGTGTGTTCATCCTGTGAGTTTCTAGTAAGCCCCCTCTATGATAAATCCACTTCCCTGAGCATTTCCTCAGAAGTATCATAGAATACTGCTTGAGAGTTGGCCGTTCTGGCATTAAAGTCTCCTAAGAGAACGATGTCTCCATCTCTAGAGAACTCCCATATATGATTATTCAATATGGAGAAAGGGGATTGTCCTTTAGGTGAGGAGTAGACTGAGGTACTCGGAGGGAAGTAGCATATATCGATATATAGAAATCTACCTGTCTCGGCTCTCATTCTCACCCACATATACCTTGCTTGTTCATCTTTCCTGATAATCTGTAGTAGTGGTTTCAGCTCCTCCTTAAATAAGACTGCTACTCCTCCTGAACCCCGGCTACCCTGTAGAGATCTCTTGTCTGGTTAACCAGCTGTTTCCCATAAATAACCCTTCACATGTGCAAGCCCCTGATTGGGTTAAGGAGTTTTATGTTAACCCGTCAGTTGGAGAAGATGCTATTGGGGCTATGTTGTTGCAAAGAGGGAAAGAGTCTCAGTATATGATGCCTATTTATTATGCTAGCAGGGTGAAAACTCCTCATGAAAGAGAGTACTCAGAGGTTGAATTGGTGATGATTAGCATGGTCTATGCATGTAGACGATTTAGACATTACTTGTTGCAGAAACTGTTCACCTTTCTCACCAGTTTTTCATTGCTTCCTCAATTGTTCAATAACTCAAATATATCAAAGGCAGTGATGAAATGGGTTATTGAGCTGCAAGAGTTCCAATTCACTTTTCTAGTGGAAGAGAGTACTCAGGCTACTTTGTCAGACTTACTCACTTATAAAGAGACTCCTGTTTTGGTTAAATAGGAGGTGGTCCAAAGGAAAAAAGTGGAAACCCCTGCTATATCAAATGCTTCACTGCTACATTTTGATGGCTCTTATTGAAGAAGTCATGATGCTGCTTGTGGTGGGTTGTTATTTATGATGCGTAGGGAAATCTTGTGAGGAAGCAAGGGTTAAAACTCAATGCAAAGAGTAATAATGAAGCGGAGTATATGGCTCTTGAAGGTGGTTTACACATTTGTCTACAATTGGAAATCAAATGTTTGCAAATCAGAGGTGATGCGCTATTAGTGGTAAAGCAGGTGTTGGGAGTATGGAAGAATAAGAATCCTAGATTGAAGAATCTATGCGTTAAAGTGAAATCGCTACTCAAAAAGTTTGAGGCATGGAGCTTGCAGCATGTCGAAAGGACTCAAAATGAAGAAGCACATGAGGCCGCGCAAGCAATGATTACTTGTGTGTTTGTATTGAAAGCGGATGCCCCTTTGTATCATGGAAGAGAGGTGCTGTCAAAAGAGGTGGATTTCTTATTGACCGGTCTCTTGCCCGAAGATTTGCCTTCATCTAAAAAATATGATTTTATGAGAAGAGCAAGAAAGTACAAAATGATTGGTGATATGCTTTACATGAAAGGAAGTGATCTCGTGTTGCGTCATGTGCCTTGGAAGGAGGAGATTTACAAAATTTTAGAAGAAAACCATGAAGGGTCTTGCGGGTCATTTTGCTATGAAGATTATGCTTCACAAGATCTTGCAAGAAGGCTATGTTTAGACTACTATTCAGCGGGATGTCAATCATTGGTGTAAATCTTGCTTGGCTTGTCAAAAGATGGGAAAAAGGGTTCTTAAGCCCAAGCTGCGGAAGACAATCCTGTCTAATGAGGTGTTTGAAAAACCTGTCCTGGTATCTGGTGTATCTCTGAGTAGAAAACTATGTCTCTGTCCCTAAAGCTGTCTTCAAAGGCACCTACATCTAGCCTATATGATCCATTACAATTCCACGCCGCTATCCGGAGCGTCGCCCCATAGGTCTCTCACTGTCATGCTGAGCGCTTTTCCAGAACCACTACTTTCCCTCCTCTATAAAAGGCGATTTTCCCCTTTTGTCTTGCTGCCCTAATCTTTGGCATCAACTCTTGCATGTGTGTCACTTGTGCCAATGTAAGGTCATCTCCCAGGAATATACCAGTTTTCTTAAGAGTTGGTCTCTTTTTTAGAAATTCTTTCCTTATTTCTATATTCGGGAATCGGTGCCCTATCCTTTATGTTTCCCTTCTCATCGATTCCTTTCTTGCCCACTCTCCATGCACTTGTGTGAGTAGGCTCTGTGATGCCCATGCGTTGTAGCAGTTCCTTCACTTCTTCATCTACATTCTCTTTGTCTTTGACTCCTGTGACCCGCACATGCAGAGCCCGAGTCTTCCTTTTCTGCTCTTCCTCAATGGTCATATTAATAATGGTAGAAGTAGGTGTGGTCTCGAGCATCTGGGCCTTCCCTTATTTCGCATCCTCAATCCACTCTGCTTCATCAACCTTTTCTTGTGTCTTCACAAGACGTTCCGCCCATGAAGATGCCGTTTTCGATTTTTGTTCATCTCCTTCCCGTAGAGTTTTCATCTGATCCTTCATGTCCTCGAGCTCCTTCAGCACCGAAGGTTGGTCGTCTCCCTTCTCCTTAGTTGCAAATTTGCAAGCCGCAAGTTCTCCTTTTAGCTCCTCGATTATTGCATCCTTTTCCCCCATGTGTTTTTCCATATTTGTTCTCCATGCTTCAAAACTTGCTACTGCCTCATCGAGTTTCTTTTGCATAACGCATTCTGTTACATTTACTTCGGCCTTGATTAGGTTTCGTAATTCCGTTCTCAAGCTCTGAATCTCCTCATTCTGTATCCCCCGGATCTCTCTCCTTAGTTCTCTCATCATGTCTCCATACATGGAGTTCCTGTAGCTCTTAGCGCTCGCGTGCATTTCCTTCCTGATGTCATCTCTCATGTAGTTCAGCTCTGATTTGAGCATCACTTGGACCTTCTCCATCATTAGTTCATCATGTATCTTGGACGTTTTCCCCACTCGTAATGATCCTGGTGATAGTACAGTATCTCTGTTTCTCCGCTTAAATGTAGCTGTTGCTTTTTTTGGGGTGGTGTAGCTATCTACACCTGGCCCTTCCCCTTCGGTAGGCAGATCCATCGAACCCGACCCGCAAATGTGGCGACCCCTGCTAAAAGCTGATGGAGAATGGAGATCGTATTAAGACTCTTCAAGCTGACACGCGCGTGGAGCTGCAACTGACGTGCGCGTGAACCAAACTCCGGCAACTGACGTGCCTTTTGGGGAATTTCTCGCGCGTGAAGGAGCAGCAACCGGCAGCCTTAGGCGATAGGCTAACTCAATAACACGCGATAGGCAGAGAGAGAGAGAGAGAGAGAGAGAGAGAGAGAGAGAGAGAGAGAGAGAGAGAGAGAGAGAGAGAGTTTCTATGGATATCTTTGTAGCTCTAGCTAAGAGAGTCCCACGAGTTGGAAGGCGATGTATCTTGGGGTATTTACGAGAGCTATTGTTATGGTAGAAATCTGTCTGTTGCTTCTGAACAGATCCTATCCTAGAAATGAAATGTTATATTAACGTCTTCAAAAGGCCAAAATGACCTATGAGACAAAAAGGTTACGATTGGTGAATCTGATACCATGTCTGAGTACGGAAATTACAAAGTTACAAAGTTACCAAGTTACAAAGAGCTAACGCTACCACTAACACTAAAACACTAAGGAGAAAGGAAATAAGGGGGGGAAGGGGGGGGGGTTGTGGGTTCAGATGAAATCTCTCATCGGTCGCTGTCAGATCTCATCGACCTCCTCCATGGTCAGAACTCTGGTTGGGCGTCTTGCATGTCGAGCTAGAGTGATCTGTATCTTCTGTTGCAACCTTCGTCGGTAGTGGGAGACCCCTCGAGGTCGTGGATGTCTGGATCTGCCAAGTTCAGTGGCTCTGTCAAGCAGTGTACCTCTAGTATGAGTAGGCTCTGAGATCTGCTCCAATGATTGCTCCGTTGGCTCTCCTCTGTCTGGTGTAAAGAACTCTGTGATTCCTCTCTGAGACTGTCTTTCCCCTGATGTCCTCAGCAAGTTCTCCCTAAGTCTGCGCAGCTCTAGCAGGAACAATCCTAGACACTTCTGATCCTTGTATCTCATGACTCTAGAAAAAGGTCCGAACCCTTCTCTGAACAGGTAATGAAAGCGGCCGCGTATCTCATAGTATACCGGGCAATGACATGTGTAGTGCAGCTGTGTCTCTGGCTCTAAGTTACATAGGTGACATATCCTGGCTCCTATCGGCACTCCTCGAAATCGGCCAATCTCGATCTGGAGCTGATGTGAGGATGTGCGTATCTGTCCAATAGCGCATCTTATCCCATGGCATAAGTGTGTATCCATGTATGCTGGCCTAGTCACAAAGCCGTCCTCCATGAGTTGGAGAAGGTGCTCTCTGTAGAAGACCATCTTCGTGCCCAACTCCTGTGTCGGTTGTATCCATGTGCTCCTGGTGTTTAGCTGAATCAAATCCTTACGTATGAGCCTGGTGACCTCGGTTCGTGTGAGAGACAAGGAGGGTGCATCCAAGGAGTATTGAAGCGGAGGTAATCGATCCATGTTGAGACCATGCGACTGAAACCATGATGTCATCTGTCCATATCAACATGCTGTATCGCCTGCTCTAGTTGTAGAGCTAGTTGTCGAGATGACTCCAGGGCAAGCCGAGCGTATCTGTCTCTGGGGAGATCCCATAGACCGTGCATAAAGGAGGTTGATCTCGTGAGTGCCTCTACTACAAGGGGGGGGGGGGGGGGGGGGGGGAGGGCGGCTAGTTCGGCTCGGATAATCTCATGTGGTACTGACGCCTTAGCCCAAATCATCCGAGCGATCATAGAGACCAGAGGCCTCTCCATACATCTCCATCCATCTGTGTTGCCAGATCTCCCATGGTGGTCTACTGATACCTGAACTCCATAGAGTAGCAAGACCTCGAGCTCCCGCACCTGTAGGGCTACTTGCCCTTTGAATCGGACGAGATTTCTGGCGTGAAACCTCTCCGAATTCACTTGTATCTGCGGGGGATTAGCCGCTAGCTAATCCAGTACCTGTGCAAGAGGCTCTTGCCTCGGCAATTGCGCATGAATCCACATAACTGTACATTGGTCAAATGCAAAGCCCACTAGTGGGGCATAACATACTGCTCATAGGGGGGAGAGAGAGCAGTGCGTAGTGTGCAGGGCATCACTCCTGGCATCGCATTGTACATAAGAGGGAAAGGAAGCACTCCATAGCTCTTAACCTGTGACAGTTTTGCAAAAAGAGCCTCTCCCAGCTTAAAATTCAGCGCCCTTTCTTCCTTGCATTGGAAAGTGCACAGAAATGTGCCACTTGGCGCATTTACAAGCATTTTCCCGTTTCGGGTTCGCCGCTTAAAAATATCCTGAACGGTTGCCCAGTTGACTTCGCGGCAAAGTTGTAAAATGTTCCCCTAGTCATACCGGAGGTAATGACGCGAACACATTTCTCGGCCCAAAATAGCAGTTCCCTAAATTTTAGGAGATGCTTCCGTTGGGCTCCCACTGGTCTTCTGACCATCTATCCTCATTGGGACCGCATCCAAAAATGCAATGTGACCCAACTGTCGGATACTTTCTGTTGGTGATCCCACCTTGACTTTATGCCTTTATTGAGTTCACTTCCAAGTTTTGGCTGATAGTTCTTGAACTTCACCAAATAGCGTCTTGCAACTTGTCCTTTAACTTTTCTGTCCTTATGTGCCAAAACTTGCTCAGGTACCAGGATCTCATCAAGTTCCTCAACTTCTGGCTGATCCTCAACTAGCATATCTTCTGGCACATCACCCACAAAGGGTCTTAGAAGACTCACGTGAAACGCATTATGAATCTTCCATGCATCAGGCAATTTCAGCCTATAAGCCACATCGCTGATCTTGTCAAGCACTTGAAAAGGCCCATAGTAACGCATGCTGAGCTTAGGAAACAGCCGTTCCTTGCCCTTCATCTTCTTTAAGCTTGCCTTTTCGAACCTTAACAGAACCCAATCACCAGGTGATAGTAGCAATTCACTACGGTGACGATCAGCAGCCTTTTTCTGCTTTGCCGGAGTCTTCTCCAAGGCAACTTTAATCTTCTTATACATCTCATCCATGTTCTCAACATATCGATCTGCCTCAAAGATCTTGTCCTTTGTATGCAAAATGGGAGGAACCTTTTTGCCGCCTTCAACAATCTCAAAAGGTGCTTTGCCAGTAGACGAATGTACCGTATTATTGTACGCATACTCAAGCATAGGCAAATACTGTTCCCACTTGCCCTTATTATCTGACACATAGCATTTCAGCAGATCTAAGAAAGTAGAATTAGCCTCTTCTGACTGTCCATCAGTTTGTGGATAAAACGAAGACGAGAACTTGAGCGTAGTACCCATGTTCTCAAACAATCCTCTCCAGAACAAATTGGTCATGCGAGGATCACAATCACTAATAATCGATTGTGGCATACCATGGTACTTAAACACATTGTACATGAACAAGCGTGCCATCTGATCAGATTTTATCTTCTTCCTGACAGGGATAAAATGGGCCTGCTTGCTGAACCTGCAGATAATGGTCCATATACCATCACTCCCTGTTGGCGTCCTTGGAAGATCAAACATCCACATCTCTCCTCAAGGTAGGCCAATAGAAGAATGTCTCTACCGCTTTAACTGTCGCATCAATGCCACGATGCCCTGGATACGGTGGGACATGACTCTCTTCCATGACCTTATGTCGCAGTGGCCTAGTGACACAAAGTCTGCCATGCATCATCATAAAACCATCTCTGAGGAGGTAGTGCTCGTGATGTTGCCCCTCTTGTAACTGTTCAAAGATCCTTGCAAAATCTTCATCAGCAGTATACTGTTCCTTCATGTCATCTAACTCATGATGATAAGGAATTGACACAGCTGAAATTTGTGGCTTTCTTGATAACGCATCAGCCACAACATTCTTCTTGCCTTCCACATGCATAATTTGGAAGTGGAACATGGAAAGAATGTTTGCCCATCGCATATGCTTTTCGGATAACTTTGACTGTGTCAAGAAGTATCGCAAGTTCTGATGATCTGTTTGGACAACAAAATCAGCACCTAAAAGGTAGTGCTTCCAGCTAGAAAGCGCATGAATCACGGCCAAGAGCTCTTTCTCATAGACTTGCATATTCCTCTCTGGCCCTTGCAAAATTCGGCTTTCATAAGCTACTACCCGTCCGTCTTGCATTAGCACTGCTCCGATGCTACTGCCACACGCGTCACACTGGACCACAAATGACTTCCTGAGATCTGGCAAAACAATAACTGGATCTGAAGTCAACTTTTCCTTTAAGAGACTAAAAGCTGAAATCTCTTTTTGGGTCCATCTGAAAGTGACCTCTTTCTTTTGCAATGTGTGAAGAGGCGATGCTATCTCTGCAAAATTTCTGATAAACCTTCTATAGTAGGAACACAATCCCAAGAAGCTTCTTACATCGTGCACAGTCTTCAAGTCTGGCCATGTCTTGATAGCTTCGACCTTTGCGGGATCCATTCTAACACCATCCTTTGAGACTATGTGGCCCAGAAAGTGGATCTCTTTGAGGAAGAATTCACTTTTCTTAGGATTGACAAGTAACTTGTGACTGCGTAGCTCTTCGAACACAATGGTCAAGTGACGCCTATGCTCCTCTTCATTCTTCGAATACGCTATCATGTCATCGAAGAACGTTCCAACAAATTGTTGATGCGAGCGGAAAATCCGGTCCATCATTCTGTTGAACGTGGCAGGAGCATTTGTTAGCCCAAACAGCATCACTAGAAACTCATAAAGACCAAATGTCGTTCTAAACGCAGTCTTGTGCACATCCTCTGGCCTTATTCGAATCTGATGGTACCCACTCTTAAGGTCTATCCTGCTGAAAATTGCAGCACCCTCTAAACGATCGAGAATATCATCAATTCTAGGAATAGGGAACCTATTCTTGATGGTATTCTTATTCAACGCACGGTAATCAATACACATGCTCCATGAGCCATCCTTCTTCTGCACTAGGAGCACTGGGGAGCAAAAGGGTGAAGAACTAGGCTGAATCAGCCCCTTCTCTAATAACTCCTCAACCTGGCCCATAATCTCTTTCTATTGCGCCGCACTAACCCTGTAGGGAGGTCTATTTGGTGGGCTACACCCTGGCACCAAATCTATCTGATGGTCCTCGGGTCTCTCTGGCGGCAATTGCGACGGTAATGAATCAGAAAAACAGTCACTAAACTTTTGCAAAAATGCTGACCTTTCTTTATCTAACACAAATAAATTTGATTGATCACTATCTGAGACATCACGTGCAAAAGTCAAGTACACAGAAAGATGATTCTTTATTACAGAAGTGATAGCAGAAGCAGATACAATAGGGACTGACTCTCCTTTAAGCTTTACATCCAAGATGTGAGTTTTGCCCCTATGCTGTACAGTGATCTTTTTGTTGTAGACATCAAAGACTCCATGCACTCGGAACATTCACGGGATCCCCAACAAGGCGTCACAACCTTCCAGCGGCATGATGTAAAACTCTCAGTGTCCACATACGACTGAATATGCAGACGCAGTTTTCCAATGATGGGAGTAACACACTCTAAGTGGCTAGGACATGCCAACCCTGCCTCTGTTGTGTACCCCATCTCTTCAGCTCTGATGCCTAGCTTCATAGCTAACTTTGGTGAGATAAAGTTGGCTTTGGCACCTGGATCAAAGAAGATGAGTGCCGTCTGATCCCTAACTTTACCCCATGCCCTGCATAACTCACTGGCATCTGTGTTGGGCCTGTCACCCACCATGTCTGGCACTAAACCTGCCGTGGGTTTTGGCTTCTTGCCTTTCTGGTCTTCTTTATCTTCTGAGTCAGCTGGCCTTTTCCTTTGTGGACAGTTGATAGAAAAGTGACCAGGCTGCTCGCATATAAAGCATTTGTTCTCAGCCATTAGGACCTTCTTTTCCTCGAGCGACTTGCGCACAAAAGGCTTCCTTTTCTGTTTCTTTGCCTGCGCTCCAGAAGTCCCGGCTGAATCCTTGTCTTTGGTGGCTTTTCCTAACCCCTGTGACGCATCAGGAGCCGTTTTCACAAAGGGCTTCTTCGCTGAATTTTTCTTTTGCTGCCCTCCTTTATCACTGCTCGGAAATCCACTGTCCTCTCCTTTCAACAAGGCAAGACCAGTGTTCGCAACTTCCATAAGCTGAGTAAGGGTAGCCACTCTGTTCTTTGTACAGTAATCGCGAAGCCCTTTAGGCAGCCCACAACAGTACTTGTCTATCTGCTCTATCAGTGGCACAAATCTATAGGAGGTCACTGAGAGTAACGCTTTACAAAACCTCCTATTGTACTCCAGCAAGCTCTTGCATGAAGCTGAAGTAAGTTGGTGCCAATCTCTCAGGACGTCGGCTTCAAATTCATTTGACAGCCAAGCAGATGCAAACATTTGCTTGAAGTAAACCCAAGTGGCGGGTGCCTGTCCTTGCATTCACAATGTCGTCCACCATGTAAGCGCATTGTCCTTTAAGAAAGTGGCAGCTTTCCTGACCTTCGAGGCCTCTGTAAAATTCCCTCCCGCATAAGCTGTATCAAACTGCTGGAGGAAGGTAAGAGCCTTCGTCTTATCCTCGAAACCACTGAAGGTACTGAACTTTACTGCTGCACCGTCTTCTTTGTAAGCCTTCGGCTTCTCTAGTGCCCCCAAGTTGTCATAAGGGATGGTCTGCAACATGGGCACTGTAGTAGGCATGATCGGCACATGTTGGCCATTCACATTTTGCGTCAGAGGTGCGATATTTGGCTGCTGTCCAGAAAAACCAGCCATGCCAAAATGACCCTGTGGCACCCCAAACTGGCCCTGGTTGCAGTGGAAACCTTGCTGCATGCCGATACTACCATACATGGGGTTTGGCATGATGCCTTGCATACCCCTGAACATTGTTCCTGGCATGTACGACTGACTTCCAGGCGCATAACCAGCCATACTTTGGAACACTGATCCACCCCCGAAATACCCAGGATGTACCGTGGGTGGTGGAAAAACTGAGTGCATAACCTGGTATCCAGCTCCCTATCCATTCAAGACAGCATGCTGGCTCTGAAAGGTGGCGGGCTGAACTGGCATAACCTGTGGAATAGGCGTTCTAGCCATCTGTTCAAGCACGGGAGGAACCTGCTTTGGAGCCCCCGACTCCGCAACATGCGAGTGTTCCCTTTCCTCCTGCGCCACATGAAGTACCTGGGCTTGAGCATCAACAAGCTCCGTACGCGGCGTAGGTTGCCTATTTTGTTGTTGCACTGGTGGCGCTAGCAAGAATTCCATAAACCTCGGATTTTGCACCAACTGCGAAAAGACATTCACCACGGCAACTAACTGAGTCTTGAACGCATCATCCTCAAGTTGCCCAGTCATAAAGCCCTGTACTATTGGAGGGACATTCACGATGACAGGAGGTACAGACTGACGTGGCCGTGAGCTCTCGCCAATCTCAAAAACCATAGGAATCTCCTGCCTGTCCTTTGAAGAGGAACCCTCTTCCATAATTCCCTTCCCCTTGTCGGCCATAGTGTAATCCCCGCGTTCCTGCACTGTGTGTCTTTATCCCAAAACAATCCAGGCTCACTCTTTAAGGAAAAAGTGATTGATATCCCGGCGACGGAACCATGAAACCGGCCCGTGGGGCGGTAGGCGTTGGCTTTCACCCGATATTCTTTACTTTAGACACACACACAGAGCACTTTGCAAAGGAGACCTGTAATGGGAATTAACACTTAATCACACACACGGCTCGGAAGCTAAAATGCTCGGAGCAGACGCCGACAACCTGTAGGCCCCAAAATTGGCGCCCCTTTTGGTATTTCTTTATTCTTTATCAAAGGGAATAAAACCTGTGATCTCCCACAAGCTGCCCCGCACAATCTAGGCTAAGAAACACCTGTTCTGGCCCGATTTCGGCAGCATAACTGTACTAGGACGCTTCACAATCAGTATCCCCACGCAATAGGTGACTTTCCCGACGCATACGGACACTTTGCAAAACCTGGCGAGAATCTGCAGCACGCTGAATTCTCTGTTTTCTGCCCCGAAATTGCACCAGTTCACCTGTACAACGGTCCCCTTGCGTCCCCGAACCTCCTGGGGGTATTAGGGTCCGTTTAGGGCCGAAACCCTAAACCTGCAAAAATACACAGCAGGCTGTAATTCCCTGTTTTGGGCTCCGTTTCGCGTGACGGTTGCATCAGTAGCAAGACCTCGAGCTCCCGCACCTGTAGGGCTACTTGCCCTTTGAATCGGACGAGATTTCTGGCGTGAAACCTCTCCGAATTCACCTGTACCTGCGGGGGATTAGCCGCTAGCTAATCCAGTACCTGTGCAAGAGGCTCTTGCCTCGGCAATCGCGCATGAACCCACATAACTGTACATTGGTCAAATGAAAAGCCCACTAGTGGGGCATAACATACTGCTCGTAGGGGAGAGAGAGAGAGTAGTGCGTAGTGTGCAGGGCATCACTCCTGGCACCGCACTGTACATAAGAGGGAAAGGAAGCACTCCATAGCTCTTAACCTGTGACAGTTTTGCAAAAAGAGCCTCTCCCAGCTTAAAATTTAGTGCCCTTTCTTCCTTGCATTTGAAAGTGCACAGAAATGTGCCACTTGGCGCATTTACAAGCATTTTCCCATTTAGGGTTCGCCGCTTAAAAATATCCTGACCGGTTGCCCAGTTGACTTCGCGGCAAAGTTGTAAAATGTTCCCCTAGTCATACCGGAGGTAATGACGCGAACACATTTCTCGGCCCAAAATAGCAGTTCCCTAAATTTTAGGAGATGCTTCCGTTGGGCTCCCACTGGTCTTCTGACCATCTATCCTCATTGGGACCGCATCCAAAAATGCAATGTGGCCCAACTGTCGGATACTTTCTGTTGGTGATCCCACCTTGACTTTATGCCTTTATTGAGTTCACTTCCTAGTATCCACCAACTTGTTAAGTGCGACGGGGGGACCTATATGATCTTGCTCTGAGCCTAGACATCCTCTTACCATACGAATTCCAGTGCCGACCACTTCCCGTCTGCGGGTGAAACTACCGTTCACATTGGCCATACAATGTCCGACCGTTTGCTACTTCAAAAAGAGGGTCTCAAACAAAATAAAATAAACCCCATTGGAAAGAAACCAACAACCAAGGTTAGCAGTTGCCACATCTTGATGACATGGTTAATAACTGCCACGTCCTCGTGACAGCTTACCATGAAATCCTGAAAGAAAGGAATGAGACCAGGCTGGGCCATAATCTAATCCACTGTGCTGGCACCATGTCGGTGTGGAAAGCAAGTAAAACCTCGAGCTGTCGAAAATCTTTGTAGGCCATTCACAATGGGCAATCTGTGTGCGGTTCCCATATCTATCAAGTATCTGCCATATTCAGTGTATTCCTCATCTTGTGATAGTCTGCATAGACCCATCTCCGTGACTTCCAGCTCACCTAAGCATCTCTTCGGGAGTATCATAAAATATTGTCTGGTGGTGGGCAGTCCTCGCATTGAAATCCCCTAGTATGATAATGTCACCATCCTTGGAAAACTCCCATATGTCATTATCCAAAATAGCAAAGGGGGATTGTCCTCTAGGTGATGCATGTACTGACGTACTAGGAGGAAAGTAACAAATAGCAATGTAGAGATATCTGCCCGTCTCTGGCCTGAGCCTCACCCACATGTACCTAGCTTGTTCATCCTTGCGTGCTATATATATCATTCGCTGGAGTTCCTCCCTGAATAGAACTGCCACTCCCCCTGAGCCCCGTCCTCGATGCTCCGATCTGGTCTCCTGTCTGCAGGCTGTCTCCCATCTATATCTGCTCACGTGTGGCATGGATTGTCCCGGTGCTTGATGCGTCTCAGAGTAGAAAATGATGTCTCTCCCCGTGAAGCTATCCTCAAAGGCCCGTACATCAAGAACGAGTGACCCATTACAATTCCAGGTTGCCATCTTTAGTGTGGTCCCATAGGTCTCGCACCGTCATGCGGGGCGGCGCTCCAATATCACCACCTTTCCATCCCTGTAAAAAGCAATCTTCCCCTTTTCCCTTGCTGCTCTTATTTCTGGCATTACTTCTTGCATATGAGCAATTTGCGAGAGGGTGAGGTCATCTCCAAGAAAGATGCCCGTCTTCTTTAGAGTCGCTCTCTTCTTCAAGAAGTCTTTCTTCGCTTCCATGGAGGGGAAGCGGAGAATGAGTGCCCTTTCCTTCGAGGTTTCTCCGTTGCTCCCACTTTTCTTAGTGCCCACTCTCCAAGCCCTCGTATGGGTCTGCTCGTTGACCCCTACCAGAGTCATGAGTTCTTTCACCTCTTTATCTACATTATCTTGGTCTCTGAGGCCACATATCCTTATGTGTAAGGCCCGCACACGTCTCCTTTGCTCCTCTTCTAGTGTCAAGTTGATGATGGTTGGTGTGGGGGTGGGAGTTATTTCCTTGCCTTTCCCTTTCTTGACAATCTCGATCCATTTTTCGGCCTTTTCTGCTTTTTGCTGGGTCTTTGTGATGACATCTACCCAAGGGATCGTCATTTCTTTTTTGTTGCTCCCCACCTTCTTTGATGGCCCGAACTTGTTCCTTAATCGTGTTAAGCACTTCAATGACAGAGGGTTGAAGTTCTTCCTCTACGAGGACATTCTGCGATCGAACCTCTGCAAGCTCTTTCTTGAGTAGTGCGATTTCCTCATCTTGGGCCTTCACGCGATCTTCGAGTGTACGTATCGTGCTTTCCTGTGTTGCCACGCATGCATCGAGTCCGTTAATAGTACCTAAGAGGTGGCGGTTGATCTTGCTGATGGACTCTCTCAGTTCTTCTTTGCATTTTTGGATGGCATCCTCCACTGGGCCATCCTTGCTATTCGGCTTTCTCATGATTGAGAGGCCGCGAGAGGGAAGGGAAAGGGAAAGGGTTTTTTTTTTTTTCTCTCTCTCTCTACGCGGGCAGACCTAATCTCTCTCTACGCTCTCGAACTTTGTCTCTCTACGCCTAACCTTCCTTCTCTCTCTACACTAGTAAAAGAACCATCCACTCTCTCTCTACGCTACAACTTCCTCCTCTCTCTACGCTTGTGTAAAAAAGTCCATTCTCTCTCTACGGGGGGGGGGGGGAGAAGGTTAGGGTTGCAAGAAAATGAGGCACGGGGACAGGAGCAGAGGGTGCGCAAGGGCAGGTGCAGAGCAGCCGCGAGCAAGGGGGGGAGGACAGCGGGAGCAGCAGGAGAGAGGGAGAGGGGAGGCAGCGGGAGCAACGGGGGGGGGGGGGGGACAGCAGGAGCAGCGGGAGAGAGGGAGAGGGAGAGGCAACGGGAACGCGAGCAAGGGGGGGGGGGACAGCGGGAGTAGAGGGAGGACAGGCGGGAGCAGTTGGAGAGAGAGAGAGAAAGAAAGAAAGAAAAGAAAAGAAAGATTTTTAACGTCTATGTCAGGCCGAAATCGACCTATGAGACAAATCAAATGTACATGGTGTGTATGTCATCCGTCTATCGGAAAGACAAATGAAACAAAACTGATACAAAATTGAATTGAATGTAGGTAGTGGGGTATCTGAGGAGGGATGGAGCTCTATCTCTAGGGGTATATGCATGTCTATATGCTCAAGGTAGTACAATCATGAGAATGCATCAAGCTATCTAGCTCCATCCTGTACTAATGGGGGGATGTAAGATGTGGTACATGGGCGGGTCTGGTGCCAAGGCTACCCGGATGAAAGCTGTCGGGTCGGCCCTCATCTGGGCCACTCGCTCCTCAGTGGCACGGCGCTCCCGGGCTCGGATCTCCTCGATCTGTCGGTGGTGGGAGCTCGCGCCCCTGTAGCCTGTGACACGTGGTCGTCGTCTAGCTCGGCTCACCTCCGCCTGTGGGAGTGTCACTCCCCTCTGAGTGTCTGGTGAGGAAGGGGCGGCAATCCTCTGAAAGAAGTCTGTGAGCTGCGACTGTCTCCCCTCTGTCTGTGTAGCTGTGTGTGGCTGTAGTAGTGTGTCTCGATGGCTCTGTATCTCTAGTAAGAACCGTCCGAGCTGTCTCTGATCTCGAGAGTCCATGATCTCTCGGAGAGTGGGCTGTCCTTTGAATAAGGCCTCATACCTGCCTCTGATCTCAGTGTATGCTCTGCATCTACATACAAAGTGCTCCTCACTCTCCACCTCCTCTGTGCAGGCTCTGCAGACTCGCTCCTCCCTGGGAACACCAGTATGTCTCCCGATCTCAATCTCTAACCTGTGTGAAGCCACTCTCAGCTGACCAATCGCCACCCGTGAGCTATGTGGCATATATGTGTCCATGTAGCGTGGTCTCTGTATGAACCCCCCAGACAATATGGTGAGAAACTGGTCTCTGTAATCTGACATCCTCGTCCCCAAGCCAGGTGACTCCCAGACTCTCCTAGTGTATAGCTGCCACAGATCCTGTCTCAATACCAAGTTCCTCTCACTGCGAGAGAGGTGAACATATGGTGAGTGGGGGTCGTACTGGAATGGTGGTAGGCTCTCCATGTCAAGACCGTGTCCCTCAAACCATGCTCTGACCTGTGAGTACCATGCTCTCTCATGCCCACTCTCTGATAGCTGTATAGCTGCCTCAAATGCTCTACGAGTAAGTCTGTCAGGAGGTAGCTCTCTCATCCTCTGGATGAAGCAGACTGTCTGGAATAGTGCCTCTACCACCATAGGTGGTGTGGCGAGCTCAGCTCTAATAATGTCATGTGGCACTGTCTTCTTGCTGCGGAGCAAGCGTGAGATCATACATACCTGTGGCCTCTCAAGCTGTGTCCACTGGTCAGCTGTCAATCCTGGTGCCCATATTGCCGCCGAGTACATCAAGGCCGGGGTGACTAAGGTGTTGAAAAGCCACCCCTTCGTGCGGGGTTCCTGAAAGTGTGCCTGGTGGCATCTCCGCTCTAGCATGGCGAGAGTTGCATATCCTCGGGTGAGCCTGTCAGCAGCAGCCTGCCTCATAGTGAAGGGTCCTGGTAGGCTGGTGAATGTGATGCCAAGGTAGACATAGGAGGTGACTACATCAACCTGTCCTCCTGCTGCTGTGAAGGTGGTAGCGCTCCTCACTGCACTGGATGTGTGAAAGATCATAACCTTGGTTTTGCCAAGGTTCACAGTCAACCCCCTGTGTGTGTTGAATTCGTCCAAGGCCTCAAGATGGCGTTGCAAGCCCTCAGGTGACTCTGAAATCAACACAATATCATCAGCATATAACATGATGTGGACCTGAGTACCTGCCAAGTGGCTCCCCTCTCCTCCTGCTCGCAGTATGTAGTCAGAGATCTCGTCGATGTAGAGCCCAAAGAGTGTTAGGGAGAGTGGGCATCCTTGCTTAACACCAATGGTGCTAGCAATGGTCTCTGAAAAACCGCCTGGGCAACGAACTCGACCCGTCACCTTCTCGTAGAGAGCATATATGGCCCAAATCATCTCTGTTGGTACCCCAATGCTGTGAAGGCGCTGGAAGAGTCTCTCGCGTGGGACTGTGTCAAAGGCCTTGCGGAAATCCACAAAGCAGCAGTAAAGCCTCTTCTTCCGCGCCGTTGCCCCATCAATGAGGCAGCGCAGAACGAAGATGTGATCAGTGGTGGAGAAAGCTCGTCTGAAACCTGCCTGGCCTGGAGCTCGTAAACCCTCGATCTCTGCGTAGCAGCTGAGCTGTGCCTCAAGTACTGCTCCATATAGCTTGGCCATCGTGTGGCCAATCATGATAGTCCTGTAGTTCCCTGGGTCCAGGGTGTCGCCAGATTTGTGGATAGGCACTATGGTGTGCTGTGTCCACTCCTCTGGGAAGCCCTCCCCTATAGCCCGGTTGAAGACATGTGCAATCAACGGGGCTATAGTGGAGGCCGCATAAATGATGTGCTCACTCTGTAATCCAGTATGGTCAGCTGATCGTCTGTGCTGCATGCGGCGTATGGCCCTCTCTACCATCTCTGCTGTAAAGAAGGAGGAGCATGTGGGGCGTGGCTCGTGTGGCTGTGGGATAGGAGGATGCCCTGGCACCTCGTAAAGTCGCTCTGCATAATCATGCCATATCTGTGGATCCTCAATAGCTGTAGTCGGACGTGGCTCGCGCAGGGTGCGCCATGCCGTCGCGCTATCCATGCTCATGAATAGGCGGTATAGCTCAAGCTCCTGTGCCTCTTCGAATGCTCGCCGCTTTTGGCGTGTCAGCGTCTTCATATGCCGTCTGGCCTCTCTCTCTGTGATCTCTCCTAAGGCTCGCCGTGCACGGAGGCGTCGGTATAGCTCTCTGCACTCATCATCATACCAGCGGTTCTGAGGCATAGTCCCGGGGGGGGGAGTGTGTCCTGTGTGAGTGGTGTGTGGAAAAGAGCTAATAGTTGAAGTGTGGAGAACGGAAGAGATATGTGATGTGAGAACTGAGAGTGGTGTGGATGGGTGGAGGAGGCATAGGCCATGCTCGACCTCGGCCGAGTAAAGAGAGGCTAGCTCATGTGTGAAATGGATGGTGGTGTGTGGAGTGTGTTGTGGAGCTGTGTGGGATGGTATCTCCGGTGATGGAGAAAGAGAGGTATGTGTGGTCGGCTCCGATGGGTATGGGTGGAATGGTGAAGGATGTGATAAGGTGTGTAGCCTCCCTGGGTCCCAGAATATAGTCGACTGTACTCCCCCCTCCCTCTTCAACTCCATGTGGCATACAAGTCAGGCCCCCTGAGGTGGGCCACTGGACCATCCCGTTATAAATAACGAGACGGTGCTGGGAGCCAAGTCGAAGTAGATGTCGTCCGTAGGCTGTGACTGGAGCTCTGTCTACTGTATCTCTCATAGTAGCCTCCTCATCTAGAGTGTGTAGTGCCTCTGGGTCCTCTGAGAGAGAGAGAGAGAGAGAGAGAGAGAGAGAGAGAGAGGTGTCGACACGAAGCTGCGAAGTTCCACTTCCAAATGCACTAGCCCAAAAACCTTGGCGTCCTTTTCGGTATTTCTTGCTTTTTTTATCTTTGACAAGGTACAACTTGCGTGTTGTAGAATGCCAAAGAGGGTCTTGAGGCTCATATTTAAAGGCCCAAGGCCAAAATGCATGAGGTATGAAAAGCTGGCATCCACAGGGCAAATCCCTACAAATCTGCCACTAATTCCAGGATGTTTGTACAAGTGTCATGCTGAGGTTTCAAACTGGCCGCTTCATTCTGGCCACTTTTGAAAACGGGTCCACTTCAGTGGAATAGGCCATGTCATCGTGATTTGTGATAGTAGTAACCTCGTGTGGGTGTGAAGTGTGAAGGCCTTTTGTTTGGGTAAGGTCCATGAGAGAGTCACAGCGATGGAGACAACGCTGTAATTCTTGCCTCTCCATGTAACTATAAGCAAGAACTGATGCTTGTGAATGGGTAGGTGTAAGAGCAAGGATGTTAAAACAATGATGACCGCCTGTCCGATTTTTAAAGTCGTTGCCTACCTCCTAGAATTAGCATTCCAATTGCCACTGAAGTGGCACATATTCCCTCTTTGATAGAAATATAAGATTTGAAAAAGAATTAACTTGAATGAGGTTTGAACTAACCACTACTGTTCGCATGTATCCGGCATGTCATGGTGTCACTTCAACTACTGCTTGGTGTGCAAGACCCTAATCCACATTCATTGCTTAGAGAATTCTAAATTGGCATGCTAGGTTGTGGCTTGGTGTTCCAACACCTTAAAGTACTAATGGACAATTAGCATTTGTGTGTTGCTTGGTGTACCAAAACCCTTGCTCACCGTGCACACAATTTGCTTCAACAAGAAGTTTTTTGTTAGCATGCTCTACTCTGAACTTGTGGTGGTTGACCTAGGAATTTCTTTGCCCTGAATCAATTTACTGGCTTAGGTACATTGTTACCATATATGTTGTGCAATCTAGGCCAACATCTTCGACAAATCTATAAGGTTCAATATATCTTGATTTCAGCTTCCTTGGGTGAGAACCTAATCTTGAGTAATTAACAATAACCCAATCTCCAACAGCAAAAACCTTAAACCTAATGTTCTTGCTCACCCTAGCTTGCCTTGTCTTGTGGATTACTTCAACAATGTAACTACTTAACATAGTCACAGGGGATGCCCTTTTTCGGGCTTCCCGTCCCCACTTTTCCGTCCCCAACCGCCGTCCCACCCTCTTTTTTACACTAAAAATCCATTTGAGCCCCATCCCCCGTTCCCTGTCCCGGAATGCGTCCCTTGGGACTATGAAGTCTTAATATCATGTCCTCTTCGAGATAAAGTAAGTATCTCTACCTATGTTGCATTGAGTGCTCAGGAGATAACCTGTGTTAGACATCTATCCGAAAACTTGATACAAAGTATTGCATTGATACAACAGCTTCTAACCCATAAACCAACTCAAAAGGAGTCATTCTTGTTGTCACCTTGTATGCTGTCCTGAATGACCGAAGTGTTGAGTCTGACTTTTGGTTCGAATCCTTCTTACTTTCCCTCACCGTCTTTAAAATCATGACTAGCACCTTGTTGATACTTTGCTTGTCCATTTGTCTATGGATGGTAGGTGGTGCACTTCTTATGAATCATATGCTTTGATGTCAACTTTTCAATGACATGGTTCAAGAAATGGCCTCTCTAGTCACTTACTAATTCAACAAGACAACCAAACCTGGTCATGATGTTCGTGTAGATGAACTTAGCTACTGACCCTCTTGAATTATCTTAAGTGTTACTACCTCAACCCATTTTTTACAGTAATCTTGAGCCACTAGTATGTACTTGTTATCGGTCTCCTTGACACTAGGTTTAAATGGCCCAACAAAATCTTAACCCGGTTTTTGAAATTGCTCGAGGAAGAGGCATGCTATCTTTGTTTCTTGGTCCTCCTACTTTCTGGCATACTCCACATTGCTTAGCATACTCATGAGAGTCTTTGAGAATGGTTGGCCACCATAACCCTGAATGTAGGATCTTTCTACCTGTTATTTCCCCTGAAAAGTGGTCTTCAACAATGCCAAAATGAGCTTCCTGCAGCACTGCTTTTTGCTCCTCCTGATCTATGCCTTTCTTGTAGAGTGCTCCTGCAATCACCAAGAATGGTTTGCTTGTTTTGTTCTGTTTGTTTGTTTTTCTTTTTCTTTTCTTTTCTTGGTTCCTTGCTTTTATAGTTTTGCTTTATTCCCTCTTATAATTCGTGACTTCAGACTATTCTGAACTTATGAAGGTATACTTTTGAGTGCAAACTTCTTCCTTTGGTTTGTGTTGAACTGAGGTGGCATGGTACCATCAGTAAGGAACACTAACATGTGGTCATACGCTGGTATTCCTACTCTTGTAAAAAGGTCAGCATCTGGTAGTTGATAATTGATGCCTTCTATTGGCTCACCAATTTCAATCATGCTTAAGAAATCCTCATTGACATGTTCTTTACCTGGGTGTGCACTATGACAATGTCAAACTCGTGCAGGAGAAGCATCCATCTAGCTAACTTGCCTTGCAAGTGTGGCTTTTTAATCAAGTAAAGTAGTGCTTGGTGATCTACATGGAAGATGACCTTGTTTCCTAGCAAATAATGCCTAAATTTTTATCTTTTGCAAAAATCATGCCTAATGCCTCCCTCTTTGTCACACTACAATTCTTCTCTACACTGGTCATTAACCTGCTTGCATAATAGAGTGGCATGTACTAGCCTTGCTGCTTTTCCTGCATCAGAATGCTCCAACAATAATGTCTGATGCATCAACATGAGCATGAAATGGTAGTGTCTATTCCCCATATATAACCAATACCCTACTTGGTCAACAAGGCACCTTATACTTGCTGTGCCACATGACTGGCCGAACAAATCTTTGCAACTCCTTCGAGTTTTTGGTACTTAATGTATGGCATCAATTCTTTTAGGATCAATGACTAATCCTTCTTTTGAGATGACATTGCCCAACAGCATACCTCTTGGCATTGCTGTGGCACATTTTAAGGGATTGAGAGACATCCTAAATTGCCTACACCTTTCAAAACACAGCTTCAAATGATCTATGTGTTGGCTCTTGGCTCCATACACACTAAAGTCATCAACAAACACTCATAAAATCATCAATGTAGGGCTCAAAGGTCTTGAAGGCTATCTCTGAAAAGTAAGCTCCTCCATTTTGAGTCCAAAACTAGCTATACTCTTGTAACCCTTTGCCATTGCTTCGCAATTCACTAAAGAGGTGCTAGTTCGTGTCCCTTTGAAAAGCAGCACGACTGCTATATAGATGAGTTCAAATTAGAAACTGCATCAATAAGGCACTGTCCTTTCCAACTTGGTGAACACTGAGATCTGAAGCATGGCATGAGCTTTGCCTTGCAACATTCAAAGTGAGGGCTCAAACAAGGGTACTTTGGTTGAGAAAACTGTCAGATGCAACCTCTAGGGTGGAGTATTTTTAGATCCACCCAAAGTATTCTGGAGTCAACATGAGCCTTTTGCCAAGTGCAAGGTGCGCTCTTCGTGGCAGCTGATGTTGTCTCTGCACTTTGTTGTCCTCAACATGGAGCGATCTTATCATTTGAAGAATCCTATAGGACGGCAAGCAAGCCTAGATTTCATCTGGTGTTTATTCAAAGAATATTGGAAATGGCTAGGCCGCTATTGTGCTGTAACCAAACTAGCTGCGAAATGACTTGCTGCAATAATCTGCTATCTTTGATCTAGTCTAAATACAGCATACTCTTTATCACACAGTGTAGCTAGCTGCTGCTTTTCATTTCAGGTTTTGGTGGAGCCTTGTTGCAGAGGTGGATTGGTGGGATGCAGTAGGATGCACACAAAGTGCAGTTGAAGAAAATCTTGGTACGTGTTATACGCTTGTTTTTTTCTGCTCCATAAATCTTTATTCTGCAGATACGTTTAACCATCTATTCCACATATTTCCCTTGGTTTTATTTAATGTTGCAGATTTGTGAAAAGTTTAAAATTCTCATTCTATGCAAGACATAGATAGATGGCTATGAAGGCTTCCATTCCATCTCAAAGCAACAGTTGCACCCTTTCCTTGATTATTCCAGCAAGCATGAATCTAAGAAGTAAAGATGTAGCTGTTGGACATATAGTTGGAGAACATGAGTGCAGTTGTGTGTGTATTAATGACATCTGTGATGCCAAAGACCGAAAAGTTCCCAAGTGCTGAGAAACCCAAAAGAATAGGCCACCAGTAATATCTTTGAGAGTGTCAGGTTGAAACTTGCCTTGCAAAGTATGCACAGGCTATGCTAATAATGCAGTTATGTTGTGCACGTCAGACCAGCAGCACTCTGTAATCAAGAGTTCAGTGTGCATTGATTTGCGCAAGCGATGTTCTAGTTAGTCTGTGCGACATGATTACAATTAACATGTTCCTTCCATCCTCTGTCGCATGTTACTAGTCTTTGCAATTGGGTAATTTTCTCCATTTGTTTAACGCAATGCCAATGAAAACGTCAAGGCTCCATGATAAAGAGGACGTTTAACCCGTTTAGACACTCAGTGGACATACCTTCAAAATAACTCTTTGACTTGGCTGGAAGCAGATTAACAACCTAGTTTAAGTACATTTTGCCCTTTTACACAAAGCATATGCCAGCAGCCATACAAAAAACCTTTTTCATAATATCAGCCACTCTGCCCCATGCCACTCAAACCTCGTGAATATCATGTCATGCCACTTTTAACTTCTGCTACTCATTTCAATAAACAAGATTCAGATCCACTCCAGCTGAGCCTATGTACTTCCAACCATAACATAGCACATTGCATCAGCATAACTAAAAATCTTAATATTTGATGATTTTACACTGGGCTTTCTGAGAAATTTTTCAGGAGTTTTCTGAAAGCCCAGTGTAAAATCATCTTATGGGGAGGTCACTTGTTAATAGTTTATTAGGTGAGTCCTTCCTTTATTCTGCCCATGCAGCTTGTACATGCCCTTTCCAAACTATATTTCCTTGAAGCTCAACCTAGTTATCTGCTTTTTCTTCACTAATGCTGTTGAAGAGAGGGCAATTAGTTCTAATTTCCTTTGGCTTGGCTTTCCTTGCAACAGTTACATTTCACAAAGTAATTGCGGTACTTGACACTGACTTCCATTCGCTGCCATTGCTATCCCACCGACAGCACTATGGTCCTGTAAGTCATTCAGAAATCCTATCTACAGGTTGAAAGTCTTGCTATGACTTGCTGTGATAATTTATTTGTTGACAAAATAACTTGTGTAGGCGTTGGATCGAGTTAAATGCAGAATGCTGGAAGGTGTTGATGGCTCAGATGTAAGGGCAGTTGTCCTCGACATGCAAGCAAGATTATTGCTCGAAATGCTTGGCAAGGGTATTGAAGCAGCACTCGTCAATCCAGCAACATCTATCGCAGAGCCTTGGATGGCAACCAGTGAGGCACTTATAGGGCTTGTACATGATGTGATGACAGTTGAACCAGCTTTGGTGTCTTATATTCAGGTGCTTTCAAAAGCTATTAAATTACTCTCTAGCCAATTAAAGCACCATGGTAATATTCTGTTCTTGACTGTTTTGAAATTATAATGTCAAATGCAGCCTTACATCGATGCCATTCTGGATCTTGCCTCCCACTTCCTAACTCGTCTGCGGCGGTATGCAAGTTTTTGTCGGACACTGGCAACTCATGCTGCTGGAAATCAGTCTTTGAATGCTTCCAATACCAGGCTTCCGAATACTGCTGCCAATGCAGCCAGCTCAAATCCTGCATCCTCGCAAGGTTAATTTTAGTCCTTTATGAAGAGTGACAAAGTAGCATTTGACTTCAAAAATCATGTGTGAATGATTGATTCAGTAGCACACAATCATCAATGTCCTTTATGTATTGGTCCAGTCCAACCGAATAGCTATAGTGGTCCAGTCCAGTCCGATTGAGGGAACCATACTTGCTAACTAAAATGACTTTAAATCAAGTTGAACAAAAAAAACTTTTCCATCTTTGTACTGTTAGTTATATGTGGTATCAGAACTCAAGGAAGAATAGATATATGATATGGAATCCACCTATAGAAAATGAATATACTATTAGCTTTCATTAAAGCTACCAAAAACACATGAAAGTTCAATTTTAGTTTAAAAAACAGCATTGGGAAATTTTCTATAAATAGACCTTAACTTTCAATATGAACATTTTCCTCTCCTTAGAAGCATGAAAGAAAGCTGAGAACTATTAAGTCTACTCATGTAACAATCTAAACCTCACTAAACTGATTTGTAGAGTGGTATAGTGCCAATACTATGTAAAATGGCCAAAAACAGCCTTAGTTTGTGACACAGTTTGGGCTGAAAAATCATTTGCGAGGACAAGGTTAAAGTTGAACTAATAGATCAAAAAATTGCCAAGTTTTTCTTACCTCATAAGCCAAATTTGTAGATATAGGGCCAGCACTCCCTTCCTTCAGCACTGTTTCTCTCTCTTCCACGATGGCGCAACCCCCCCCCCCCCCCCCACCACCACCACCTCTGCAGGAAACTGAAATACAGATTGCCTCTTTTCCTTTACAATCAATTTGCTGCAGAGGCTCTTTCCTTCTCTCTGGCAAAGCTGAAATTAGCTGTATTCAATGAAAAATCAGCAAATATGGGTTTCATAAAAGCTGAGTTCTGTAAATTTTGTGACTGAACTTTTAGGTACTCAGACGAGCACAACAAATGCCAACGGGACGTCGTCTGTTCAGGCATGGGTCCAGGGAGCAATAGCAAAAGTTAACAACAGTACGGAAGGTTCAGTTTCGTTGACATCCACTGGTGCAACGGGAACTGTGTCTCCATTGCAACTGAGCGTTAGTCAGTCAGCATTTCCAGGAATGCCAGCAGTGAGGCTTGTTGGTGACTGCAATTTTCTTCACAGGCTGTGTCAGCTGCTACTTTTCTGTTTTATCTTCCGTAGACGGCAACAAACAAGAGGAGTTCCAACAGGGCCCCGAAGCCTTGATGGTAAAGTGTTATCTCTTGTTAGAAAAAAAAAGTAGTGAGTAACTGTCTGTCTCAAGGGGTTTTCGCTATACACCCTTTCAGCCATGGAGGGCTCAGAAGAGCCTGGTGGCGGGCGATCCGGACGTCTTGGAAATGGTAATGCTGGCCAAGGATACACTTCGGATGAGGTGAGTTTGCATGCTAATGATGAAGGGGTTCTGCAAGCATGGAGCTAGACTCATGTGGATCATTTCGGTGCAGGTGAAATATTTATTTCTTGTGTCTGTCACTCTGTGTAAGAAAACATCCTCACTTCCGCACCCCATGCCCAAAAGTCAGTGTGGCTCAGCTAACCCATTGGTTCGATTGCACTACCCTGATGGTCAGTATTCTGTCGCCCCTGAAGTTGTTGAAGCGTCTCTTGGCCAACATATGCAGGTCGGTTGAACTGAGAGGGCATAAAGCTCAATAATGTGACATGATTATATTAACGAAGGCACGCATTGATTTCTTGTTGGGACTTCCAGCTTTTGCCTAGGCCTCGAGGTGCTGATTCTGCAGGCTTACTCATGCGAGAACTTGAATTGCACCCACCTGCAGAAGACTGGAGCAAACGCAACTTATTTGGAGGGCCTTGGGCTGGTGCACTTGATCTTTATCTGCCATCAGATGAAAAGGAAAGTTCTATAACGACTGCCGACTTCCAGTCACCAGTAGCAGCCTTTCTCGGCGAAGAGGCGACCAAATTTAGGGAGCTGTGGCCTCGGAAGCGACGTTTATCTGAGAGGGACACTGCTTTTGGCTTGAGTACAGCAGTTTCAATGGGAAGCTTCACCGGATTTATGGGATCTAGACGTGACACCATTACAGCAGTGTGGAAAAATTCTCTGCACGGTGTCTGGCACAAGGTATTTCTTTCTGATTATTTTTTTTTCAGGCCGTTGCACCAATCTTTGCAATTACAAACCCCAGCTGTTTTCTCAAATAGGTGAAATAGGTCTTTAAGTTAGGATTATCACCTAGTTTTAAGCATTATCGACCATCTATTCATTTGCGTCTTAGCACAAATTCTTCTCGAGGTGAAACTGGTCTTTAAGTTAGGATTATTACCTAGTTTTAAGCGTTATAGACCATCTATTCATTTGTGTCTTAGCACAAATTCTTCTAGAGACTCTTTAAGGCTCAATTGCTTCTGAAAGGACAATCTTTAAACACAATCTGTGTTTCGACAGAGCTATGGTAGATTTATGGTGAGAACAAGTGATAAAACCACAAAGGCCTGCCAAATAGGTGTGGAAGACACATACTCTTAGTAGAAGGGAAACTTTATGAGCTGACCAATCGCCACTCGGCACTGTGTGGCATGTATACATCCATATATTTAGGTCTCTGAATAAACCCATCCTCGGAGATGCTTATAAAGCAATCTCTATAGTATAGCATCTTCATGGGCAAGGGCTCAGGAGGGGTGATCTATGTCCGCCTGTAGCGCGGATAGTGTGTCGTGCTCTCTACAGTGGGTGCTCCTTAGTGCAATGTGCGTGACAATCTCACTCAAAACAGACTGAAAACAAAGGAACAATAGACAACAACTGAGCTCACAGAGACACAACAGCAGCAGACCACAACATATGACTCAACTATCTCAAAGAACTGATACAGACTCTGGCGTGGCAGCACACTCAGCTCCAGCCCAGGACTCACAGGTACAATGGGGTGTCGAGGCTCAGATGTGCAGGGATGGTGAAGACGTGCTGTGTGTATAGACTCGATACTCTAGACGACGACGTTGAACCATATATCTAGAAGATAATCCACCAACGGCTCATAAATGTCAGCCACCTAAGCCAATCTCCAAACTGAGTGGTGGTGGTGACCTGGCCACGATGTCCACTAAACCACCGTATCCTGCCACGTGTCACTGCCCAGCCCAAAGAGTCTACCCACTGTGGACCAGACCAGACCAACTGTACTAACTATGTGTCCTGTGAAAGTGACACTGTAGCCTGCTACAGGTTGCCCGCCACAAGACCGCTCACCGTCTCGGTGAGAGGGATAGTTAATAACTGTGAAAGAAAACCACGTCTCGGTGAGAGGGATTTAAACTGTGGTAGAAAACCACTAGGCACCGCATCCGTACATCTTTCGTGAAGCGGGTGTGAGGCCCAACCATGACCTTACATGCCTCAAAAGTGGTGTTAAAAATACTGCACTGCTTGCAAATGCCTTAAGCCTTTGAATAGGCGGGAAGCCAAAAGTGGGGTTAAAAACACTGCACTGCTTGCAAATGCCTTAAGCCTTTGAATAGGCGGGAACCCAGTATGATTGCATAGTCCAAGAATCCCAATTGGCACAACAAAATGAGGCTCCACAGCAAAGAGATATGCTCACTAGGTAGGGGTGAGGTAGGGGGGGAGGGGAGACTAGGTAGGGGCGAGGGGGGAAAGGGGTGGTTAGGGGGGCTAGATAGGGGCGAGGGCAGAGAGGGGGTGGGTAGGGACGAGAGTGTGTGACGGGATGCGTAGGGGGTAGGTAGGGGCGAGGGCAATAGAGGGGGTGGGTAGGGGCGAGTTAGTAGAGGTGGGTAGGGGCGAGAGTGTGTGAGGGGGTGGGTAGGGGCGAGTTGGGAGGGGTGGGAAGGGGGGGCGAGGGAGAGAGGGGGGAACGAGGGTTAGGTAGGGGGTGAGGGAGAGAGAAGGGGGGCAAGGGGTAGGTAGAGGAAGAGGGTGAGTGGGCAACGGGTAATGAGGGAAGATGGCACTCCAGCAGATAAATATGATGATCAGGGACATCATCAAGCTTGAAAACAATATTCTTTTTGTTGTATCCCGTCTTAAGGAAGCTTCGTGAAGGGAGTTCGCTAGACACAGAGGAGAGCTTTGTTCTGGTTGGAGAAGCAGATGGGGTTGATGATGAAGGTTGGTGAACTCCTGTAGAGGGGATTTCTTTCCACTTCTATGATTCTTCATAGGCTCACCAAATCCAAAAGCTTCCACCAAGGGCGTATCAGGAGTAGCTTCTATGACCTTCAATCTTTGAGCTGTCTCAGGTGGCTCATTAGATTTAGTTACTGTGGAAACATTGGAAGAGAGTGTACCTCTAGGCAAGGAGTGAATAGAGACTCCATAACAAGGCATAGATTTGGTAGCTTCCAACCACTCTAGCAGATCTTCGTCTGACCCTTCAGGTGTAGTAGGCTGTTCTTGTTCGGGGTTGGTTTCCATTGACAAAGAAACTAACTGCACCACGGGATCAATACCTCCTTCTAAGAGAATGGGTTGCATCGGGGAGCCAGAAGTATGTATCCACATTGCATCATTTCCCCAATCATGAAGTGCTTTAGTGTGTCGCAGCCATGGTCTTCCAATGAGCAAAGGAAATCCACCCTCAACTTGGGGAAGACGAACCACAACAAAATCCAAGTTAAAAGTAAAGTCTTGTACCTGCAAAGGCACATTGTCCACTATGCCCACTGGGTAGACTGTCCGTTGGTCGGCCAATGTAACTGTGAAGGGAGCAGGGCGAGTAGGCTGTAGACCTAGAGCTAACATGGTGAACTCGGGCATCAGGTTAATGCCAGATCCACCATCCACTATCACTCCCGAGAATTGCCGACCCAAAACGGACACCGTCAGGCGAGGGCTTCTATAATTAGTGAGTGGAGCAGTGAGTGGAGCAGCGGGATTGGATATCATATAGGACTCTGATGGTCGCACTGGGAGGTGCCCGCACCAGGACTTGCTCCAGGGTAAAGTGACTGAATAACAGCAAGGGTGTCACTTCTAAAACTCGCATCTAGTTGTAGCATGTCATAGAGGGACACTTGTTGGAAAGTGTTCTTCAAGACTGTCTCTGCTGTAAGCTTTTCTTGTTCTACCAGTGGTTTCTCTGGTACCTTGATCTTCTGTAGATCTGAAACTGCTTCCAAGAAAGCTTCATCAAGATCGGAGAGCAAAGATTTGGATTCTTGCTTGTCATTGATTGAGGGCTTGGCGCCAGCTGTTGGCAGACTATCCACTGTTGTGAGAATGTGTGGGGGAGTTGAACTTCTTGGAATGCTTTGACCGAGAGCTTCTCTTTGGGCCCGAGTGAGGACACCCGATGGCTCCTCTACCAACTGTAGCTTATTCTGTGGGGTAACTACGTGGGTGGAATGGGGCGGCTGAGGAACGGTGTTAACTGCTACCAGATTGAGCTTGGGAAAGGTAAACTCATTCTGGCTTTGACTTGGGTTCAAAGCGGTGGATGCATGAAGTCTAGAGCAATGCTTACTGCAGTGATCCTTCATTTGAGGCCAATGACCGTTGACGACAGGGAGGGGACCCTTCGGGTAGAGGGCATTTGCTTTGGTAATGACCATATTCCCCGCATTTGTAGCACAAAATGGGCCGATTCAATGGGTGAGGCGAAGGACGAGGTGGTCCTTGCTCCTGGTGCATGGAGTTGGAGGTGGAGGCATCGAAGTTTTGAGGTGATGAGGGAGCATGGGTATGATAAAAGCTCTGAGACGGGAAAGTACTTTGCATACCTTGCATAGGAGGGGCTGTCAACAAAGGTGGCATATGGTGTGGATGGCCACAGGGAGAAACCATGTTGGATGCAAGTGCTGGCCCTTGTTGAAGAGTAGGACCAAGACTTTGCTGTATTTGTCGCAATCCCTTGAGGTAGTAACAGTCCTTGTCCTCATGTCCAGATTTTTCACAGAAGTGGTAGTAAACCCGAAGGGGGCATTCCTATGGAGGGTGCCCTGGAGAGCGGCATGAGCTACACCAAACCGTAGCCTTAGTCTCTTGAGCTCTTCTAGCTCGCGCTTGATCTGTTCCAATGCCTCGTGATGTGGAGGCTTCTCCTATCTAAGAGAGAAGGACCTCTCCTCTTGAAGAGCTTGTTGTAACTTTAGGGCTTCCAGTTCCCTGCGTAAAGAAGTTAAAGGATCAGAAGGACTTTCTAAAGACACTGAGGGGGTCTCTACCCGAGGAGAGTTGGTGAACAGCTTCCTAGCTCCCTCTATCCTAGTAGCAACCGCGACAAACTCCTCCAGAGTGGTGTCAGGTCGGAGACTCTCTCGGAGTTTTTGCTGGGAAGTTTTTGGAAGAGCCTTCTCCACCCACTTCTTAACCATAAATTCCCTTGGTTGTTGAGGAAGTTTGGCAACCAAAGACTTGGTTTTAGTCATGAGTTCGGCAAAAGTCTCCTCTAGCTGGAGCACCATGTTGGCCAACTCATCCAAAACCTTTTCCTGGTAGTCACCTGGCTTGAATGCCGGACAGAACTGTTGTTGTAAAGCTGTCCAAGTTGCAAAATGGTTCTCTGCAAACTGACTGTACCATGTATCTGCTAAGCCATCTAAGGTAGATGAAAAGAGTACCAAATAAGCATCTTCTCTATTAAGACCACGACCCCTACAGAGAGATACAAACGTCCTTGCATGGTCGTCAGCATCTTCTAAAGAGAGTCCTTGAAGGTAGGGAACTTGATGTTTACCTTGGCCAAAACATTAGCCAACGCCTCCATGGCCCCTTGCTCATGAGCCTCTTGCTCAATAGCCTGCTGTAACTAAATGGGGGAGAGCTTCACTGGGGAAGGTGACCTGGAAGATGTAGAACCTGATGGAGGAATAGATGAGGTTGTATATGGAGGTATGGGTGATGAGGTTGGTGGACTTCTACCAGGTACCAAGGGTTGATGGCTTCTGTTGTAGTACATCGGAGGACTTAGGAGTGCGCTTTGACGCTCAAATGACCGCCTTGTATGTGTCATGCAGTGACCACCAGCCCAACCAAACTTTGGGCAAGAAGACCCCTAACTGCTGAACATCAGTCTAGACTCTACTAGACCAGGTCGAGTGACTAGACCAGGCTGGACCAGGGACGAGGAGGACTAAACGAGGGTCGAGGAAGGACTAGTCCAGGGACGAGGGCTGGTTGGACTAGGGCGAGAGAGGACTAGACCAGTTGGACCAGGGCGAGAGGAGACCAGACCAGCAGACCACACAGTGCAAGGCAAGGTAGGCAAAGCTAGGTAAAAACCACTAGCTTCACTGTTTGTATTCTCAATAGAGAGAGTGAGACTTCAGTTGAGGTCCCACCGTGATCGCCAAAATGAGAGCACCTGTAGCGCGGATAGTGTGTCGTGCTCTCCACAGTGGGTGCTCCTCAGTGCAATGTGCGTGACAATCTCACTCAAAACAGACTGAAACAAAGGAACAATAGACAACAACTGAGCTCACAGAGACACAAGAGCAGCAGACCACAACATATGACTCGACTATCTCAAAGAACTGATACAGACTCTGGCGTGGTAGCACACTCAGCTCTAGCCCAGGACTCACAGGTACAATGGGGTGTCGAGGCTCAGATGTGCAGGGATGGTGAAGACGTGCTGTGTGTATAGACTCGCTACTCTAGACGACGACGTTGAACCATATATCTAGAAGATAATCCACCAACGGCTCATAAATGTCAGCCACCTAAGCCAATCTCCAAACTGAGTGGTGGTGGTGACCTGGCCACGATGTCCACTAAACCACCGTCCGTATCCTGCCACGTGTCACTGCCCAGCCCAGAGAGTCCGCCTATGTGGACCAAACCAGACCAATTGTACTAACTGTGTGTCCTGTGAAAGTGACACTGTAGCCTGCCACACCGCCTCATATAGCGCTGCAATAGGTCCTGTCGCATAACTGTGTTCCTCTCACTATGTGAGAGCTGCAAATGTGGAGCATGGGGATCATATTGGAGAGGTGGTAAATGATCTATATCCCAGCCGCAGCACGTCAGTAGCTGTATCATCTCCGCATACCATGATCCTGTGTCACCGGTCTCAGCTAACTTTCTGGATGCCTCAAAAGCTCTGCGTGATAATCTGTCTTGGTCCATATCTCGCATCCGATGGATAAAGCAGCAAACCTGAGAGAGAGCCTCTACGAGCATGGGTGGTGCAGCAAACTCTGCTCTAACAATGTCATGTGGTACAGAAGGCTTGCTACGGATCACCCGTGAGAGCATCAAAATCTGAGGTCTCTCAATCTGTGTCCAAGAGTAATCTGAGAGTCCAGGTGCCCATACTGCTGCTGCATACATCAATGCTAGTGTAACCAGAGTATCAAATAGCCACCCCTTTGTGCGGGGCTCTTGAAAGTGTGCCTGATGGCACTGTCGCTCAAGCATGGCCAAAGCAGCATATCCTCGTGTCAATCTATCTCTGGCTACGCGGACCATAGAAAAGCGCCCTGATGTGCTAGCAAATGTGATCCCCAGGTATACATAGGAGTCCACCACCTCGACCTGACCTCCTATGAGAGTGAGAGTCGCCCATTGTCGAACCTGCCCAGATGTATGAAATATCATAGCCTTAGTTTTCCCAAGGTTCACTGTTAGCCCCCTCTGTGCACATAAGTCATCTAAGGCCTGTAGACGTAGCTGAAGTCCCTCCTGTGACTCGGACACTTAAATGATATCATCAGCATATAGCATAATGTGAACCGCTGTGCCTGAGATGTCAACCCACCACCTCCTCCTCGTCAGCTACCTTGTCGATGTAGAGCCCAAATAGAGTAGGTGAGAGTGGGCACCCTTGCTTCACACCAACGGTGCTAGCAATGGTATCTGATAGGATCTGATAGGCCTCCTGGGCATCGTACTCGCCCCAGTACCTGCTCATACAATGCATAGATCCCCCAAGTCATCTCAGCTGGTATCCCCAACGACTGAAGTCTCTGGAAGAGTCGCTCACATGGCACTGTGTCGCAGGCTTTGCGGAAATCCACAAAGCAGCAATAAAGTCAGCTACCTTGTCGATGTAGAGCCCAAATAGAGTAGGTGAGAGTGGGCACCCTTGCTTCACACCAACGGTGCTAGCAATGGTATCTGATAGGATCTGATAGGCCTCCTGGGCATCGTACTCGCCCCAGTACCTGCTCATACAATGCATAGATCCCCCAAGTCATCTCAGCTGGTATCCCCAACGACTGAAGTCTCTGGAAGAGTCGCTCACATGGCACTGTGTCGCAGGCTTTGCGGAAATCCACAAAGCAGCAATAGAGTTTCCTCTTCCGTGCTTTTGCCTGGTCAATCAGACAAGGCAGCGTGAAAATGTGATCGATGGTGGAGAAGGCTCGTCTAAAGCCGGCCTGGCCAAAAGCGCATGGCCCCTCTCTCTCTGCATAAGTACTCAACTTCGCTTCCATCACTGCACCATAGAGTTTGGCCAACGTGTGGCCAATCATAATCATCCTGTAGTTGTTTGGGTCCGTCATGTCCCCAGCTTTGTGGATAGGTGCTATAGTATGCATGATCCACTCAGCTGGGAAGCCCTTTGCGAGTGCCTTGTTAAACAAGCAAGCAATAAAAGGAGCAAGTGTATGGACTGCATATATAATGTGCTCACTCTGTATACCTATATGATCTGACGATCTCCCATGCTGGGTGTCGAATAGCTCTCTCTATCATGTGTGCAGTGAAGAAAGTCGATGTGGTGGGGCGAGGCTCTAGTGGCTGCAGTATCGGTGGCTGATGGGAGACGTGGTAGAGGCTCTCTGTATAAGTATGCCATATCTGTGGGTCCTCTATGGGAGTAGGGGGGCGAGGCTCCCTAATCTTGCGCCAAGCTGTGGCTGCATCTCTGCTCATGAATAAATGATATAGATCCCAATATTGAGCCTCCTCGTATGCCTGCCGCTTGTGGCGTGTAAGATGCCGCATCTGTCGTCTGACCTTCCTCTGGGTGATCGCTCCTAATGCCTGCTGTGTGCGGAGGCGCCTGTAGAGCGCCTTGCACTCACCATCATACCATCGGTCCTGGGGCATAGTCCCGGATCTCACTATGTGGCCTGTATGTGTGTGATGTGGGAAGCTGCTAGTGGCTTCCGTGTGTAAGAGAGTTGTGTAGTGAGTGTACTCAGGGGTGTTGTGGGATCCCTCTTAAGTAAGCCATCATAGAAATGATGCACATAAATGTCTGCCAGGTCCTGTGTGAAGTAGACAGTGATATGGGGTGTGCCTCTAGATGGGGGAGATGTGATGGGTGGCCCCACTAGAGATAAAGAGAGGTATGTATGGTCTGCTCCGATCGAGCAAGGTGGGACGGTAAAAGAGGTCACTACTTGTGTTGTCTCTCTGGACCCCAGGACATAATCTACTGTACTGCCGCCTCCTCCCAAAGGGAAGCAAGTCAGTGCACCGGAGCCGGGCCACTGTGGCATCCCGTTATAAATAACGAGATGGTGTCAGGTGCCGAGCTCTAGTAAGTGGTGCCCATATATGGTGCTATCTGGTCCTGTGTCATCAGAGAGCCGAATGGCTCCTGTCTCCTCTGTCTCCATAGCAAGCATCATTTCTGGGTCCTCCATGTGATATATCTCACACTGCCTGCTTTGTGTCTGGGCATTAAAGTCCCCCGTCAGGAGCACCTCACCCTGTGTGTAGTGTAAGATGTCCTCCTAGAGAACTGAGTATGAGGAGTCACCCACTGCTGCCGCTACTAAGGTGGTCTCCTCCTCCTCTTCCGCAATAGTAGAAGTGTCCTCTCCACGTGTGGCATATCTCGATCCTCTGGGAGGGAAGTAGCATAGCGCAATGTAGAGCGCATCCGAGACTCAGATAATTGTAACCTAATCCACATGTACCTCGCCTCGGGGTCACTGGCCACCACCTAGACTTGTCCTTGCATCCACTCTTAAGTAGCATAGCTATGCCTCCTGATCCTCGTGCCGTACTATGCCGCATGGTCTTCCTGTAAGCTGACTCCCACTGGTACCCCCTCTCTCCGGTCTCTGATGTGTCTCTGTAAGTAGCAATATGTCATGTCTCTCCATCACCTCCTCTAGCCGTCCTGGGTATGTCCATATGGCCCCGTTACAGTTCCAAACTGCGATGTGTAGCTCTGTAGGCACATCCTTTATCATCATCTCATAGGCCATGAACCACTGTGCGAGGGGTTTTCTGTCCACAAAGATCCATCCATCTCGGCAGAATACCTTCTTCCCCTCTTTCCTCAATTCTTTTATCTTAGGCATGCATGTTTGTCTATGTTTCACTTGAAGTATGGTGAGGTCATCATCTAGATAGATAGGGTCTCCCTCCAATGCCTTGAGCGCCACTCTTTTTTTCATAAACGCCATTTTTGCTTCTAGGTTAGTGAATTGTAACATGAGCGCTCTCTTGGTAGGGTCTCTCCCTACCCACCATGCACTCACGAAAGGGACGGGGGTGTCTACATATCCAAGCTTTGTGCATAACTCTTTCCCATCGTTTTCGGCGGTTGTCTCCTTGAGCCCGGTTACTCTCACATTGAGTTTCCGAGCTTGCCGCATCTTCTCTTCTTCTATGGTGGCATTCACCAATAGTGTTCCTTTAAGCTTGCACTCTTCTTTGACCTCCGCCTTCATCTTCTTCTTGATTACCTCCACCCATTCTTCTCTCTTGGCCTCTATCTTCTCTTCCATTGTTTCGGTGAGCGCTTTTGTGATTTCTTCTCTTAAAGCTTCCTTCTCCGATTCTATGATCTCTCCATCTTCTTTCTCCTCCATACTTTCTACTTTGGCATTGAGGAGGTTGATCTCCTCTTGCATCCCCACCTTCTCGATCCTCCATCCGTCCATCTCCGCTTGCATGGCAAGCTTCTCCTTCTTCCACTCTTCCGTGTCGACCTCCAACTTTGCAGTGCGGGCTAGAAGGTCCCGATTGATCGTGTTGATGTTACTATCAACCGTTTTCTTGTAATCCTTCATCGCCTTGTCCATGGCTTTTTCGAGCTTTTCCGGTTTTGCTTCCATTTCGGCCTGTATCTGTAGCTAAAATTGCCTCAGCCCACCTGTGAGCTGCCCAGCCTGCCCTACTCCCTGCCAGTTCAAGGTCCCTTTTTCTCGTGTTCATCTCCCTGGTCTGCACCAGCACTGGCTGCCCTTTGCGTGCTAGAGAGAGGGCAGGTGGGGTTCAATCGGAGACCTTGCTTCTGTGTGCCTGCGCGCCACAGAGCTGCGTGCGAATCCTAATTGCGCGCGCGCTGCTGAGAGCGAGACCTGCACGCGTTGCTGAGCCTGCACAGAACCCTAACTACGTGCGCTGTTGGGCCTACTGCATCTGCACAAAACCCTAACTGTGCACGCTGCTGAACCTGCACGAAATCCCATTTGCACGAGAGAGAGAGAGAGAGAGAGAGAGAGAGAGAGAGATCTTTTCAAAGTATATGTGAGGCGGAAGGCGGCCTATGAGACAAATCAAGTATACATGTATGTCTTCTGTCTATTGGAAAAGACAAAATAGTTCAAATTGGTATAGAATAAAAGAAAAGGTCTTCTGGTGGATGATGAAATCTATGGGGATGGGTGGAGCTGTAGTACTAGGGATATGTGCATGTCTATATGCTCAAGGTATTATAACCATGTCTATATGCTCAGGGTAGTATAACCATGCAAATGCATCAATCTAGCTGGCTCCATCCTGTGCTAATGAGGGGGGTATAAAATGAGGTACATGGGAGGGTCGGGAGCAAGAGCTTCCCTAATGAACGCCACGGGGTGAGTTATGATCTGGGCTCGTCTCTCCTCAGCAGCTCGATGTGCTCGGGTCCGGATCTCCTCGATCTGTCCGCGGTGTAGTCGTTGGCATAGTCACAAGGGACGCGTTTGGAGACGGGGAACGGGGGATGGGGCTCAAATGGATTTTCAGTGTAAAAAAGAGGGTGGGACAGCAAGTGGGGATGGGAAGCCCAAAAATGGGCGTCCCGTGTGACTTGATTTTCGTGGGCAATCCGCATTAGTACTTCTCAATCTATTCTGACAATGACACAAACCTATAGGAGGTTACTGGCAATAGTGCGGCTCAGGACTGTTTATTGTACTCTTCGAGATTTGCACACTGTTTAGCATTTAACTTGTATCATTCTTTCATCACATCCACTTAAAAACTGTTTGTAAGCCATGCAGGTGCAAAAAGTTGTTTGAATTGGACCCACGTTGTAGGGGCTTTATCCTGATTCTACAATGCGGTCACCAATGAAGCGCATTCCCTTCCAAGAAAGTGCCAACGTTGCATATCTTCAAAGACTCTGTGAAGTTTCCTCCAGCATAAGCTGCATCAAACTGTTGTATGAAGGTCAAAGCCTTCAATTGATCCTCAGTTCCCCTGAAAGTTTCAAACTTCACTCCTTGCCCACCTTCCTTCCTTAGGCTGACTCAAAGGAGTCACATTGTCAGAAACAGGTGCCCGCAAAAGTGGTGCTCCACGATTGTCCATTCCAGCACTTGCATCACCTGTTTTACCTGTCATATTTGCATTTTGGATATGGCTGCAAAAAACCAGTTATACCAAAATGTGTTCCAGCCAAAATTGGCCATAGGCACCGTGAAAACCTGGTCGGACACCCATGTTCCATACATAGGGTTAACCATGCCTAATTGCATTGTCCTAAACACATTCCCTGGCATATAACGTGTGGAAGGTCTAGTCATAGCTTGAAACACTGAACCACCTTCAAAATAACGAGGATACGAAGTACGTAACAGAAGGGTCTGACTCATAGCTTGCTCATTACTCCCTTGACCATTCACAAATGGTTCTTGTCCAAGTAAGCAAATTGCTTGGGATCAATGGGCACCGTTGGTTGCTCAATCACATGGGCTTTCCCTCGAGCATCACGAGTCGTCTGTGCAATGGAAATCTCCTTTTCGTGCAACGGCTCAGTCATGCTGTGTGTCGGAGCTTGAAATTCTTTTGTAGGAGCTTGTAAGAACTCGTGCATTCTTGGGTTGTTGGACAACTGCTGAAACATTTCCATGTAGCTACGCAGTTGAGCTCTGAACAACATGTCCTCATCTTGAAGACTTGAACTTTCTCTGTGCCATGTGAGGAAGATCCCTCTTGAGGTACTTGGTCTCTCTTCTCTACCATCACAGCAGCTATAATTCTTTGTTTTTGATTGTTTTTAGCGGAGCGAACACGGCTACGTGTGTCCCAAGGGCTCCGGCACGCAATGGGACAGTTCCCGTGTAATTTGGACGAGTTCTCACGCAAGAAAACTCTGTAAATTCACAATCTTTCGTGATGGAACTGTGCATACCCGTGGGGAATTAGCAATTAGCGAATCCGGTACCTGTTCAGAAGGCTCTTGCCTTGGCAAACGTGCATAAAACCTTCAGAATTGTACATGATCATCTAAGTAGCCCAATTAGTGGGGCATTACCATATGTGAGAAGGGGAGAGAGAGATGCGCAAGAGCAAATCGTCGCGCTACATGAGACAAAGGAGAAGCCAAGCTTTCCATTAAAGCTGTGAACCTGCACCCACTACTCACACACACTCTGTAAATGCACTCATGAGAAAATCAGCCTTCTCTCTCAGTTTTGGGCACCCCCTCTTGGGATGAGAGTCTTGGGAGTGTGTGTTGACCTGCAGGTTGCTCTCCTAGTGCCATGTGTCCAGTTTCCCCCTTAAGTTTAAGTTCCTAGCTCCCACCAACTGATAAAGTTGTGACTTGCCGAGTGGCCCAAATTCCATTTGGCGCACACAGGCTTCTATACTCATCAGAATTGAGTGCTAAGTGGCCCGACCGGTCCAACCGACCTAGGTTCTCGATGTGAGAAACCCGTTGGCCGCAGCCGTTTCACAGTGGCCATGCGATGTCCATTTGCACCTTTTCAAGGGTTCCACACACGCGCGTGCGTGCGCACACACACACACACACACACACAAAAAGGGGGAGAGATGAAATGATATATTAACTTCTTCAAGAGGCTAAAATGACCTATGAGACCAAACCGTTACAAACTGGTGAATCTAATACCATGTTTGGGTACAAAAAAATAAAATGAAACTAGAAGTGCTACTAGCTGGAACTATGTGGGGTATGTGTGATCATTAATCCATCCTCATCTGCACTTTGTATGTCGAGACAGTATCGCTGTTCTGCGGTAGTCTCCTCTCCTCAGTCATGGGCATCTCAATCTCCTAACTCCAATGCTCGGTCAATGAGAGTACAGCGGTGTGTGAGTCTAGGCTGAGCTTTGCAGTGGTGGCTGCTCCTCTATTTGTCCAATTTGTCTTTGGGATTGTCTCTCTCTAGATCTCCTCAATAAATTGTCTTTGTGTCTGTGCAACTGAAGCAAATACAATCCAAGACAACTCTGGTCCTGATAGCTCATGATTCTGGAGTAAGGTTCGAAGCCTTCTCTAAATAGATAGTGGAAGCGACCCCGTATCGCGTGATACATTGTGCACTGACATATATACTGCATCTCTGTCTCTGGCCTTGTGTGGCATAGATGGCATATCCTGCTGGCTACCGGTATCCCTCTTAATCTACCAATCTTAGTCTGTGTGTGAAGATGTCCGTATTTGACCAATGGCACACCGTAACCCATGAGATAGATGTGTATCCATATAGCTAGGTTGATTCACAAATCCATCCCCTGTGAGTTGGAGAAGATGCTCTCTATAGAAAGCCATCTTCGTGCCCAACTCCTGTGCTGGCTCTATCTATGTCCTCTTGGTGTCGAACTGGGTCAAGTCCTGGCGAATGAGTCTAGTAATCTCCGTGCGAGTAAGAGACAGGGATGGTGCATCAAGGGAGTACTAAAAGGGTGGTAATCTGTCCATGTTGAAGCCATGTATCTGGAACCATGCTGACATTTGTGCATACCAGCATGTTGTGTCCCCTTGTGAAGCTCATTGTTTGGAGGACTCAATGGCCAATGTGGCATATCTGTCTCTAGAGTATCCCATAAGTTCTGCATAAAGGAGACTGATCTGCTAAGCACCTCTATCTCCATAGGAGGGTTTGCTAACTCCGCTCTAATGATCTCATGTGGCACAGAGGCCTTGGCTCTAATCAGTTGGGTGATCATAGATACCAAGGGCCTCTCCATACCTCTCCACCCATCATGACCCACAGAGGGTCCCCAATCTTTAGAGCATAGCTGACGCTACCAAGGTATCAAAGAGCCAGAATTTTGGTTGGGGTTCCTAGAACTGAACTTGCGAACACATCCTCTCCAATCCTACCAAGGCCACATACGCTCTAGTCAGTTTGGTCTTTGTTGCCCTCTTCAAAGAAAACCTTGGCCCAGTAAAGACTACCCCAAGATAGGTGTATGCATCTGTGTACTCCATGATCTCTTGACCATAAGTGGATGTAGTCCTGATCCACTGCGGTGTGTTGTTAAACACCATAACCTTGCTTTTACCAAGGTTTATAGACAATCCACTATCCTCCGCAAAGCTATGTAAATGCATCCAAATGTCGTTGCATACCCTCCGGTAAGTCAGAAATCAACACAATATCATCAACATATAACAACAATGGAATCCATGTCCCTGAACAAGCTGAAAATATGTAGACTTTCAACCAAAAGAGATAAGGGAGAAGATCGACACAATATTGGGTGCCAGAAGATGGGCTGGTCCCCCCTCCCCCCCCCCAAAGAGAATCTTCGTTCTAAATCTCATACTCAATGGTCGATTTCTTCCCGTTCGGGAAATTCCAAGAGACGAGCTCTCAATTCCGTCTGCACACGGAGTACAGAACTCTACAGTCGTTCTTGATTCTGTTTGCAGAGTCCTTGAGCGTAGACCAAGGCCTTTTTACTCCTACTCCGTAAAAGAGTACCTGCAGAAAGCACAAACACGAAACAACTACTCGTATAGCGCTGGTATTTATAGAGTACCTTGCTTTAGTTCAAGTAATAAGTGGGCGGCCGGTCAAAATGTGTGAACCTATTTAAAAACTCAATAAAACTTTGTGAGCTAAAAACTCACACAAGGCGTCCTTGGATGCAGTTCTCAAGCACAGATGCAATGCAAACACAGTTCCTCGCGGAAAAGCATATGCTTTTCCCGGAAAGCTTAAAAGTATTCCGCTTTTTAGAAAAAGCTTCTCAAAACCCATCTTTATTCTTGTGCTTGCGTCTTTACGGGTATTCCTTTTTCCAATTCAGATTTCCTACCAGACCAATGGAAAATCCCCTTTCAGAAGCTCCCGTCACCATCATGTGACGCATCAGGAATATCCACTTCCCGGTCTCTCCCACCGAACTAACAATACAACCCTTCGCAATGCTTAATGTCACCCATCATATGACACATCAGAGTTATCCGTTCCTGATGGCTTTTTATCAATTCTAGTAGATCTACAGTTCCTAACCTTTACGGTTCAAGTGCACACATGTAAATATCCTAATTTCAATAAATAGAAATTACTCAAAAAAATAGAAAAATACTCCATTTAGCAATATCCCTCTGGCTTGTAAAGAATTTTCCTCAACTATAGTGCTTGTACATATCCTTCCAGAGTCTCAGGATAGATGCTAATTCCTGCTCGGTCATCCACTGAGCGTCTAAAGTAGAATAATTCTTGAACTTTACCAAATACTTCTGTGTAATGGTTCCGAACTTGAGTGGCCACTCCCGATGATGAATGATCTACTCCGGTTGGAGTATTTCTTCGGTTTCCTCAACGTCAAGAGGTTCCTCAGCAATAGGCTGACTTGGAGGCGGTCCCACATATGATCATAGTAAACTAACATGGAAAGCATTATGCATCCTTCAATTAAGCGGTAGCTCTAATCGAAATGTCACATCGTTCACTTGGTCAATTATCTTAAACGGCCCATAATAACGATTGGAAAGTTTTACCACTTCCCCCTTATGAAGCGCTTGTTTCTTTAGTCTTGATGCCTTCTCAAACTTGAGTAAAGCCAATTGACCGACTTTTAAGTCCAAATTCTTTTTGTGCTTATCCGCAGCTTTCTTGTGTTTTTTTTGAGAGCGTAAAATTTCTCTCTTAACTTGCTCGTAGGCCGTGTCCATATCCCGGGCAAACTCAAATGCTGCAAATATCTTATCCTAAGTTAAAATGATTGGTGGAAGCAAAGACTTACCATAAAGAATCTCAAAGGGTGCTTTCCCCGTAGCGGAATATAGGGTATTGTTATACACGTACTCGACAAGGGGCAAATACTTCTCCCAATCAGTCTGTCTGTCTGACACATAAGATTTAACATATCCAACATTGTGGAATTGGTGATCTTATTTTGCCCATCCATTTGGGGATGATATGCAGAAGAAAAATTCAACTTCGTGCCAAGGTTATCAAACAAACCACACCAAAAATTTCCTGTCATGCGAGGATCTCGATCAATCACAATAGACTTGGGCATCCCATGATGCTTAAAGATCTATGCTAGAAAAATCCTAACCATGTGGTCCGCTTTGATCGCCTTCCTAACTGGAATGAAGTGAGCTTGCTTACTAAGTCTATCCGCAATGGTCTAGATCGCATCATTTCCAATCTAAGTCTTTAAAAGATTCGGAATAAAATCCATGGCGATACTCTCCCAAGGTTGATCATGCAGAGGCAAAGGTTGGAGTAACCTTGGCGTCTTATGCCGATTGTATTTGACTTTTTGGCAAACCAAACATTCCTTGACAAACTGATCGATGTGTGCTTTAAGGCTTGGCCAAAAGAAATATCTTGCCAATGCTAAATTCGTAGGGAGAATACCCCAGTGGCCTGCATAAGGCGAAGCATGTGCTTCTTCTATGATTTTCTTCCTCAATGGTACGGCCACACAAATTGCTTGGTGGTGGTAGAGGTAACCATCCCAGCTGGAATAAGGATATTCGTTCTCTCCGTTCTGTAACTTGCTCCAAATAGTTTGGGTCGTTTCTTATGAGTGTCTGTCAAGCCCCACATCACTGGTATCTAGCTCTCTCATAATCTCATTAGAGGTATCATAAGGAGTTGTCTAATGATTTCTCGTACAGGCATTAAAGTCCCCCAAGAGAATGATGTCACCATCTCTAGAAAACTCCCATATGTCCTCATCTGATATAGAGAAAGGGGATTGTCCTCCAGGTGCAAAATACACCGATGTGATGGGAGGAAAGTAACATATAGCAATGTACAAGAATTTGCCTGTCTCAGCCCTCAATCTCACCCACATGTATTTGGCCCGAGCATCTCTCCGAACAATATGCACAAGCGGGCCGCGGCAGTAACTCCTCTCTGAATAGAGCTTCTACTCCTCCTGACCCTCTGCCTCTCTGCTTTGATCTCGTCTCTGCTTGACAAGCTGTCACATGTTCCATAAGCTGTCTTGGTGCTTGGTGTGTCTCTGAGCGAAAGACGATGTCTCTCCTCATAAAGCTGTCCACAAGACGAAGTGACCCATTACAATTCCTTGCTCCCATCTTTAGTGTGGTCCCATAGGTCTCACACCATCATGCAGAGTGTCGCTCCAATATCACCACCCTCAGGAAGGTGTCAAAAATGGCCCCACCTCTACCAATGATCATTATTAAGGATTGTGAGTTCCTACAGCTTCGTCATTCACTGGCCAGCCTTGACAAGGCTCGATCTTGACCCATCAGCACCACGTCCTAGTACACTGCACATTTACACAAAATCAGCCTGCGCCTAGTGGGGTGAGGTCCCGCATTCTAACACTGCTGCTTCCAACATCCAATCAATTCTAAATTAGTCAGGGTAGGAAAAGCATCAGAGATGGGTCCCACATCTGTCAAGTCATCATTGCTCCCGAAACGTGAGTTCCTGTAGCTTTGGCAAATGATCGCCAGCTTTCACAAGGCTTGCCCCTAACCCACCTACTAAATTCAGCCACTAGATTTGGAAGTTGGAACTCCTTCCCAACCTGTCATCTCTGCAACTTTCTGTATATTTTTGAGTCTCAAAACTCGGAGAGCCTTAATATTTCTCTGTTCAATATTACTCAGATGTAGGCTTGTGCTATGCAGTCTATTTGGATGAGGGCAGATTTGTACTACTTCTACTGCACTCCGATTTCTGCATGCATACATGCAAATGATGCATTGATTGGCCTATAATACACAAACATTATGCTCACAAAGCTAACACATATGTGCACATGTGCAGCTCGTGTACTGCACCTAGTGCTGAGGCCTAAGGCGTCAAAATTATCAGTTACAAAGGCAACCGTCAATGAGTTCAAGCTCAGCACCGCGTCACCCACACCTAGCAGGTTCAACATCAACACTGACCTTATCTTCTCCATTTAGGCATGCAACCCCAACAAGAAGATCAGCCTCTACTACAATGACATGGCCATCTCACTCCTCTACGCATGCCGGTGAAGAGAGAATACAGAGCCGAGAGATTGTGTGCCTTCTTTGGCAGCTTGTCCCCCCCCCCCTTAGAGAACTTCACCTTTGGAGGAAAGGGGACTCGTGAGAGCAATCAGATTGAAAAGCAAGATGTGAAATGTCCCAAGAAGAGGCAGTCGATGAGCCGGGTGCAAGCCAATGGCCAAGGAAGCTGCCTGGCTCACAGATGAGTGCTACGGGTGGAGTCGGGGCAGCCATTGCCTCCTTGGGCCTCCTTCAAAGTAGCTCCATCAGCCCTGCCTCCATTGCAGCTATCTACAGCCCGAACAGGCTGCCCGGCCCACCGTGCGCTGCCCATCATCAAGCTGTTGTACTTGTAACTTTGACATCCCCAACTACAACAAAGGATCCTCTCTCGTCCCCAATAACCTAGCCCCTAGGAGAGTACTGTAAACTAGGTTATTGGCTAGGTAGAGCTTGGGTTGATGAATACTCTTTTGTTTGAATAATTCTGATGTTTATGACAACATACAACAAGATCTCCTCTTGCAAAGATTCAATGTGGCATTACGCACACATGGTGATGATGTTGACTCTCTTCCCCCAGCAGTTGTTGCAAAATTGACTATGTTTTTATGGATCTTAAACAACCAGGCAGTACTGACATAAGTTTTGTTGTATATTTTGTAGTGTATTCGTTGTGGACGGCAGACAGGTGCACTGGCAAAGCCAAACTCAAGCATAACGAGTACTGATGTGGATGCATGGTGGACAGGAAGATATAGGGGCGCTTGTCCTATGTGTGGGGGGCCATGGGTTCAAGTCGTCTGATGTATTTTTCTTCTTCTACTGGCATCTATCAGAAAGAAACGTCTACGAGCAAGAAGGGAAAGCTCACCGATTATCCAGGTCATAGATGTCGTGTTTCTGGGAAAAAAGCTTGCTTACACTTGCTCCTCAGAAAAGGTGAGGAGATTCCTTCAGCAGACACTGTTGTTGCTTCAGATGGTATAGAAATTGTTCTCTCACAGCATATCGGGATCCCTATTTATAACTTGGAGTGTGACATGTGGTTTGTAGTTGGAGGTGAAAGGTGCTGGATTTTGGTGGCTGTATCATATCGACAAATGTAACCACCTTTGTTCTCCTCTCTTTATGTTCAAATATAGTTCCGCCCACTTCAAGACCATAGATAGATTAGCCAAGAAAGGTGACCTTCATACAAAAGATGCAGAACATTACCATTACATTCTTGTTGGGATTGCTTAGGGCAGGTTTATATCCGCCCACCTGACTAGTCATGTAGCCACACCTAGAGAGAGAAACTAGAATTTAGGAGTGTGATTAGAACTCTGTCAAAACATGGAAAAGCTTGCCACATACTTCAAGGTCATTTAAAGTGGTATTGACATTGATGGCTTTTAGCACACCCATGTAGATCCGGTTACTGGTATTCTCATACATCAGAAGCATAAGCCATTGAAGAACAGTGACACCCAACAAAAGGGTTAAAAGTCAGACTCTATAAGAGGCTTAAAAGATAACTTCTACCAAATGGTTGGACTTGTCATAAGGCCCCCGCTATCAAGAAACTCGACACATGAATATTTGAAAAATGTCTCCCCATTGCATCACATTCATGAATCAAATGACTCTTTTTGCTTTGATAAGTTTCATATTTTAATCAATTGCTTCAGACATGGGAATAGTCAACCTTGTGATGTAACAGCTTGACATTCCTCATAATTTAATGCCATTTATCAATCCCCTTGTGCTGGCAAACAAAACCATCATAGGACTTGTCTTGACAAAATCCAAGCATTATAATCTTCATTCAAAGTAAAGGGTGACGTCATCTAACAGGAAGTCCATGTACAATTACCAAATTCAGCATAATCTCGATTAAAACTTGTGTAAGACATCAATCGTGTATCCCTTACTGATTGTTGGTTATTGTTGGTTATCTTGAGATGCACGCTGGCACTGCCTTTCATTCGATTGGAGAGAGAGGGAAGGGAAAAAGAAGAGAGACTAGATATTAAAGGAGAAAAATAAAACATACCTTCGAAAATTTGAAAGGTGCTCCGATGTACGTGGGTTAAAACTCCCTTCGCATACATCCTCCCTTTCTACTGAAAGGTAGGGCCAACAAAACCATCATAGGACTTGTGTCAACAAAATCGAAGCATTATAATCCTCACTCAAAGTAGTCAAGAGTGACATCGTCTAATAGGATGTCCATGTGCGATTACCAAATTTAGCATAATCTCGAGTAAAACTTTTGTAAGACATCAATCTTGTATCTCTTAGTGATTATTGGTTATTATCGGTAAAACTGCTCCAATTATGTGCTTGTTCTCATTAAAATGACCATATGCGAGCCCTACAAACTCATGCCTTGCTCTATGGAATAAGAAAGTGCAAAGCAGCCCCTAAAGAGAGATGGTTCTTCCAATCTTAAGGAAAGACGCTTCACTTTTTGCATGAATTTGGACCCCTATGGCTGTCTTACTCTTTCAAACCAAATCGGCATGTTATGAATGCTCTTTTAGGAGTGAGCATTTATCTATTAGTTTGCAATGGGGATGGACTCGAGACTCCAATTCTTATCAATGTTACGTTTTGTTTATTGTTTCAAGGTTTTTCAACAAATGAGTTGCTATATGATGTAGCTAAGTTACATAAGATTTTGTAGTTTCCATTCAATTGTTCTAATATTCTATTGATAATGATTTCGAATTACGCGAAGCAAGGAGTTATTACACACCTGTTGACCTACCTTGATCTTGGTTAACCTTAAACACCTCTATAGAGCATATTAACAATTTTAATAGAATTATGGATGCTCTGAGATAAAACTAGTATCTAATCTAGTTTGTCAACATGCTCCATGTTTTTGGTATAATATCGAGGGGTATTTTTCTTGATTCTTTAAAGAATTCAATCTTGTTCATTTAGAGCCATAGAAATACAAAGTAATTGCAACTTTTAGATGTTATTCATGCCAGTCTCTTCATGAGAGAAAATAGAGGTCTATTGTATTGTTTAGCTATCGCAAGAGGCTTGAAGCAACCTCTTGATAATCAACTTCAAGAGAACATTGGGTTTACATGGCTTTTAACCCATGTCACCCCCTCTAGGCCATGTATTCAAACCCTTGTATGTCCAAGAAATTCCATCACATTTTATTATACATGCCTATTTCAAGGCTTGAAAGATTATGAGAAAAAGGGTGATGAAACATATAATCTTTCCAAACTCTCTCTCTCTCTCTCTCTCTCTCTCTCTCTCTCTCTCTCTCTCTCTCTACCCCAAGATCACGCAAGTATCCGATTAAGTATTTCCCCGGTGCAATTATGACATCATGGTTCTCCCAAGGAATTTATAATCATAGCAAGCACTACTTTATGTATCTACCAATGGAAAATATTGTAGATAAAAAAACAAGCCAATTTTTTTGTTCTCTTTCTAACTTCAGCCAGAAAAAGAGAACACAACAATAAAGCCTTTGCCCTTTGGGCAAGCCAAAAAGGCTAGAGTGATCCCCCGAGGAGAGTACTTAAAACTAAGTTATTGGCTAGGTAGAGCTTGGGTTGACAAATACTCTTTTGTTTAAATAATTATAATGTTTATGACAGCATACAACAAGATCTCATCTTGCGAAGATTTGATGTGGTATTACGCACACATGATGATCATGTTGACTCTCTTCCCCCAGCAGTTGTTGCAAGATTGAGTAATATTCTCATGGGGTCTTAGACAACCAGACAGTGCTAACATAAGTTTTGTTGTATGTTTTGTAGTGTATCACGAGAAGTTTTGGACAGATTCTCACAATAATTCCCACATTATGACTTAACGCAACATCATGAGCTTCTATGAGGGAGGCACGACATACCTAGCTAGGTACGATTGGGGGCAGGGGACTGCCGGCGCGGTGGGGGGGCCGGCGGTCCCCTGCCCCCAATTGTACCTAGCTAGGTATGCGGTGCCTCCCGAGCAGAAGCTCATGATATTATGCATTGTATGAAAAACACTAAAAAAGTCTCCCTTTTCCCACATGAGAAAATTTATAAATCTTCTTGTGTATTCATTGTGGACCCACCTGGCCGGCGGTCCGTGCCCCCAATCGTACCTAGCTAGGTATGCGGTGCCTCCCAAGCAGAAGCTCATGATGTTATGCATTGTATAAAAAATACTAAAAAAGTCTCCCTTTTCCTACATGAGAAAATTCCTAAATCTTCTTGTGTATTCGTTGTGGACAACAAACAAGTGCACTGGCAAAGCCAAACACAAGGTTTGTTGTATGTTTTGTAGTGTATTCTTTGTGGACAATAGGCAGGTGCACTGGCAAAGCCAAACACAAGCATATTGAGTATTGTTGTGAATGAATGGTGGACAGGAAGATATAGGGACGCTTGTCCCATGTGTGGGGGGCATGGGTTCAAGTCGTCTGATGTATTTTCTTCTTCTACTCGCCATCTACCAAAAAGAAACGTCTACGAGCAAGAAGGGAAAGGTGCTAGATTTAGGTGGCTCTATCATATCGACAAATGTAACCACTTTTGTTCTCCTCTCTTTATGTTTGAATATAGTTCCGCCCACTTCAAGACGATAGATAGTTTAGCAAGGTCCTACAGCTTCACAAGAGTGGCGACCTTCATAGAAAAGATGGAGAACATTACTAACGCTCGCCAAAGCTCACTGAAATCGGAGAAAGTGAGCAGGCGTGTACTGGAGCAGCTGGTGACTAAGCCCAAGAGAACACAACCTGCTCTTATACCAATTGTTGGAATTAGGGTTGCAGAGAAACGCACACAGCTTGGAGAAGACGAAGGAAGCTCAAGGCACACAATAGAGAGTGTGTTACTTAGTATACAATGGAAAGATAGATAGCCCTAGAGTGATGGACCTATATACAATGCTCGGGGGGAAAAACCTCCTAAAGAGGGAAAAAATGCCCCGGCGGTCCTAGTGTGTTCACACACATCACTACCACATGTATATGGAAACAAAAATGATTGGCAGCCGCTCTCAACTTCAGTGTGTAGGTGTAGCAAACCTATCTGATGGTGCACGTGAGCCAGCTTGAGGCTGCTAGTGTTGGCCCAAAACAAAATCTGGTTGGGACGGCTTGGTGAGTGCTACTGGCATGCAAAACAGTTTGTTGGTGCTACTGGCATGCAGAGACTCGTAGTCGTTCCCTTTTTTTTTCCCCTCTGCCGCACGCCGTTGCTTTTGTTAGTAGCCATAGGGTCATACCCTTGTTAGCTACTGCTGCTGCTGCTTGCAGGCGAGCTTACAACTGATTTATCAATGGCCGCACCAACAACAACTGAGGTAGCGGAACACGAGTATATTATTTAATTGCAATTGTAAAAAAATAAATAACAATTCGAGACAGAGTGTGTGCTTCACTCGCTTGATGACCTTATATGGGCAAGAGTGAGCTCCGCTCTGTTGAATATAACCAATGCTTACGCCATCTCTCATGAAGGTCAAGGTGGGAACAATCAAAGATGTAATGTAGTTCGAACACTCTCCAAGGTCTCCTGGTTTATTCCTACAATAGTCTGCCTTTAACTCTTCTTCTACTTGTCTTTCTTATGGGCATTTAACTAGGTCTTGACAATCTTGGGACTTTGGGAGTTGATGCACTCGTCTTTTCTTCGCACTCTCACATATTTACCCCTATTATAACCTCAAATTGATTCATCATGCCATTACAATAGATCCTTCTGCATAAGATATCATGATTCTTATTATATTATTCAAGTTACTTTTCTTTATCATATTTTGATGAAGAATGATACTTAATTACCTTGATTGAGAAGAAATAAAATAATAAATTTAGATGAAGTAAAATAATATTGTGTAATTGTGCTTAGCCTTTGGTTATCCGAATCTTCAATCTTTGGAGTGTAGCCTCGGCTCGGATACCACTGCTACAAACGGAGGCGCTGAGTGCCCTACAAAACACTAAAAACAACATACTGCAATCATAAAATTGACAAATCTGCATACCTGATGAATCGCACAACGCATAATCCCAGTTGTACGCGAACACACAAAGAGAGAGAGAGAGAGAGAGAGAGAGAGAGAGAGAGTATGTGCAAACGCACCTCCTAGATCGGAGTGCTACGCCAGCATGGCAAGAAAGAAGGGAGGAGAGGAGAGAAGAAGTACACAGACACTGGGTGCAATCTCCCCCCGTGCAAGAATGACCATTTCCCTCTTGCACGTATTTGATTTATAGATTTCTTGAATGGTCAAATTGAGTACAAAATGACCGGCCGGACATAAATGGCCAAAGCTAATAAAGGAGCACTTGAATAAAAAAATGTACATAAATATGATATCCTTTTGCAATAGCCTAGCTCGGTCAAGCCTTTTCCACATGTCAGCTGCAAAAATAGTAAAATATCAATTCCATAACATGTTATGCCAATGTGCATATTGTTGTGTACATTAGCCACAATCTAGATCTAGCTCGATATTTATGTCATATGTAGCTTGAATATCCCTTCTAGTGACATCCATAAATGAAAGGTAAATGGTTAGTATATGACATTAATAAGTGGGTGGTTGAGCATGGGATGGTTGGCCGAGGCTCAATAGACCTTTACACAACATGTCTTACTTCTAAAAAGTCTCTAAAGGGTCAATCTTTTTATTAAAATTTTGTTTGGATACACTCAAGTATTATTTGTTGGTGTACTCTACCTTTGTTATATGGTGCTCATTTGTAAGGATCCATATGCAAAGAAGCCCAACATGTTTTTGGTGGTAACTCAAACGCTCAAATTCCAAGAATTTTTTTCTATAGCCTCGAATGAACATGAGCTAATTGAGGATCCAAATCTTCACAACATTAGCATGTCCTCTACTAATGTGTCTAATGGCTAGAGGGATATAATCTCAATGTGGTGGGGACAACCTATCAACAATCAATACAATTGGATTTTGATTCACCCAAATTGTATACTCACATGCTTACCACCCATCTAAAACACTACTTACAAGCCATTTTCATAGTTCAATGCATAAAAATTTGTGGACGTCTGACCTCTGATCCTTATATGCCATATTAGCTAGTGTCAACTATATTTCCATCTAAGCTCAACTTTGAGAGTGTATGGGTGGGCATTTCCATGATAATGTAGAATGTTGGTATTCAATTTTTTGATGTTCTTGTTTCCCTAATCTACATTGTCTCTCTATTCTCTTTTGATATGTTTTCATCTTACTTTCACAACTCTAAATATGATATTAGAGTAGTAAGGTACTCATAGCTAAGCTTGTCAAGAATTACAGATCTATCCTCTTTTTAGTAATGGAATCATTGTTGTTGCTTCTATTGTTAGTGTTGCACCCTTAAGAATTCTTTTAAAAGCATTCAAAAAGCTCAACCTTGATGTCCCATGAACTATTCGACGTGTGCATTCAATTCTTTTTTTTGTTTGGATTGTTACATTCTTGGATACAAATATGGGACCAACAATTACAAACCTTGAATTTATGACAATTTCTTATGTGGTAAATGCAAGTTCCCCTATCACTCTAGGATGCAATCCTCCTTCATGCAAAGAGATTATAATGCCATAATCTTTAATTATTGGTGAAGCATTTATTGGTGGTACCAAAAAGTGGTATCTTTAATACATTATGACTCCAACAATTATCCTTCAAATTTGAGATTATCGACCATATGATGCATATTAGTGGAAATCATTTAGAAGGACAATCTAAAATTGTAAGGTCCCCAAAAAATTTAGCACATTTATAAATATTTTGTATGTACTCCACCTATTTTATAGCTACTATTGGACGGATACGCCGCGATGGACATCAACACAGCGAGAACTCACCTAACAAGATTTGTCAGTTAAGAACGAAGCTCGACCCGCAGGCGCGTGGAAGCAAGCATAGGGTGTGAACCTACACTCGACCGACTCCTAACTAATTCCTACAGAGGTCTCTACCCAATGTCTAAGCTACAGCCTTCAGGAGTGCATAAGAGGAAACTTCCTACAATGCTTTCTAGAGTCAAATACCCATCAAACAATCTCGAGAAGCCACAGAACTTGAAGGAGACCCTACTAACACCAATAGGTCGCTCTCCCTAAGATCTATGAACCAAAATCCCAACCCAAAACACCTGGTGCAAAATCACGTAGGATGTTTGGCCAAAATTTGTAGGTCGTCGTTTTCGAAAACTAAAGTGCCTAATGTGTAGCTCTACTCAATGCGAACACGTGGATATGCTGCAATGCAAAATCGGACAACATATGCTCATCGAATCACCAGATGAAGCTCGTAGATGGAGCTCGCAAAACCAGACCGTACGCGCGCAATATAGGTATTGGCGCATAGCTCTCGTCGGGGGCAACACGCTGCACTTCTCCGCACTCGATTCCGACCACCGATACGTGCGTAGCATCAAGATGAAGCTCTCACTCTCTCTCGTACACAGTACGCTCACTCACAGACTTCAAACTTTTTTTAAAATGACAAAAAGGTTTTTCATTAAGGTCAAAAAGTGGTATAAATACCTTACAATTCTCAAACCCTAATGTTCCAACTTAACCATCTACTCAATCTAAATGTCAAAACTGGGATACAATATGAAAACTTCTATAAGCCCCAATATTTACAAAGGTGAAATGTCGGGTTTTCTCAATAAATGAATAGTTACAAAAAATAATAATTTGTTGAGCAGTCATTTTTCGTAGGGTGTGTCCAGCTTCTAACACTCCCCCCCTCCTTGCTCATGTCATCCCCGACATGGCTGTTGAGCTGCTTCTTCATCTTAGGCTTTCTCTCATCTTGAGCAATGACTCATATCTTGCATGTTGAGCCAATAGTGTCGGGCCGAATATGTCAGTGCTGATTGTGAAGAAGCCGATGTAGAAAGCTTCTTCAAAGGCCTGGAGGTGATAGGAGGGCAAAAACATGATCCTTTGATACAATGCATGTATCACCTCCTTGGAAGGCTGACCAGACAGATCGTATGCACATCGGTATGTATCTTGAAAGAAGAAGATATTGTCTGTCGCCTGGCCTGGTTTGAACGTCTCGAAGACTGCCAAAAGGGTTTTGCAAATCTTTCTCATCATAATGCAAGATAGGTCAAGTGAGCCAGTGAACAATTTGATGGCGCCCGTTAGGGTTTTCACCATGTATTGAACACTTATTCTCTCGCATGCCTTCAAGGCTGGCAGCTTCGGATAGTTTAGCCAAGTAGGTTGGCTTCTTTGCAATAGCTCCTGGGCCTTCCACGTCCGCATCCTTGGTAGAGAGCAGAAACTTAGGTTATCTCTGATGACTTTTGGTACCTCTACCAGATGGATTAGGTACTGTGGATACTTTGTCAGCCATGCCTTTCTCCACCTGGGTTGAGAGTCGACTATCAACTTTACCCCTTCAGGCTTGGAGATGTCTGTTGTGTATAGTGGCATTGTCGGCTCTTCTCTGATTCTTTTGTTGATTGTTGCGGCTTCATACTTTAGCAAAGGATATGGGAGAGAGGGCTTCATACTTTAGCAAAGGATATGGGAGAGAGGGCTGTAGCCATTCACGCCGAAGGTTGCTGGCGTCTATCTTCTGAATCGTCATTGATTTAAAGACCCTCTGCTCCCATTCCAAGGCTTCTTTGGCCGTGTCTCTGATTTCCGCTTCTATGGCCTTTCACAGCTTCTCTTCTTCTTCTTGTGTTATATCTTATGGCTCTTGAGAGGGTCCTACAAGGATTTCCTCTTGCATGGGTGTGTCCACAGGATTTGCCACATTCTCTAAATCTATTCCTTCCATGGCTGCTAGCCCGGTGTTGAACTGCTCTGCTGTGTGCTGGCCTCTCAGCTCTTCTATTTGCTTTTGGAATGTCTGCTTTTCTGCCTCAGCTTGCTCTCCCATATTCACAACGAGATCGTTCAAATCGGCATTTATCTTCTCCGCCTCCTCGAGCTTTCTCTTGATGGTTTCCAGCTCATTCTGCATTGCCTTGTGCTCTTCTTCCATGCGGGTTTGCATGACAACCGACCCCGTGGCCATCATCAACCTCTGCTTTTTCTCTAAGGTTAACTCCTTCTGGAGCTCTTTCATTTGCTCCTCATAAAGCTGACTCTCTGAAGTGGTGTGAGTCGAGCTAGTAGCTCTAACTCTGGCTGGAGATGCCCGTAGCCGTTGGATGGTTTGATCTTTAACTTTAATCTGGTCCTTGAGCTCACTGACCTCATCCTAGCTAGCCTCCTACTCTATCTCTGTCTTCTCTTTGGCATTCTGCATGGCTTCCACTTCCTTAGATTCTTCAGCAAGTTGTAGGGTTAGGTTGTCCCTTTTCCTCTCTGCATCTGTCAATGACTTGCTGAGTTTTCTGTATTCGTCTTCGGCTCCTTGCAGTCTTTGAGCTGCTGCCTGATTTTCTCTTTCCACCTCCTGGCATCTTTGCAATGCCTTTGCCAAACTGGCTTGCAGCTCTGCTTCTCTCTCTATATGCCTTTGGCTTTGTTTTTGTAGAGTGTCGACTTCATACTTGATCTGCACTTCAGTGGCTTTGAGATTAGCCATCTCACTTTCCGTGTCCAGTGATTGTGCCCTGAGCCCGGTTAGCTTGGTCATAACCACATCCCAATCATTGGTGGGTGGCTGTAGATCCACTATATCAGTAGCCATCTCTTTTAGCTCCACTAACCGCAGGCTCTGCATCTGTTCTTTGGGCCTTGTGCTTGCCAAGTCAAATGCGATTGTGGCTGCCTCTTCTTTTGAAAATCCAACAGCTAGTAGATCTAGAAACGTGTTATACCTTGCTTCATTTGGTTGTGGCTGCTCACTTTTGGGTTTAGCTTCTTCCTTTTGCTCTTGCTCTTGGCTCTGTTCTTGCCTTGAATCTTCTTGATCTTCAGATTTGTCTAGCTCCTCCTTTTGTTTGAGTTGTGGAGCGCTACGAGGAGGTGGTGATGGCGGTGGGCTGGACTCTGGGCTGGAAGGTGGAGTTGCCGGCTTTTTCTTGAAGTCCATGTCCGCCTTTGTCTTTCTCTTGGCCTTCCTGCTCTTCTAGCAGTTGCTGTCGGACTTCCTCCACTTCTGCTTTTGTAAATGGTACATTTGGGATATTTTCTGCCGTGGCATCCAGAATCTCAAAATTCTTAATATAATCTTCAAATATGTCTCTGTGCACCCTTCGGGATGATCTCGACATTGCTTCTAGTGACGGCTTCCATAGCTCACTCAAATCTCCCTTGAGGGCTCTTTCGGCTCTGAAACTTTCCATTAGCCGCTCTAGCCGTGCCGCCTTCTGTGATTTTGTCTCTTTGACCGGCACTTGTACAGGTTCCTTCTTTCCTTTCTTCAACTCTGGCTGCTCCTCTTGCACGGTCTCTAACCGAAGTTTCAACCTTGTGGCAACTCTTGGTGCTTTGGGCTGTTCCTCTTTCTTATCTTCCTTGAGCCTTAGCCAGTCATTTTGTGATGGAGGGTCAGGCCATCTTCCCTTGGCGTGCAATGCCCCATATACCACTTTCGTGATCAGCTCACCCGGCACAATGTAGGTGGGGTTCTTGTTGCCCATCTTCATTAGATTGTCATGTATATAAGCATCATAATTGATCACCTTCGGCTTTCTCTTCTGCATTGCCCAGGTGAAGGTTGTGGCAATTGCTCCAAGCGGCATTCTGTACTTTTGTGGCCGCTTTGTACACATATGGAAGTATTGGTTATACAGCTGACTCATGATGGCCACTTTGGGGTTTGCAATGTCTTCAAAGGTGTAGTTGTTCTTCTTTTTTGTGTACACCTTGACTTCATCTCTTCTTTTGGTTACACTATCCCCTTTGTTGGAGAGGTCTAGTGTAGCTGCCACTACTTTCTCTGTGATTTCAATCACAGAGTCTGGCTTGCCCTGCAGATCCGTAACTCTGGCCACTCCATCTTCTTTGATTGTAGTCACAAACTCCCATACTCTTTTTATGTCAATTCCAGCTGGCACAGCTTAAAAATAATTATGGAGATCTATCTTCTCCAGGTACTCTGCCATTTTGCTTCTAACAAACTCATTGAGCTCCGTCGGTAACATGGGTAGCTCTATTACATTTCCTTCAGTGTCTTTGAACACACCTTGGTAGATCTTCAAATCATTTGACTCTAGCAAGTCCTCTTGAATTCACGTGCTGGTTGGCTTCATAGTTCCTTCTGGGATGACAAACGGCTCCACTTCTTCCAAATAGTCTTTTATGGTCATCCTCTTCTTCTTTGCCGGTGATTTTGCGGCGGCTGCCATAGATCTTGTTGCACTCAGTACTCCAAAGTTAGCGTTTTTTCCATATCGGTTGAGAAACTAAGTTTTAACTATCCAAAAGACTTGAAATTTCAAAATAAAACTTAAAAGGAACTTTGGAAACTGTGCATGTGCTCACAGCATGATTCTGGCAAAAATTTATCAATTAGATATCCTACGCATAGGATGTCTTTTTCATCAGTTTTTGGTGATACTTGGCAGGCTGTTGGTCCTTGGCCTGTGCAACATGGCTATGTGATTGGAATTGGGTTTGGGCATCAAAAAGTGCATTTTTGGGCAGAGTCAGGCTTTACTCACAATTTGGGTAGGATGTCCACAACAGGTAGCAAATGATATCCAAATGGGTTCAAAATTGATATATGGGCTCCTTGCACCATGATAATGGCTCCCATAAGGTCAATTTTTGCACTAAAGGTCAAAAATATGCTTGAGAAATCCTACGCGTTATCGTGCTGTGACATGTACATAGTGTTGGGGTATAAAGCCCAATGTGGTCGCCCAGGTAAGTGGGCGGGCCGCCAGGTATGTACACATATTCTTTTGTAAAAACCTAATAAGAACTCACTATGCTCTACACATTACAGTAGAGCGAGTTCACCATATCGCCGTGCTCTTCTTCTCGCACTCTCTCTCGCGTCGCACTTCCGCTCGTACTCCTTCGACTGGTATCAGAGCTCAGATCGAGGCTCGGGGCAGCACTGCAGGAGGCTAGAGTCACTAGCTCAGATTGGAGTGAAATTCGACAGGCAAAGACACGGCCCCAAATCTCGGCCACCGTTCGGCTTCGACAAAGGTCTGCGCAGGCCATTTTCGACTACGTGGTCTCGACGGGTGCAGATCTGACTCTGCAAATTTGGGGTTTTCGGCCTACGACTGAAGGTGCTGAGGATATCGACACTCCCAGAGTGTTGATTTGTGGCTGTCTACACATCGAAGGACGGCTCACAATTCTTGGAGGCGTGTCACATACGACACGGGCGTATCTACACACAGACTGTAGGCGACATCCACTAGTTCATCAAGTAGCTTGTGTTTGCTGGTTGATATTCCAGATTTAATCCTGACATTGCAGGTACTTCCACATGGGATGTATTGTCAGAGATGATGTATGTCTGTTGAGGGTTTGCTGGCTGTGAGTCACGCAGCAAACAACCGCCGCAGCGGTTACAGCATACAGTGGGAAATTTGTGGATATATGACTTTGTGGGAAGTCTATGTACTGTCAGATTTACTGCAGCCTTTGTTGAGGGTCGAGTGAGGTTTTATTGAACTGGGGGATTCTCGAATGTTGAGATCCTTTCGGTGATACAGGTCTTGGAGCGATCCCTCGAGCACCCTTAGATAGGCAGCTAGGATGTATTGACTGTGAGTTAGACAGTTGGGATTGCATCTTTGCTTTACTGCCGTTGAGGAATTGTCGCAGTCTATGCTTACAGGACAGTGGCAGGACAGTCAAAGACAGTACAGGTGCAGGACAGGTTTACCCGCAGCTTACAGTGTCAGAGAGACAGTGTTTTTGAGCTGTTTTTTGGTCTGTTTTTTTTTTAGTACACCAGAGCCATTTTACAAAGGAGACTCTGCCAAAATTTATGCAAAATCTGAAGCTTTCTTGGTTCATTTGACAGGTTGATATTGGTTCAAAGGTCAGTTTACAGGGGAAACTCTGCCGAACTTTTCCCAAGAAAGTAAACTACTGTGAAGAGTAGCTATGGCTGGATCACAGGACACTCCTCTTTACAATATCAAGAAGCTGGATGGAACCAATTTCCCATTGTGGAAGAAGCAGATTTGGCACGTGTTGGTACAAAAGAAGTAGATAAAACCTATAAAGCTCAAGGGGATAAAACCAGAAGATATGGACGAAGATGAATGGAACGAAATGGATGAATTGGCACTTTCTACCATTATGCTGACTTTGGCAGAAAGCGTTTACTTCAATGTAGTAGATGAGATGTCGGCTTATCAAGCATGGTTAAAGCTGAGTGATCTTTATGAGAAGCAGAGTGCAGCTTCACAGGTATACTGGCTTAAGAAGATTGTTGACTTGAAGATGAAAGAAGGGACACCTATGTCCAATCATCTGAATGAATTCAACACAATCTATAGTCAGTTGTCAGCTCAAGGTGTCAAGTTTGATGAACCTGTTAGAGCTATGTTCCTGTTGATCACATTGCCGGAAATTTGGGACACTTTTCGTAGAGCTTTGAGTAATTCTGCACCTCCATATGGTTTGAACATAGCAGGTGTAGAAGGAAGTCTGCTTACTGAAGAAACCAATAGAAAGACAATGGACAAAGGCAAAGGAACAGCCTTAGTTGTCAGGGGAAGGACCAAAGAAAAGTACAAAGGTGGAAAGAGGAATCGGTCTCGTAGCAAGTCCCGCAGTGCTAAGGGCAAGAGTGACATAGAATGCTACCATTGTGGCAAGAAGGGTCACATGAAAAGAGACTGCAGAGAATGGAAAGCAGAAAAAGGCAAAGAGAAAGCTAAAGACCATGGTGAGAAGAACAAGTCCTCAGTGAAGATTCAAGAAATAAATTTGACAAACACTGTTGCAGAGGATGACAGTCTAGTGTCAGGAGACATCTACTTCTTGAACAATACAATGGACTCAGTTCTTCTTACAGCATCTGATGGAAATGCACTGAGTGACTGGATTATAGACTCAGGGGCATCACTTCATGTGTCTCCAAACAAGGAGTGGTTTACTTCTTATGTGACCACTAAAGATCATGTTCGGCTAGGCAATGGGCAGACATGTGAGATCTTAGGTGTTGGAGATGTTCAATTGAAGTTTCAGAATGGCTCTTCTTTCACACTGAAGAATGTGAGGCATGTTCCCGCAATTACAAAGAGCTTGATCAGCACAGGTTTACTTGATGATGCTGTCTACGTCACCACTTTTGGACAAAACATGTGGAAGATATCCAAGGGTTCTATGACAGTAGCACATGGAGTAAAGTCTGGAGGACTTTACATGATTTATGTATCAAATGTCTCTAAAAATGTAATCAATGTAACCGAGCAGCCGAACGTTTCTTTGTGGCATAGCCGGTTAGGACATATGTCCAAGAAGGGAATGGAAATCTTGTCTCATTCTGGTTATTTTCCTGGCTTTTCATTTAATGATTTTGAATTCTGTGAACATTGTCTGTATGGTAAGCAAACACAGTAGCCACATAAGCATAGAAGCAGTAGAAGAGATACACAGTTGGCACTTGTTCATAGTGATTTGTGTGGATCTATGCCTAACCTATCTCTAGGGGGAGCTTCTTACTTTATGACATTTATAGATGATTACTCGAGAAAAGTATGGGTTTACTTTCTCAAGCACAAGGATGAAGCGTTTAGTGTTTTCAAAACGTTTGTGACACTTGTGGAGAATCAGAGTGGCAAGAAGCTTAAATGCTTACGCACTGACAATGGTGGAGAGTATGTTTCAAAGGCCTTTCAGGACTTTTGTGAGTCAAAAGGTATAAAACGTGAACTTACTACTCCTTACAATCCTCCTCAAAATGGTGTTGCTGAGAGGATGAATAGGACCATACAAGAGAAGGTCAGAAGTATGTTGTCTAATGCACAGCTGCCAAATGGGTTTTGGGCTGAAGCTGTATCAACAGTTGTTCATCTTGTAAATAGATCTCCTAGCAAGGTTTTGCAGAAGGATTCAGTGCCAGAGATGGTATGGTCAGGCAAGGTGCCCTCATAAAAGCATCTCAGAGTCTTTGGTTGTGAGGCATATACTCACGTTGCAAAGGAATTTAGGAACAAACTTGAGCTAAAGAGTAGAAAGTGCATCTTTCTAGGCTATGGTAATTCTGGTGAGATGGGGTACAGACTTTGGGATCCTGAATCCAGAAAGGTTGTCCGCAGCAATGATGTTCACTTTAATGAATGCAAATGTCATTCTAAACCAGAGAGGGTTGAGGAGATTAGAAGAGTTGTCTTCCAAGAAGATGAACCTGCACGTGCAAGACAAAATGTCAGGGCTCAAGAGGAGCAAGGACAGGATAGAGTGGAACCATAGGTTGTGGCTGAGCCTGAGCCACCTATTGTGCGTAGATCTGGACGTGTCACGTGACCTCCTGATAGGTTTGTTCCATCTATGAACTATGTCCTGTTGACTGATTGCAATGAGCCTTCATGTTACAAGGAAGGAGTGCAAATGAAGGACTCCGGGAATTGGCAATTGGCCATGCAATCAGAGATGACAGCTCTGCATAAAAACCAGACATGGAAGCTAGTTAAATTACCACGGGGCAAAAAGGCTCTACCTTGTAAATGGGTTTACAGGTATAAGATCACCGCTCATGATAGTCAGCCAAAGTACAAAGCAAGGCTTGTTGCCAAGGGCTTCAAGCAAGAACAAGGCATTGACTTTGATGAAGTCTTCTCTCCGGTGGTCAAGATGACTACATTGAGATGCTTTCTTGCATTGGTGACCATATTAGATTTGGTGTTGCACCAAATGGATGTCAAGACAGCGTTCTTGCATGGTGATTTAGATGTGGAAATTTACATGCAGCAGCCAGAAGGGTTTGTTGAGAAAGGCAAGGAAGATTGGGTATGCCAGTTGTTAAAGAGTCTTTATGGCTTAAAACAATCACCGAGGGCATGGTACCATAAATTCCGCAAGTTTATGCTTTCTCAAGGCTACAAACGTAGTGAGTTCGATCACTGTCTATATACAAAGAAGGCTAAGGATGGTAGTTGGCTGATCCTTATTTTGTATGTGGATGACATGTTGATTGCTGGCAAGCACTTGGAAGAAATTTCAGCTTTGAAGTCAAAGATGGCAAAATCGTTTGACATGAAAGACATGGGTGAGGCAAGTCATATACTTGGTATGCGCATTGAGAGAGACAGATCAAAGAAGTTGATTTGGTTATCTCAAACATATTATATTAACAAGGTTTTGCAACGTTTCAATATGGAGAAGGGAAAGGCACTGAGTGTTCCATTGCCACCATATGTGAAACTTAGCAAACAAGATTGTCCTGTGTCTGAGGAAGAACAAGCTGAAATGGATAAGATTCCATATGCGTCTGCAGTGGGTAGTTTGATGTATGCAATGATTGCTACTCGCCCAGACATTGCATTTGCAGTGGGAGTAGTAAGTCGATACATGTCAAACCCAGGCAAGAAACTATGGGAGGCAGTGAAAGGAATATTGAGATACCTGAAAGCTACAAAGAGTATGCGTATATGCTATGGGAGTCAGGAGCTAAGTGTAAAGGGTTTTACAGACTTAGATTATGCAGGTGACTTAGACAACCGAAGGTCTACGTCAGGGTATGTCTTTACATTGGCTGGTGGAGCAGTATCATGGCGTTCTAGATTACAAGATTGTGTTACTCAGTCTACTACAGAGGCTGAATATGTTGCAGCATCAGAGGCATGCAAAGAATCAATTTGGCTTAATCGACTAGTAACAGATTTGGGAATCAAAGAAGAGATGCCTGTGTTATATTGTGATAGTCAAAGTGCTATACAATTGGCTCGCAATCCAGTTTATCACTCAAAGACAAAGCATGTGGATGTGAAGTATCATTTCATCAGGGAAATGCTTGAGGATAAGCAACTTCAGCTTGTCAAAGTTCACACCACAGAAAATCCTGCTGATCTACTTACAAAAGGACTTCCCTCAGAGAGCTTTGCGTATTTTCACAAGCAGTTAGGTGTAGGGTAGTACATCACTTCTATACATCTCTTGTATATTAGCTTGTATAGTAGCTTCTCTCACACTTAAAGTACCACATTGGACTTTAAGTGAGAGGTTGTTGGGGTATAAAGCCCAATGTGGTCGCCCAGGTAAGTGGGCGGGCCGCCAGGTATGTACACATATTCTTTTGTAAAAACCTAATAAGAACTCACTATGCTCTACACATTACAGTAGAGCGAGTTCACCATATCGTCGTGCTCTTCTTCTCGCACTCTCTCTCGCGTCGCACTTCCGCTCGTACTCCTTCACATAGTGGGAACGCATGCTACAAGAGTTATCTTGTAAGTTTTTAGATACATAGTTATATTTTTTATAATGTACATATGCATATTTAAGTATAATAATATGCTTTCTATCTCATCCTATTATTTATCTCAAGGGTAACCTATTCTTACTTTACCATCAGAAAATACAATGGAAAAAGCGTCAATAGCTCCGCCTCTTTAACTTGGGGCAAAAAGCATTGATTCTTTATTTCTACTATCTCATTATCATCTCACACCTTAGCTAGATCCTATATCTATGGTAAACTCCAATATATATATATTCTATGTATTTTTCTTATATTTCTTTTTAAATAGCTACTAGGGGGGAATCAAATCCTAGTGGGACACTAGGTGGCATGATTTCAAAGATACACTTATTTTAATGCATTATTGCAAGCATGATTACAAAGCGTTGTCAAGGAGCAATGTCATGCTTTCATATGGCATGAGGTGTCCTTTGGAATCAAATGAAAGTCTAAGCTAAGGGGACCACAGGAAGACTTTTGCTGCCAGAAATGGACCCTGTGTTGATGATTTCTTTACACAAGGTTCCAATCCGAATTGGAAAATGATTTTAAAATGACAATCGTAGCTAATGAGCTGAATTTTCTGCCCATATTTTTACTTTTTTATTTGGCACCACGGTTGATGAGATATGATCAAAATATTGGACCCCAGTCTGCCCACATCATGCAGGGACAGCTCATTTCCAACTTTTCCAGTTTCTGTTCACACTAGCTCTTCTCTTCTTGTGTAAACCCTTGGGGGTTCCCTTCACCTATAAAAGGGGACCTCTTCTTCCTTAAAAGGAACTCATGCATTCAAGCCATTGATGAGAGGAATTCATGAGGGAGGGAGTAGTAATGCCAAATTATACTTAGTCATTAACATAAGCCTAAGCCTACACTTTCTCCTAGAAGAAGACTAGCCATTCTTGAAACAAGCTAACCTTGGAAGATCAACTCTAATCAAATAAGGTCTTACACTTGGTGTATCAATCAAAGTGGAATTATCCACTCTTCTTCTCTCTCCATCAATAATGGTGCCGAAGGGTTTGTCAAGTAAGATGTGTTCTACATTGATGTTTTCTTGATTTATTGTTGTTTTCTTTTTCATCTCTAATCCTACATATATATATATATATATATATATATATATATATATATATATATATATATATATATATATATATATATATATATATATAATCTCATCTCCTTAACCAAACCTATCTCTCTCACTCTTAGTAATTCATCCTCTCTACAAATTTTAGGTTCTCTTTGCTACAGGTACATCTCTCCCCGCAGTATCCTTATTGCCTACGGGAAAGAATAGGGCTTAGGAGGGAAACTTCTCATCTCTTCACTTCTCTCATATCTACATTTCTCACATACTATCCTAAATGAATAACCCACATGATGATAATTTCTATCGCTTTCACTTTGTACGATCTATTAGAATTAACGTATGGATTAGCCGTAAAATACACTTTCAACAACGTATAGTGTTTCTCTTTGGCCCAGAAAGGCTCAATGAAATACTTCTATCACCGGATCCCATTATACTACCCCTCATAGACTATAACTTTTCTTTTGACGTAAGCGTAGTTATCTTGCTATGAACCAAGAGGATTTGTATACACAATTAATTCCCATCACTAAACAAAACATATATATTTGGTTAGCCAAGATTGAATGCCATTAACTCATCTATTAACCCTTTTATACTACCCATGATACGATATGACCATAGCCTTGATTTTTTCATGTTTGTGTTGTTTTGACATTCTCTTTTGTGTTCTTTCTTTGAGTGTGTGTGAGTGCAAGAGAGAAAGAGTGGGTCTTCTTTGATTGCACTTCTTTCCAAACCCTATTCTTCATGGCATCTATGGTTTAACTCCTTCATATAGTTTTGGAGTTCTCTCACAAACTCTCACAGCCAAAATCTCGGTGCCTTCCTGGCAAGACCGCAAATTTCTCAACAGTGTAGGATGTCTATTACATCAAAATAGCTTGAGAATTGTTCAGTGGGTAGCTCTTAGCCTGTGGAACATGGCCATGCTCTTGGATTTTGATTTGGACAAGATTTGGTGTTGGTAAGACCATGTGTAGTGTTTTTGGGCTCAAAAAATGTATCTTGGAGGTGTTGGGGGTCAAAAATGATTAGAATGGCTTCAAACTTGATATATGAGCTCTTGAAGGTGATATGAATAGATCTGGAAGGGAAAAACATCTCCCTGGGCCAAAAATGTTATTTTGACATCCTACGCGTAGGATGTCTACTTCCTCATTTTTTGCAGGTGACCACACAGATTGGTTGGCAATGTGCTCCTGAATGTATTGTGCAGGTTTCATGTTGGACAAGTTTTGGTAGGTCTATGGTCCATTATTGCCTCTGTGCCCTAACTTTGCGTTTTTTGGTGCATATGAGGTCAATTTTGGTCCAAATGTGATGAAACTTGGTGGCTAGCATGTAAAGGCTATTCAGAAAATGTGTGTGATGAGAGATGTTGGGTTTTGTGCCCAGAAATGGCCTTGAGACATCCTACGCGTAAGATATCTCCTGATGAAATTTTTATTGAAGGTGCTACTGGTGCCTGCCCTTAGTCCCCATGAGTCCCTTTTAAGCCTTATTTCAACAAAAAAGTCAAATAGATAGAAAGTAACTCCTTGTGTGGATTTCCGAACCTCCGAATCATTTTCTAACTTTTGGAGTGCTTTTTGGCGATGAAATTTCTTGATGTTGGTCTCCATAGCTTCCCGATCCCTTGGGGATCCTTGCCGTATGGTTTTTGTCGACTTTGGCTTCACCGGAGCTCCGTTTGGCAATTTGTCACTCTAGAAGCACCCGTGGTTGCGTTTTTACATGTCTTTGATGACTTGTGGTGGTCTACCACCATAGGACTTGGTTGTTGATGGTTTAGGAAAGCCGCTCGTGAAGTTTGGTGGCAAACGGATATGCGGTTTGGCCGCTAGAGCTATTTGACGCTTTGTGTGTCTGATGCCATTTCTGAAGTTTAGTGCCGCTTCGGGTCACCTTTTGGTCATGTGGGCTACGTAGACTTATCGAGCATGTCGAGATGCTCCTACCCACGAATTTTGGTAGCATTTGGGCGCCTCTCCGCCGATTTCCCATTTGGTGGCCTCTTGCGGGGCTCTAGGAATTAGGGTTTTTCCCGATGGTTTTCTACTGCCTTTGGGCATCCAAGACTGGTCTCCTATGCTAGGGTAAGCTGCCGATGAAGTCTCATTGCTTTTGGATTATCCGTTAGGTGGCCACTTCTACTTGTAGGTCTCTACCGCCCGCTTTATGTGTGAACCCTACGCTAGTTTTCGCGACAAAACGACAAACATGCACGAAAAGCTCAAGGTGGTGAGCCTACCTCTCATGTCTGAATCACGTCGGGTAGTCGTGCGCGTCGTAGAAGCTGCTGAAAGTTCCGTTCGCTCTAGGTGGCAGGAGCTCTCTCTCAAAGGTCAATAGTGGAAATGAGCTTAAAATGAAGTGAAAATTTCTTATAATGGGGGTCCACGAACCACTTTTCATGAAATTTGACATGTGCTCCCAACTTCTTGCGAGATGCGGTTTAGGCTCAAAAATTTCCTGATTTGGACTCCATTTGCCCAGTTTGCAAGAAATTTGACGTTTCGGTCAAAATCTGGCCAAAATACGCTTTTCGCTCTAGTCTCATAATTGCACCCCCACTATACCATAGGTTTTCCTATAGTCACTAATCATCCCCATACTTTTTGTTTTTCATTACGATCGTTTTTCACCTGCTTTTTATATTTTTGAAGTTTTTCTGCCGAAAATTAGCAAAATTAAAAGGAAAATAGCAAATCAAACCCAAAAAATCCCCAAAAATCATAATAAAACACCGCAAAACACTATATACACTCACATGCAATTTTTATGGTTGGATTTTTCCGTTTTACCAAAATTTTGCCCGAAAAATGGCTATTTTTACTTATATACACACACCTAGGGACTTGATTTGGCGTTTGGTCCCATATACTTGTAGATTCATGTTGTATAAGGGCATATGTACTTGGGTTAGTCCAGAAAATTTGCAATCAAACAACAACCCTTAAAAATAGTCGCAAAACATGCCCTTTTTTGCTCTTTCTGCCATTGGGTCCGCATTTGAGAATGCCTCTCCCCCTCCTAGCCGGAGTCCTCCCGGACGACAAGGTATCACCTCGGTGTATGTGCCGTGCACGGGTTGAAAAAATTGTGCTACTGCTTGGCCGTGTAATGTGGCCCTATTTTATGCCTACTCGGTCAATGCATGGAAAAATTGATGCTGTGTAAGAGAAGGGTATAAGCAAGATGCTTATTGGCATTCGCCGTCGAGGTTTCCTGTTTGTTGTTGATTTGGTGGGCTAAGTTTCTTTGCAAGTAAAAGTTGTAACTCTACCGCTCTTTGTTTGATTGTCTTTCTTCCAAAAGTCACTTGTTGTGCCGCAACTGTCGATATGGCCGTAGTCGTCTCCTTGGAGAGAATTTTCGTGGCGGAATTGGCCGTAGACCTTGTCTCTTTTGCTTTCCATGTGTAGCTTTGCCCTGCAGGTTTTTGTAGGTTTATTGCTACTGCCTCGGTTGCCATTGTTTTGTTGCTGATTGGCACCCACATAAATCGGTTTGCCAGTTTCATATGCAGTTGTCTGACTTTCGATGTTGCTTGTACTGAAGGGAGTTCCTTTTGCTTGTACTGAAGGGAGTTTCTTTTGCTTCGGTTTCTGTATCCAAATGCGAGTCGCATTTGAGTTGTTGCTGAGCATTTTCTTTGGTATCCATATCTGTTTTATTCCCTTGGTTTTTGGTTGAACTATCTGTTTCTGTTGAATTCTTCTGTTGTATTGTGGTTTGTCTGCCATGTCACTTCTATCCTTCCACACCCATACTTGTTTTTCTCATGTTGCTAACTCTGATCTCTTCACTGCAGTCGATGACTGTTTATACGTGTAGTAAACAATGTTGGCAAGCACCTGTTTGTTTACCATGGGTATCGTGTTGTTCTTTAGTGGCACCCTTCCTTTTGGCGCTTTATCCAGTGATTGCATTGCTGGCAACTGATTCTCCCGGGGTTGCTGATCAAAGGATATCACCTGGTGTTCTTGTGTATGATGAATCTTGACTGCATTCGCATTCCAATCTATCTGTACATTATACTCTTTTTGCCAAGGTTGTCCCAACAACATGGGGTGTTGTGTGCTTTCATCCTCGACCACATAAAACTTGTGTGGGTAAATATATTGATGTAATTGTACATGCAATATAGTCCAGCCCAATGTTTTTAGCGAATGTGATGTACTACTTTCCAGCACTTGTGGAGTAGGATGAATTTGATCTGTGGGCTTGAGCTGTTTGTATAATCTGTAAGAGATCAAATTTGCTTGAGCTCCAGAATCAAGCAATGACGTCGATGCAACTTGATCGCTACCCACTTTGACTGCAATTATTGGATCCACTTTGTCTTCATCAAAATTCATTAGTCGAATAGCATTTATTCGCAATGGTGATCCACATTGTTGTTGTTGTCGTAGAAGCCTTCTTTTTGCAATGCGTTCTTTTTCTTCTGCTTGGGCTTCTTCTCGTACCCTCTGTTTTTCCTTCATTCGTTGTTTCTCTTGATGGATTTGTTGAAGCATATCCTGTGTTAGTGGTAAATGATATTTCTTTAATCGACACCCACTAATCCAATTTGGCATTTCTTCACCTGCTAATGTAGCAAGCTTGACAGCTCCGCTTTGTGATAGGTCACTAATCACAAAGGGTCCCATCCCTCACTTTTTAAGTTTCTTGGCATGTTGCTTCAAGGTATAAACAAGTACATAATCACCTGTTTTGAACTCTTTCGTGCGCACATGCTTGTCAAAAAACTCTTTTTGTCTTCTCTTTTTAGCATAGATCTAAGCTACAGCTCTCAAGCAAAGTTTATCTAGCTTTTCAAGATCATCTAGTCTTGAAGAGAGCTCATGCCCTGTTCATTCTAAGCATTTCACTACTCGTAGAGTTGGAATTAAAAACTCTATGGGTAATATAGCATTTAGGCCAAACACCATGTTGTACGGTGTCGTTCCTATCGATGTTTTGTAAGCTACCATGTATGCCCATAGTGTTGAGTGTAGCTGCTGATCCCAGTCTGTCCTGGTTTTCGATACAATTTTAGTGAGAACCGTGCATAGTGTTTTATTTGTGGCCTCAGCTTGTCCATTTGCCTGTGGATGATATGGAGCAGATTTTCTATGTATGACCAAGAATTCCTCTAGTAGATATTCAATGACTTCATTAAGAAAATATGTTCCTCGATCACTAACAATTTCTATTGGTAAACCGTATCGTACAAAAACATTCTCATACAAAAATCGTGCAATGGTTTGTGCATCTGCTTTTTGTGTTGCCTTGGCTTCCGCCCATTTCGTGAGATAGTCCGTAGCAACAATGATATATTGGGTATGGGTGCGATATGCAGGGAGTGAAATAGGTCCCACAAAATCCATGCCCCATTTTGCAAATGTCCTTGCTCCCATCATTGGCCGTAGTGGCATCTCATCTCTCTTTATCGGCACCTTGGTGCGTTGACAAGCGTCACAATGCTTTACAAGCTCGTCAGTATCCATATGTAATGTAGGCCACCATATTCCTGCGGTTAAGACAATTTTTGCCGTCTTATCGCCTGAAAAATGGCCTCCACTTATTCTGCCATGTGCATGTTCTAGAATCAGAAGGTATTCACTTTCACTTGCACAGATTCTAAGTTGACTGTCCTTTCCTCGCTTATAGAGTTGGTTCCCAATTAACTAAAAGTCACGAGCCTCCAACTCTATAGTCCTTTTCCGTGCTCTTGTTATGTTTTCAAGGAATGTCCTTGTGGTTAAGAAATCAATGATATATTGACTCTATGCAGGTGCAATGTTTACCTGAAACAATGTCGCGTGATCCACTGGTCGTTTGGCACTACATATAGTACAATTGTTAACATAAGCATGTGTGTCCGCGTACATAGTTGACCAATAAACCCCTAACTGTTTCAGTCTCTGGTGTGTTTTCATTGTTGAACAATGAAATGCACACTCTGGACGTGTGCTTCTTCAAGATAACACTCGAATTCCTCCGGATTTATACATAGTCGTAGAATTTGGTCCGATCATAGATGATACAGCTGTCCTGCAATCAACTGGAAGTTTTTCGTTTGTCGAATTGTTTGTGTTTGGATCTGTCTTCCGTGTTATCAAACCTACCTCCAAAAGAAGAATACTAACAATTTCCTGAGACCATTTGGGTATCATTTCAATATTGAAAAGATAAGCATCTAGTATGTCATCATCTACTCCTTCAGGAGCTTCCCCGTTGTGTAGCCTTGAAAGATGATCCGCCCGTAGATGAGTTTTACCCTTTTTGACTACCACTGTGAAATCAAACTCTATCAATATAATAAACCATCATACAATCCTCCCAGTATTGCATGGTTTATCAACCAGATACAAAAGAGCTTGATGATCTGTGAAGAACACAAATTTGTTTGCGAGCAAATAATGCCAAAATTTCTTTACAACATAAATCATTCCTAACCCCTCTCTTTCGGTGGTTGTGTAGTTCTTTTTCGCACTATTTAACTCTCGGCATGCATTACAAACTGGAAAATCCATTGTTTCGTCTCCAAGTTGAGCCAGAATACTCCCGATTGCATATGCAGATGCATCAATGTGAACATGGAATATCTTTTCCCAATCCGGTGCTTTAAGTACAAGTGTTGATACAAGGTTTTCCTTCAACTTTTGGAATGAAGTTTCATACTCCTCAGTCTAGTCAAAACTGACTAACAAATGATACAGAGGTTGTGCAATGACTGCATACATATATATGAATCTTCGATAATATCTGCAGTGTCCCATGAAGGATTGCACTTGTTTTGCATTAGTAGGCCTGGGCAGGTCTACTATGACTTTGATTTTGTCTAGGTCTGTGGTTATGCCATTTCTTGAGACGATGTGTCCTGAGATGCGGCCTTGCCTAACCATAAAAATGCACTTTTTCGGGTTAAGACAGATTCGATATGTTCTGCATTTTTCAAATACCTTTTGCAAATGGTCAATATGTTCCTCTCGTAGAAGCGAGTGTACACAAAGATCATCCATGTATATTTCTAAGAATATTCTCAGGTATTCTTTGAATGTATGCGTCATTAACCTCTAAAAGGTAGCTGGGGCATTAGTTAAGCCAAAGGCATAACTCTATACGCATATGTTCTCCATTCTGTGGCAAACACTGTTTTGTGTTGATCCTCTATTGCAATTGCCAGTTGGTTATACCCTGAAAACCCATCTAGAAAGGAATAAGCCCGCTTCCCGGCCACCCTCTCAAGTACATGTTCTGTGATCGGCAAGGGATAATTGTCCCTTATGGTGGCTGCATTTACCTTTTTGAGGTTCACACACACTCGTAGTTTTTTGTTCTTTTTGGGGACAACCACAATGGGTGACACCCAATTTGTATGCTCTATTTCATAGATGAATTCAGCATCCATCAGCTTGTCAATCTCCTCTTTGATTCGTTTAGCAAATGTGTCATTATATGTATAAGGACGTTGTTTGCTAGGTTTGGCGTCTGATTTCAAAGGAATTGTATGTTGACATATCGATGGATCAACTCCTTTGAGGTCTTTGTAGGACCATGCAAACACTTCTTTATACTTCTTGAGAAGTTGTGTTAATCGTTTTTCTTCTTCAGACTCTAAATCAGTTGCTATATAGACCGGCTGAGGCTTCTCTCGTGGTTCAGCGAGGTCTATCCTTTTTGCATCTTCCGGCCTATCGTAAGATTCCTGGTTTGTTCTTTCCCTTACTGGTGGTGTCATTATGATTTTTCTGTCGTGGATGGTGAATTTCCGATAGTGTGAGGTACATTCATGTTTCCTTTTTCTGACTCCCCCTTACCATCACTATCTCCCTCAGTAGTCCATACCTCTCGTAAAGACCGTTTTAGTTCTTGGTATTTCTTTTTACACTCCAGTTTGGTCCACTCTGGGTTGGTAGCGTGGTGTTTCCATCTTCTCCCTCGCAATACTCTCCAACCTTGTTTAAAGGTAGTGGCCTAGTGTTTAGTTGAGGCCTGTCCAATTCTCTGATCCCTTCCTGAAGCTTCGAGGTGGGGTCTTTCACTCCAATTTTTTCTAGGAATTTGCCTACTGTGGTCCACATGTTTGGTCGTAACCTTAGGAGTTCGGCTAATGTGATTGTGCATGCCACCGGGGTGGACAATAACTCAATCAACCCTTGTGAATCCATCACTCTGTTAGAAGAAAGACTTTGAGATGGGATTGCTCTCACCTCAGACTTGGCTTCATACTCTCCTAGGTAAGAGGGTAGAGTTTTCAGCGAGTCTGGTTGGCTGTGCCACAAACTAATTGATCTCTGGTCTCCCCCTTGTGAATGTATATCAAAGTTCATTTGTGATCTTGCCTCAAATTCTTCAATGGGAGGTAAGATCTCATTTTTCTCTTTTCTCGTGTTGTTCCTGTGGTAACTAACCCTATTAGCTTCGTGGGCCTCACGGATTTGCTTCCACAGATCATCTAGACCGTTACAATCCTTACCCCATTTCTACCAATGTTTTAAGTTGGAACCCATCACTTCCCTCATATGTTGTATTTGGCACTATGATAGGCTCTCCCCTAGACTCATAGGCATTCGTGAGTCTTTCCTTCGTTTCTACTTGTTCCTCTAAAGCTGGTTTAATAGGGGTTGGAGTTGGTACTTCATGCCAATTTTCAGGTTTACCAAGCGGGTTTTCTATCAAAGATTGAGTTGTTTCAATCATCTTTCTACACATTTCCAACCTCTGTTTTTCTATTTCAGCATATGGATAAGTCATCCATCTTTGCTCTTGGGTTTGGTTCTTTTTTAGTCTGGCTTCGTAAGCTTTTAGAAGTGTATCAAACTGCTCATTTACCTTGTCTGCCAGTACTGATCCTCCTCATCCTGCACTTTTGGGTTCTGCTATTTTGTTGGGTGCTATGGCTGCCGCTGTGTGTGAGCTTAGGCTAGCTAGATCCTCTAACCGCTCTAATCTATCCTTTGTGTGTTTTAACTCCTTGGATAGAGCCGTTTGCTCTCGTTCTTTCCTGGCTTTCATACGCGCCTTTTTAGCTTTCCAAGTGCTTCTCTGGTTTTTTGTTTCTGAACTTGGGGGATCGGTTTTTGGCTCTTCAATTATGGGTTCGTTTGTCATCCTTTGAGCTTGGGCTCGTGTCACTGCCTGAATAAGTATGATTGTCTCGTTTTCTGACCCTCCACTGGAAGGCACTGCTTTCAGCATGTTCAAGGTAGTTTTTGCTCCTTTGCTTGGGTTCTTAGGGCAATCAGGAATCAAATGAGTAACTCCACACTCGGTGCAATATGCGTTGACTCTATGATTTCATCATGAGGACAGTCTCTTAGCCAGTGGTCTCCACCACACTTGTAGTAGCAGGGTCCTTTAGGCTGTTGAGGTGCTCCTTGAGCTCCTCTTTGTTGGTATGCATGTCTCTGCCCGACCATGCCTCCGTTGGCTAGGAACAACAATGTTCGTTCATCCAAGCTATATCTTCCTTCTCCTGCTACCTACGCAGCTGTTGGTGGTCATGCACCTTCCATCATGCTCCATGGTTCTGGTGTTGAGGGTTCTTCCGATGGATAATAGACAGGATTTGCCGCATATCCATTGAGATCTTCGTAATATGCATGCATAGGCACCAAAGCCTTTTCTTCTGATTCGGTTATGGTTGATGTGTATCTTATGCCGACTGGTCGTAATCCTGGTAGGGGTGGTTATTGCCCCAACACTGGTTGTGGTCTTTCTACACCTACTACAAGTCCTGGTAGGTTGCCTGCTTGATACCTAGGCATCGGTGGAACTTGAGGAGATGCTACCTGAGCTTGGGGAGCGTAAGGTCTCTCTCTCACATATCCTTTATTATAATAACATTTCTCCGTCCCATGGTTTGTTCATTTTTGTTCAATAGCACACCACTTGGGCTGTTTAGCCTGGGGTTTGGCGTACAAGCTAATCTTTTTTAGTACTTCCTCTACAAGCTGCTCCTGGTTTATAGCTACTTCTCCTTTCGGTGTTGTCTTAGAAGACTTGCTTCTGCTTTGTTGTGAGGATTAATCATCATCGAGATCCTTGAATTCACCCTCTTTGTAGACCGCACAATTGTCCACAAGGTAAAGAGCCTCCTTAGTTAACTCATTTAACGTAGTGCTCCTCTTCATATGTAAGTCCTTCTGGAGATCTGCATTCCTTAGTCCTTGGATAAATATAAGCATCAGTTTGGACTTAGTTGGTAGTCCTTCCACAGGGTAGAACTTAACATATCTTTTTAGTCGTAGGGCTGTCTTCCGCACAAATTCCCCGTCTTTCTATTTGAATTTATGGATTTGTGAGACTGTATTATGAGCTATCCCCCTTTGTAAGAATGCCTCCATAAATTCGTCAAACACCTCCTCCATAGACTCAAAGTCTCTACGCTCCACAGAGTCAAACCAAGTAGCAGCGTCATCCTCTAGGGTTAGTCCAAACCCTGTAAATTGGGTAGGGAAGTCTAACACCTCTTCAGCTCTAATTACACGCACAAAGGCTACTACATGATCTCTCGGATCTCTGTTTCCCGTGTATTTCTTGTTTACCCATTTTTGCACTTGAGAAGGTCTAATTCTACGATGGTCTACAAATCTCATCATTGGATCTCCACGTCCTAATCGATATACCTCCTATGGTCTTCTGTAGTAGGTTGGTTCCTCTCCCAATGGTGCTCCTAAGCCATAATTTCTAACAGTTCTTGTAAGAGATGGTTTATCTCTTCGAACTCGTTCTATGTGCGGTCTTCCAGGCTCTGTTGACCCTTGAGTTTTTGGCTTACTCTCTCCTTGATACCGTGAATAGAGTGGTGGTTCTTGTAAATCCCTTAGCCCTCGTGCGGCTTGATAACCATCTCGATTTTGGTCTTGCGCTAATGTTGCACTCTATGAAGCCATGCCTGCAATGATGGCTGGGTTGCTGGTTGGTTTTGGTTGTTGAATGTCTGCGGTCGGGTAGAATGTGAGATCACGTCATTCTCCTCTGAAAAGGGATTTGTCGACTTGCTAGGGGTGTAGGTGGCTCTTGGCACTTCATCGGGGGCATATGTTGATGCTCCTAGAACTGTTGCCTTTTCTACCTCCTCTGGGAGAATACGTTGATATTCTCGCCCATGCCTATCAACAAAAACGATATCCTTTCCCATAGCAAAATCATAAGAGAATAAGTAAAGAACCTTATCTTTGCTTAACTTGTTTGGGTATGGTTCTTTGCAACGAAAGTAAGAGACTATTCCCTCGCTCTCATGCTTGTAAATTCCCACATTCTCATTATAAGTTGCGACCCTGGTTGTTTTCTTATCATACATAAAAATAGCTCCAGGTCGATCAATGTTTGGAGGTGGTTCTTGAGTTTCTAAAACCATTTTCCCCTTTGCCACGTTATCTCAATATCTGTTGTAATCTTCAGGGTTACTAACTATCAGATAGTGGTTCCCCTTTTCGTCTCGAAATCTATCTTCATCATCATAGACTCGAATTATCTCTAGTCTCTGAGCCGGTCTTTCTTCAATACAAATACACTTGCGTCCTCGATAGTCAGAATAAACTAGGGCTCCCCTCGAGTTTGTTCCTTCTAAGAAGATCACAGTGAACTTGGAATCATTCAAAGGATTTAGGGAGGTGCTTCCTCCTGGCATTAGTCCGTCATAGGTGAAACCTCCTGGCTGTTGACTACCCATCATGAAGAAGGATTTGTCTGATGAAGTGTTAGTATCACTACCTTCCTCAATAATCGGTGCTAGTGGATTTAGCCTTGCCTAAGTTACACTATCCTCGGTGGACACTAAGCTACCTTGTTCACCTGCCACCTTTTGGTCTCTAAGAAAGTATCTTCCTGATCTTAAATTCATCAAACTTATCAATGCAATTTATCACAAATCCAACCACTTACCTGGCAAAGGATTAGTTTTCGTACAACTTCTTGCTTTGCCGCTGAATATACATGTATACAAGCGTTTAATTTCGGCAATCGAATCAAAGCATTTAACCGCTAGAGGTGATCTTAGTAATGATTGGTGTAACTGGAGAGTTAACCTCAACCACTACTGTATTTTATACACTGCTTATGTTATGGATTAGGTCTGCTAATCTGGAACTGTACTTCCCTCGGATGTTGGTCAATTTACCGAAAAGTATGAATTCAGTCTTTGCTCCGTCAAAAGGTCAAGCAAGGTCCAAATTCACTTCTGAAAGAAGTTCTAGAACCCTTAAGCTAAATGGAACCTCACCATTGAAGCTCAGTCAAATTTTCTCTTCATTAAGTCCTAGTAGACATCCTACGCGTAGGATGTCTCCTGCTCTGTTTTGCCTGGATTTTTGCACTATGGATTCCCTTTGATGTGTTGAGTCCACAGCTGTTTTTACTTTTTGATTTGGACACCTATAAGCCGGTCAATGGATCAGAAATCTGTTCCGACAGCCTGCTGTTGGTCTAATCAATCTAATCAACTCCAATTTGGACTAAAATTGACTAGGAGGCTTGCCTCAGGCTATACAACACCCTGCTAGGCCTACATTCAGTATCTAGCTTCATTTCTTGCTTTAGACATTCTACGCGTAGCATGTCTTTTTGCTCAGAATGGCTTCAAATGCACAACACATACTCTCCTTAAGGTGCTGATCACTTTGGTATGCTCAAAATTAGGTTTGGAATGCAAAATCACATAGATGACATCCTACGCGTAGGATGCCTTTTTGGTCTGTTTGACCCCAGACTTGACCCACAGCTTCCCCTTGATGTCAGCAACCCAGTGGTATGCTTAGATTTTGGTTTGGATTTCAAAAGTTCCCAATTTTAGCTATTCTAGCCTTTTTCAATCAAAAGTGCTAAAGTCTGCTTAGAACCCAATTTTCTCACCCAAATGAGATGAAACCTCTCTCAGTCACTCAATATATCATACAGATCATGCTCATGCAACCGTCCTATGGTTTTGGTCTTAAAATAATGCCTTGGCACAATTTGGGTAGGATGTCTGGCAATTTCAGTATATCTGGCCTTATCCTGTCAAGATATGGTCAAATTTTCACTTTCCCGGTGAATATAGGGTAAAACCTACCTTCTGGACACACTGGTAAACTCAAAATTCCAAAATTCCCACCGGATTAGCCTGTAGACATCCTACGCGTAGGATGTCTGTTGGCTTAAAATTAAATTTTTTTCCTGATAGAAATGCTCCTGATGCTCTGGAGCTCTATCACAAACACTCACCGCAATTTTTGGACTTCACTTCAGTTTCCAAACACACTTTTGCATCTTTTACAACCTTGTGATGAATCTAACAAGCAAGTATACATGCATGAAGTGCTCTAGATCTTGAATCATGATGTCCTACTTATCCTACTCCTACTCCTCATGTGAAATGGTGATAATGATGTTTTGTTTGCTTCCTGGCCTCTCCGGACTCTCAAGCTCTCCTCTCACCGCTTCTACCACTCCAACTCCTACTCATCAACTCAACTAATACCTAAAATTATCTCAGTCTACCTAAGTCGAAGGATCTAGGCCAAACACACGCTCCCTAGACTCCCTCTAAGACCTAGAGAGTCCTCCACCCTCTTATCCTATCTAAATGTAAAACGAGACTCTTGGCAATCCAAAGAATCCCTATCCTCAAGGACTAGTCTCGGTCACCTACCTAAGGTTTTCGTCCTCGGCACAGCGGCGCCAATGTTGGATGGATACGCCGCGACGGACGTCAGCACACTGAGATCTCACCTAACAAGATTTGTTAGCTAAGGACGAAGCTCGAACCGCAGGCGCGTGGAAGCAAGCATAGGGTGTCAACCTACACTCGACCGACTTGTAACTAATTCCTACAGAGGTCTCTACCCAATGTCTAAGCTACAGCCTTCAGGAGTGCATAAGAAGAAACTTCCTACAACGCTTTCTAGAGCCGAATACCCATCAAACAATCTCGAGAAGCCACAGAACTTGAAGGAGACCCTACTAACACCAATAGGTCGCTCTCCCTAAGGTCTATGAACCAAAATCCCAACCCAAAACACCTGGTGCAAAATCACGTAGGAAGTCTGGCCGAAATTTACAAGTCGTCATTTTCGAAAACTAAAGTGCCTAATGTGTAGCTCTACTCAATGCAAATCAGACAACGTATGCTCACCGAATAACCAGATGGAGCTCGCAAAACCGGATCGTACACGCGCAATGTAGGTATTGGCACGTAGCTCTCGTCGGGGGCAACACGCTGCACTTCTCCGCACTCGATTTCGACCATCGGTACGCGCGTAGCATCAAGATGAAGCTCTCACTCTCTCTCGTACACAGTACGCTCACTCACAGACTTCAAAATTTTTTTAAAATGACAAAAAGGTTTTGCATTAAGGTCAAAAAGTGGTATAATTACCTTACAATTCTCAAACCCTAATGTTCCAACTTAACCATCTACTCAATCTAAATGTCAAAACTGGGATACAATCTGGAAACTTCTATAAGCCCCAATATTTACAAAGGTGAAATGTCGGGTTTTCTCAATAAATGAATTGTTACAAAAAAATAATAATTTGCTAAGCAGTCATTTTCCGTAGGGTGTGTCCAGATTCTAACAGCTACTACATAAAAAGTTCAATAAGTGGTACACGCTTTGGACCCTTCACTAATGTAATTAGTATTCCTATACCAGCATGAGTTCAATGTATTATTAAAGCACGTAAGTCTAGGACCATAGACCACTAAGAAAGTAGAAACAACACTAGAATTCAAAATCTTCTCCCATCAAGAAGAGGTAAGCCCATAGGGATATCATCGATGAAAACATCTTGGAATCCATTTAGAAAAGTAAACAAGTTGAACTCTTCTTGATTCCTACCATTTTCATTTGATAAATCATTAGCGTCATTAGTGGATTCTTTGACAAAAATCATGTACGCAAAAATTGAGCTTTTCATTGACTTATCAAAACCTGGTGAATTTACAAGTGGTATAGTACGACCAGACTGATTAGCATCTATAAACATGTTCTTTCCCCTGTAGGTGAGGTAGATTCTCCTTTCGGGGAACTTCATGTTGGCAGCCATGTTCTTCCCCTGTAGGTGAAGTAGATTCTCCTTATAGGGAACTTCATGTTGGCAGCCATGCGATCAAACCATGGCGCCCCTAGGATAGCATCCTCATGTTGGAGAGAAGAGATGAAAAAGTCTTCTTTGTCGACATAGCTTTGGACATGAAGCCTCGACTTCCCAATCAAGGGAGTAACGGAGGCTTGTTGTCCCTTGAAATTTGTGTCAATTGTTACAATATCTCCCATCTCAAAAGCTTGAATGCCCAACTTGGTGGCCAACTCCGTTGATATGAAGTTGTGAGTAGAGCCACGGTCAAACAAGATGAAGGCATCATGCTCCCTTACCTTTCCCCAAGCATAGGAGAGAGATGATCCTTTGCAATGAGCATCCTCTTTTGGAGTTTCGATGGTGGAAGCCCTAGGAATCTCATTGCAAGCATTTTTCTTGAGGCAAACATGATAGCCATGTCCTTGCTCCCCACACTTAAAACACTTATGGTCCTTGAGAAAAGCTTCAAGCTCTTCATGAGAGAGTTTGTTTTTACCTTTGTAAACTCCCTTCTCCTTGGACCTATTGTTGTTGTAGTTGTTGTTGTAGGAAGTGCCTTGGGAAGAATTTTGGACATTGGTTTTCCCCTTTGCATCATTTTTGTCTTTGTTTTCCATGGTTTGACATTCCGTCTAGCCCCTTGTTGGAAATTGATGCAGGAAGAAACCATGGTGTGCTGGATTACTTCGGTGATAGAACAACCGGGCCATTGGGAGTTGAAATACTCGACCAATTTTTCAGGAAATCCCACACAAAATTGTTGCTTTTTCTCGACAAAGTCTATCTTTTAGAAGACAATAGCTTTGAGATGTAAATCCCAAAACTTGTCCACATATTTGTGAATAGACTCATGTGAGAGAAGCTTCAAAATGCACCATTCGGTAAGTACTTTGTCCTTTGCATTGCTTGCAAGGGATTGCTTCATGATAAAAACTCGTAGAGTTTTCCATGTTTTTGGGGCTTCACCATTGCCACAAAGGCTAGCCCACCATTGATGAGCCAATTTCTGGAAGTGCATAGCCACATGGTGGAGCTTGGAGGACTCCGTGAAGCCCTCGTCTCAAAAGGCCGCATCAAATTGCTGGATAAAGGCCAATACTTTATCGGTGGCACCAAAGGTGCCATCATAGGTGAGAAAAGAGATACTCTTTCCTCCCTCTTTAAACTTATTGAGCTTTTGTGATCTTCACCATGCAGGGTATAATTTGCGACGTCCTCCCGTCTTGTATTCTCTAGGAGAATAGCCATAGCTTTCGTTGGGAGAGGAGGAAGGTGAAGAAGAAGGAGAAGAGGGTGACCTCTTTCTTGACCTTTTCTTTCTTTGTTTCCTCTCTTTCCTTTTGGAGTGACGAGGAGAAGGACTGTGTGTTGACCGTTTCTGTCATAAAATATAATATCTAACTTTACCAAATAATTTTCTCATCTTAAACTGATCATTTAATATGGGAAGATAAAATGGGAACAAGACTTAGGATATAGATATGTGCTTCTAGACGTATCTCAATAGGGGACCAAAAAGAGAAATGGTTGCATCTCAATAGGGGTATGTTATGGCGGTTACGTTGCTAGCGGAAGCTAAATAGCGAGAACTCAACCAACAACAGAATTTGTCAGACGAGGACGGAGCTTGACCCGCAGGCGCATGGAAACAACTAGGTGGGTGTCAAATCACCTACTCGACCTTCTAATGACAATCACTACTAAGGAAATCAAATCTAAGTTCTAAAATACGCAAGTGACTGAAATCCGTACTACGAACGAATGCTATACGAAACAAGATCTAGAATCATTGAATCGATCTCAAACTCAAGGGGAAGTCTATACACTAGGTAAGAACAACACCCTAAAGACTTGAACTGCAAACTCAACCTATAATCACTCCGTGCGATAAACGCGTATGAAGACAGGCCGAAATATACAGGTGACCAAAACTTGACCCCGATGGTACTAATGTGTAGCTCTACTTGTTGTGGTTCTATAGATATGATGCACGCTCAATTCCGACACACGGGTTGGAAGAAAACTCACACCGAAGCTCGTAGGAACTTACCACACATAGAAGCCGATAGCGCGCACTCTTGGTATCTGTGCGTAGCTCTCGCCGTTGCTAACACAATGGCGGTGTCACTTCTCCAATGGCGGCTCCGTAGCTCGCGTAGCAAGTAGATAAGACTCTCTCTCTCTCTCTCTCTCTCTCTCTCTCTCTCTCTCTCTCTCTCTCTCTCTCTCTCTCTCTCTCTCTCTCTCTCTCTCAGACACAGTCACGGCGCTCAAAAACTCACTTTGATTAATAATCTGAATCCCTTAGGTTACAAAAACTTTGGCTTATATACCTCAGCCTTGGAGGTGAGAACATCTCTAACTAATTACATCAGCAAGTAAAATTACTTCGGGATTACAAGCTGGAAACTCAATTGAGTCCCGTTACTTAATGAATGGCTCAAATCAAAATTAATGTCGGAAAGACATTTATTACAATCAATGGTTACAAAATGATGAGTGTGAGCAAAAATGTGGGTGTGATCCTCTGCTGGCTCAACACTCCCCCCCCCCCGCGTTCATGTCGTCCCTGACATGACTTTTATGCTTGGTCAATAAAGTCCTGTCGTCTTGAGCATCTGCAAATGTGATTCGTATCGTAGGTTGCCGATGGTCAAGGTTGGGCCGAATATTTTGCTTTCGTGGGTGAAAAAGCCGGTGTAGAAAGCTTCTTCGAATGTTTGCATGTGGAAGCTAAGCAAAAACATAATCCTTTGGTATAGGAGGTGTAACACTTTTGGAGAAGGCTGCAATGAAAGATCGTACATCATATCAGTCACCGTGTCGGCCGTCGATAGTAGACTCGAGGTCGTGGCTTTATCTGGCGCAAACACTTCAATGCAAGCTAAGAGAGTCCTGCAGATTTTCTTGAGCATTTGACATGAAAGGTCAGGAGAGCCAGTAAAGAGCTTGATGGTGCCCGTTAGGGTTTTCACCATGTAGGCTTTACCTATTCTCTCTCCTACCTTTGGTCCTGGCATCCTGGGATAATTAAGCCAATTTGGCTTCTTTTCTGCAATCCTGCCATGCTCTTTCCAGTTTCTGACTCTTGGCACCGGGCAGAAGGTTGCATCCTCCCGAATCTCCTTTGGTGCCTCCACCATGTAGATGAGGTAGGCTGGGTATTTGTTCAGCCAACCTTTCCTCCATCTAGGTTGTGAATCTACTATCTTCTTTGATTGTTCCTCCTTTGTGATGTCGCCTTTGTAAAGAGCGACATACTGCTCCTCCTCTATTCTCTTTTTCGTCTTTAGCACTTCAAATTTCATCAAAGGGAAAGGCAGGCTGGGTTGCATCCACTGTTCATGGAGCACTTTTGTGTCTAGTCCCTGAAGTCTAATGGAGATTAGGAGTCTCCTCTCTCATTCCATTTCCACCTTGGCACTCTCCTTTGCTGACTTTTCTATTTGGTCATGGAGCCTTTGTTCTTCTTCTTCAGAGATTCTTGAAGTCGAGGCAACCTCTTGAGCTGGGGCTGGATCTTCAATTGTGGTTGCCTCTCCAGTTTCTGGTAGCTCTATGGCTGCTCCACCTGATTCTTCTTGTGGTGTCTCTGTCTCTCTTCTTTGTTGCTCTTGTAGATCTTGGAGCTGTTTGCGGAGGGCCTCATTCTCTGTCCGTAGTGTTTGATTTTCTAATGTGAGCCTCTCCTCTGCGGCCAATGATCCCTCCGCAATGTGCAACCTTTGCACTTGCTCTAATCTTAGCTCTCTTTGTAAGCTTCGGACCTGGTCTTCCAAAATTGGTACGATAGCTCCCTCTTGTTCGGTTCCTGCTCTGCTAGCTCTAGGGGTAGACCTGAGTCTAGTGATTGTTCTTTCTTGGAGCTCGACTCTTTCCCTTAGCTCAATGAGCTCATCCTTAGCCGCCTCCAACTCATCCTCTATCCGTTCCCTTGCTTCTTGTGCACTTGTTACTTCTCTTGAAGCCTCGGCTAGTTGGAGTATCAAGCCGTCTCTCTCGTTTTCCGCGTCATAGAGTGATGCTTTATGACTTTCAGATTCAGTCATAGCATTCTCTAAATTTCTCTGCAACTCCGCTTCCCTTTGTTTGGCTGTCTCAATCTCTACTTCCTTTGCCTTGGACCTTTCTTTTATCTTGCTGAGCAGTTCATGCACCATGTGCATGTCTTTTTCATCATCATCTGTCAACTCTAAAGCTCTTTCCGCCACCACCTCCACTGGCTTTGGCTCTTCTAGTACTTTCGGTTCGTCCAGTTTCTCTTCACTTTCTTTTTTACTCTTTGTCTTTTTCTCCGTCCCTCTCCGTTCATCTTGTTTTTGTAGGGTGATCCCATAAACTGCCTCAAGGGCCTCTTCTTTGGTGTATCCTATCTCTACCAGATCCTCATAATCATTTCTCTTTTGCTGAACTGGATCTATCTTCTTTTCTTTGGTCTCTGCTTCTGGCTTTCCCAAAACATCTGTGTCCACCTCTACTGTGGTCTCTTCCACAATTTCTTTCGTCTTCTTCGGGCTTGGTACATCAGTCATAGAGGGATGTTTGTCCTCAGCTTCCTTGGCTTTCCCTTTGTCGGCTTGCCCATCTTTCTCTTGAGGCTTAGTAGACTCATCTACTTTCCTTTTCCCCTTGTCGTCTTTTTTCAGCTCAGCTTTTAATTGTTGTACCTCCTCTTCAGTGTATGGCTCGACAGGTTGCTGCTCCAAAATAGCCTCTGACTCCTCATAAGCTTTAATATATTGATCGTATTGATCAATATGTGGCATGGCCGAGCTAGTTCAGACTTTAGTGGGGTCTGGCACCCACTTTTCTTCAAAGTCACCCTTTAGAGCTCTTTCCGCTCTAAACTGCTCCACTAATCTTTCCATTCTTGCCGCTTTCTGACTTTTGGTTTTCTTGGGAGCAACCTTCTTCTTTACTTTCTTCTTAAGTGGCTCGTCCATATCCTCTTCAGGTTCTGAAACTACTTCTAGTTTCCGGCGTGCTCTTGTGGATGCCCTCTTGGGTACTTCGGGCTGTTCTTCCTCCTCGTCGGCTTCTCTAAGCCACTCATTCTGGGAGGGAGCCTTTGGCCACTGACCTCTAGCTCCAATAGCTTCATAAGCTATTCTTGTCAGAATTTCCACTCCTCCTATGTATTTTGGCTTCTCGTTGTGCATAGCAATTACTTGCTCGTGGATGTGTTGAGCGTAATTCACCTCTTTTGGCATATTGCTCTTTAATGCCCATGTGATGGTGGTCGCAATGGCATGGGGTGGTGTCGTATACTTTTGCGGTCTTTTACTGCAAACATGAAGAAATTGGTTGTACAGTCGGCAAAGGGTTGCCGCTCTTGGGTCCTTCATATCTCCATAGGTCGCATTCTGTTTCTTGGGCCCATAGACCTCTATGGCCTCCCTTCTTTCCCTGACCGAGCTCCCTTTGTTGTGCAGCTTCAATGCGTCTGCAATTAGCTGTGGAGTGATCTGTACTTCTACCTTCTCTCCATCCATGGCTGTCAATGTGGCTTTTCCATCCTTCTGAATGGATGTTGCCAACTCGTACACTCTTCTTGTATCCACACCTGATGGTCTCGAGGTGAAGAAACTGTGCAAGTCTGCCCTTTCCAGGTATCTGTTGATGTCTTCTGACCTGCTATAATCTACCAATTCCTGTGGGATCATCGGTACATCCACTGCTTGCCCTTGAGGATCTCTGAAAGTCCCCTGGTAGATCTTTATTCCCTCTTTCTCCAATACTGCTTCCTCCACCCAAGTTTTGGTTGGCTTGAGGGTTTCTGCTGGAATGTCAAATGGTTCCGCTTCTGCAATAGCATCTTTGATTGTCGGTCTTTTTCTCTTCGTTGCCGATGACTTGGTGGAATCCATGGATCCTGTAACTCCAATTTCAGAAGTTAGCGTCTTTTTAGTACTGAAAGCCGAAGTGAAGCTTTTAACTATCCAAATGACTTGAAAATTGAAACATGAGCTATTCAGGGCCTAAGGATGCAAGGTAGGTGAAAAAATATGCAAAATGGGCTCAAAATCATGCTGGAGACATTATACGCGTATGATGTCTTTTGTGTCAAAATGACTTCATATTGGTTGTGCTTGTAGCTGATAGTGTATACATGATTATCATATGCTTGGATTTGAGTTTGGATCCCATTTGGTCAAGTTTTGGCCAATTTAGTCCAGTTCCGGCTCTTGGCAAAATTTTGAAAGGGAATTGGATTTTATGATCCAAATTGGATAAAACTTGGTGGTTCACTTTCAAATGGCATGTAGATCACTTCTGTTTGGTGGTTGAAGCCCTGAGGTGCCAAAATCACATAGTGAGACATCATACATGTATGATGTCTTTTAGTGTATTTTTGGACCAAATTTCTCTATAAGCTTGGATTTGGCTTTAGATAGGCTTATTCAGTGGATTTATGAAGTTTGGATAGATTTTGGGTTAAAAATGGCTCTGGAGACATCATACGCGTATGATGTCTTTTTCATCAATTTGCATGGGATTGGTTCTGTGGACTCCCCATGTACTAGTGAAGGACTGTCTCTACTCAAATCTTGGTTTGGACTTGAGTACGTTGGATTTGGGCCAAAAATAGGCTTTAGGTGAAGGATTTTCCCTCAATTGGGCTAATGGGGTGATCCTCTTGACCAAATGGTTCCAAATTTCATATGTAGCATGTATTAGATATATATAATGGATGTATGATGACAAATGAGCAGTTTTGGCTCTGTAAGTGCAAATAGACATCATACGCGTATGATGTCTTTTGTGTCAAAATGGTGCTTTTTGGTTCCAGATAGCTTGTAGATGTGTTTAACAACAATCCTACAAAGTTTCAATGAGTTTGGAGTTATTTTGACAAAATTAGGACCAAAAATCAATTTTATGGCCTACTTTGCGTCTTTTTGGTTTTCCTTGGGTCTTCTAACTCCAATTCTCATGATACTTGGTTCATAGGATGTGATTAACATGTGGAATGAAGCTATGCACTCAAATGTTGAAATGGATGTGAAATTCATGCTGTGAGACATCATACGCGTATGATGTCTTTTCTTGAAATGTTGGTCCTTTTGTGCAAAGAATGCTTTGTGCTAGTGCCCTAAGCCCTGCTAACTAGTTTTCAACTTAAGAAGTCATCAGTTTAGCTAAAAAGCCCCCTTATAGGCATTTCAGTCTCCGAAGTCGTCTTTTTGCCTTGGAGTTGAATCTCTTCAACTTTTCTTCTCGAGAGTTGCATTTCCAGCTCATTGGATATGTTGTGAAGCCATCTATTTGGTTGAACTTGACTTTGGCTCCCCGTTCTCCATCTTTCTCCATTTGGTTGCCCGAAAGCGTCTTTTTCACCATCGGTAAGTGAATCAGCTTTCTTTTGGGTTTTGCTTGCAAACATAAGTCATCGATAGTTACTTGAAGCTGCTTGTGAAGTTTCATTTCATTCGGTCGTCAATTTCAGCCGTTATGCCAAAATGACGCTTTGTGTGTCTGTCGTCGAATCGTTTGTTTTGACCCACTTTTGGTGGTCCAAACCTGGAGATACTCCATGGTTGCATTGCCCTCGATGTTGTTAAGCTTCCTGAGAAGTTTTATGTCGTTTCGATAACTTTTTCCTGTTTGCCTCTTGCAGGCTTTGTTCACCTAGGGTTTTTTCAGTCGTTCTTTCTCGAGCTTTGAGTGTTAGAAACCCATCTTCTATACTAGGGTAACCCACCTATAAGTTCTTGCAAGGTTTGGTTAGGCGGTTGTGCCACTACCTAGCATTCTACCCCATTCCCCGTCTGCTCTTGTTTCTTGGTTTTGGTCAGTTTTCGCGACAAAAGTTAATGATAAGCATCAAAAGCTTATGGCAACAAGTCTACCTCTCATGTCTGGTGTCCTCTGAGCTCTCGTGGAAGTCATAGAAGGTCGTAGAAGATCTGTGCTCCTGTGTGCTCTTTGCTCTCTCCAAGTGGGTAATAGTGCAAATGAGCCTGTAAGTGAAGTCAAAAATACTTAACTTTGGACTTCCTGGATCACTTGTTACCAAATTTGACATGTGCTCCTATCCGTCGTGAAATGCACTTTAGGATTTGAAATTTCTCAATTTGGACTCCGTTTGACCTGTTTCTGAGAAATCTGTCCACTTTGCTAAAATTCTGTCATTTCGGGCTTTCCGCAACTTTTCCCGAATTGTACTCAATTTTTACCATGGGTTGCCCTTGTCATTAGGATCATCACCATCTATTCTTTTCTTTTTTCTGATCTCGTTTCACCTGCTTTTTTATTTTTCTTTTACTTTTATCAAGAAAATCATAAAAAATAAAGGAAAATAGCAAATTGAAGCCAAAAAATTCCAAACATACACAATAAATAGCTGGTAACCCTGTGTATATGAATATACACTTGGATTACCACTTTTTTCCACTTTTTAGCTCCAAAAACACTCTTATTTAGTGATATTTACACGTCTAGAGACCCAAATTCATCATTTGATCTCTTCTTGTTGCAAAACAAGGTATATAAGGGCATAAATATTATCAATATCCGCAATCAAACATAAAAATTGCGAAATCATGTAAGACACTGCCCTTGTAATATAATTTTTGCTTTTCTTTGTTTTTGTCGCTTGTAGCTGCTTTGTAGCTCCTGTATACCTGTATACCTCCCCCCCTCCTAGTCTGAGTCCTCCTGGACGACTATGAAGTGTCTGTGGGCGAAGCATTGTAGTTGTTTTGGTCATAAGTTCCCAATGCAATTGTAGAGCGATGATACAACAGTCTTTCCAATAAAGCTGCTCTTTGTTTGATTGAAGGATTGGTGGTCGGGTTTTGGGTTGGTTTTGGCACTTCGGTAGTAGAATCAGTAGATGGATTCTTCTTTACCTTGTTGTTCTTTTTCACAATCCAAATCTGCTTCCGCTTCGCTTGTGCTTGCCACAAACTCTTTGCGACCCAAACCTGCTTTGTTCTTTGTGTTGATTTCCTCGCCTTGAAATACCTAGGATTTTCCGTGGATTGTACTGAAGGGAGTTCCTGTTTACAAATCCTTGGGATCCAAATTTGCTTGCTATAGCTTTGTGCCGTCATGAACTTCTTTGGAATCCAGATCTGTTTCACTGTCCTTGATTGTCTGGAATCACTCTGTTGTCTGGTATTGAAGACTCTGTTTTCCACCTTTGTGTTCTCTGGCACAACCTTTTTTGGTCTCCATACCAACTTTGACTCCGTTTTTTCCCAAGGTTGAGCTGTTATATTATTGCTTGTCTTCCTTATCCAATGTTGAGAATTCCTCGTCGAAGAGTAATCCGGTTGTATAGAAACTTTTGGTTGCCATTGCTTCTTCTTTTTCTCTGGTTGTTGTTTACCTTTGTTCTTGGATTCTTCCTTGGGAGTTGGCTCTGCTCCTTTGGTGAACTTAACTGATTGACTTTCACCTTCGTATTTGATAAGCACTGATTTAGAACTCCAGTCAATCATTGAATTGTATTGCTTCTGCCATGGTTGTCCTAGCAATAATGGATGTTGTGTAGCTTGGTCTTCAACCACGTAAAACATATGAGGATACACATACTGGTTAATCTGTATATGTAAAACTGTGCATCCGACAGTTTTGATTGAATTCTCAGAGTAACTCTTTAACTCTTGCTTGGCAGTTTGTAATTTAGTGTCATTTGTCAATTGTCTATACAAACTGAGTGAAAGTAGGTTAGTTTGAGCTCCTGAATCCAATAGTGCTCTGGTTTTGATTTGGTTGGTTCCTACTTTGCATTCAATGATGGGTTCTTCTTTGTCATTATCCATTTCTGTTATACTGACTGTGTTTATTCGTATTGCTCCTTCATTGCGCTGTTTCTGACGTAGTAGTCTTCTTTTCTCCATTCTTTCCTTCGCCTCGGCTTGCGCTTCCTCCACAATCTTTTTCTTTTTCTGGACACGCAGCTTTTCTTGATGTATTTTGAGAAGCATGTCTTGGGTTAGCGGCAAAAGATACTTTTTCACTCTGCATCCACTAACCAATTGGGCATTTCTTCTCCGTCTAATGTAGCAAGCTTGACGGGTCCACTTGGTGATAGATCTTTAATCACCAGAGGTCCCATCCCTCGCTTTTTAAGCTTCTTAGCATGCTGTTTCAGAGTGTAAACTAGGACATAGTCCCCAACCTTAAACTCTTTAGTCCGCACATGCTTATCAAAAAATTCCTTTTGCCGCCTTTTTTGAGCGTAGATAGAAGCTATTGCTTTTAGGCGAAGCTCGTTTAGCTTTTCCAGGTCATCTATTCTATCAGAAAGCTCGTGTCCTGTCCACTCTAGATCCTTAGCCACCCTTAAGGTTGAAATCAAGAATTCTATTGGTAAGATAGCATTTAGCCCAAAAACCATGTTATATGGGGTCGTTCCTATTGATGTTTTATATGCTACCCTATATGCCCATAATGTTGAATGCAACTTCTGGTCCCAGTCAGTTCTCGACTCAGATACAATCTTCGTAAGGACTGTGCATATGGTTTTGTTTGTTGCTTCAGCTTGTCCGTTTACTTGTGGATGATACGGGGCTGATTTCCTATGGATTACCATGAATTCATCTAGAAGGATCTCTATCACTTCATTTATAAAATGTGTGCCTCGATCACTCACAATTTCTATTGGCAATCCATATCGTACAAAGACGTATTCATATAGAAATTGTGCCGTGGTCCTGGCATCTGCTTTTTGAGTTGCCTTTGCTTCATTTCCCCACTCTGGATGATCGGGAATGTCATGAAACACCTATTCTTCATCTTCCTTTTCCAGTGTATCGTTCTTTTCAGTTTCTTTTTCAAGTATAGTTCTCAGCATGAAGTGCGGAACCACGTCGTACCCGTCCTTGTCGCAAAATTTCATTGTGGGACCATCCGGAATTGCACAAACATCTAGGGTGTAGATTGTGTGTCCATTCTAATGGTTCAAGCGTGTCCTCTGGAAAGGGTTCTCCTATATAAGTTTCGTCTTCGATAGCCCTTTCTAAAACATATTCTTCTCGTCTCAGACTTCCACATTTCGAGGCTCCACACATCCATAACTCCTTGGGCTTACCTAACCAAGCTGGAAATTCGGATCCCGCCAAAGTAGCTGAATCAAACTCCTCTACCGGTGTTCGGTTCACATCTTTGTAGCTATGGTCTCTCCGGTTCACACGTGTAGTGGTTTCCATATTTCTCAGGTATATGTGATCGTAGCCCCAATCCTGGACCATTTTCAACTGTCTCATGAATGGTCTTCCCAGTATGATATCATAGTTATTCTCCTTGCCAAAATCGACAATAGCAAAAGTATGTTCGTATTCAATGCCGCAAGAAGTTACTACGACTTTCTCTAATAACCCCATAGGTTTCTCCATGTGTCCATCTGCTAATTGGAGTTTCAACCTAGTCTTCCTTATTGCTGGTTTCCCCCATTTTTTCCAGATTTCTTTTGTAGCAATGGCTACCCCAGCTCCGTTGTCTAGTATTGCCATCGTGTTCCCTCCTTGGAATTCAACTGGTAAGGTTGTATTCCCCTCTTCACCTTCGCAATACTCTCCGACCTTGTTTAAGGGTACAGACTTAGCGTTCTTTTGTGGTTTGCTCAGCTCTTGTATACCCTCTTGTAGTCTCGATGTTGGGTCTTTTATCCCAAATTTCTCCAAGCATTTTCCTACAGTGGTCCACATATGTGGTCTTAGCCTCAAAAGCTCAGCTAGAGTGATAGTGCATGTCACTGGTGTTGACAAGATCTCTATCAATCCTTGCGAGTCCATGACTTTTTCTGATGAGATTCTTCGTGAGGGAAGTGCTCTAATCTCGGATTTTGCTTCATACTCTCCTAAGTATGAAGGTAAGGTATTCAGTGAATGAGGTTTGCTCTCCATTGTTCTAATAGAGCCCCCATCTCCCCAGTAAGATTGCAAATCCAAGTCCACTTGAGATCCTGCCTCAAATTCCACTATGGGAGGATTCCTGATGTCCTTTTCCCAATTTGTCTGATTAGCTTGGCAACTTAGCTCGTTTGCAAAGTTTGCCTCTCTCACTTGTTTCCAAAATTCATTGTAATCCTCATCTCTTCCGTAAGACCTCTGTATGACTGGATGAAAACTCTCTATCTCCTGATCAGTTGTGTTCAATACTATGCGGTCATCCTTGTGTGTATTTTCAGGCTTTTGTGCACTGGGAGTCTTTTCAGCTACCCGTGAAATGATAGTCTCTTGTTGAATTGGGTTTTTCGTTCCACAATTCATTGTTTCTCTTGGTGGTTCTAATAAGGCTTGTGCAGTCTCGATCATTCTCTGGCACATTTCAAGTCTCTGCTTTTCCAATTCCGCGTTTGGGTATGTCATCCACCTCTGTTCTTGTGTTTGGTTGTTCTTTAACCTAGCTTCGTAAGCTCTCATCAGTGCGTCCAATGGTTCGTGTACTTTGTCGACTAGCACTGATCCCCCTGAGCTTAAGCTCATTGTTTCTTTGATACTCTTTTGTTTCGTTCTTTCCGGGCTCATCTCTCGTTTCCCGTTTTGACTCTCAAGTTTTTCTAATCTATCTTTAGTTCGCTTTAGTTCCTCAGCTAGAATAGTGTCTTCACGTTCTTTTCTCAACTTCATGCGTGCTTTTCTAGCTTTCCATGTGTTTCTCTGACTCCGCGGTCCTTGACTAACCACTTCAGTCGCTAACTTTCCATTCTTAGGTTCTCTAGTGGTTTTCTTAGCTTGAGCTCTAGTAACAACTTGCGTTGGTATCAGAGTTTCATTTTCAGACCCACTGCTGGTAGGAATAGTTTCTAGCATATTCAATGTCGTCTTTTGCACTTTGTTTGGATTCTTTGAACAATCCACAATGTAGTGAGTAACCCCACACTCAGTGCAATAAGCGTTAATTCTAATGATTTCCGTATGTGGACAAACATTCATCAGATGGTCACCTCCACACTTGTAACAGGGTCCTAGTGCTGGTCTTGGTCCCACTTGATTCGTCCTTTGTGGATAGGATGGTCTTTGTCCTGTTAACCCTCCATGAGCTATGAACATCAATGTTCTTGCGTCCAAATTGTATCTCTCTTCATCAGCACTTGTAACTGTTGGTGTTCCAACATTCCCAATCATGCCCCATGGTTCTGGTTGTTTGGGTTCTTCTGGTGGGTAATACACAGTTGGAGACATGTGTGCACCAGATTCTTCATAATAGGCTTGAACAGGCACTAAGGCTTGTTCTTCCTGATTCTCTAAGGTTGGTGCATATCTAATGCCCACTGGTCTTGCTCCTGGTAAAGGTGGTTGTTGTCCCAATACCGGTTGCGGTCTTTCTATCCCCATAGGTCTTGGTACATTTCCCGTTGGGTATCGAGGTACTGGATGTACCTGAGGTGGTGCTAATTGAGCAGGAGGTGCATACTGACGCTCCCTTACATACCCTTTGTTGTAATAGCACTCCTCTGTTGGATGGTTTGTCCATTTTTGTTCAATAGCACACCATTTCAGTGGTTTTGGCAATGGTTTTTGGTATGGTGCCATCCTTTTTAGAGCATCTTCTATCATTTACTCTACATTTGGCATGGTTGTTGTTTGAACATTCTTTTTAGTGGTAGTCTTGCTCGCTATGGAGGAAGAGCTACTGGATGCAAAAGCTGTATCCGCTGACACCTCTCCATAAACCGTACAGTTATCCACTAAGTACAATGCTTCTCTCGTTACTTGCTCGAAACTTGTACAAGCTTTCAAGTGCAAGTCCTTCATGAGAGTGTCGTTTCTCAATCCTTCAATAAAGAGAACAGATAGTCTGTCATCTTGTGGTCGTTCACATACTGGACATCTCTCAATGTATTGTTTGAAGCGAAGTGAAGCTTCCTTCACTTTTTCGTGTTCTCTCTGTTTAAAAGCATATATTTGTGAGACCGTATTGTGCTTAATCCCTCGTTTTGAGAATTCCTCAGCAAACTCTCTTAGCAAATGGTCAATGTCATGGAATCCCCCTCTGTTCAGTGATTGAAACCATGTCAATGCCGTACCTTCTAGAGTAAAACCAAATCCCTCGTATTGTGTATGGAAATCTGTTATCTGCTCAGCTCTTAAGACTTGCTTACAGAGTGACACATGTGCATACGGATATCCTGAACCACCATACTTCTTTGGCATGCACTTGGCTACTTGAGATGGTCTCATACGTCTATGGTCTGCTACCAATCTCATTGCTCCTGTGTCCCGGCTAAAGCTTTCTCTAGCATCATGGACTTCATGGGTTACCCTTGTCGGTTCCCTTGCCCTGAGTCTACTACTAGGAGGTAAATGTGATGGTTCCGCTTCGAACCTTGGACCTGGAGTGGTATATGTGGGGATGGGAACTGCACTACCTCGATTCGTATCCATTGACTCTCTGGAATGTAATGATCCCATTGGTCCGGGCTTCGAGTACTGAAGTTGACTGAAAGAGTCAGCAGCCTGAATTCTTTGTCCTCCTGTTGTCATTGGGTTTTGCACTCCATTTGTTGGTGCTGTTCTTTGTGAGCTAGAAGTAACATAATAGTGATGTAGTGGTCCCCCAAAGTATGTATATCCTTCTAATTCTTTCTTTCCCATTGTTGAGTATTGCCTCCCATACTTGTCGTAAGCGGCAATTTTCACTTCCGATCCCTCTGTGTAGGTAAAGACATAAAGTCTTTTTTGGTCTGTCAACTCTCCAGTGTAGGGTTCTTCACATCTATAATAGAGATCTTGCTCCCCATTATTATATTTGTATAGCCCCACATAGATGTTATCAGTGTTGATCCTTGTAGTTTCATTCTCTCTTCTTAACCTCGCATCAGGGAAGTTCATTATTGGTGCTTTCTCCTCAAGTTCTTCATCTACTTTGGCTTTGGTGCCCATCAATCCCCACTTGTCCACAATGTTAGGGTTTAGGACTACCAAATACATGGTACCCTCGTCATCTAGATATCTATCTCCGCTATAGCTCACAGGCACTAAGTCTTTGAACTCACTAGGTCTATCTTCTATCTTTACACAATAGCGGTCCATTCCATCTTTGTAGATATTGGCACCTTGCTCATTGTCGTACTGGTATTTTATGAACAATAGCTTCATTGTGGTGGAAGGGTTTGATGGTCCTGCTGCCATATTTTCTCTGTTGTTCAGGTTCAAGTGTTCCAAGTGTTCGGTGAAAATCTCGTAAGATCTCTCCGAAGAAGTATCAGAAACACTTCCTTCAAAGATCGGCTCTAATGGTTGCACCCAACTTTGGTTTACACTTCCCTCGGTTAATATGACACTTGCTTGTTCCCCTTGTTTTGGTTGGTTATTCTGGAGATTCCTGCCCGATCTCAAATTCATCAATTCCCCTAAAGGACTTTAACTTTTTCGTCTCGGCAATTTGTTTTCCCAAGTTTTTGTGGTCAGAATTGATCCAAACTGATTGATACTTGGTCAATTGTTTAATCTTGTCAGTTGGACAACTTCTGTTTCATCAAGTGAGAATTTTGTTGCAGTTATGCTAAAAAAGACATTATACGCGTATGATGTCTTTTTTCACAGATTTGGACTATTTTGGTTATGCTCACTCTCAGTAGCCCCCTTATGCTCTGTCCACTCACAAAATTCAGTTTGAACTCTGTTTGAGCAAGTTATGGCTAATTTAGGCTTTTCTTGATAATTTTCCGCTTTTGACTTGTTTTGGGTCAATTGTGATCCAAATGGGATGAAACTTGAAATATAACCTCTAGACAGCTATTACAATGGATCTGTGTTGGCAAAGTATCAAAATATGTCCAAAATTAGGTCAAAGACATCATACGTGTATGATGTCTTTTTCATTAATTTGGGTCAAGACTTGATATTTATGCTTTCTACAGTGTTTGTAACAATCTTGTCAGGTCAGATATCAAAAATAAGCAGTGGATGTGCTAAAAGACATTATACGCGTATGATGTCTTTTGTCCCAGATTTTGACTATTCTTGGTTTTAAGCTTTCTCCAATGTTTATAATTGAGTTTCAAGTGTTTTTGTCAGGTTTGAATGTAAAAACAAGATCTGAATCCAAAATTTCCTATTCTTTGCGTTTCTTGGACTCCGACTTGTCTTTTTGGGTTTCTTTGAGTGTTAATGCTTTTGTTTTAAGTTGAAATTAGGGTATAACCCCCCTTTTGAACACTCTGGTAAAGTCAAAATTTCTGTTTTGGTCTCTGTTTGGTCATTTAGACATCATACGCGTATGATGTCTAAAGTTGCAGATTTCCAGTTTTTTGGCACAAAATCCTTCCTAAAGCTTTCTCAAGTGCTCAGCAACTCCCAGATACACAGAATTTTTTTTTGACTTTTGTTTATTGCAAGTTTCACTACTAACTCGACGGTTTAGTGATCTAACATGCAATCAACCATATCAAGCAAATACTCCAATGATTACTAGCTCTAGATCAGGATCAAATGAAGTCCTACCTAAGCTATTCCTAATCATAATAATGGGTTTGGTAATTGTGATTTTAAAGAGATCCACTGCCACTCACGGACTAGCAAATTCTTCTTCTATCAACAACTACTCAACACCAACAAAACAACAAACAAATCTAAGCTAAACTAAAAATACTGTCAGCACGGAAGACCCAGGAATACCCCACTTCTTAGTATCTCTCGAGATCTTCGGAGTCCACCACTCCTAGATCTTTTCTAACTAAAGTATACAAAGTAGTTTATACGACTCACCTCGTAGGATTAGTCTAAGGTCACCTCCTTCGGGCTCTCGTCCCCGGCAGCGGCGCCAAATGTTATGGCGGTTACGCCGCTAGCGGAAGCTAAATAGCGAGAACTCAACCAACAACAGAATTTGTCAGACGAGGATGGAGCTTGACCCACAGGCGCATGGAAACAACTAGGTGGGTGTCAAATCACCTACTCGACCTTCTAATGACAATCACTACTAAGGAAATCAAATCTAAGTTCTAAAATACGCAAGTGACTGAAATCCGTACTACGAACGAATGCTATGCAAAACAAGATCTAGAATCATTGAATCGATCTCAAACTCAAGGGGAAGTCTATACACTAGGTAAGAACAACACCCTAAAGACTTGAACTGCAAACTCAACCTATAACCACTCCGTGCGGTAAACGCGTATGAAGACAGGCCGAAATATACAAGTGACCGTAACTTGACCCCGATGGTACTAATGTGTAGCTCTACTCGTTGTGGTTCTATAGATATGCTGCATGCTCAATTCCGACACACGAGTTGGAAGAAAACTCACACCGAAGCTCGTAGGAACTTACCACACATAGAAGCCGATAGCGCGCACTCTTGGTATCTGTGCGTAGCTCTCGCCGTTGCTAACACAATGGCGGTGTCGCTTCTCCAATGGCGGCTCCATAGCTCGCGTAGCAAGTAGATAAGACTCTCTCTCTCTCTCTCTCTCTCTCTCTCTCTCTCTCTCTCTCTCAGACACAGTCACGGCGCTCAAAAACTCACTTTGATTAATAATTTGAATCCCTTAGGTTACAAAAACTTTGGCTTATATACCTCAGCCTTGGAGGTGAGAACATCTCTAACTAATTACATCAGCAAGTGAAATTACTTCGGGATTACAAGCTGGAAACTCAATTGAGTCCCGTTACTTAATGAATGGCTCAAATCAAAATTAATGTCGGAAAGACATTTATTACAATCAATGGTTACAAAATGATGAGTGTGAGCAAAAATGTGGGTGTGATCCTCTGCTGGCTCAACAGGGTCCAAAAAGAGACGATCTACCAAAGAGCAATGTGCAATAAGTGCTTCTAGATTTACCTCAGCAAGGGACCAAGAGGAGAGATGGTTACATCTCAATAGGGGTCCAAAAGAACATAGTCTATCAAAGAGTAACGTGCATCTAATGGAGCTTAAAATACATTAGGGTTAGCTTCATTAAAGACCTCAAAAAGTTAATGTTAAGAAGTCATTTGACCTTATGCAAGCTAGGGCTAACCTCGAGGTGAGAATCCTACCCAAGCATGAGGTGCTAAGATGCTTAAAGTGGTTGTGGGAACCTTGCCCAAAGCTTGAGGTGATTTTTATGCTTAAATAACTAAGGTTCTTGAAGTGTTAAATTCAAAGATAAATTCTCAAGAGGCATGAACGCTTTCATGCTTGATTCACTAAGTGCTTGAAGTATTCAATCCAAACCAAATGACTTAAGAAGCATAAAAGACACATGCTTGATTGACTAAGTGCTTAAAGTATTCAAATCAAACCAAATGACTTAAGAAACATAAAAGACACATGTTCAAAAAATTCTCCACATGTGGTCCTCATGATGTGCTTGAATCCTATTGGATAGGCTTTAAAGGGGTCCAATGAGAATTTAAATGCATAAAAATAAAATAATTAAGTTCTTTCTCTCAAGGAGGAAAAAGAGGACGGGAAAAAGCATGAAATGGTGGTCATTATTTTCTACCTTCCAAGTACTTTCAAGAAAAAATGAGCACATTGAAAAATATTCTTAAAAAATATTAAAAACTTTCAAGACTACATGTGTACATTCCTCTCATCAAGAGCTTTCTCCTCATATCATGTACATCTCTATTTTAAAAATTTAGTTGAGTGTCCATATGTGTACAAGGTAGTGTCAAAGACACTACTTCTTGACCACCTTTTCATGCTTTCACCCGGACACATGTCCCAAATGATATAATTAAATATTACTAGAGAAAGAGAGAGGTGTAGACCAAGCATGAGAGGGGTTATACTCTCCCACACACTTCTCTCATTGTGTGAAGTGCAAAGTGGAAGAGCTCCATCTCCTTCTCCAAGCTTGTTGAAAAGTGGAGAGCCTACACCAACACTCTTGGCTATGGAATGCAAATCCAACCAAGAGCCATGCTTCAATGCTTAAGCTTGCCATCTTCTTCATCTTCATTACTATGCTATTATGCTATGCTAAGCAAGAAGAGTGAAGATAAGTAAGGAACTATTTTTTTCTCCTATGAATGATTTTTCTTCCTCTTCCCTACCGTCATTCCCCACTAGCTCTCTCCACCTTCGTAGGTGTTTGAGGCCTTGGGACTGAGGCTTGGGTTAATTAATGCTTTTTGCAAATTTTATGTTATGCTCGTGATGCATGAAGCTTTCCATCTTCATAGCATCACCAAAGTCACAAAGAACACAAATATTGTATTGTACCAAGTCTCTCTTGATGGGAGAATCTATAATACAAGCGCCTTTGGGAGAGGGGGCCGGTCCAAGTAAATCCGGTCCTCAACTATTGTCATGTTCTCTAATACTCTCTCTCTCTCTCTCTTGCAAAAGTATTGTTCATGCCAAGTTAATTAAGTACTATGTTCATGTTGCTACAATCAATTAATTTCACTCTCTATGTTCTCAAAGTGATCTCACAAAATGTTCACTTTAATTTTCTTAATTCTACTATTCTCAAAGTTCATAGGCCATTTACATTACATTGGTATCAAAGCATTTGGTTTCTCTTTTCTTACTTAAGAAGAGAGGTCCTTAAGTAGCCTATTAACGATTTATTTTATTCATTATATTAGGGTAAGTGGGATTGGGATCTATTATCAGTTTTGTTGAGCCCACTATGTGGGATATGGTGCACACCTCGGGAGCCTTGGTCTTGATAGGGGGGTCTTTTTAGACTTGCCTATGGCTTTACCATTATTGAGCAATAAGAAGTCCGAAAGGAGCTATCCCTCGGCAATTTTGTTATGTTAGACACACCCTACTACTCTCTATAATTAACAATTTCGAGTTGTGGGTGTAGATACTTAAGTGCTTATTTTCAAAGGCTAAGAGGAGTAGCAACTAAGGTTTTAAATTGCCAAAGAATACACTAAGTAAACACGTAAGTATAATTAGCATGGCTGACAATAACCAAGAGAGTAGAATGAACATTGATAACTTTGATTTTGCACATGAAGGTGCTAATGATGATGTCCCCATGATTATCAATTATCTAGTTACTAGGTTGCATCAAGCTATGGGCAACCCTACTTTGCAAGCCGAAGTTACCCAACAACTTCGTGCTTATGGGATTTCCCTTACTCTCCAAGAGGAGAGAGAGTTTAGGAGGCCTCTTGATGAGACTCCCAAAAGAAAACTCTCTCCCATAAGAGAGGAGGAATCCAAAGAACGAGAAAGAAGTGAATCCCTGAGTTCCTCTAAAGACGTGGCTCCATGAAGATGGTGGTATAGACTATCGCCAACTCCTCCCAAGAGGAAACGGTCAACCCATAGTCCTTCTCCTTGTCACTGAAGAGAGGAAACAAAGGAAGAAAAAGGCAAGAAAGAGGTCACCCTCTTTTCCTCCTTCGTCACCTTCCTCCTCTTCCAACGAAAGCAATAGTTATTCTCCTAAAGAATACAAGAGGAGAGGACATCGCAAAACTTACCCTACATGGCAAAGGTCCCAAAAGCTCAAGAAATTCAAAGAGGGAGGAAAGAGTATCTCTTTTCTCACCTATGATGGCACCTTTGGTGCCACCGACAAAGTATTGGCTTACATCCAAAATTTGATGCGGCCTTTGGAGACGAGGGCTTCACGGGGTCCTCTAAGCCACACCATGTAGCTATGCACTTTTAGAAATCTGCTCGGCAATGGTGGGCTAGCCTTCATGGCAACGCAAAGCCACAAAGACATGGAAAACTCTACAAGTTTCCATAATGAAGCAATTCCTTGCAAGCGATGCCAAGGACAAAGTGCTCAGTGAATGGCAAAGTTTGAAGCTACTCTTCAACGAGTCTATCCACAAATATGTAAACAAGTTTTGGGATTTACATCTCAAAGCTACAATCTTTCAAAGGATAGACTTCGCCGAACAAAAGCAACAATTTTGTGTGGTATTACCGAAAGAAATGGCCAAGTATGTCAACTCACAATGGCCTAGCACTATCACCGAAGTCATCCATCACACTATGGTTGCTTCAAGGATCAATTTCCAACAAGGGGCGAGAAGAAATTCCAAGCCCATGGAAAACAAGGATCGAAATGAAGCTAAAGGGAAGAGCAATGCTCAGAAATCTTCCCAAGGCAACACCAACACCAACAACAATAAGGCCAAGGAGAAAGGATCTTACAAAGGTAAAAGAAGCTCTCTCCCAATAATTAGAGGCCTTTCGTAAAGACCATAAATGCTTTAAGTGTGGGGAGCAAGGACATGGTTATCGTTCTTGCCCAAAAGAAATGTACGCAATGACACTCCTAGAGCTTCCATGGTTGAAGCTCCAAAAGAGGATACTCATTGCAAAGGCTCATTCCTCTCCTATGCTTTGGAAAGGTAAGATACCTTCATCTTGTTTGACCCTGGCTCTACTCATAACCTCATATCAATAGAGTTGGCCACCTAAAGATACTGTGGATACTAACACAGCTTTCAAGGGACAGCAAGCCTCCGTTACTCCCTTGATTGGGAACTTGAGGCTTCATGTCCAAAGCTATGTCGACAAAGATGGTTTTTTTATCTCTCTTCTCCAACATGAGGATGTTATCCTAGGGGCACCATGGTTCAACCGCATGGCTGCCAACATGCAGTTCCCTGAAAGGAGAATCTATTTCACCTACAGGGAAAAGAGCATGTACATAGATGCTAATGATTTGGGGAACACCATATCCCTGGTAAATATGATGGCTTTTGATAAGTCAATGAAAAGCTTTATTTTTGCGTATATGATTTTTGTTAGAGAGCCTGTAAATGATCTAATGTTTTCATAAGTAGCAATAAAGGGAATCAAGAGGAATTAGAGTTGTCTAATTTCCTAAATGGATTCCAAGATGTTTTCATTGATGACATCCCTAGTGAGATACCTCCAAAACGAGGGGATGATGACCATGCAATAGAGCTTCTACTAGGAAGCTCACCACCTAATAAACCTCCTTATTGAGTTTCACAAGCTCAACAAGAGGGATCATGATGCAAGTGCACGAATTGGTGGAAAAAGGGATGGTAAGGCCTAGCTCCTCTCCATTCTCTTCACCAGTACTTTTAGCGCAAAAGAAAGATGGCACATATCACATGTGTATCGACTATAGAGCACTAAATAGGATCACTATTTTAAAAAAAAGATTTGCCATGTCACAGGTAGAAGATCTATTTGATAAGTTACAAGTTTTGGTCTGGCAACTGCTCCAGTCGCATTCAAACTCACGATGGACAAAAATCTTCACGCCACTCAAATTCTCTTTAGGAGTACAAGTGACACCTCCAGGTAATCTTTCAAGTTGTGAGAGAGAATAAGCTTTTCATTAATCAAAAGAAAAGTGAATTTTTCCTACAAGAGGTTCAATATTTAGGTCACATTATCTCTCAAGATGGTAATCGTATGGATCCATCAAAGTTAAAGGTAATAAAAGCATGGCATAATCCAAGGAATCTACATGATCTAAGAAGCTTTATTGGTATGTGTGCATACTATAAATGTTTCATAGCAAAATTCTCTCAAATAGTAGGACCATTGCATGACTTAACAAAGAAGAACGTTAAGTACTCATGGATTGCTAAAGAACAAAATGCTTTTGACAAGCTCAAAGAGAAGCTTACCTCCCAACCAGTCCTTATGCTTCTAGATCTCTCGAAGCCATTTGAGGTCCAATGTGATGCTTGTGGTGATCCAAAAGGGATGATCCAAAAGTCCCTTACTAAAAGTAATATGGGAAGATTTTCGTTGTTAATGAATATAACCGAGACTCACAAGAATCTTTTCCAAAGATTAAAGAAGTTATATCCATCTCAAATGAAAGGCAAAAAGGCTTGTTGCTAATAAGCACAGAAGAGTCTTAACCTTTAAGAAAAATGACTACGTATTGCTAAAGTTTCTCAAGGCTCATCTAAGGCATACTACAGGCAAGAATCCTACGAGTCACCAAGAGTATTATGCTAAACTAGCAAAAAGATACTATAGTCCTTTCCTTTTAAATTCTTAAGCCAATCAATGAGATGGCTTGTTAGTTAAAGTTGACCAACCATTGGCTCATTCACAATGCTAACCATGTGAGCCTACTCAAGCCTTACAAAGGAGAGCCAAAAAAAGAACCAATGATGGAGGACCCGCCAGAGATCGAAGATCAAGAAGAGGTGTTGTAGCCCGAATCGATCCTTCGACACGAAGACAAGGTACTAAGAAACGGTAACGTTATCCAATGATATCTCGTTCAGTTTAAGAATTATCCTTTTAAAGATGCTAGATGGATGCAAGGAACCTATCTTAAGGATAATATGAACCTTGTCAATGCTTACAATGCTACACTAGAGTAAGCAACTCAAAATGCATTTTAAATGAACAATGTTTTTGTCTTTTAAAACTCATTCTCTTTCTTTTATTATGCACAAAATTTAAGAAGTATGCATGATTAGGATCATGTTTGTGATGACAACGTCTCCCAAACACCAAGTAGAACTTGTCACTCTACTTTGGAAGTATGATTTGGACTAAAAAAGGGCAGACATGCTTGCGGCAACTAAGCCTCCCGAGCACCAAATAGATTAGTCATCCATTTTGGAATGATGTTGTAGTGTGAAAAGGGATCCTCTACCTGCTAAGAAACATGGACTAATGACTAAGCTTTATCTTCTCTACCTCATAGTCGAGGACGACTATATTTCAAAAGAAAGGTAATGTCATAAAATATAATAACTAACTTTATCAAATGATTTTCTCATATTAAACTAATCATTTAATATGGGAAGATAAAAGGGGACAAGAGTTAGGATATAGATATGTGCTTCTAGACCTATCTCAACAGGGGACCAAAAGGAGAAATGGTGGCATCTCAATAGGGGTCCAAAAGGAGATGGTCTACCAAAGAGCAATATGCAATAAGTGCTTTTAGATTTACCTCAACAAGGGACCAAGAGGAGAGATGGTTACATCTCAATAGGGGTCCAAAAGAACATAGTCTAGCAAAGAGCAAAGTGCATCTAATGGAGCTTAAAAGACCTTAGGGTTAGCTTTATTAAAAACCTTCAAAAGTTAGTGTTAAAAAGTCATTTGATCTTATGCAAGCTAAGGCTAACCTCGAGGTGAGAATCCTACCCAAGCATGAGGTGTTAAGATGCTTAAAGTGGTTGTGGAAACCTTGCCCAAAGCTTGAGGTGATTTTTATACTTAAATGACTAAGGTTCTTGAAGTGTTAAATTCAAAGATAAACTCTCAAGAGGCATAAACGTTTTCATGCTTAATTGACTAAGTGCTTGAAGTATTCAATTCAAACCAAATGACTTAAGAAGCATAAAAGACACATGCTTGATTGACTAAGTGCTTAAAGTATTCAAATCAAACCAAATGACTTAAGAAGCATAAAAGACGCATGTTCGAAAAATTCTCCACATGTGGCTCTCATGATGTGCTTGAATCCTATTGGATAGGCTTTAAAGGAGTCCAATGAGAATTTAAATGCATAAAAATAAATAATTAAGTTCTTTCTCTCAAAGAGGAAAAAGAGGACACGTGTCGGAGAGAGGTGTGGACCAAGCATGAGAGGGGGGTATACTTCCCACACACACACGTTCTCTCATTGTGTGGAGTGCAAAGTGGAAGAGCTCCATCTCCTTCTTCAAGCTTGTTGAGAAGTGGAGAGCCTACACCAACACTTTTGGCTATGGAATGCAAATCCAACCAAGAGCCATGCTTCAATGCTTAAGCTTGCCATCTTCTTCATCTTCATTACTATGCTATTATGCTATGCTAAGCAAGAAGAGTGATGATAAGTGAGGAACTATTTCTTTCTCCCTAGAATGATTCTTCTTCCTCTTCCCTACCCTCATTCCCCGCTATCTCTTTCCACCTTCGAAGGTGTTTGAGGCCTTGGGACTGAGGCTTGGGATAGTTAATGATTTTTGCAATGTTTATGTTATGCTCGTGATGCACGAAGCTTTTCATCTTTATAGCATCACCAACGTCACAAGGAACACAAAGATTGTACTGTACCAAGTCTCTCTTGATAGGAAAATCTATAATACAAACGCCTTTGGAAGGGGGACTAGCTCCAAGTAAATCCGGTCCTCAACTATTGTCATGTTCTCTAATACTCCTCTCTCTCTCTCTCTCTCTCTCTCTCTCTCTCTCTCTCTCTCTCTAAAGTATTTTTCATGCCAAATTAATTAAGTACTATGTTCATGTTGCTACTATCGATTAAGTTCACCCTCTATGTTCTCAAAGTGGTCTCACAAAAATGCTCACTTTAATTCTCTTAATTCTACTATTATCAAAGTTCATAGGCCATTTACATTACAATTTCCTCATGGGAGGAGTTGGCAATCGTCTAGACCATCATCTTCGTGGAGCCACATCTTCAGAGGAGCTTAGGGATTCATTACTTTCTTATTCTTTGGATTCCTCCTCTCGTATGCGAGAGAGTCTTCTTGTGGGTCTCATCAAAAGGCCTCCTAAGCTCTCTCTCCTCTTGGAGAGGAAGGTAAATCCCATAAGCACGAAGTTGTTGAGTAACTTTGGCTTGCAAAGCAGGGTTGCCATAGCTTGATGCAACCTAGTGACAAGATAATTGATAAACATGGGGGCATCATCGTTAGCACCTTCATGTGCAAAATCAAAGTTATCAATGTTCATTCTACTCTCTTGGTTATTGTCAGCCATGCTATTTATACTTATGTGTTTACTTAGTGTATTCTTTGGCAATTCAAAACCTTAGTTGCTACTCCTCTTAGCCTTTGAAAATAAGCACTTTAGTATCTACACCCACGGCTCGAATTGGTTAATTCTAGAGAGTAATGGGGTGGGTCTAACATAGCAGAATTGCCGAGGGATAGCTCCTTTTGGACTTTTTATGGCTCAATAATGGTAAAGTCATAGGCAAGTCCAAAGGGACCCCATTATTAAAACCAAAGCTCTCGAGGTGTGCACCATATCACACATAGTGGGCTCAACAAACCGATAATAGATCCCAGTCCCACTTACCCTAATATAATAGATTCCAGTCCCACTTACCCTAATATAGTAGATCCCAGTCCCACTTACCCTAATATAAATAACAAAATCAACCATTAATAGGCTACTTAAGGTATGTCTTCTTAAGCAAGAAAAGAGAAACCAAATGCTATGATACCAATGTAATGGAAATGGCCTATGAACTTTGAGAATAGCGGAATCAAGAGAATTAGAGTAAGCATTTTTGTGAGATTACTTTGAGAACATAGGGGGTGAACTTAATTGATGGTAGCAACATAAACATAATACTTAATTAACTTGGCATGAACAATACTTTTGCAAGAGAGAGTGTATTGAAGAACATGACAATAGTTGAGGACCAGATTTACTTAGAGCCGGTCCCCCCTCCAAAAAACGTTTGTATTATAGATTCTCCCATCAAGAAAGACTTGTTACAATACAATCTTTGTGTTCCTTGTGACTCTGGTTTATTCTATGAAGATGGAAAGCTTCATGCATCACAAACATAGCATAAACTTTGCAAAAAGCATTAACTATCCCAAAGCTCAGTCCCAAGGCCTCAAACACCTTCGAAGGTGGAGAGAGCTAGCGGGGAATGAGGGTAGAGAAGAGAAAGAAGAATCGTCGATAGGAGAAAGAAATAGTTCCTCACTTATCATCACTCTTCTTGCTTAGCATAGCATAATAGCATAGTAATGAAGATGAAGACGATGGCAAGCTTAAGCATTGAAGCATGGCTCTTGGTTTGATTTGCATTCCATAGCCAAGAGTGTTGGTGTAGGCTCTCTACTTCTCAACAAGCTTGGAGAAGGAGATGGAGCTCTTACACTTTTCACAATGAGAGAATGTGTGTGTGTGTGTGCATGTGGGAGAGTATACCCCCCTCTCATGCTTGGTCCACCTCTCTCTCTCTCTCTCTCTCTCTCTCTCTCTCTCTCTCTCTCTCTAGTAATATTTAATTATATCATTTGGGACATGTCTCCTCTTTTTCCTCTTTGAGAGAAAGAACTTGATTATTTATTTTTATGCATCTAAATTCTCATTGGACCCCTTTAAAGCCTATCCAATAGGATTCAAGCACATCATGAGGGCCACATGTGGAGAATTTTGCCATGTGTCTTTTATGCTTCTTAAGTCATTTGGTTTGAATTGAACACTTCAAGCACTTAGTCAATCAAGCATGGAAACCGTTTATGCCTCTTGAGAGTCTATCTTTGAATTGAACACTTCAAGAACTTTAGTCATTTTAAGCATAAAAATCACCTCAAGGTTTGGGCAAGGTCTCCACAAACACTTTAAGCACTTTAGTTAGCAAGCCGACAAGCACCTCATGCTTGAGTAGATTTCCCACCTCAAGGTCAGCCCTATCTTGCCTAAGGTCAAAGGACTTTTTAACTCTAACTTTTGGAGGTCTTTAATAAAGCTAACCATAAGGTCTCTAAGCTCCATTAGGTAGCATTGCTCTTTAACATACCATCTCTCATTTGGACCCCTTTAACCTTGCCCCGTGTTGAGACAGATCCATAAGCACCTGTCTATATTCTAACCCCTTGTTCCCGTTTATTCTACCACATTAAATGATCAGTTTAATATGAGAAAATCATTTGGGTTGGTTAGATATTAGATTTTATGACAATGTTTAGAATGAACTTTGTTTGATGGAGTATCAAAATACCCTTCTCACAATACCGTTGAATCTGAATACTAAGACATGAGTGTATGTATCCTAGATCCACCATGTCAAATGCAAAAGATAAAACCTTCTTTACTTGTTGAAGAAAGTTGAGATTGCTGGAATGGTGTCATTCATGTATAGAGCAAGAATAACAAAACTATCATTTTGTTGTTTGATTTAGGAGTATAAGTTAGGATTTGAGGAACAAGAGCTAAAACCTTTAGATGTGAGAAAAAGATCAATCTTTTGATACCAAGCTCAACTTGTTTGAGACCATACAATGCTTGATGAAGTAAATATACCAGATTTTCCTTACCTTTAACTATAAAACCTTTGGGTTGATCCATATGTATCTCTTCCTTGAGTTATCCACCAAGAAAAGCTCTTTTGACATCCATTTGGTGAGCCTCCAAATTAAACTCAATAGAAAATACCAATAAAACCCGAATGCTAGTAATGCAAACAATAGGTGCAAAAGTCTCGTGATAATCAACTCTTGCAATTTGTGAAAAACCATAAAATTTATATATCTTGGAAATATCCAAATACCCAATAAAATAAAAAATTTAAACCAGTAGGATCTAGCTTTCTGTGTATCTTTAGCTACATGGATATAAGCAATACACCCAAAAGTACGAAAATGTGAGATAGAAGGAGTTTCAACAATCCAAATAGTAATTGGTATTAAGGAGCAGTTGTAGGAAGATGATTTTGCATAAATATAGCTGTCTCAACCCAAAAACATCGAGACAATCCACAATGAATGAGCATACATTGCATGGCATTACGGATAGTCCAATTCTTGCGTTCTCCAACTCCATTTTGCTTAGGAGAATAGGGAACCGTATGCTCATGAGATGAATGTCTTAATCAATACAGTATTCATTATATTAGAAACATGTTATCCACTATTGTCACTGTGAAGTTTCTTGATGAGAAAAAACAATGGTGAATCTTGAAAGATCATCAATGAAAGTCGTGAAATATCAATAATGAGATTTGGATGGAGGAAAGGATTCATAAATGTTTGTATGCATGAGGTGAAGAAAAGCTTTGGAATGAGTTGTAGTAGAAATTGGAAAGGATTTGGAGAATGTATACCAAGTGTTCAGAACTTACATATCCCCATATAAGGATGAGCTTTGGACTCAATGCCTTGTACAAGATTACGCTGATAAAGATCAACTAATTTAGAAAAATATGAGTGAGCAAAACAATGATGCCATATGCAAGAATCAAGAGCCCCTACATCTACAACAACATTTGCAACATTGTTGTTCAAAGATAGTTCAAACATATTACCATTTCAGGGAGCAACAACGATAGTATGACCGTTTTTCATTATGCGACACTTTGTATGGTCAAAGCCAACAAAGAGGCCAAGATCAACAAGTTTTGCAACCAAAAGACGATTCCTTTAAATATGTGGAACATATAAAAAGCCTCAAAAAAATTGGTTGAAGAAAGATACCAAGATATAAATCAACAATGACTTTAACTTGTGTTAGGAAGAGAATGGGGTCTAAAATGGCCTCTTTATTTGGCAACTTAAGGGAGTCAAACCTTTAGAATTAAGAAACTAAAACAGGCAAAATGACTAGTTTATTTGAATTCAAAATTTCCTCCTAAAATGAAATTACAATCTAACGGGTAAAACCATATCATGTACCATATTTATGGAAAGAGCTCGGCGTGTAGATCATAGATCTATAATCTTCGCTCAAATTAAAGATCATATGTAGGAGATAAAATGCCAATAAAATCGTCCACCTCCTTTATGGGGGGGAAGTGCATCCTTTGACCACTCTTACACATCTCTTACACACTCACCATTCTTGCACACATGACATCCACCTATTTGTCAAAATGTTAATCACCTCTAGAATGTCATGGAAAATAAAGAATGTTGGAATTAGGGTTGCAGAGAAACGCACACAGCTTGGAGAAGACGAAGGAAGATCAAGGCACACGATAGAGAGTGTGTTACTTAGTATGCTATGGAAAGATAGATAGCCTTAGACTGATGGGCGTATACACAATGCTCGGGGGGAAAAACCTCCTAAAGAGGGAAAAAATGCCCCGGCGGTCCTAGTGTGTTCACACACATCACTACCACATGTATATGGTAACAAATCCCCCCTGGAGTGATGCGGTGAATGAGAGCTGGCACATGAGTAAAGGGAAGTGCCATGCCCTGAGAACATGATCATTCCACAAAGGGGAGTAAGCCCAAAGCTTCGAGGAAAGCTTCAAGCTTCTCACAAGACAATGCCTTTGTGAAAAGATTTGCAAGGTTGTCTTGTGTTGGCACATAAGCCAAGCTGATCTCTCCTGCTGAGAGCCTCTCCCTGACATAGTGGTAATTCACCTCAATGTGCTTTGTGAAATTGGGTTCCTCGCAACTGCCAATGCGCTCTGACTGTCAGTGTAGATAGTGTTGGTAGTGTCCTGTCTAACACCGAAATCAGCCATAAGGCGTCTGAGCCATACACACTCAACCGTCGCTGTGAAGACTGCCCTATACTTAGCCTCACAACTCGAAGTGGCCACAGTAGGTTGCTTCTTGCTCAACCATGATATACATGAACTGCCACGCAGGAAACAAAAACCACTTGTGGACACTCGCATGTCAAAACAACCAGCCCAATCTGAGTCCAAAAAAGCATGTAAGTCTGGCGGCAATGATCCCCCCTTGGGATAAAACAAGCCAAGATGTAAAGTGCCACTAAGGTAGCAAAAAATCCTCTTGACAGCCTGCCAATGCTTAGACCCTGGGCTATGCATAAATCTACTGACCTGTGAGACTGCAAACTGAATATCTCGCCTCGTGTTGCATACATAAATGAGGCAGCCAACAATAGTTTGGTAAAGAGTGACATCAGCAGGATCGCCAGCATCATGTATACTCAACTTCAAACCTCTTTCCATGGGAGTGGCAATAGGTTTGCAATCCTCAAGTCCAAACTTACATAACAATGTCTCTATGTAACTTTTCTGACACAAGGCAATACCACCATCAAAATGCTTAACTGTATACCCAAGTAATGATGCAAGAGCCCCAAATATTTCATCTTGAAAGTAGCATTCAAATCAGCCTTAAATTCAGCAATATGTCTCTCATTTAGTCCAGTGATCAGCAAATCATCGACATAAAGAACCACAACAAGAAGTACATCACCCTCACGCTTTACATACAATGTGCTTTCTGTTGGACTGTTATGAAAGCCTCGTTTAATCAAATGAGTGTCAGCTTTCACATACCAAGTACGAGTAGATTGCTTCAAACCATACAAAGCCTTCTTACATCTGCACACTTTGTCCTCTTGTCCTTTAATGACAAAACCGTGAGGCTGCGTTACATAAACTTCCTCAAATATGTCACCATTCAAGAAAGCAGTAACAATGTCTGATTGATGTACATTCCAACCAAAATGAGCTACCAATGCAAATAGAAAACGCATAGTAATCATACGACAAGTGGGAGAAAAAGTCTCTTCCAAATCTATGCACTTTTGATGTGCATAACCCTTTGCAACAAGTCGAGCCTTATGGCAATTGATCTCACCATCCGGCTTGCATTTCAACTTGTAAACCCACTTCGTACCAATGGCCTTTTTGCCAAGAGGCAAATCACATAAAGTCCATGTGTCATTTTCTATAAGTGCATCATATTCTGATTGCATGGCAGCCATCCAATTTTTTGAATTTTGTGCTTCATCAAAAGACAGAGGCTCCTCAACATCATGTAAGCTAGACACAGCCAAAGCATAACAATCTGATGCATAAGATGCACGGTGAGAGCCTGAACGAGTACGACTAGACAAAGGTGCATCCAATTTACTGTCACGCAAAGTGTGCACCAGCCATTTTGGCATACCTCTAGCCTGCTCATTTTTAGCCCTTTCCTCATCAAGTACATCATGTACATATGCACCAGTAATAGGCTGATCTATAATATTTTTAGAAACCCCCATACCTCATTAGAAATTACATTCGTATTTCCACCACTAAAAACAGGCAACAAAGTGTCATAAATGTCCTTTGAGCTTACAGTACTGTCTCTAGTACATGACAGCAAGGGCTGAACAGAATCTTCCACAAACACTACATCCCGTGAAACCAGAATACGTTTTGTTTGCGGATGATATAACCTGTAACCTTTGCTTTTAGCACTATAACCAACCAAAATACGTTTGACAGTCTTATCATCCAATTTTATGTGTTGTGTTTGTGGCACCAAAGCATATGCCAAACAACCAAAAACACGCATGTGCTCAATAGAAGGCTTTCTATCATGCCATGCTTCATATGGAGTAATAGACTGCAAAGCTTTCGTAGGACACCTGTTAAGTACATAAGTGGCACATATGATGGCCTCAAGCCAAAAAGAATGCGGCAAAGCTTGACTTTTGACCATACATCGTGCCATTTACGCCAGTGACCTGTTTTTCCTCTTAGCAACACCATTTTTCTGGGTGTATAAGGCATTGTACATTGGTGTTTTATCCCACGACTAGCCAAGAATGCATTTAATTCACGACACATATACTCCCCCCCTCGATCCGAACGGAGGGTGCCCATAGTACATTTCGAAACATTTTCAGCCATAGCCAAAAATTGTTTGAAGCACATAAAAACTTTGGACTTCGCTTTAAGCGGAAATACCCATGCATGCCTGGAGTAATCATCAATGAAAATCACAAAGTAAAGGTAATTACCCGAGGACGGAGTTTGCATGGGCCCACAAACATCACTATGCACAAGCTGCAACCTGCATGTGGCCTGAACCTGCATGTGGCCTGAACTGAACCATCCTTTGGAAACTTAGAACGTTGCATCTTACCCAAAATACAGCCTTCCCAAACATGTTTGAGAGGTGCTTCAAGAGGCGGCAAAGAAGCAACCATATCAGATTTCTGCAAACGCAGCAAACTAGCAAAATTCAGATGACCAAAACGTGCATGCCAAAGGTTTTGCATCTAAAATAGCCCTTGAATCTGCAACAGCATTTGCAAAATTTTGTCCACACTTGTCATACAAAGTGAGCTTATACAACCCACGGCACAAAAGGCCAGATGCAACAATTTCATCACCAAAATTGAGATCATGAATTGTACATCTGTCATCCACAAATTTGACTACAAGTCCAAGTCTAGCAAGTGCGGATACAGACAAGAGATTCTTCTTGATCCCAGGTACATAAAGTGCATCAACAAGTGTGAAGGAACTATCGTTTGTAGCAGTAAGCACAATCTTTCCAACTCCCTGAACCGAATAAGAGGCATTGTTGGCACAAGTGGCTGAATTCCCATGAGGGACAGACTCGAGAGAGGTAAACAATTCACGATGTGAGGTAATGTGCTTTGTAGCACCACTGTCAAAATACCACACATGTGAATCTGCAGCAACTGACAAGCATGCATCATGGACAACACGATTGTAAGTGCACTCTGCGCTAAAAGCCCATTCTGCATCAACATCAGCAACACAGTCTCCTTTCACAGAAGACTCAACAATGGCCTCATTTGTAGTGGAACCAGCATTTGCAATGGAGCCACCCTCTTTCTTCTTAGCCTCTTTGGCCTTCAACTTAGGACACGACTTGATCAAGTGATCATTAGCTTTACAATAATGGCAACGCATCTTCTTTTTTCCCTTATCACCAGAATTTTCAGACGAATTGCTGCCAGCAGAAGCATTAGGAACATAAGTTTTGCCACTTGCAAGAGAACCATAAGAAGTGGCCGCATTGTTGTTACCACCCTTTCTTTGAGAAGCAAGAAAAGCCTGTTCAACTGCACGCTACCTAGTTCTGTTTTTTCTGGAAAGTGACCCTTGCAACAACAATGTGCATAATGTATCAGACTTGACAACTTCAAGATTTTCTTGGGTCATCAGTCTCCAAGTACTAGCAAAAGTCTGGTAAGAATCTGGTAAGGCATCAAGAACAGTCTGCACAAGGGAACTGTCTGAAATGACTTCACCTGCACAAATAAGTTGCTCATTGATATCCTTGACACTAGCAAGGAAAGTGTCCATATCATCTTCCTCATGCATAATCTTCGACTTCAGCTCTTTATGCAGCAAAGCAATTTTAGCCTCATTGTGGCTTGCATAAAGACCCGCTAGAATATCCCAAGCCTGTTTTGCAGATTTTGTTGAACGAATGTGAGGAACAATGGTGCGCCTCACGGACAACGCAATCAATGCATGAGCCTGTGCATCCTTTACATCCCAACCAGCTTGTTCTGCCGTAGGCAAAACAACTCTAATAGCAGCAATCCTTGCAGCAAGACCTGCAACATCCTCAACATCACCTACATCCTCATAACCAGGACGTACATCATTGCCCTACACAATGTTCCAGACGCCCTTTGACACAAGAACATGTTGCATCATATAAGCCCACATAGGGTAGTTGTCCCCATCCAACCTGTCCTCAGCAGAGCAAACATCTTGAACACATCTATGTTGTTGTCGGCCATGGTAAATGTTGCACCTGATGTTAAAACTGCCCGAAAATAGGAGAAACAAAGCGAGAAAAACACGTGCTATATAGCACAAACCGTAGAAGACTATGAGGCACCTGTTATGCAGAAAATGGCACTGACAGAAATTCTGCACAAAATGACGAAATAGCCTGTGCAATATTGCCTGAAGTGGGAACGGAGGCCGAAATGTGCCCGAATCAAAAATTTGAGCAGACTAAGCTCTACAAGCTTTCCCAAAAAAAAATCGTCGACCTACGAACGCTTGCCAAAGCTCACTGAAATCGAAGAAAGTGAGCAAGTGTGTGCTTGAGCAGCTGGTGACTAAGCCCGGGAGGACACAACCTACTCTGATACCAATTGTTGGAATTAGAGTTGCAAAGAAACGCACACAACTTGGAGAAGACGAAGGAAGCTCAAGGCACACAATAGAGAGTGTGTTACTTAGTATGATATGGAAAGATACATAGCCCTAGAGTGATGGGCGTATATACAATGCTTGGGGGAAAAAACCTCCTAAAGAGGGAAAAAATGCCCCAACGGTCCTAGTGTGTTCACACACATCACTACCACATGTATATGGTAACAAAGAAACCCTCCTAGGCCCCATCTTCTTCGTAAGAAAAAGTTGTGTCATCGGTGAGATAAATCAATTTTTGAATAGGAAAAGGATGATAATTTGTAACCATTGAGATTGATATGTCATATTTCCTATAGCACTAGAATCAACAATAAAGAGAGATGCATCAAAACATGAAGTATCCTATCCAAAGAGACTGAACAAAGAGCACAATTTGTTTCTAAAACAATGTCATTATGTTGAGGAGCATAAGATCTATTACTATCTAATCAAAATGTCTTTTAAAATATTGATGGTTGGATGATCAGTCTCTTCATATATTCACAAGGAGAAGAATCTCTAGATAAATGTGGCTACTTATTTGTAATCCCATGTTCCTTGTCATACTACTTTGCCCATCAATCATCTGAAGTGTGACAACTTTTTTCACAATAAGAGCAATGTCTAATAGGAAATCTAAGACAAGAGAAGTTACCACCACGATGACCCCTACAATTGAAGCAAGGAAAGGGATGCCTATGAGCACGTAAATCTTGTCATGATGTTGTGTCCTCCTATGAGATCATAACTATTTCTTGATTTGGAAGGCATCATTCATGTCGTGTATGTCCTTGAGAATACTCAATCAAGTATATACAAGCTTGATCAAAATCAATCTCATCCTTGCTTTTAGAAAAATGAAACGATATTATCATAAGAATGATCCTTTACCATATCAAAAAAATTGTAACCAACAATAACCAATTGATTGATGATATTCTTGAAGGATTTGATATGTGTCGTCATAGGAGTTCTAATGTTGTACTATAATTAAATGAGTTGACTATGGAGATAAAGTACTTAGATTTAATTGATTTATTCTCAAAATTTATTATCAAATATTTTCATATGGCTTATGATGTGACAAGCTCTATAATTTTTTAGACATGATATTAATATAACACAGTGCCAATAATCTTGACCACTCTGCCAAATTTTGAGCAAAAGACCCTCAAAAATTGATCAAAAGTTAGGAGTGTTTAAAAACCATCATGCGTGCACAACAATGATACAACATGACTACAATCTAATCATAAACGTTGGTGCAACCAAATTTGGCCGATGCTAGGAGTGGACACAAGCGTGGGTGTGTATGTTAATAGGTGCATGGCAAGATGCTAGAGCAGGTATAAAGGCCCTGGGCAGGCAGGTGGTAGCGGAAATGTATGCTTGATGTGGTTTCTGTTAAGTATGGAGCCTGATTTACCCTTGTAATTTTCTGTGGTATAAGCGCACATTTGTAAGGCCCCCATTATGAGGAGAAGCCATCGTGCGTGAAGGAAAATCACTCACCAGAAACCAAAATTTTCACGGACAAAAATCAGGGGCAACTTTAGAGGCCTCGAGGGCGGAGGCCCCATAGACTTTTTTTTTGCCGGAATATTCCTTTTCGCCGGAATATTATGGCCGGACGGCGGCCGGAAAGTGGTCGGTTGGCCGGTGGCCGGTGGTCGGAAGTCAATGGCCGGTGGCCGGTGGCCGAATTCAAAAGTGGACTTGTCTTCTCAAGGGCGGCCACACATGAGCGGATTGGAGGGTCCGATTTGGACTTATTTGCACAAGGGCGGCTACACATGGCTGTCTCTCATAAGAGAGGGCAGCCCTTTTGGCCTATAAAAGGAGGCCATTTCTACACACATTTCATAGTGTGAAGTTGATGCAACAAGGTGAGTGTGAGGTGGTGAGAGTGAAGCAAGGCGGGAGCTCCATTAAGGGTATAATCCCTTTGTAAACTACTTCTTGTTTTGAAGTACTAAAGCCATTGAGTGGCTGCTTTCCCGTGGACGTAGCCCACATTGGGTGAACCACGTATATCATGTGTGCACTCTCTCTCTCTCTCTCTCTACTCTAGTATAATCTCTTGTGTGTGAAATCTATCTCTCTCCATTAAGTAATCTACTCAAAACTCTATTTAGCTACGTCTTATTTCCTAACAACTAGTATCAGAGCAAGGTTTGCTCGTAGCTAAATTATCTCAAGGAAAGGATTCCTTGAATTGAGTGGGAGTTATGGCGGAGGAAGGGAAGCTCAAGATTGAGAAGTTCAACGGCAAAAACTACCAACATTGGAAGATGCAGATTGAAGACTATCTCTACCAGAAGGACCTCTATTTGCCACTAGGCGGTCTTGCGAAGAAGCCCGCAACAATGGTAGATGAAGCATGGATTGTCCTTGATCGAAAGGCACTAGGAACAATCCGGTTAAGCTTGGCGTCAACGGTGGCCTTCAATGTTTCGGAGATGAAGACCACGGAGGACTTGATGAAGTCACTTGACGACTTCTACGAGAAACCATCGGCATCCAATAAGGTATTTCTTATGAAGCGCTTGTTCAATCTAAAGATGGCAGAGAATGGTTCAGTTGCAGAACACCTAAATGACTTTAACACAAACATAAGTCAACTTTGATCAGTGAAAATCAATTTCGATGACGAAGTGCGAGCTCTCCTTATACTATCATCTCTACCGGATAGTTGGGACAGCCTTGTGATGGCTGTAAGTAATTCTATCTCTGGCACAAATACTCTTAAGTTTGATGATGTTGTGGGTATTCTCCTAAGCGAGGAAATGCGAAGGAGAAGCACAGGAGAATCATCAAGTGCTGCACTATCAGTGGAAACAAGAGGAAGGCTTAAGGAGAGGTTCAAAAACCAAAAGGGTCGTGATCGCTCAAGGCGGAGCAAGTCACGCACAAAGTCAGTTCTTGAATGTTGGAACTGCGGCAAGAAGGGCCACGTCAAGAAGGATTGCTGGTCCAAGAAGAAGAAGGAGACAGAGTCTCAAGACAACAAGCCAACATCGGAGGCCAATGTGGCAGGTAAAGTAGAGCAAGATGCTCTAATTCTCTCATTAGACAATGTGTCTAATTCCTGGATAGTAGATTCCGGGGCTTCATTCCATGCGACCCACACAAGCAACATTTCCAAGACTACACCAAAGGTAATTTTGGGTATGTATAGTTGGGAGATGATGAAGCTTGTGAGATTGTCGGCAAAGGTACAGTTTTTGTCAAAACTGCTAACGGAAATGAATGGAAGCTTAAAGATGTTAGGCATGTTCCTTCTCTTCGCAAAAATTTGATCTCTACAGGACAATTGGACGATGAAGGTCACAACATTGTATTCGGAAACAAACGGTGGAAGATCTCAAAGGGATCTTTGGTGGTTGCCAAGGGTGAAAAAGTCGGTACACTTTACTTGTGTACTGTTAACACGCAACCTTCAGCTTGTGCAGCAATTACAGAAGTTGACAGTGCGGTGTGGCACTACTGACTTGGGCATATGAGTGCCAAAGGAATGCAAATCCTTCAAACAAAGAAACTTCTACCAGGTTTGAAAGAAGTGGACTTAGAGTTCTGTGAAGATTGTGTTTATGGTAAACAAAAGAAGGTAAAATTTCAAAAATCAAGAAATGAAAGAAAAAATAAAAAACTTGAGTTGGTTCATTCTGATGTTTGGGGTCCTGCAAGTACACCATCACTTGGTGGCTCATTGTACTATGTAACATTCATAGACGATGCGACTAGAAAAACATGGGTTTATGTCATGAAGAATAAATCCGATGTATTTTCCATATTTCAAAGGTGGAAAGCCTTTGTGGAGAATGAAACAGGTACCAAGGTTAAATGCCTCAGATCCGACAATGGAGGCGAATATTGCAGCCAAGCTTTTGAAATCTTTTGTGCTAACAATGGCATTCGGAGGCAAAGGACAACCCCAAGGACACCTCAACAAAATGGGATTTCGGAAAGGATGAACAGGACAATCATGGAACGAGCACGAAGCATGCGGCTACATGCAGGCCTACCGCTTGAGCTTTGGGCGGAAGCTGTAAGTACGTTTGTGTACTTAATCAATCGGTCACCCTCAACGGCATTGGATGGGGGAGTTCCAGAAGAGGCATGGACAGGTAAACCGGTGAATTATGCATTTCTCAAAGTGTTTGGGTGTGAGGCTTTCATGCACATAGATAGAAGCCTAAGATCAAAGTTAGATGCAAAGTCCAAAAAGTGTTTCTTCATTGGCTATGGAGAAGGAGACTTTGGGTATCGCCTATGGAATCCTGAAGATGGTAAAATCTTAAGGAGTAGGGATGTAATTTTTAACGAACAAAATATGTATAACGATTACTTGGAAAGAAAAAAAACAAAAGAAACAGGTGATGACTACATGGAGCTTGAGGACGGTGAAGACTCAAGGACTGCAAACGGTGACAATGTGCAACAACATCAACCAAATGAGGAGCCTCAACCTATTCCCCAAAGATCTACAAGAGCAAGTAGACCTCCAGAAAGGTTTGTTCCTTCCTTCAACCATCTCTTGATCTCAGATTCTGGAGAGCCGGAATCATATGAAGAAGTTATGCAACATGAATCCAAAGAAGAATGGACGAAGAGCATGCAAGTGGAGATGGACTCACTACATCGCAACCAAACATGGGAGTTGGTTGAGTTGCCTAAAGGTAAGTGGGCACTTCAAAACAAATGGGTGTACAAACTGAAGGAAGAAGAAGGTGGGAAGAAAAGGTAAAAGTCTAGGCTTGTGGTAAAAGGGTTTTCTCAAAAGAAAGGTATTGACTTCAATGAAATATTTTCTCCTGTTGTAAAAATGAACTCAATTAGGCTTGTCTTAAGCCTTGTGGCTGCTCATGATCTAAATCTCGAGCAAATGGATGTAAATACGGCATTTCCTCACGGTGACTTAGAGGAGGAAATCTACATGCTTCAACCAAAGGGGTATGAAGTAAAAGGTAAGGAGAAAATGGTTTGCAGATTAAAGAAGAGCTTGTATGGTTTAAAGCAAGCATCAAGACAATGGTACTTGAAGTTTGATCGATGGATGTTGGATCATGGATTCACAAGATGCAACTCGGATCACTGCGTCTACACGAAGAATTTGGGAGATGGTAAATTCATCATCCTAATGTTGTATGTTGATGACATGTTGATTGCAAGTGCTGACATGCAGGACATCAAAGACCTAAAAGAGGAGCTGTCCAAATCTTTTTCAATGAAAGATTTAGGTGCTGCAAAGAGGATACTTGGTCTGAAAATATCAAGGGACAGGACGAAGAAGACAATAAAGCTATCTCAAGAAGATTACATCAAGAAGGTACTAGAAAGGTTTGCAATGCAAAATGCAAAACCAGTTTCTACACCTTTGGCTGGTCATTTTAAACTAACGAAGGATATGTGTCCAAAGACACAAGAGGAGATAGCCTATATGTCTAAAGTTCCATATGCTGCAGCGGTAGGTTCTCTAATGTATGCTATGGTCTGGACAAGGCCAGACATTGCACATGCAGTGGGAGTTGTGAGTAGGTTCATGGACAACCCAGGTAAAGAGCATTGGCAAGCTGTGAAGTGGATACTTAGGTATCTAAAAGGGACAACAACAAATGCTTTGTATTTTGGAGGAACTGATATTTTTCTAGAAGGGTATGCCGAAAAGTGGTCGGAAAACAACCGGTCGGTTGGCCGGTGGCCGGTAGTCAATGGCTGATGGCCAGTGGTCGGAAGTCAATGGCCGGTGGCCGGTGGCCGAATTCAAAAGCGGACTTGTCTTCTCAAGGGCGGCCACACATGAGCGGATTGGAGGGTCCGATTTGGACTTATTCGCACAAGGGCGGCTACACATGGCTGTCTCTCATAAGAGAGGGAAGACCTTTTGGCCTATAAAAGGAGGCCATTTCTACACACATTTCATAGTGTGAAGTTGATGCAACAAGGTGAGTGTGAGGTGGTGAGAGTGAAGCAAGGCGTGAGCTCCATTAAGGGTATAATCCCTTTGTAAACTACTTCTTGTTTTGAAGTACTAAAGCCATTGAGTGGCTGCTTTCCCGTGGACGTAGCCCACATTGGGTGAACCACGTATATCGTGTGTACACTCTCTCTCTCTCTCTACTCTAGTATAATCTCTTGTGTGTGAAATCTATCTTTCTCCATTAAGTAATCTACTCAAAAATCTATTTAGCTACGTCTTATTTCCTAACAGTTTCATAGGCCAAAAGGCCTCCAAAATGGGCCAAATGGGATGTTAGTTAAAGGAGTCCAGAGTGTTGAGTTGGTGCTTGGGAATGTGGAGCTTGAGATGTTGTGTGAGAGCTGGTCCAAACGACTCCTCAAACGGAGCCACTGTGTGGAGATATGGCTATCCAAAGTTGGAGTGAGTTGCAGATTCTCGATGGAGAAGGCTAGTGGGGACAGGTGGATAGAGCTAGAGTGGGAGAATAGATATGAAGTACTCAAATTGTGGAGCATGTCGGTCTTCTCGGATTGCCAATTGAAGCTCAAACGGACAAGTTATGGGCAACTAAAGGTTTGCTAAGGGCCAATTATGGGCCAACTTGATCGCATTGCTAGGCGTGCCATCTAGTGTGTTTTTGGGTTTGACCAGGTTCTAGAAGGTAGTATGCAGCATGTGAAGCTGGTCATAGTTGACGGCTTGTCAAGTGGAGTTTGGAGTGTGGAGATATGCCAAATTGAAGTTTGGTGCAGTTAGCGGAGGAGCGATGCCAGATGAATTTTCATTGTTTTAGCAACTTTGATTGGCGATCACGAGGAAATTGAAATGCGGCAAGGACTAGGCGGGTTGAAGTTGGAAAACGAATTTTCATCCAGCTTTTATGGCTCAAGTACCCGATCATCGAGCAGATAACAAAGCTAGTTTGAATATGGCCCAAACAATGGGGTTTTTTTCAAGTCAAAGGGGGTGTTCCAAGGCCTCAAAAGGTTGGAGCGGCATAGTGATGCCATGTGGTAGGGACAAGAACCCATATGCGGGTTGCGACGGCAGGAGAGTGGGGTATAAAGCTTGCAACATGTGTACCCCTTGTGTGCAAGTCGGAGAGAGAGAGAGAGAGAGAGAGAGAGAGAGAGAGAGAGAGAGAGAGAGAGAGAGAGAGAGAGAGAGAGAGAGAGGGAGCTCTCAAGGTGTGTGGATATGGTGGGCACGTAGAACGGTGCTACATGGCACTGTTGCCAGCAGTCTTGGCCACTTGGCAACGAGTGGAGGCGACATTGAATGTTGTTGGTGGTGATGCCGTCCAACAACCATGTGATAAGTGATGATGTGGCACCCATAAGGGGCCTGTTCACAGGCCCATAAGAGGCTCCAATAGTTTTAAGAGTAAGGCTAGAGGGGGAACCCCCACTAGCGCTAGTGCTTGGGGGAGAGGCCTTCTCGTGTACAAAGGCAGTGTGAGAGAGAAAGAAGAGAAGTCGACAAGCCTGCTAAGAGACAATTTCCCATGCGAGTTTCCAAATTGAGCGGACAAGTGTCCAGAGCTCCATGACTTGCTAAAAATGACCGAGGTGCTCTATAAAACCACTTTTTGTATTCATTTTTGGGCCTTTTTTGCATGGCTACCAACGAAGGGTGCCGTCAAGCATGAGTTTTGTGTGGCCTTCATAGAGGTGTGTGCCAATGGAGCATTGTGGATGTGTGGTGTGTCGAGCCGGCCTTGAATTGGCGCTCGAGTTGTTGTATAGAGTTTTGGTATTGATGAAGTGGATTGCCCGATAGTTTTTCTATCTCCCCAACCCCCCTTTCTTTTCCGTTGCATCTCTTTGTGTGTGTGTGTGCGTTGATGCCAATAGATGTGTGTGCTCGCATACCACTTTGGATGTGCAAAGAGAGAGAGAGAGAGAGAGAGAGAGAGAGAGAGAGAGAGAGAGAGAGAGAGAGATTCTTTTTGTGCATCGGTGGTCTATGTAATAGAAGCTATGTGGATGTTGTGAGTGCATGTGTGTTTGGTCTTGGTGAGCGTGTTGGCGCATCGGGTTGTGTGCAAATAATGGTTTGTTAGTGTAAGTGTGTTGTTCAAAGGTTTTTTTCAAGAGGTTAGGGGTGATGTTAATAGCCTGGGCTATAGAGAGGCATCTTGTGTGTGTGTGTGTGTGATGGGTGTGCTCCCCATTCCCCCTCTCCATCTTCTTGTGCCCCCACAGAGGAGCGTCTGATTGCTCATGTTTGAAGTTGAAGTGGTGATTTTGGCGATGCCAAAGGTGCAAGTTTTGAAGAGCGAGTGCTACTAGAGAGGATGTGGTCAGGTTTTCCCATAGTCACTCGGGTTGCAAGGTTACGGGTTATTTGTTATGGAGAGAAGTTTATCAAGAGAGGAAGGTGTGATGCAAGTGTTCCCGCTCCTAGTTTGTCGAAAAGCAAGGAGATGGTATGATGGTCTATGTGAAGAAGAGAAGACGGATCGTGAAGCCCTGGAAGCAACCTTTTGAAGTAGATTTGTTGTGGATGCACCGCTAGACGAAGTAAAGTGAAAGCTGGACGGGTTAAAGCAGAGCTTAGAAGGAGATTTTTGCACGTTTGAGTCTTTGGGGACTGCTAATCAAGGTAACTCTATTACTGAGAATGTTGGTTTCTTAAAAGTGAGCAAATTCATGGATTGCCTACATGAGGAGGTTAGAGACAAAGTGGAGATAGAAGGCCCGGTGTCATACAAGGTATGCAGTGGTAGTCGAGCCAAAGTTGGTGCAAAGGGAAGTGGCGGTGTGAGAGGAAACGAGGGTTCTATGGCTGCAAAGAGATAGGGTGGTTCCTATGCCGAAGATGCCAGTTAGAGAGGCTCTAGTTATGGAGGAAGTGCAGATGGTTCTAGATCGGGTCAAAGATGCACAAACATGTCCATGTAGAAATGGTCAAGCTCCATTGAAGGGTGCTAGGGATCAAAAGGTGTGGTTTGGAGATGAGGTCAAAGCGATAAATCTCGAGGAGAGACCGATTCGTACTAGTCAAGGTATGAAGAGTTCGCTCTCTTGCATGTGGATAGAGATATGGTGGATATAAGTGAAGAGCAGGGTGAATTGCAAGCCGAGATGCCTAATGAAGACCATATGGAGGAGTCCAAGCCTACGGGTGATGGTTAGCATGTAAAAATAGTATGTGAGGCTATGCTAATGGCCATGTTGGTGAAAGTTGCAGTGGAGTGTGCTCTGGTGGTGCAACCGTACAGAGTTCTACCAAAAGGATGAGGTGGCCTTGCATATGGAAGAAGACCAAGAGCTCTCTTTTTTGGCTAGAGATGAGGCAACAATGTAGGTGCTTGAAGAGCAGCCATGTGAAGTCAACAAGCAGGAGGTGCTGGTAGATCTTGAAGGGCTAGCTGATGAGGAAGGTCTTGATGATGTTGGAATTGAGTGCATTGCAAGTGAAGATGCAAGCATGAAGCCAAAGATAGAGGAATCTCCAGTGCAACAGACATATTCCATGGTAGATGAAGAATCCCAGTGGGAGGATAGATATGAAGTAATTAAATTGTGGAGCATGCCAATCTTCTTGAATTGCCAATCAGAGCTTAAACGGGCAAGTTATAGCCAGCTGACGGTTTGTCGGGGGCCAGTTATGGGCCAACTTGATCGCATTGGTAAGCATGCCATCTAGTGTGTTTTGGGTTCGACCAGGTTTTAGAAGGTAGCATGTAGCATGTGAAGTTGGTTGGATTGACGGCTCGTTGATTATTGTTTGGAGTATAGAGATATGCCAGATTGAAGTTTGGTGCAGTTAGCAGAGGAGCGGTGCCAGATGAAGTTTCACTGTTTTAGCTACCTCGATTGGCGTGGAGGAATGTAAGGACTGGGCGGATTGAAGTTGGAAAATGAATTTTCATCCAGCTTTTACGGCTCAAGTACCCGATCATCGAGCATGTAACAAAGCTAGTCTCAATATGGCCCAAAAAATGGGGTTTTTTAAAAGTCAAAGGGGGTGTTCCAAGGCCTCAAAAGGCTGGAGTGGCGTAGGGATGCCACATTCCAGGGACAAGAACTCATATGCGAGTTGCGACAGCAAGTGAGTGGGGTATAAAGCTTACAACGTGTGTGCGTTTGAGAGAGAGAGAGAGAGAGAGAGAGAGAGAGAGAGAGAGAGAGAGAGAGAGAGAGAGAGAGAGAGAGAGAGAGAGAGAGAGAGGTGCGTGCATATGGCGGGCGCGCAGAGCGACACTGTAAGGCACAGTTGCTGGCGGTTTTGGCAGCTTGGTAGCGAGTGGAGGCGGTGGTCAATGTTGCCAATGGTGACGCCATTGAACAACCACATGATATAGTGATGATGTGGCACCCGCTCGTAAGGGGCCTGTTCACGCGCCCGTAAGAGCCTCCAATATTTTTGAGAGTAAGGCTAGAGGGGGGAGCCCCAAGAGCACTAGCGCTAGTGCTTGGGGGAGAGGCCTTCATGCAAAGATAGTGTGTGAGAGAGAAAGAAGACAAGTTGACAAGCATATTAAGAGGCAGTTTCCCATGTAAATTTCCAAGTTGAGCGAACAAATGTCCCGGCTCCTTGACTTGCTAAAAATGGTCGAGGTGCTCTATAAAACCGCTTTTTGTATTCATTTTTTGGGCTTTTTTGCCCAGCTACCAACAAATGGTGCTGTCAAGCGTGAGATATTGTGTGGCCTTCATAGAGGTGTGTGCCAATGGAGCATTGTGGATGTGTGGTGTGTCGAGCCAGCCTTGGATTGGCACTTGAGTTGTTGTATAGAGTTTTGGTGTTGAATGAAGTGGATTGTCCGATAGTTTGTCTATCTCCCCACCCCCCCTTTCTTTTCTATTGCGTCTCTTTCTGTGTGTCAGTGCCGGTGGATGTGTGTGCCCGCAACCGCTTTGGATGTGCAAAGATAGATAGATAGATAGATAGAGAGAGAGAGAGAGAGAGAGAGAGAGAGAGAGAGAGAGAGAGAGAGAGAGAGAGAGAGAGAGAGAGAGAGAGAGAGAGAGAGAGAGGTTTTTTGTGTGCATCGGTGGTCTGTGCGATAGAAACTTTGCGAATGTTGTGAGTTCTTGTGTGTTTGGTCTTGGTGAGCGCATTGGCATGTTAGGTTGTGTGTAAACCATGGTTTGCCAGTGTGAGTGTGCTGTTTGACGGTGCTTTTCGAGCGGATAGGGGTGTTGTGAATACCCTGGGCTATAGAGAGGCATTTTGTGTGTGTGTTAGTTGTGTTCCCCATTCCCTGTCTCCAACTTCACTAAGTGGAGTTATTCAAAGCCTAAAAATCATGATATAATACACAAAACACATACAACATGCACAATACATCAAACATAGACATCATAATCATAGAAATCATAAGCATGGCACTGACTAGCCTATATACTTCCTTTCGTCTTCATTGGGCGGTTTGTCGTAGTGAATTTGTGGTAGGTCTAATAGCATGTTGAGTCCTAGAGATCAAATTATGAGGTTGAGGTACATGGATTGCGATCCATGTTCAACCACACCTGGACTTGATCTCTTGGTAGCATGCCCACAAGTTAAATCTCAAATCTTTTTGGATTTGGACTTGGGTTTGATAGGTCAAATAGCCAACACTAGGTCTGCACAACGATTTTCAGTCTGTCACCTGTTTTGCTACCTTTTGACCCAAATTTGTTGATTTTTTTTCAAAAATGGAATTGGGGATATGTTTCCTTGTGTATGCACTACAGTTCTGGAAATTTTCAGGTCAAGTTGTCACTAATGGGTAATGGATCGCGATCCATGTTTGGAGCCCAATTTGGCTTTTCTTGGTACCATCAGAATGAGCATGATTAGTAGGTCCTTTGGCATCGATTTTTTTTAAAAGTGGACCTCTAAATTGAAAATTAGGTTAGTTCTTGCACTTTGTCAGTATGCTTGACAGTTCTGGCTTTTGACTTGGTTTTAGATATCCAAATTTAGTTTTGAAAAGACCACTAGACTCCTTGTGATGTCCTCGAGCTATGGTGCAGGTTTGGTATCAGTGTGTGACATAGGAACATGGATCGCGATCCATGTACCTCTGTGTTAGTATGCACTAAAACTTGGCACACAACTTGCCCTGGTCTCCTAATCCTTGATATATGGTTTTTGTGTGATTTGGATCACTTTAGGTCAATAAAAATTCAATCCCTGGGTCTATTTTAGGGTTTTCACCTTGAACTGTTTTTTGCTCTTTTGACCCACTTTTTGAACTTTTTTGACAATGCTTCTTCGAGGACTTTTGTTCACAATGGTATCTGCTACAGGCTGGAAAAGTTTCTGTCCAAAAATTCCTCAAGGGTACATGGATCACGATCCATGTTCCACCACTTTTAAATCTGAATTTTGGTGTGTTGATAGCGTGTGATGTTTGTAGCTTGCTCCACACAAAAAATCTGAATTTGGATCAGTTTTGCCCAATCAAAAGTGAACTCTACAGTTTGCCGTGACAGTTTTGACAATGAATTGTTTCTGGCTCTTTTGACTACTTTTCACAACATAGATAAACACTTTTCCTTTGGGAAAAGTGTTTGTCTATATCTCGGCTACCTACTGCTCAAATCTCAGCCAAAAATCATGATGAGACACATGAATCGCGATCCATGTCCCATCACATCTACACACCAAATTTGGCATGATGATTACCTACAGTATCAATAGTCTACTCCACCACTTATTTTTGAATTTGGACAACTTTTTCCTAGTCAAAGGTAAGTTTTTGTGTCTGCCCATCAATTTTTGACTAGTTTCTGTTTTTGGCTATTTTGACCCACTTTTTTTAGTTTTTTGCTATGATACCTTTGGCGAAGTTGTTCCACTAGTTATCAAGGATGTACTGGTTAAATATAAGTCCAAATGTCAAAAAGGTACATGGATCGCGATCCATGTTCCACCACTTATGAACAAGAAACTTGGTAAGTAGTATGTATGCACTCTATGAATGACATATTTTCACTTCTTTTTGAATTTGGATCCCAAAAAGTTGAAAACCCCCAAATTTTATGTCTGAAATGCCCGCTTTGCTGTTTTTGCCCTATTTTGATGTGATTTTGAGTTTTTAACTTGATCAAAGTAATGTTCCATCGACGCACAATGTCACTAGTCACTTTCATGTAAAATTGGTCTCTGGGGGTCATGGATCGCAATCCACGTTTCTCCACAGAATCTGGCCAAACTATCCAGATTGCTTTTAGAGAGTCTGCTAATGCCTTTCATCCACAAATTTTTGAATTTGGATCAGTTTTCAGCTCTCTACCATCAACTGTTCAAAATTTCAGAGTTTATAGTCGTTTCGGCAAATATGATTTTCACCCTTTTTTTCTTCAATCTCTTATCCCAAATTTGATTGTGGTAGTTTCTACTTACCCTACTCTTAAGTACTGAAATGCAACTAGGAAGAAAAACAAATAAAACGATACAAAATAAAGTCGTAACGAAAAATGGAATAGCACTCTAAAAGCATAGAGAAAATAGAAGAATGAAATGCTTTTGGCTATTTCACTCACAACCCCCTTTACCTCTCGAGAATAGATGTAGCAAGTCCTCGACTTCTAGAGTCTACCAAGCACTAAACCCCGTGTCTAACTGCTTCACTGGTAAGGTGTAAATGGAATGGGGAGACAAGTGTTTGGAAAAGAACGCTCTAGATATGCAATAGGTCACTCACCATGTAAAGATCATTATCCCGAGCAACAACGCCAATGTTAGCGGGTCACCGCGACGGACGTCTGTAACATAGCTGTCTGACACTAACATAATGTCAATACTCAAGGAAGTGACACGGATGGGACACAAAGACTCAATGAATTTGTCAATCTTGAGAAGTGAACCTAACAAGCTAACGCAACAACTCAACAAGCAAATCATCACTCAATGGATTAGGAAAATCTGTATATGTCCTTTCTCACTGCTATAGGTCATTATGCCATTTCAGCACTCGAACGGACTCGAAATGCAACGAAACTTTAGGAGGAGGTCTAGGACACCTAGGGACACTATCCTACCAAGGTTGCAATCCGACAAGGTACCAAAATCACGATCCATCATGAAAAAGGTTCTGAAAACTGCAACAGATCAGTCCAAAATGGTCATCCTATGGTCTAGGAACACTCTTATATGGTCAAAATGACTAAAAACAATGATTTAAGCACTCAAATCTACAATTAAGGCTCACTAATGCCTAGTCGCGAACCATAGCAAAACTAACAATGCTTACACTCAATTGAAAGCATGGAAAGAGGAACACAATGCAAGTTTCAGAATCGAAAATGGATTACCCAATTGTTAGAAAAGTTGATTACAAGTTGGAGAAGCTTCGTAGCTTGAGCATACGTACAAAAGAGCTCTTTCTTCTCTTCCAAAGATAAGCCTTTTTCCACATTAAACCTTTATAACTAGGGCTTTCTAAATGGCCAGCGGCCGGCTCACATGGGCTTTTACACTTATCATTACAGAATTACATCTTGCAGAATTGACCTGCTACTTTGGAATCATGATTTACACAGAGTATCACTACACTAGCTCGAAAAAATAATAGAGTACAAATGTGGTGTTCGGCTACGTGTCTGGCCAAGAGGGCACCCGTTCGATCAATCCGCTAACACCAACTTCTAATGTTTTTAATTCAATTGCTTTTTCCTATCAAAATTAATTGTTAGCGTACCGCAAAGTATGTTGTATATTATTGCTTTTTCCTATCAAAATTAATTGTTAGCATACCGCAAAGTATGTTGTATATTATTGCTAGATGTGCTCATCATTCTCGTTCAATATCATTGAATTGTACCTATGTAAATTATTCGAGCCCTTACGGTTGCAATTAAACCATTTGGTAATCATGGCACACTAGTTCCATTTAAAGTAAAGGGAAAATTACAAAAGTACCCCTATAATTTGTGGAAATTTTCAAAGTACACATCAAATTCCTAATGTACTTCTCATATTTGGCAAAAATTCCCAAAATGCCCTTTAATTTTACTAAAAAAATCTAAAATACCCCTAATCAACCTCTCAAACATCTCTAAAAACATTATTTTTTGCAACTCTTCATAGGATAATTGGTTCTTCTCAATAGAAGATGATAGAACTAGGATTTCATATAGGCGTCTTCAAATGAAATTGTTCATCATTTTTGAACACAGATGCCTCTATTTGTGAGCTTATAGGTGATTAATTTTGTCAAAGATGCTAAAAGATAGATCTTTATTGTCATAAACATTAGACTATGCAAAAATTGGGGCAAATACATCCCAGATTGATGCAAGGATTCATTGGGAATTTTTGAAATTTAGGGGTATTTTGAGAATTTCCACAAATTTCAAGGTATTTTGGTAATTTTCCCTAAAATAAAGTAAACTGGGAGGCCTTACGATTGGGCTTCAACCTAGTCTTGCTTGGTGGGTGTTGCTATAGAACATAACAAGACATACACAGATGGTTATTGCACCGATTACTTGCGGGAGGGAGAGAGAGAGAGAGAGAGAGAGAGAGACAGAGACAGAGAGAGAGAGAGAGAGAGAGAGAGAGAGAGAGAGAGAGAGAGAGAGAGAGAGAGAAGAAGAAGAAGAAGAAGAAGAAGTGTATTTATTTGATATATAAATATGATGATCGAGATTGAGCATGTACTAGTGAGAGAAAAACATGTAGCTAAACTAAACTTAAGGAAAAACAAATTAAAAAAATATAGAAAGTATCAACACTATAAAAATTAAGCTGCATTGTCGACTTGATAGTCGTATACGGGTTTCATCCAATCGTCCAAGTCAAAGGACAATGTTTGTGTCAAGCTACCTAAAACCAATGTGAATAGTTAAACACTTTGTCTAATGAAGCATCATAGAGTGAAAATGCTAATTATATAGTGCATGTCATGCAGAAGTACCATACAAATGTATGGTGGAGAGTTGGCATTGTGGTCTCTCCAAAAATTATAAGAAGCGAAAGCCGTGCCCTGCCCCCTAGGCTTTGCATAGAATGGAAAATTGGATGTAGATAACGTACCTTGGAGTTTTGTCAAGCTGGAGTCGTGGTTGTGTAGTCGAGCTGTCCATTGTTGTGAATATATGTGCTTTCTGTGTCACAGAAAACAAGAGTTAACATGAATACAAAAGATACATGAGATATATTTAAAGGGAAGCAGAGATAACTTTATGCTCTATGTCATAGATGATGTAGGGTTTATTGTAGTGACGAGTTCTCAATTCATAAGCTCCGTTGCAATCACTACAATAGAATGGCTCAATTAGTAGGCTGTGCATACTGAGTCAGGGGTGGCTCATTTTATCGATAGCAATTCCACAAATTTTGCCATCGTGTCGACTATCCATTGCCTCTTTGTTGTTCTTCTTTAAACTTAGTATGATGCTCAAGCTCGTTCGATTCTCCCCCTTTCATGAGGGACAAAAGGCCCGGGACATACTCTCTTCGTCTTTCGTATTTTCTCTCACGTCAATCTTGTCTACCACAATCTTCATCATGGTGTCGATCATCTTTACTGCAATCTCCATCATCATCTCTAGAAGACTTTTACTGTCATGTGGATTGTTGTGTTCACTTCTGCTATCATATCTACCATCACCATTGCTTCCGTGTCGTTCCTCTCCTTTCAATTTAGCTTGATGCTCAAGCTCGTTTGATTCTCCCTGTGTCATCAGGGAGACAGAAAGCTCAGGGAAGGTTGAGATCTGCCGGTTTGATCGTATGCATTGTTTATAAAGCCTAAACTTTGCAAGATCAACTATGGTTAAAATCATAGGAAGTTATGATGGCGAATGCTGGTGGTTCAAGACATAGTCAACCAGGACGGCTTCCACAGAGGAACACGTAGCAACGACTGCCGTCGCAACTATCAAGCCCATCTACATGGGCTGATTTGGCAGCCAAAGGGATGCTGGTGGTCAGAATGCGTCCTAAGGGGGGGTATGGCGTTCAAGGGTGGCCATTGGAACTGTCGACAACATGTTTTACACACAACTTTGAAGGTGGCGTTGCAATCTTCCTGGCCACCTAGGGTAGCCATGACAATCTTCCATCTGTCGCCTGAGGACCCTTGCACCCACCTTTTGCATCCCAGCTGTGGTAAGCCTGCTCTTGGGCCTATCTGCTGGGCGAGGCTGATGAATGATGAGCAGCCAATGATGATTAACACTCTTTCAAAGCAATCAGTGTTGGCTTCCAGCTCGTACTCTAAAGCTTTCAACCAATCGTCGCCTCTCTGCTGTTTTGACACCAAGCGTGAGTTGCTTTTCTGCGATAAGATGCATGCAGCATGAGGTCGTTATTAAAAGCAAGCTTGAGATTGATCTTGGCCATGCGATTTGGCTCGAGGGCAATTGCCAAGCGATCGCTTCTGCGCTCTAGAAATTGCAAAAGTATATTAGGCTTCCCAAGTAATGATGCCTACAAACTTTTACTGGTCGGTCGGTCGGTCGGTCAGGCTTCGACGAGACGGTTGAACTGACTAGCGGCTCATTAGGTTTAGGTCATCCTACCGTCGCCACCAGCTTCTTGAGCCATCGATCAGCTTCTCTTACGATCTCTCCCTATCGGGCTGTGCGACACTGCGACGGCCCCGCAGCTTCGAGTGATGGAATTTTTTCCGCGATCGACGTCCCCTTGAAGACGATCCGACAGCCTTCCTTTTTGCGCAGAGTTGTTCCGAGCACTTCCATCAGCATACGCAATTTTGGTCCATCGAGATTCACAGTTCTCCGAGCACTTCCTCCCATCGGCACGCTCGCTTAGATCTGAAGAGTCGTTTTTCTCCATCGCTCCGAGTATCCAGCGTTTTTGAGCTTGATCCGTGAAGCTTACTGACGAGAGTTGTTCCTGGGCAGCCAAAAATCCGTGCTGTTCACTGCTAACCCTAGAAGGCTGCTAGCCTTTGAAGACCGCTGTCCATTTTCCGGGGTTTGATTTCATTGAAGAGAAGCAGTGCAGACAGATATCAGCTATTGGGCTTGCATGATTGCAAGATTTTACTGGAATTTCCACCTGTCAGATTTTTGGAGTTGACAATCACATTTTCCTTGGATTGAATGTAGCTATGCGTCTTCAAGCTCAACATGTGTAATATTCTCCTGCCCACCTCATGCTTTGGCTCGACCCCAAAGTCGCATGGCCAGTGGCATAAATTTGGAAATGAACTGGCTACCCTTGCAGGCTCGGAAAGGGTGTCCTCTGGGTCTCAAAAATCTTGGAAACAGTTGCTACCTCAACAGTGTACTTCAATGCCTGACTTACACACCTCCGTTGGCAAATTTTTGTCTTCGAAACCATCACTCTTCATCATGTAAGATCTTTGGAAAATATAATTTTTTATTGAAGTTCATGTTTGATTAGTCTTGACAATATTTTATCGTGCTTAATTGCATTCTATAATGAATCTCAGCATGAGATGCTGTGACACATCAACATTTGAACAAGTTTGTCTTAGTGGGCCTTTGTTGAACCATACTGAAGAATAACATCAACTACAATGGAGTTTTTTGTACAGCAGAAATGATTGTCACAATAAAGCAATGAGGAAGGTGTATTGCATTTTGTTACTTGAGGCTTGGCTCATATGAATATTTGGAATGCATGGATTTGCCGTTCTTTGCTATTTCAGACAAACAGTCAAGTCTGATAAATAATTGAAGAGATTTACATTTTACTGCAGATCTACTTTGTTATGGCCTCCTTTGACATGTTATATGATTCGATGAGTTGCCAATGTTCTTTCACGCTCAATTTTGACGCAATATGCTTTTGTGCAGGTTCATTTACGAATAGCAGCAATAGTTCCATTTGCCTTTTCTGTGTGGTGGAGAAACGAATTGCTCGGTCCTTGAGTGTTGACTCAATTTCTGAGTCTCCTGCCAGGATACATAGCTGTCTCGCTTTGTTTGCCAAGCATTTTCGCCAAGGATGGCAAGAAGATGCCCACGAGTTCCTCCGATATGTCATTGAGGCCTGTAACAATGTGTGTGTGAAGCTGCACAAAATAATCTCTGCTTCCAAGCTGAGGACAAGGCAAGATAGTCAGAAACTTTTGAAAGAAGAGCCACGAACTGTTGTGAAGGACATTTTTGGTGGCATCTTGCAAAGTCAGGTGAAGTGTCTCTCTTGCAAAACGGAGTCAAACAAACTTGACGAAATGATGGATCTTAGTTTGGATGTCTTCAAATTAGCGTCTGTGAAGGATGCGTTATGCCGTTATTTTCAGCCCGAAGTTCTTGATGGCAGCAACAAATATAAATGTGAGAAGTATGTACGCATCTGATGCAATAAGCTTCTTGTTACAATTCTAACAAAGCATGGGCTTACTCATTGACATCATATCAGGTGCAAGAAGCTTACAGTGGCAAAAAAGCAGATGTCAGTTTCTCAAGCACCAAACGTACTGGTCGTTCAATTGAAGGTCAGTGTCAGTGTGATGTGATACATAGATACTCCTCTAAGCCCTTTCACGCTGTATGGAATTTTCTATAGTGATACTCATATCAGCATTTTTTTCTTTGTCGCACACAGAGATTTGAAAACTTTTATGGCGGAAAAATTGACCGGCATATCAGCTTTGAAGAAGATTTGGAGTTATACAGTCACATGTGCCGTGATAGTCAGGTAACTCATTTCCAGAAGGTCCTCAACTATGTTTCTTTAGGGCATTACCGGGCAAAATCTCTAGTATGCCAGCTGTTGTCAGTTACCTGGTGTCTTTATTTTCCTTCTCGTGGCCTGATCATTTTTTCGTGTTTGGCTTGCTGTGCTTAAGTCCCTTGTTAGGATTTGGAGGTTGACTGAGCTTTTCTTAAAGCATGCTGTCCAGTGCAACTGCAGTATATGGTTTGCTTAGATATCTATCATGTTTCTTTTGCAACAGCACCTTGTCCATGCCATACCCCCTTAGTTACTGTATAGCCTCTTTGTCTTGGCGATGAATGAAGCAACCTTTTGTTTTCAGTTTGTAACTTGGGCTTGCGAATCTTTTGTGGCAAGTTTAATTTGGACAGTATGGTCTCTAATATTTCAAAATTCAAACTATCAGTAAAAATCTTTTTATATGAACATGTTTGTGTAGGTGCTTGTTTTGTGTGTGTGTGTGTGTGTGTGTCTTTGTGTAGGAAACATTTTCCTTGTCCAAAATTAAAATAAGTGTCATCTGCTAGGCTGCTTCTTGTGAGCCCTTTTATTTTTCAGGATTGCTAACCACAAAGGTTTTTTGGCCACAAAATTTGTAGGATCAAAGACCTGAATACGTTTTGTATGCTGTCATTGTTCATGCTGGTTCTTCTCAAGACTGTGGCCACTATTACTCGTATGTGAAGGTAAGGTATATAGATAAGTGCCTCTGTCCAAAGATATTGTGTTTGAGGTTATTTATGGAAAAGGCTTTTCTGGCAGGACATTCATGGAAAATGGTTTTGCTGCAATGATACTCTGGTTACATCTGTCAGTGCTAAGTCAGTCCTTTCAGAGAAAGCATATATTCTTTTCTATGTGCGGAAAACCACCAAGACAGTTTTCAAAGGCTCAGCAGGTTTTCAAAACGGCTTTGCAACAAATATTACAACAGAGAACACCAAGGTAGCGCCTGCTATCAAGGAATCGGCTGTTAAGGAGAACAGTGTCATTCAAAAATCACTTATTTCTTCAGGTTGTGCTGCTAGGGACTCCAGTGTTCAGCAGGTAAGGTTCAACATAGTGAAGCCTTGTTCTAACGGCCAGGCCAGGAAACCCTTTGGTAATGATAATGGAAAAGCATCAAACGACTTGGGGCATCCAAAGAGGATGTCAAGTGTGACACCTGTTGATACTAATGGGAATATGGAAGATTCTAGAAACGCTGAGATTGATACTGCCGAATTTCATAAGCAAGAGGTTGAAAAGCAGAGTCAGTGTATTAGTATTGGAAAGCTAAAGCCAGGCTGTTCTCAAAATGTAGGCCATCACGTTGTGTCTAGTATTGGAAGACGGGGACTAGAACTTAAAGAGAATGGTCATTGTTCAGGAGCCCCTCTCTCGGCTCGAAAAGGGCATACTGAGGCACTTTTAAACGGTGCTCACGCAGAACATGTCCCGAAATCTTGTAGTAATGGACCATTGGCACAAAATGCATCTGTACAGAAAAGGGTAGGTGCATTGTCGTCCAATGGTCATAGTGAGAGGAAGGAGAAGTCAGATGGAAGTCTGTCCAATGGTGGAGGGACAGGAGACTTGCCCGACAGATCTTGTGTGAATCAGGATAAGCATTCACAGGGGATGGTTGCTGAAACATTAAGTAACCATGAAACGCCAATTGAGAGAAGGCCTTTGGAAGTTTCCAAGTATGAGGAATTGAAGCTTCGGTGAGTATGATGCTTGTTTTCTGTTGGTTCTAGGGTTGTCTCAGTAATCTGAACTTCCATTTGTTTTCCAAACGTTTACGAGTTTGCACTTGCTTGTTGCTGAATTGCAATTTCTTTAAAAATGGTATATTGGCTTTATTTATGCAGGCTTGCAGCTGACAGTCGTGAATGGCTGCTACAATGTGGCTGGTGTGATACTGTGCGAAATTCTTTCAGACAACTAAAAAGATCACGCTTATCGCAAGATTCTGAGTGCACAGACGAAAAAAGGAAGACCTCAAGGTAAGCTGCTAGCTTGAGGTTTCATTGCTGAGCTTTTGTTTGCTAACATCTATTCATATAAGGAGGTAACTCGAAGTTTCTTGATGCATTCAGCTCCCTGTTAACAAGATATTTTCCGTGTTGTACATTTTGTTCAACTAGTCTTTACCTTATACACTCGTTCCTATGATTGTATTAAGTGCACAACATATTGTTCCGAAATGCATTGACACCAATAGCGTGATAGGGCCAATGAAGGCCATGCATAGCCACGACTTTGTCACTCAAGAAATGATTCAGGCATATTGACAGCATCTTTGCTACATGTGTAGACTTGCTTTACATAAGACCACATGTTTTCTACCTTTTAACGCGAGCTCCATTCATTGGTTCTTTTCCCCCCATCTGGCAGACTTGAGGTTTTTGCGAGTGTCCATGATTCACTGCGACAGAAGGTACCCAACGAGTTGAAAGAGCACTTGGTGAAACAGCTGCATGTCCACTTTGCATCTCAAAGACTGAAAGGCAGTTGAGTGAAGAACATCGATCTCAGAGGAAAGCGTGTTAAACTTGAAGAAATGTTTAACTGCTGGGTATAAATGCTTTTCACAAACTTTCTATACCACTTTCCTGTCAACTCTCTCACCATTTTTATTTCCAGGGAACAAGGACAGAACAAGCAAAGTTGAAGGATTGATGTAACTGGATGCCAACTTTAATGAACCATTCACTACATTCAGATATAGCAAAATAATCTTCCATAATTACAAGCAAATAGGGGTAATGCCATCCTTAACAGCTTTCTATCCTTGTTTGCCTTTGTTCTGACGAAGGATTTGATTTATTTCTTTTTTTGTTGGGTATTGTACGAGGATGAGACCTGTTGTTGACACCAATTTCCCAAGATGACTCTCAGTTAGATTCATTTCAAATTTTGGTGTTGTTCGTACCAAATATCCAGAGAGGCCGAGAGCTAAGGCTAGCAATTTACCTTGCAAGCGTCTTGAACTTTTCTAGAGTGAGTTAGGGTTGTTTATCCCATGTCTTCAGCACACTTGTGGGACACTGCGTACCCTACTCCTTTCTTCTTTGCTTTTACTTTTTTTGAATGCTGGGTTTGGGGAGGGGACTTGCCACTTTCCTCCTTGTCACTTACTTGACTTCCCTAGGTGTCTCTTATCCTGCTAATTTGTATTCAGGTGATGCCACTAAGATTAGACGTTGGATTTTGATGAGGATGTGTGGATCAAAAGCACACTTCTGAAGTCCTATTATGGCAAACCTTAGCTGATTCCAAATGCTCTCCAGGACCTTTGCATGGCTGCAGATCTGAAGTTTGATACAAGTGTTACAAGCTTGGTGTAGCGATGCGGAAAGGTGCATAATTACAACTCTCCTCATGCTGTCGTCAACAACGCTAATTTGGAACTTCCCTTTTATTCCAAATTGCGATTGATCTAACACTGTTGCATGCGGGTGTGCTTCATTTCTAATACGACTGATAATCTTGTTGCGTTTAAACGCTGCCTAACTGGGTTTTTCTTTTGAATTCTGTTAATTTACTCGAATAAAGAAAAGTTTGGGTTCAAGTTCATGCATGTGGGTCTGGGTTTGAGTCTGACATGATGCGATGAGTCCGTGTTTGAGTCTGACAATTTGGCACCGAACCTGTTGTCCATGCATAGTTGTATTGCTTCAGTCCCTTTGTCTTTGAGGCCCTTGTCAACACAGCTATAGGCTTGTAGAACTCGTAACATCTGTTTTGTCTACTTTTATCTGACCTGAGGTAACAAGACTCTCTGGAATGCTGATGTCAACAACGCTAATTTGGAACTTTGCTTTTATTCCAAATTGCGAATGACCTAACACTGTTTCATGCGGGTGTGTATCAGTTCTAATATGATTGGTAATCTTGTTGCGTTTAAACACTGCCTAACTGGGTTTTTCTTTTGAATTCTGTTAATTTACTCGATTAAAGAAAAGTTATGGCTCAAGTTCATACATGTGGGTCTGGGTTTGAGTCTGACATGATAAGATGAGTTTGACAATTTGGCACCGAACCTGTTGTCTAGCTTATAGTTGTTTTGCTTCAGTCTTTGAGGCCTTTGTCAACACAGCTATAGCTTGTAGAACTCATAACGGTTTGTCTACTTTCATCTGACCTGATGCATCTTTTTGCTGTGTGATTGGAAAAGTGGGTTCTACCAAGGTTCTGTCAGAACCTAATAGTTTGATCTATTGAAGTGGCTGGGTAAACCACATGTGAGCATGCAATTTCCATTGCGGAGAATGGTAATGACAGCTTCTTTAGGACTTTGTAATTGGAGGGGCATTGACTTTTTGTGCTGTTTTGTGCTTTTCCCGTCTCTTTATTATCTGCATGTCGGTTTTGCACTTGGATTTGCTTAGGTCTGACATGAGCTTTGCGAAAAGCTTTTTGAATGTGACTGCTCTACATGTAAGTTAAGAGAATATTGTTGATGGTATGTTGCCTTTACTTCGAAATAATCAGGCCTTCAGTCCTCAATTATCGCTGGCTTTTTGAGCAAGGTCATGGATAATGATGCTGTCTGTACTTGCAGCAAATGTCGCACTATTGCCGGGCTTTAATTCGCTAACAGCAAATAAAATGAGTGGATGGGTTGTATGTGAATGAATTCACACGAAGTATCAAAGAACTGCACTCGTCACCTCAGTAGGTGGGGATTAATTCTTAGTTTGTTGCCACAGCTTATTCTCATTGTCAAGCCCTCAAATGTTTGGCAATATCTCGACACCCTATGCAGAGAAAGTGCCAATTTCTGATGTTGGGCAGTCTACAAAAGAAAAGTTGAGTGGTTTATTTCCGCGTGATACTTGTAGTGCTTGTGTTAAGTTTTTGATATTTTTGTGTGTTCAAAGTTATTTTTCTCTCTGTAACCTCATGTAATTAGGGCATTGTTGGATTTGAGAAGGGGCAATGTACCTGGTTTTGTCACCAAGCGGCATGTGCTCCATAGGTTAATTTGCATCTGTTGATATGGAGAGAAGGGGGCTCAAGAATTGGGTGCAAATGTAAGAGAGAGAATTGTCTTGGTTTTTTCAATCTCAAGAATTAAATAAAAGATCCAACAATGATTTGAAGGTTTTTACTTCTACAACCATCATTGAATAATCTCCAAAGCTCAAAAAATTGCACAAATCTAAATTGTATGTCATATTTTGTAATGTATTTATTTATTATTGTACAAAGTTGTATCGTACTTTACTGCACAATCATATAATGGCAATTGTGCATTTTCCATTGCCTTGCAAGGTGATTGAAAGTCCTCTTTGCAGGACACGTTGACTTTGTAATTGTTTCAGGGAAGCGTTGGTACGGGTGTATTATCTGATATAGCTACTAAGATGTTTGAACCCACATTGGTTAAAACGGGTGATGAGATTTACATTAAAGTTGTACATATCAAGTTGCAAGCGGAGCTAGTTGCACACTATAGCCTACCTGGTGATGTTGGCTAATATAGAAATAATCAATATAGTATGGCACAGACAGGCCATATGAATGATATCACTTGATTGTATGAAATTTGTAGTCCTGTAGGCTTGCATTCCTCTAGTGTGGCCATCTTTCATGATGTTTTGAATTACTATCTTGGTATGTTTTGAACGCTAACAAGCACTGTTGCTTGTAAGGAGGTGGAATTTTTGCTACTTTGGCATGACATTTGTTGTATATAAAATTATATTGCCTTTATAACACTATAACCTTGGTCCTAATAGAATGGCATTTGGGTACAACACCTCCTCATTGTGTGAGCGGCTTTATTGAAAGAGTGATGACTCCTTCAATCCACGTTTGTTCTCTCTTGGTTTAGTTTGTTGTATGCAACAATGTACATGTGGTCCTTTGGTTTCTCGTGCCTTTCACGTGTCTTTGTATTAAAATAGATGAGCCTAGCTTCCTAGGCTGTCAAAAGGTGATGTTCCTCCGTTTTGGAATATTACCCTCCATCCTTTAATGAGAAGATTATATTGTGGTTACACATTATAAATTGTTCTCTAGTTTGTCATAGATCATGCATTTGAGTTTGGTGATTTCGATCATTGGTGAATGACATTTTCTCCTACTTTTATGTTTGTTTTTGGCCTTATAGTTCTTATAGTGGAACCACGAAAGGACTATGGTTACGAGGATGTTATCATGTGTTTGTGCTTGCTCACGTGTCCTCCCCGTGGAGCACTCTTCTTAGTAAACTTGGATGATTCCACGAAAGGAAAATCATGATAATCACATAAAAAATCTAGTAATGTATCTTGGAATATCTCATTTTCAATGAGAATACTATGGTTATTTGGAGATGTAAATATTCGTCCATCTCCCATAGGTGCTCCCTTTCTCTCTACTTTTATTGTCCCTACCATTAGCTGTACTTAAAGTCGGAAATGGTACCGAATGAATTGATCTTTAGAAAGTTTATTAATAGAGTGTTACTATCACATAAGTGATGGATCTGATGATCCGTGAGTGCAACGGAAGGGAAGGAGAGAAGGGGAAGGGGATGTAGAGTAGACACTATGTTTGGTGGAGTTATAAGAGGGAAGATCCCTCTCGGTAATTATAACCAATAATAGAATGCAAGAGGACAAGCGTCCAGCTCCAATTCGGCCACGAGGCTTGAAACCCCGACAATCTTCCACTTGAAGGCTAATGTGATCCAAGTGGTTAAAGAATGTAGGGGCTATTATGTATAAATGTACAAATGTGAAGCATGCCTCTAGCTTTACCTTACGCCATCATCTCTATGCAATGTGCGAATCGCTATGAGGTTGAGCTCTTACTTGGAGCATATGTTGGGTTTTCATCCGCGTGAGCTTCGACTAACTAAATGCATTTGCTCGCTAAAATATCTCGTATTACATGATACTTGACCTCTACGTGTTTTGACTTGGAGTGAAACACGATATTCTTTGCTAATGTAATCGCACTCTGATTGTCGTAATGTAGCACTAGCGTTTGGTGTATACCCAAAACTCCCACTAGACGAGTTTACTACACAACTTCCTTACTGGAGCTAGAAACTGCAACATACTTTGCCTCTGTGGTGAAAGACGAAATGCAATTATGGATACATGATCTTCAAGAGTTTGTCGCTCCAGTCTTCGATGGTTTGTGCTATATAGCACGTATTGTTCACATTTTCTTTCTCCTCTTTTCAAGCAGTTTTCACATCAAGTGCAACATTTACCATGGCTGACGACAACGTAGATGTATTCAAGATGTTTGTTACCGAGGACAGATTGGATGGGAACAATTACTCTGTGGGCTTAGACGATGCAACATGTTCTTGTGTTGAAGGGCGTTTGTAACATTGTGCAAGGCATTGATGTATTTTCGGATAGTGCCATGTGGAGGATGTTGCAGGTTTTGCTACAAGGATTACTACTGTTAGAGCCGTTTTGTCTACAGTTGAGCAATCTCGTTGGGATTTAAAATATACGCATGCTCATGCATTGATTATGGAGTCGAAGATTATGCATGAGGAAGATGATATGGACACTTTCTTTGTTGGTGTCGATGATATCAATGAACAACTTATTTCTGTCGGTGAAGTCATTTCAGACAGTTCCCTTGTGCAGAATGTTCTTGATGCCTTGTGAGATTCTTACGAAACTTTTGCTAGTACTTGGAGACTTATGATCCAAGAAAATCTTGAAGTTGTCAAGTTTGATACATTATGCACATTGCGGTTGCAAGAGTCACTTTCTAGAAAAACCAGGATTAGACAACGTGTAGTTGAAAAGACCTTTATTGATGCTCAAAGAAAAGGTGGTAACAATAATGTAGCCACTTCTCATGGTCCTTTCGCTAGTGGTAAATCACTTGCTACTAATGCTCCTGCTGGTATCAATTCGTTTGGGAATTCTAGTGATAAGGGAAAAAAGAAGATGTGTTGCCATTATTGTAAATCTAATGATCATTTGATCATGCAGTGTCTTTAAGTTGAAGGCCAAAGAGGCTAAGAAGAAAGAGGGTGGTTCCAGTGCAAAAACTGGTTCCACTACAAATGCAGCTATTGTTGAGTTCTGTGAAATGAGACTATGATGCTAATGTTGATACAGAATGGGATTTTAGTGCAGAGTGTACCTATAATCCTGCTCTCCCCATGATACATGCATGTCAGTTGTTGCAGATTCACATGTGTGGTATTTTGACAGTGATTCTACAAAGCACATTACCTTACATCGTGATTTGTTCACCTCTCTTGAGTCTGAACTCATGGGAATTCAGTTTCTTGTGCCAACAATGCCTCTTATCCGGTTCAGGGAGTTGGAAATATTGTGCTTATTGTTGCAAATGGCAGTTTCTTCACACTTGTTGATGCATTGTATGTACCTGGATCAAGAAGAATCTTTTGCATGTATCTGCACTTGCTAGACTTGGTCTTATTGTGAAATTTATGGATGACAGATGTACAGTTCATGATCTCAGTTTTGGTGATGAGATTGTTGCATCAGGTAGTTTATGTCGTGGGTTGTATAAGCTCACTTTGTATGACAAGTGTGGACAGAATTTTGCAAATGCAGTTGTGGATTCTAAGGCTATTTCAGATGCAAAACTTTAGTCTAGCTTGATGTAGTAAATACTCAATTATCACAATCAGAGTCACATTGTCAAGAGCAAACTCAACTACTTAATCAACTGTGGATCAATAATGTGGTTACACTACAAAACAAGAATGAGGCTTATAAAGCCCTTGGGCAGCGAACAGAAATGCTTGGAATGGAAGTCAAGCTTGAGCAATGGCAACGTCTAGAACTCTCTTGGATTTATGTAGAAAGAAAAAGGCTACCAAAGGGAAATAGCACACCTCAAGGAAGAGCTTAGGAAAGCTCAAGAGGAAGTCAAGTCTCAAGTATCCACCTCCGAGGAGGACCAACAAGAGAAAGCCATGGAAGATAGAGATGAGAGAGTTACCACAAGATGAGAGGCTATCATTTCTCTTTATAGAGAGCTTGAGCAATAAGAATCAAGAAGGAACTACATTCTTGAAAGCATGCATGATTAAAGCAAGTCACTAGAGAGGCTTTATCTAGTTGACAATTGTAAGGCCTACGAAGAGGCGACGTAAGATGCAAAGAATGTGATTAGTAGCACCTCTTCTATGACAAATGAATCCATGACAAAGCGGAATGTTCAAACTCCTACCATGCCGAACATTGATCAATTGGCTGAAGAAGTGGTAAGGAGAATAAATCAAAACTATAGATAGAACCCAAATGTACAACAATAACCAATGAGGAGATGTGACATGTGTGGAGGGTACCATCCCACCCAATGGTGTAACACTCATCCAAGACTAATAGTTGTGAATGCACAATGTATTTTGAAGTGGTGTGATATTGAGCAGAAATGGACCAATCTTGAAACATGTGCTGTTATAACAAGAGTTACGTGAGGGAAAGTCCATATAGACCTTTGAGGGTGCAACCAACACTATCAAGATACCAAATATGCCCAATCAATGCAGCCCAAGGGGGAGACAAACCTCAATTAATGTTGGGTCAACAACCTCCTTTATCTCAAGAAAATTGTGCGATAGTAAGGTATACACATTCTGTAGAAACATTTGCAAGTCAGAGAATGCTACTGCCAACTTCATATTATGAAGAGAGAATTGAATCTTATGAGAGAGAAACCAGGAGTAACATGTAAATTGACAAAGTTCATCCTTCTTGGATTAGTACAGATGATGTAGCACAACCATCATATGTTATGCAACCAATGAAGAATCATTTTATGATGGACAAGAACACTCATGTTTATAGCCAATCAAAAATATAAACAAGGGGATACCTGCCTAGGTTAGGATAGCCAATGGGGGCTTCGTAAGCAACTGAACAGGTAGGTCAATGCTATGAATGTGGTGGTGATCGTTGTGCAAGGAGTTGTTCACACATGTGAACGTGTAAAGATTTTTGGATATTGCGACGAATGTGCAATCAATCATGTTCTTCAGGAGTGTCCAAAAAATCTTGATAACAAAGGAAAAGCAACAATAAATATCACTGGGATTTTTTCGTGCTCAAATGGATCTAAAATTCCTACAATTTCAGTAAATGCAGTGACTAGTCAAGAAGCTGCCAAAGACAAACCTTTCAAGGATCATAAATTGCATGTTCAAATAGAAGTTGAGAGCATATTAGTGAGGAAAGGAAATCATGGAAGGCTAAACGAGACAAAATTTAAGCAAAAAGTCTAAAGAAGTGAACCAGCTGCAATAAACCATAGAGTAGCTAAAACAAGAAAAGGAAAACGAGGGACACAAAAGGAGCATTGCCATCCATGACATCATCAGGAGGTCTAGTCCTGGTCGATAAAGTTGTAGAACCTATAGAGGCTCTATTACAAGCTTATGAGGCTAGACTAAAAACCAATCAGACATTAGAATAGAGGTGGTTGACATATCCGCATCCGGAGATTGTGAAACAAAGACTTGAAACGTGCAAAAGGCTCATATAGAGACAACTCAAGCTCTAATAGATCTAGAGAAACAAAACATCCGTAGACAAGAAGTATTAATCCACAAAAGGTATGGGGAAATTGAGCACAAAGAAAATGATCAAACGAAACCTGAAACAAAAACACCATTGGAAAATATGATAGTGGCTAATACCAGGGATGACTCAAAGTCACAAATGATGATACCAATTTTTAAAGTGGAAGAGCCTTGTCCACAAGCCTTATGGAAAACAATAAGAAATAAGAAGGATGGTAGTGCAACTTTTAAGTTCCAACCTATCACTGAGATCAACATGGGTCATGAATTTTACCCAGAAGACATGAAATCTCTATATGGGGATGCAAGAATGGAAGCATCTGTGGAGGGTAAACCTAAAACATTGAAAACTTTGCCATCTTTCATAGAAGAACACGAAGTGAAATCAAAAGTTAGGGTAGTTCCCTCACAATGTAAATCAATTCCAAAGATGATGCACACTAAGAGCTTGCATGAACTCATGTCTACTCGTGTACAATGGATGATAACTCTCTTTGAGTTATTAAAAATTAGACCACATCTATGGGGAGATTGAAAATTCCTCTTCAAGAAATCTCCTTAGAGGATCAAGCGGTTATTCTCACCAAGAGAAACATCGAAAGTCGATTTCTTGCCAGAGTCGGATACAAATTCATCAGAGTTTGTTGCAACTTTGTCGGATGGCACACCAAAGCTCATGAACATTTGTCGGCTCGAGTTGGAGAAAGTTTTCAATTTTATTTTTTTAAATCATCGAAAATGACAATCTTTAAATCGATCTCTCGAAAAATAGCAAAATGCACAAAAATCGACCAATGAGGGCACCAAAGCATGCCTATTTACACACACAAAGCATCACATCAAGATCACAATTTATCAAAATTTTAAGGAATTAATCGAATATTAATTGCAAAAATTAATAAAAATTGCCAAAAAATTACCAAAAATTATCCAAAAAACACTCATTTTTTAATAAAAAATTTCCACAAAATATAGTGAATGGTGGAGACAAATCAAATGTCAATTAGCACATCAATTCAAGTCCCAATTACTTTCACGAAATGAAAACCAAAACTGAGCAATTAAATGGACGAAATCAAGTCAAAAATTGACGCAATTAGAGTGTGTGAAAACTTGTTTTAGCTACAAAATGCAGCATTTAACCATTACACACATCAAATATGCAATCAAACATCCAATTAATCATGCATATTTGTCACTTTTTTAGGTGCACACACACTAATAATTGGTAGTTTTTAAACCAATTTTCTAGGTGTGCACACACGTGTTAATCTTGTCAAAATTACAAATCAAGCACAAAATTGTTGTCCATATCACAAATCAACAGACAAATTTGCCAAATCACCAAGCACACATTGATTTTTTAGGGCACACACAAGGGAAGATTAGTACACACACCTAAAATTAGGCGTACACACTCAATTAGAGTACACACACACACTTAATCTTAGTGCACACTATCACAATTGACCCATCAACGCATGCAATGAGCAAGTCAACAATGCAAACCACCACATGAAACCATCAGGTTATGCACATTTGATTCTAAGAAAAATTTGGCATTACGATAGCATGCAGATACACAAGTCAAAAGCTCAAAATCATCAAATTTTAATAATCTTGCATACCGCCCATGTCTTGAATCCAATGGCTATGCACATTTGTTGATTACGCAATGTGTAGGTCAATTTTGTCGGAGCTCCAAAGCCCTAATCTTGCATTCAAAAGATTAGAGTAAAAATTAACCACTAGTTAGTTACGATCTAGCTAATCGAAGCATCATAGACAATCATAAGAGAGTGGAAGTGGCATAGTGAAAGAGAATTAAGTATTGATTACTGTTAATCAAGTCGCATGAGCAGGGAGAAGCTCAAGAAATCCGTAGTCACACACCTCGTGAGCTCTCACTAGAAGTAGTCTCAATAAATGAGGCTGAGAACTCTAATTTCATTTACACACTACCTTATATACCTAAGGTTAAAATGTGCACTGCTTGGATGCCCAAGGTCATTAGGGCTCCACAACTTGCTGTGTCTGCAACCTCGGTACCCTAACTAACATGTTCTTTACAACTATAAACTCTCATTGAGCCCATAACACATTACAATTATTACGATGGCTTGAATAAATCAAGAAATCACAATCTTTACTACTACTTTGTATTTGTCTTTGATGTGCATTTGCAAGGCTTGGGCATTTAGAAGCTCGTGTTACCATCATAGCATAGCTCCAATGACCAACATATACGTGTCAATCTAGAGTGATGAGCTACCCAGCTAGGGCATGGAAATAGTCACATGATTAGTGAGCTAATCATGGAAACACAATTGGTGACTCTACAAGGTGAGTTTCTCGTCCTATGGAGGAGCTAAGCACAATGTTTGGCAATTTCCTCATCCACTTCTCTTCACCTCAAATCAACTCAATCACACACGCTAACAATTGCGATCACGCACACATCAGTAATCTCATCATGCAACACACTAATCACATCATGAAACACACTAATCACAAGCACACATACATATAGATCCATTGAGCATTCACACTCCAATAAAACCTACATGCACACACAAAGAATAGAGAGAAATCACACAAGATTAGAGTGGGATTAGCCACTCGTTAGTTATAATCTAGTTAATCAAAACATCATAGACAATTATAAGAGAGTGAAAGAGGCATAATGAAAGAGAATTAAGTATTGTTTAGTGTTAATCAAGTCACATGAACAAGGAGAAGCTCAAGAATTTTTTAGCCACGAGCTCTCACTAGAAGTGGTCTCAACAAATGAGACTGAGAACCCTAATTCCATTTACACACTGCCTTATATTCCTAGGGTTAAAGTGTGCATTTTTCGGGCGCCGACCAAGGCCTTTAAGGCTCCACAACTTATTGTATTCACAACCTAGGCACACTAACAAACATATTCTTTACAACTTTGAACTCTCATTGAGCCCATAACAATTTACAATTATTATAATGGCTTGAAATAAAGCGGGAAATTACAATACTTGACGATTTCGAGAAAATGTAACTCCATTCTTTATTGCTTCTTTGTATTTGTCTTTGATGTGCATTTTCAAGGCTTGGGTCTTTAGTAGATCCTGTAAACTGACATTGGCTCAATTAACACACCCCAACTTGTCGTTGAAGACAAAGGAAATAGACAATGACAAAGACTTTATAAAGCAACAGGGCCATAAACTTACCTCCACGGATTAGAGCTATTAAAAAATTGAGCTTCCATTGCGGCTTATTTCTTAGCACCTCAAGGTATGAAAGCTACCTAGATACACCAAGCCACTCCTACATCTGGTAGTGGTTATGGCCATAAGATTATGACAACGCCGTGCCATCAAATGCAACATCGGTAATTACATTTTGGAAAATATGGTCGACGCATACCTAAAGAGAAATGAGAAGAACAAGAATTGCATGAATGTTGGACCGATGCTAACCCGCATTGCACATCAAGCCCTTGGAATGATTGATGATCTCCTAGAGGCAGAGTCATAGTTAGACTTATTACAAAAATCCAAGCACAATGTCCAAGCAGTAAGGAGTGCTTTGCAAACTCCAAAAAAAAGAAAGACGTGCAACTCAAGCTCGAAAGTACCCACCACATATATTGATGCCATAGAGTCACACACAAAACTCCATGGGGAGATCAGAAGGAAAGACAATATCCTTTTAGAGTATCAATTGTCTAAAGAACAGGAGGAGATTGTAAATCATCTCCAATATCTCACCTAGCACCCCACGAGGAGAGATTTAGATGTAGTCATCACCTTGTGAGCTTCACACTTAGTGTGAGAGAAGCTTTGAAGCTACACATTGCAAAGTGAGAGAGTGTGAGTGCCATATCTCAAACCACTATTGTACATGCTCTTCCACTATAAACAGTTGAGGTTTTGGTGCTTCAAAGTTGTGCTTGGATTCAAAATCTTCGTCCTTCCACGTGTAAATTTCCTTGGCAAATGCAAGGTGACTTGTATCTTTTAAGTTTTTTCATTTGAGCTTACTTGAGAAAGTGACTAGTGTGTTTTCATTGTAAAGTTCTTGCTCATTGTAGGAGGGTATGGTGGTGAGATGTGTCTCACAACCCTAAGATAGTGTGTGTGTGTGTGATGGAAATGGTTAGATTTCACTAAGCATTGGTTTAGTTTTGTGCAAGCTACGTGATAGCGTTCTAACAAACAATCTCCATTTGCAAGTTACAAACTAGATATTACACAAGTTCCATTCCTCTCTCTTTTTCCTTTGCTCTATATCTCTCTTGCTCCATTTGGCATGTGTCTTTGTGTGCGATCGTTCATGTGTGTTTTGTTGTGCCTCTTCTTGGTTGTGGAAAAATCTCTCTTACGTGCGGGACCATAACTAGGTGGTGCCCTTTCACTTGTTTGGCTGTGGGGTTGTTATTTTTTTTCTTTCTCATGGTTGCCCCAACCCAATTGAGCAGTATGAGATCTTTGAGGGATGTTAAGAGGTCGCCTCTCTAGTTGCCCGTCCCAGACCACCCCAATTTTGGTGCCCCCACTAAGGAGGGCTTGTGTATGTATGTTGTTGTGAATACTCATCCTTTAGAGTAATGAAGTAGTTTGCATGAATCATGAAAATTTGTATAACCCCTTCATCCCCATTGCTAGGAAAAAGGTACACATCATTGTTAGTACTAAGCTACAATTTCAACGTGTAATTATAGAATTTTAAGTCCTCATAGGTTAGTTGAGGTAAATGCATCAGTGAATCCTTTTATTTTGTCTCTCATTACGTATGATCTTAGTTTGGATGTTTATATTTTTGTTCTATTTTAAGCATTAGGTCATGCATAGACCATGGCTAATGGTCCAAGAATAGAGATTTTTCTTTTCACTTTACACCATGTATTAGGATAAACATTGCAATTAGTAGAAAGATTTGTTTTCAACAACATATGATGTTCATGTTTGGTGCTCAAAGAGTAGGAGAAATTCTTGCGTCACCAAGCTTGACATCTTGTCTCTTGTTGACCATCACACATCTTTTGACGTGTATGTCTTCATTTTGTTCTAGAAAAAATCAAAACCTAGCAAAACATTGTGTGTGTAAATATTTCTAAGAAAGGAAAGAAAAAAAAGAAGAAGAGAAGACATGTTTTGGAGTTTTTTTAATGGAGGCCCAACACCAATGACAATATATCCTCTCTTCTTTGGAGAGCTTGGAGAGGATGCTGAGTTATTTTTAGCAAATTTAAAAATGGCTTGCCGCATAAAGAGGGTGATAGGAGATGAGAAATGCCTAGAGATGTTTGAGGTAGTTCTGAGGAAAGATGCTAGTAATTGGTTTTCCTCTCTGTCTAAGAAGTTAGAGAAAGCTATAGACAAGTTTTGGATTAGCTATAGCTAGTCACAAGGAGCTTGGTGGTCTTTTCAAAATTAAATTTGGACTTGATTTGTGAATTCTATAAGCAAATTAAGAATGTTTGCAAAATGCTTGATAAAATTCTGTCAACTTCAAATTTTGACTAACAGAGTGGATGTAAAATCATAGCCACCAAGTGTTTTTTTATACAGATTTCAAGAGCTAGAGTGTGCGGCTCAAATTGTTTCCAATCCGAGGAGTTGAATGCAAAAAAAGTAGTAAAAGGTCATGGTTTTGCAAAAGTACTTTTCTTGATGTATTTGCAATCATGCAGATTATATTAGAGTTGAAACCCTACTATAGGAGATCAGGCCAATCACATTTCAATAGAGGATAGTGTTAATCAGGGCCCATTGCCAACCTGAGAGTCCATTCTAGAGAAAAATCTTTTTAACATTTCTTCAGAGAGATCCTATACATAAATGACTGAAGGGTTCAAGAGTGCGAGTTTCAAAGAAGGAACCAACATGGGAGTAGGACCATCCAACCTGCAGCAGCCATAAAATTGTTGCACTTGAATTATCAATTTGAAAATGAACAAGGTGCAAAAATTTACAAAGACAGCATGCCAATCTCTATTTTGTGAAATTAGAAGAAAGACTTGGTGAGTTCAAGGACATAGTGTATGTGGACTACAATGGTGATCAATATTTTGATGACGAGGATACCATGTATTTGGTTGTACAAAATTCCTAAATGTGGAAAAGTGCAAATTGACATGTACTAAAGGTTGATGTCAAGCTTGAAGACAAGCCGCCTAAGCTAGACATTCTGAATGCGAAGTTAAGGTGAGTGAATATGGCAGCTCAAGTCCACACGGACAATACTCATGTGGGTTGTATAAGTACGACAATGGAGAGCAGATGCTCTTTTGTAAGTACAATGAGCCCTACATTGGAGAGTTATCGGAGCAAAAACTCTTGTATGTTTTTACATGCGAAGAAGGTAGAGAACCCAAGTGTTCATGCTTGATAAGTATGGGTGAAGATACTGTGTTTGGGGGCTACAAAGATTTGGAGAGACATATGTACTTTGGAGGACCCCTCCATCAATACTATGTCACTCCTACCTAGCACATACAAACCGACTCTCTCAGAGACGAGGCCAAAAACTACGAGAGCAAGTCTTGTTACAACTAGATTGGAAGATTCATTTAGTTTAACATAATTTTGAGTGGCAAGACCAATGGGATCCTTGAATTCGAGGGTTCCAATGACCACACATCGAAGCAATGACACTCCAAAAACTATCTATACTAAAAGGGTTCTAGATACCTGGACTGAAGCGAGGGATGTGCGACCAGATGAGAGAATAATGGAGAGAACTCCAACCAAAATCCCTAATGGTGGATACAAAGCTAGAGATGTTGTAAGGGAGCCTAGAGGAATGAGAATGTTAACCAAGATACTACGGATGCAACTATCTCAAGTGGAAAAATGTGTTGCCAAAAAAGTACATTGGGTTGGGAGATCCATATGCACATGTTTCACTCTTTAAACAAGTCTTAAGGGTTGAACAAGTAGCGGATTTCTAGAATTAATACAAGGGATTTGGGTTAACTTTGGAAGGAACAACCTTGACATGGTTCCAAACATTGAATAGCAGAGATTTTTCAAATATCAAGAAACTCCTATGAGACTTTGCAGAGGAATCCTCAAAAAAAGAAATCAAACATAATATAGTCTCCCAAATCTACGCCTTTAAGAAAAAAGAGAACAAAAAGGTGAAGAAAGCTTCCTCTCACTTCAAGCAATATATTGAGAGATGTACTGCACAAGAGTTACCGCAAGACAAGAGATTATTGGTTCTCTTTATAGAGGGCTTGAGAAAAAAAACTTCAAAAAGGATTTTCACTTGAAGGTGTGCACCACATTTGAGAAGGTCACTAGAGAAGCGTTGTATGTAGTCCACAATTGCAACACTTACAGAGAGGTATCGGAAGATGTAGATATCAATTCAAGCTACCAGTAGTGCCTCTTCAACCATCAGTGAACCATCAACAAAACAAAGTTCTCCTACTTCTATCACACCCAATGTTGATTAAGTGATAGAGGAAGTAATTCAAAGGATGAATTAGACCTATCAACAAAATCCTAACCTACGACAACAACCACCACAAGCAGCAAATGTACCTAGAGCTTTGTAGTGGTGCATAATTGAGTAGAAATACACCAAACAAAATATGAATGAGTTTTGACAACAAAAACTACATGAGGGAAAGGCCTTTTAGACCTCCAAGGGTGCAACCTTTGCCATCACCACCGAATAACCAAATAGGACCAAACAACACAACACAAGGGGGAGACAAGCCACAATGCGTGTTGGGTCAACAACCTCCTTTTCCTCAAGATAATTGGGATATTTTTTGATACACGTAGTCGGTAGAAGCACTCACAAGTCAATCAATGTTGCCACAAACTTCTTACTACAAAGAGCTAGTGGAAACCTTGGGGGGGGGACCAAAAGGAATTGCATATGCCAATGAGGGCTTATCCTTCTTGGGTAAACTCAGATGGGGTTGCAAAATCTTCTTACATTTATTAGCCAACAAAAAAATCATTACACGATGGATGAAAACACGCTCATGCTCATAGAAAATTAGAACTTCAAACCTAGAGGATATCCTCCTAGGACATTATAGCTAATGGGAGCACAACAAGATACTCAATCAGAAGGTCCTTGATATGAATGTGGAGGTAACCATTGGGCATGAGTTAGTCCACACAAGGGAAAATGAACAATTTTTTTTGGGTTTTGTGAAGGTTGTGGGGTAGATCATTTACTTCCTAATTGCCCCAAAAATCTTGAAAACAAGGGAAAGGCACGATGAATGGGCTATGAGGCCAAAAGGTGTGAGACATTGGGCTTTAGAGCCTAAAGATAAGCCAAGGATGTCAAGGTCTACTATATGCCATGGGAATGGCCGCTTACGAAAGAAAAACCCCAAATAAAATAAAAATATTTTTAGATTTTTTCATGGAGTCTGAACTTTGGTAGTCAGCAGAGAGAAGACTTTTATAAGCACGTGGGCCACAAATGGCATGCCGATAGTCGGCTGCAAGGCATGGTCTATGAGCGGCCAATTGGAGTCAATGAGAACAAGGTAGCGCTATGAATAGACAAGGAGATTTAGAGTGAGCACAAGCCAACGGGTGATGTCATCGATGATGTGGATGATTCGAGAAGTTGTGTGCCTGTCCAACAAAGCAATGGTGGGTAGGTCAACCAAGAGTAGTCAACGGAGATTGCAAGGGCATGTGCAAGGGCCGTAGTTGTAGGGTGATGTCGAGCAGAGAGAGAAGTGTGTAGTAGGGTAGGGAATCTTGACACAAACTTTGTCCATAGTAAGAGAGTGGTTGATGAAACTCCAAGTGATGGTGCTGCCAAGTAGAGGTGCAAAACAACGAGGCTTGATGCAATTGTGGCTTTCTAGATGGGGCCACTAGGATCTTCCAAAAGAATCCAAAGAAAAACACTTTTGGAGTCTAATAGGGAGTCAGTCTCACTACTAATAGTATTGAAGAGAATCAATTGGAGAAAAATTAATTAAGCATATGAGCTTCAATTAGAGCATGCATAGGTGCAATAGAAAGCTCTTGAGAAACTATAAAGAAATGTAATTTGACTTAAGAAAAATAGCAAAACACAATGCACACAATCAAGCAGATGAAAAATAAGAAAAAATGGTACAAAACCTAATGCTCGATCCCGATTAGTTCTAATCACTTGGTTAGGGAAATGGCCATATAGACGTTGGTGCCACCAAAACTGGTCGAGGCTAGAAGTAATGCCAAGCAATGTTAAGGCTACAGACATGTGCATGACAAAGTGCTAGAGCATATACAAAAGCCCTGGGCAAGCAGGAAGTGGTTGAAATGTATGCATGATGCGGTTTTTTAGACCGAAAGGGATTCAAAAGGGGCCACTTGGGATGGCAGGTCTAGATGTCGAAAGCATCTGGATAGTACCTTACAATGTGGTATTTGTGATGCTCTACGAGCTGATCTAGACGGCTCCTCAAATGGAGCCCTGGTGTGAAAGACATAACTGGTCAAAGATGGAATGCATAGCAGATTTCCAACGGACAGGGCAAGTGGGGTTAAGTGGTTAGAGATTATGTCAGTAGATACAGTTGAAGTGCTCAAGATGTGGAGCATGAAGACCTTCTTGGATCATTGATTGAATCTCAAATGAGCAAGTTATGGTCAGTGGAAAGTTTGTCAGGGGCCAGTTGTGTGCCAAATTGACCGCATTGGTAAGCATTCCATATGGAGGTTTTTGAGCCTTGCTAGGGATCTCAAAGGTAGTGCACATCATGTGGAGTTGATAGAAAGTGACAGATCATTAATCGAAGTCCTTATTGCCAAGACATGATGGGTGAAAGTCGGTAGCAGTTGCTAGTCGGGTGGCATCAAGCGATTTTTCTCGTTTTTTTGCAGCCTTGATTAGTGGCCTCCACAAAGCCAAAATGCAATGAGGATTATAGGGGTTGGAGTTGGCAAAGGGGAGACTTGATGTGGCTTGAAAGACTTAAAATCTGATCACCAAACGCCCCGTGGCAAGTCAATGAAGTTTGGGGAAAAAATTCAAGGTTTTTTAATGGCTTTTGGAGCCCTTGAGGGGAGTGCTTCACCAAAGCATGCCATGTGGCAAGTCAAGTAGACCCACATGGGGGGTTTTGGCCATTGCATTACATGGTATATATACTGGAGGATTGGGGCTCATAAGGCATCACAAAGGAGCTCCTTGGGAGCTCATGGTGTGGGGCTATGGAACCTAGCATAGGGCGCTACTCCTGGCAGCGATTTTGGCACAGTGTGGCCGTGTCAGGCAATGACATGGCATTGACGAGTGGTGGTGGTGCCGTGTGGTGCTGTCGAGTGGTTCTATGTAGAGATGATGTGGCAACTAGCAAGGGTTTTAATACCATGGCCCTCTTGGCTCCACCCTTTTATTGAATACAAAGGGTAGGAGGCAGTAGTGCTAGCGCTAGTGCCCCCCTCCTTGAGAGCTCAGAGAGAGAGTGTTGGGTAGTTGATATGGAGTCTTCAAGCCTTGAAAGAAATTGCCAAATAAAGCACTCAAAGGGCCCAATCAAATCAAAGTTTCCAAAAAAGAGTGGGCCCCTCTATAAAAACCTTTTTTAAACTCAATTTGGGACTTTTTTTTCAGTTTTGGGACTATGAGAGTAAAAAGGAAGCCAAGAGTGAAGTCTTGAGGGCTGTTTTTGTTCGAGCTTGCCGCTGTGGCATTGTAATGGTTGTATGAGCATTGTGTTGAGCAATATCAAGCTGTTCCCCCCACTTTGTGGTGCAACAGGTGTGAAATTGATTTGTTTTGTGTGTCGGATGTCATGGAACAAGCATTGGTGGTGTATTTGTGTCAAATGGCGGTCTTGCTAAGTGTGTGTGCGTTAAGAGGTGTGCAAACGGTGCTTTGCTTGTGCGAGTGTGTTGTTTGGATTTGTTTTCCGAGAGGATAAGGTGCCTGTGAATACCCTGGGCTATAGAGAGGCATTTGTGTGTGTGCTGGGTGTGTTCCCCATTTCCCCTCTCCATCTATTGGTGCCCCCATCAATTTGTTTTTGGATTGTTTTGAGGCATATTGGGTAGAGTTAGCGGCAACTGGCTAATGGAGACTACTTCAAACTGGACAAATTCATGGCGTATCTGCATCCTAAAGTAAGGGAAAATGTGGACTTTGAAATCCCAAAAAATTACAATGGCACAATGGTGATTGCAAAGGCAAAGAGCAGGAAGATCAACAATAAGATTGAATAGGGCATGGTGGGCTATGAAATGGTGGTTCCTACCCAACCTTAGGGTCCAAGAGAGGATGTTCATGAGGACACCATTGGAACCAAGGCGTAACAGTGGCGTTGTAGAATTGGGTGCGAACCATACATGATTTGTTCGAGAAAATGCAGAAATTGCGGCTAAGTGTGATAGATAATGACAACCAAGGGGAGTAAGAGGCAGGGCAAGGCCATAGAGAGAAAGAGGTGTTATGTACCCGCTATTTAGTAGAGGGAGATTTCAAGCATAGTTTAATGGCTAAAGAGAGCAAGTACTTGAGAATCCAATGGAGCGAGATCCTCCAGATGGTGGTGAAGTCCCTAGAGTGAATATCATTGGAGTATATAAGCAAGATATTGATGTTTTGGCCAATAAAAGAGCGAGAGCTGAAAGGGAAACATAGACCAAGCGGGAGACTAGAGATTTCAAGGGTAAGGAGAAGGTATACAAAGGCAGAGAGAGAAGTCGGAGACTAGCAAGAGGAGAAGTCGCCACAAAATGAAGGAGGTGGACTTCCAGCCAGGACGTGGCTACCCCAAGTATGACCTGGTAAGTGATGTACAGAGCCAAAAATCTAACATTACCTTTGGTCAGTTGTTGGCTTTGAATCCCAAGTTGAGAAGGCTGTGGTCTACAACGTGCATGCCAAAGTTTTGCATCTGAAATAGCCCTTGAATCTGCAACAGCATTTGCAAAATTTGTCCACACTTGTCATACAAAGTGAGCTTATACAGCCCACGGCACAAAAGGCCAGATGCAACAATTTCATCACCAAAACTGAGATCATGAACTGTACATCTGTCATCCACAAATTTGACTACAGTCCAAGTCTAGCAAGTGCGGATACAGACAAGAGATTCTTCTTGATCCCAGGTACATAAAGTGTTGGGGTATAAAGCCCAATGTGGTCGCCCAGGTAAGTGGGCGGGCCGCCAGGTAGGTACACATATTCTTTTGTAAAAACCTAATAAGAACTCACTATGCTCTACACATTACAGTAGAGCGAGTTCACCATATCGTCGTGCTATTCTTCTCGCACTCTCTCTCGCGTCGCACTTCCGCACGTACTCCTTCAACTGGTATCAGAGCTCAGATCGAGGCTCGGGGCAGCACTGCAGGAGGCTAGAGTCACCAGCTCAGATGGGAGTGAAATTCGACAGGCAAAGACACGGCCCCAAATCTTGTGGTAGAGCCCTTAAGGCTTGGTGTGCTCAGAATTTCATTCTGAGGTCATCTCGGTCACCGTTCGGCTTCGACAAAGTTCTGCGTAGGCCATTTTCGACTACGTGGTCTCAGCGGGTGCAGATCCGACTCTGCAAATTTGGGGTTTTCGGCCTACGACTGCAGGTGCTGAGGATATCGACACTCCCAGAGTGTTGATTTGTGGCTGTCTACACATCGAAGGACGACTCACAGTTCTTGGAGGTGTGTCATATACGACACGGGCGCATCTACACACAGACTGTAGGCGACATCCACTAGTTCATCAGGTAGCTTGTGTTTGCTGCTTGATATTCCAGATTTCATCCTGACATTGCAGGTACTTCCACATGGGATGTATTGTCAGAGATGATGTATGTCTGTTGAGGGTTTGCTGGCTGTGAGTCACGCAGCAAACAACTGCCGCAGCGGTTACATCATACAGTGGGAAATTTGTGGATGTATGACTTTGTGGGAAGTCTATGTACTGTCAAATTTACTGCAGCCTTTGTTGAGGGTTGAGTGAGGTTTTATTGAGCTGGGGGATTCTCGAATGTTGAGATCCTTTCGGTGATACAGGTCTTGGAGCGATCCCTCGAGCACCCTTAGATAGGCAGCTAGGATGTATTGACTGTGAGTTAGACAGTTGGGATTGCATCTTTGCTTTACTGCCGTTGAGGCATTGTCGCAGTCTATGCTTACAGGACAGTGACAGGACAGTCAGAGACAGTACAGGTGCAGGACAGGTTTACCCACAGCTTACAGTGTTAGAGAGACAATGGTTTTTTGAGCTATTTTTTGGTCTGTTTTTAGTACACCAGAGCCATTTTACAAAGGAGACTCTGCCAAAATTTCTGCAGAATCTGAAGCTTTCTTGGTTCATTTGAAAGGTTGATATTGGTTCAGAGGTCAGTTTACAAGGGAAACTCTGCCGAATTTTTCCCAGGAAAGTAAACTACTGTGAAGCGTAGCTATGGCTGGAGGACACTGCTCTTTACAATATCAAGAAGCTGGATGGAACCAATTTCCCATTGTGGAAGAAGCAGATTTGGCACGTGTTGGTACAAAAGAAGCAGATAAAACCTATAAAGCTCAAGGGGATAAAACCAGAAGATATGGACGAAGATGAATGGAGTGAAATGGATGAATTGGCACTTTCTACCATTATGCTGACTTTGGCAGAAAGCGTTGACTTCAATGTAGTAGACGAGATGTCGGCTTATCAAGCATGGTTAAAGCTGAGTGATCTTTATGAGAAGCAGAGTGCAGCTTCACAGGTATACTGGCTTAAGAAGCTTGTTGACTTGAAGATGAAAGAAGGGACACCTATGTCCAATCATTTGAATGAATTCAACACAATCTATAGTCAGTTGTCACCTCAAGGTGTCAAGTTTGATGAACCTGTTAGAGCTATGTTCCTGTTGATCACATTGCCGAAAAGTTGGGACACTTTTCGCACAGCTTTGAGTAATTCTGTACCTCCAGATGGTTTGAACATAGCAGGTGTAGAAGGAAGTCTGCTTACTGAAGAAACCAATAGAAAGACAATGGACAAAGGCAAAGGAACAGCCTTAGTTGTCAGGGGAAGGACCAAACAAAAGTACAAAGGTGGAAAGAGGAATCAGTCTCGTAGCAAGTCGCGCAGTGCTAAAGGCAAGAGTGACATAGAATGCTACCATTGTGGCAAGAAGGGTCACATGAAAAGAGACTGCAGAGAATGGAAAGCAGAAAAAGGCAAAGAGAAAGCTGAAGACCATGGTGAGAAGAACAAGTCCTCAGTGAAGATTCAAGAAATAAATGTGACAAACACTGTTGCAGAGGATGACAGTCTAGTGTCAGGAGACATCTACTTCTTGAAGAATACAATGGACTCATCTCTTCTTACAGCATCTGATGGAAATGCACTGAGTGACTGGATTATAGACTCAGGGGCATCACTTCATGTGTCTCCAAACAAGGAGTGGTTTACCTCTTATGTGACCACTAAAGATCATGTTCGGCTAGGCAATGGGCAGACATGCGAGATCTTAGGCGTTGGAGATGTTCAATTGAAGTTTCAGAATGGCTCTTCTTTCACGCTGAAGAATGTGAGACATGTTCCCGCAATTACAAAGAGCTTGATCAGCACAGGTTTACTTGATGATGCTGGCTACGTCACCACTTTTGGACAGAACATGTGGAAGATATCCAAGGGTTCTATTACAGTAGCACATGGAGTAAAGTCTGGAGGACTTTACATGATTTATGTATCAAATGTCTCTAAAAATGTAATCAATGTAACCAAGCAGCCGAACGTTTCTTTGTGGCATAGCCGGTTAGGACATATGTCCAAGAAGGGAATGGAAATCTTGTCTCGTTCTGGTTATTTGGATGGCTTTTCATTTAATGATTTTGAATTCTATGAACATTGTCTGTATGGTAAGCAAACACAACAGCCACATAAGCATAGAAGCAGTAGAAGAGATACACAGTTGGCACTTGTTCATAGTGATTTTTGTGGACCTATGCCTAACCTATCTCTAGGGGGAGCTTCTTACTTTATGACATTTATAGATGATTACTCGAGGAAAGTATGGGTTTACTTTCTCAAGCACAAGGATGAAGCGTTTAGTGTTTTCAAAACGTTTGTGACACTTGTGGAGAATCAGAGTGGCAAGAAGCTTAAATGCTTACGCACTGACAATGGTGGAGAGTATGTTTCAAAGGCCTTTCAGGACTTTTGTGAGTCAAAAGGTATAAAACGTGAACTTACCGCTCCTTACAATCCTCCTCAAAATGGTGTTGCTGAGAGGATGAATAGGACCATACAAGAGAAGGTCAGAAGTATGTTGTCTAATGCACAACTGCCAAATGGGTTTTGGGCTGAAGCTGTATATACAACTGTTCATCTTGTAAATAGATCTCCTAGCAAGGTTTTGCAGAAGGATTTAGTGCCAGAGATGGTATGGTCAGGCAAAATGCCCTCATACAAGCATCTCAGAGTATTTGGCTGTGAGGCATATACTCACGTTCCAAAGGAATTTAGGAACAAACTTGAGCCAAAGAGTAGAAAGTGCATCTTTCTAGGCTATGGTAATTCTGGTGAGATGGGGTACAGACTTTGGGATCCCGAATCCAGAAAGGTTGTCCGCAGCAATGATGTTCACTTTAATGAATCCAAATATCATTCTAAACCAGAGAGGGTTGAGGAGATTAGAAGAGTTGTCTTCCAAGAAGATGGACTTGCACGTGCAAGACAAATTGTCAGGGCTCAAGAGGAGCAAGGACAGGATAGAGTGGAACCACAGGTTGTGGCTGAGCCTAAGCCACCTATTGTGCATAGATCTGGACGTGTCACGCGACCTCCTGATAGGTTTGTTCCATCTATGAACTATGTCATGTTGACTGATTGCAATGAGCCTTCATGTTACAAGGAAGCAGTGCAAATGAAGGACTCCGGGAATTGGCAATTGGCCATGCAGTCAGAGATGACAGCTCTGCATAAAAACAAGACATGGAAGCTAGTTAAATTACCACAGGGCAAAAAGGCTCTACCTTGTAAATGGGTTTACAGGTATAAGATCACCGCACATGATAGTCAGCCAAAGTACAAAGCAAGGCTTGTTGCCAAGGGCTTTAAGCAAGAACAAGGCATTGACTTTGATGAAGTCTTCTCTCCGGTGGTCAAGATGACTACATTGAGATGCTTTCTTGCATTGGTTGCCATATTAGATTTGGTGTTGCACCAAATGGATGTCAAGACAGCGTTCTTGCATGGTGATTTAGATGTGGAAATTTACATGCAGCAACCAGAAGGGTTTGTTGAGAAAGGCAAGGAAGATTGGGTATGCCAGTTGTTAAAGAGTCTTTATGGCTTAAAACAATCACCGAGAGCATGGTACCATAAATTCCACAAGTTTATGCTTTCTCAAGGCTACAAACGTAGTGAGTTCGATCACTGTCTATATACAAAGAAGGCTAAGGATGGCAGTTGGCTGATCCTTATTTTGTATGTGGATGACATGTTGATTGTTGGCAAGCACTTGGAAGAAATTTCAGCTTTGAAGTCAAAGATGGCAAAATCGTTTGACATGAAAGACATGGGTGAGGCAAGTCATATACTTGGTATGCGCATTGAGAGAGACAGATCAAAGAAGTTGATTTGGTTATCTCAAACAGAGTATATTGACAAGGTTTTGCAACGTTTCAATATGGAGAAGGGAAAGGCACTGAGTGTTCCATTGCCACCATATGTGAAACTTAGCAAACAAGATTGTCCTGTGTGTGAGGAAGAACAGGCTAAAATGGATAAGATTCCATATGCGTCTGCAGTGGGTAGTTTGATGTATGCAATGATTGCTACTCGCCCAGACATTGCATTTGCAATGGGAGTAGTAAGTCGATACATGTCAAACCCAGGCAAGAAACATTGGGAGGCAGTGAAAGGAATATTGAGATACCTGAAAGCTACAAAGAGTATGCGTATATGCTATGGGAGTCAGGAGCTAAGTGTAAAGGGTTTTACAGACTCAGATTATGCAGGTGACTTAGACAACCGAAGGTCTACGTCAGGGTATGTCTTTACATTGGCTGGTGGAGCAGTATCATGGCGTTCTAGATTACAAGATTGTGTTACTCAGTCTACTACAGAGGCGGAATATGTTGCAGCATCAGAGGCATGCAAAGAATCAATTTGGCTTAATCGACTAGTAACAGATTTGGGAATCAAAGAAGAGATGCGTGTATTATATTGTGATAGTCAAAGTGCTATACAATTGGCTCGCAATCCAGTTTATCACTCAAAGACAAAGCATGTGGATGTGAAGTATTTTTTCATCAGGGAAATGCTCGAGGATAAGCAACTTCAGCTTGTCAAAGTTCACACCACAGAAAATCCTACTGATCTACTTACAAAAGGACTTCCCTCAGAGAGCTTTGCGCATTTTGCAAGCAGTTAGGTGTAGGGTAGTGCATCACTTCTCTACATCTCTTGTATATTAGCTTGTATAGTAGCTTCTCTCACACTTAAAGTACCACATTGGACTTTAAATGGGAGGTTGTTGGGGTATAAAGCCCAATGTGGTTGCCCAGGTAAGTGGGCGGGCCGCCAGGTATGTACACACATTCTTTTGTAAAAACCTAATAAGAACTCACTATGCTCTACACATTACAGTAGAGCGAGTTCACCATATCGTCGTGCTCTTCTTCTCGCACTCTCTCTCTCGCGTCGCACTTCCGCTCGTACTCCTTCATAAAGTGCATCAACAAGTGTGAAGGAACTGCCATTAGCAGCAGTGAGCACAATCTTCCAACTCCCTGAACTGGATAAGAGGCGTTTTTGGCACAAGTGACTGAATTACCATGAAGGATAGACTCGAGAGAGGTAAACAATTCACGATGTGAGGTAATGTGCTTTGTAGCACCACTGTCAAAATACCACACATGTGAATCTGTAGCAACTGACAAGCATGCATCATGGACAGCAGGATTGAAAGTGCACTCTGCGCTAAAAGCCCATTCTGCATCAACATCAGCAACACGATCTCCTTTTACAGAAGACTCAACAATGGCTGCATTTGTAGTGGAACCAACATTTGCAGTGGAACCACCCTCTTTCTTCTTAGCCTCTTTGGCCTTCAACTTAGGACACGACTTGATCAAGTGATCATTGGATTTACAATAATGGCAACGCATCTTCTTTTTGCCCTTATCACCATAATTTCCAGACGAATTGCTGCCAGCAGAAGCATTAGGAACATAATTTTTGCTACTCGCAGCAGAACCGTAAGAAGTGGCTGCATTACTGTTACACCCTTTCCTTGAGAAGCAATAAAAGCCTGTTCAACTGCACACTGCCTAGTCCTGTTTTTTCTGGAAAGTGACTCTTGCAACAGCAATGTGCATAATGCATCAAACTTGACAACTTTTGGATTTGCTTGGGTCATAAGTCTCCAAGTACTAGCAAAAGTCTGGTAGGAATCTGGTAAGGCATCAAGAACAGTCTGCACAAGGGAACTATCTGAAATGACTTCAACTGCAGAAATAAGCTGCTCATTGATATCCTTGACACTAGCAAGGAAAGTTCTTCTTGAAGGACAAGTGGAAGATCAAGTTGTAGTGCTGGTTATGCCCAATAACAAGGCTAGTTTATCAAATGTGGTAGCCAAGGAAGAATGGTATATTTGGTTGCAAACTACCATGGAAGAACCAGCCTATTATGCACCTCAAGAGGTAGTCCAGTTAGAAGTGCATACACTAGCACAAAGCAATCCTATTAGAAATCATGTATCATTCTACTTGGAGTTTGCTTACCATAAGATAAAACATGTTTGCAAGTAGGTTTAGTCTCTTTATGTTAAAGTCGTGTTCTCAACCTTGAGCACTAGTTATGGTGGGGTTGTTTACTAATGAAGATTTATAACAATTCAAGGACTTATAGTTTGTTGATGAGCTACATAAACCAGTTACTTTCATGGAAAGTGAAAAGAAGTACTCTTTTGGGTACATCTTAGTTGTGATAACTCATTTATCATACTCAAAACAACTCTAACACCTGCAATTCTTGCAGCAAGACCAACAACATCCTCAACATCGCCTACATCCTCAAAACCAGGACGTACATCAATGCCCTGCACAATGTTCCAGACACCTTTTGACACAAGAACAGGTTGCATCATATAAGCCCACATAGGGTAGTTGTCCCCATCCAACCTGTCCTCAGCAACAAACATCTTGAACACATCTGTGTTGTTGTCAGCCATGGTAAATGCTGCACTTGATGTGAAAACTGGCCGAAAATAGGAGCAACGAAGCGGGAACAACCTGTGCTATTGAGAGCGGATTTTTTGAGATGGGGCTCAACTCAAGGCTCCCACCAGACAACCACTCCGTGAGACCCTACACACGCATATTTCTTAGGGGCACCACCCTCTTTTATGGAGAAAGAAGGAAACCAAAACAAACCGCACACACACACACACACACACACACACACACACACACACACACACACACACACACACACACACACACACACACTCACACCTTCCTTATGTGCTTCAACACAAAATGCCCTTCAACCATTCAACACACACTCCTTAAGCAATCCCTTTGAACGCTGCACAAACTCACATGCAAAGATTGACCTTCACCATATTAGTGCTCATATTCTTCTAAGAAAAGCAATCACAAAACCTCAAAACTCAAAACACCACAATGCACAAATACTTGACAACTCCTTTCCTTTCCCAAAAGAAGAGACTACTTACACACATAAGGCGGCATGCATAGAGAGCTCTTCTCCATCTATGCAGCCCCAAGACTTACTTACACACAACATAAGGAGAGAAGCCAAGCAAATAGACACCATGGTGCACAAAAAACTTTCTCAACAAACAAGCAACCCAATGAGCACAAAATATGAAAAGCTGCCAAGATAGGCTTACCAATTTTACATGCGTTTAGAGCAAAAGTGTGACGACGACACCCCAATTGCAACAATTTGTTGATCAAACCATGAGATAGATCATTGAACTTGATATCCTTGCTCTCATATAGAATCTACAATCCTTATTTAGGGATGAGTATGATAAGAGAAATGTTTGCAAGAGTATGGTAGCAATAGCATATTGATGCTCTCTCTATGGTGCCGCTTATGATAGCGAGCTTAGGAAATGGATAGGGAGACAAGAGGAGAGAGAGATTAGGGCTTCCCTAACCTTAGAGGAGCTTATTTGCAGCAATGGAGTAGGTGTGTGTGTGTCCTTGAGTCTCTCCAAGGGGGGCTATTTATAGTTGTGTAGGAGTGGGATTATGCTACACTTAATTAGAGTAAGTGATTAGACCTAATTAAGTGTTCTTTGACCACTCATTGAATATTGGACATAAAAGGGACTATTTATTCACCAAAAATATCATTTTAGACCGTGAAGGCTCCATAGGGGTGCATAATGTAGGTGGGCCCCACCATGAGGCCCTACGGGTGGCTCCTGCGGGGTATCTCAACTTGTCTGTCTTGGCATTTAGAAAGCATCTTTAGGTTGGTCCCATCACATGCAAGTGACCTTGAACACTCATTGCTCTTCTAGAAGATGAGTAGGGGAAAAATAAGATCTCACTCTCTTGATTTACTTGATTTACAGTTCCCTTTTGCTGCGAATCTGACAGATTTACACTATTTTGACCATAACTTTTTACCTGTAGCTCGGAATGACATGCTTCAAAAGGTAAAATTGACCTTCTCAACATGTTTGATATGAATTTGGACTATTCTTCACGCCCATGCACCAAGGAATTCGGTTTGGAAGGTCCACACTAGGCTAGGGAACCTTTTGCTTCAAAGTCTTCTTGTATGGGCCCTTTGCTTGTATGCATCCAAGGGGAATCATGCTTTTTCAAAAGGCTATGATGCTTAAACAAATAGAGGAGGACCCAATATTATTTGCTTGTGAAAAGAATATACAATTGGAGTCTTTTTGAAAGGAGAGAAACTATATGTATATTCTTAAGAGATATTGGGCCACCTATGTAGGGGGCATAAAAGACTTGTAGAGAGGGACCATAATCTTTGGTAAATACAAGTGGAGAGTTGATTTCCATGGGAATTTATCTATAAGGGGTGGAAGATGGATATATTATTTTTCTACTACTAATTCACAAGAGGTAAGAAAGTTTGGGGGTATATAGTTGGTTATTGTATGCTTACTTTTATTTACAAAGCAAAAAGAAAAGGGTTGTAATATAAATATATGACTAAGGTGACATTCTTGGGAAGAGTACAATGTATGTGTCGCCACAAAGGTTAAACGAAGAGAGAAAATTTACTCTAGATAACTTAATAGCGTAGAAAAATATATATACATATGAGGAAGAGGACGTTGAGTAGGCTGAGAAATGTTGCAAAAAGATGGTTACCATTTTATGCCACTCACTATATAGCACAAACCTAAATGAATCCAAGATAAGCCTAAATTCACCTTTGAAAGAAAGTGAAAGCTTAGATATAGACCCAAAGTAGTCACCCACAAGACAATATAACCATTAACTCCATCATCCATAGTATTGTTTGCAGAATAAAGATAAATTGATGAAAGTAAATCAATGACAATTGTACACATCGTAGGCAAAATCACTTGATTGTTAAACTTTGCAAATGTAATAGTTACAACACCATTGTCATTATTGAAAACACATACATGGTTTTCCAATAGTTACAAAAAGACGTATAAACGTCATCTCATGATACATATGCTATGACAAAAGGAAACTAATGCTATCTAGATATGACTAGACTCACGTTGTCTAATTAGATGTCTCATCGCGTCCAAGCGGCGTATCTGTCAGATTCTGCAAAAAAAAACAATAAGACAACTTTCTGTAAGTAATAAGTATAAACATATAATTTATAAAACAATACAACAAATAGAAAAGAGGAAAACCTAATACTAACCATGCCGCTGCGAGAACTCAGAATGTCCATCAGGGCGTTTAAGCCCTTCCTGCCTACGTACTCGCGCTCGTATGGTGTGGGGTCACGTCTTGTCTCATCGACCACTGTCAAAACATACAAAGAATCCATTATGTTAGAATTTAAAAACCTCTAAACCCTAAACTATCAAACCTAAAGAGCAATACAAAAACACTTACAAAATCGGTCTCAAATGATGCCCACCCGCCGCTCCCTAAGTGGTGCGAGCTCCCTACCTCTACTCGCGCTTTGGCTACCTCCTTTTGTTGCTTCCACTTGTCAGGATTCTCGCGCGATGCTTTCTTCGCATTCTTCCAATCTTCTTTGGCCAGCCAATCTGGTATGTTCCACCCATGCTTAATTGCTTTTTGCACTTTGGAACGCTTGTGCTTGCAGTATTCGCGCATTCGAACCTTCATCAGGTCTTCATTGAAGCGGTCATCCCGTGTTGGAACAGGAAACTTATCATGCAGCATGCTGATGACTCTGTCTTTTAAATCACTTGGTACTTCACTCGAAGTGTTTAGTATGTAGTGTCTAAACACCTGAGAGCAAAGACCACGCATGCACGAGATCACCTTCTTGCCTTCATCATCCAAGATGATACCGTCGTTGAAGTCGACGGAGTAAGGCAAGCCTTCTTGTCGGTGACGCGTGAACATGGGTGTCCCGACAGAGGTCTCTAGTGGCGTGTTGATGGGGGTACGGACGTCAAGTGTCTCCACTGGAGTCTGGACTCCGAAACGAGGAGTGTCGACTGGAGTGACTCCTGGAGGAGTAGCTAGTGGTGTGTAGCTGCTAGGAACGGCCGTCAACCGCGCAAAACCTGGTGTAGATGGAGATGACGTGGCTTGTGTGGGGGCAGGTAAAGAAGGGGAGGGTAAAGAGCCTCGTCGAACACGAGGCGGTATCGAGGCATCGGCGGCGGCATCCCCACAACAACCGCCGCCGCCACCACTAGGGCGACGGTGCCTAGACGAGTGTGAAGATCGTCTCGTCGACACCGAAGCTTCGGAGCGTGCTGAATGCTCTAAAACAAAGGGAAATGCTAAAGGAGTAGAAACGTGTGATGGTGCTCCAAAGTGATGACGCTCCATGTACCAATGTCTCTGCTAGGGTGACAAAGAATAAAGAAACTCATCATCATCCATACCTGCATTAAACACAAGAACATATAATCTTAATATTGAATGAATGGAGAAGAAAACGTGGATAAGTAGAGAGAGAGAGAGAGAGTACTCATAAAGGGGGAGGGATTCCTATGTAGAGAGATTTCTTTGAATTTTTGTGAATTTGTAAAAGCACTGCGCTCCGGGTGCGATGGAGACTGAAGTTGCATTGTGAAGGTCTGCTCATAGAAGTTGCTTGCCCCACCACTAAATCTAATTGATTGGGTGAAAGAGACACTGAGAAGCAGTAGTAGTGCTTCTTAGTGTCTCTTTCACCCGATCAGCTAGATCTAGCGATGGGACGAGCAGCATCTATATTGAGCAGACCTTTGTGATTACAGCTTCAGTCTCCATCTCACTCGGAGCACAATGCTCATCGTCCCTGCTTGTGAGAACATACCTAGAACATACGTACCTGGAGTGGACACAAAGACCATTAAATATAGTGATGCAATGAAGCTTTTTGTCGATCCGTTCCACCCTAAAATGTCGACCTTTACACCATGCTGTTGTGTATGACTTATACTACAACCAACAAAGATTATGAGTGGCTGTTCAAACATCTAGAAAGTCACTAGTCGTACATTGCAAACTTACCTCGGTTGTGCAACCCCGAGAGTACTCCCACTTCTCCTCAGTCACTTCTTGACCGCACTATTGTGCGCTTTTCAATCCACTCATGAATGTTGATAGGCTCTCCAGACCTGTCGGATAGTGCATCGGTGGTCGTCTTCCCCATATCCACTCGATTCGTCCCCTTTGTCGCTCTTGCTTCGCATCCTCATATTGTGAAATCCACATTTGCATCATTGGATTGTGAAGCATGCAAAATCGATTGATTTTAGCCTCTAGATCTTCCATCATCTTCTTGTCAACACCGAGATTGCACATGACAATCCAGGATATGCGCTCATCATCTATGGTTCGCCATAGCGTGTCCCGAGCTTTATCAAATCTGTCTAGACACTCTTCAATGTACACTAGGGACTCTGATACCAGTCAACCTTCTGCCATGCTACCCTCTGGACGTGCCTTCTGACGCACATATCCCTTGAGCATTTTCATAATGTTCTAAAAAGAACATCCATCTGGAATGTACTGTGCCAGCTATTTCCACCTCATCAACTATGTGAACAAGAAGATGCATCTGAATGGTTAGCATGGTAGTAGGAAAGTGTTTCTCAAACATGCACACAACCTCCACCGCGTTTAGTTTGGCGAATGATATGGAGTCTACGTTGATCTCCTTTAGTGAGATCCATTGCAGCAACTTTGCAAGTTTGTAGATTGTGTTACGGACGTCAAGAGATAAACATCCCTCAATGGCCATCGACCGATAAAAGAAACTGCAAAACACGTGCAACAATGATATTAAAGTCCACACACGAATTTGTTACACAATTCCCACTATGATATATTCCACTATGAACTTACCTGACACATTTTATGCCAGTCGTGCGACTTCAAACCAGTAAGATTTCCTTCTTTAGTAAAATACGTTTGGAGTGATTCCATTATGCCAGTGGGGGTCCGCACAAATCAAATGGTCTCTTTTACTTTGCGTTCTTGGGCTCCATTGAAAATCCATGGAGCTTTAGGGAGTTTTATCAATCCATCGGATGCTTTCTGCGGCCAATATTGCTCCATACGATCCACATTTCTAAGGTCAACCCTGGCTCTCAAAGTATCTTTCTTGCCGGCCAGATGGTCCCATAGCAGATTACCCACATTCTTGAATATGTGCATTGGATTGAGCAAGTGATTGATCATGAGTCGGGGCCAATATCGTAACTCGTACCATAGAGAGAGTCTCTTCATCCCTGGGGGCAATCCGTCATCACACATCTTCTTTTGCTCTAACCATGCTTGTGCAGACATCCTTGGTGGTTCTCTTCCCAAAAAGCCATCGCGTAACACATAATTCTCTGGAAGATATGCTTGATGACCTTCATAGATTTGCTTCTTCAATGAGGGCGTCCGACGTGCATTCAATATAGGTCCACATGTGACACATACTTTATATCCGCTTGTTTGACGCCCTGCATGTATACACATGATAATAGATAAGCTTGAGAAAAATCAAGATTTAGAGTGCTTGAGTTTAAATGTAAATCACCTGAGCATTCTTTTAGTCCGGGATAGTCATGCATGGTCCACATTACAATGCCTCTGATCAAAGCATTCCGTCAACCTGTGTGTCGGCTCATATCCACCACTTCTATGCCAATCCACAATTGTTGTAGCTCTTCCAATAGTGGATGAAGATACACATCCATATTCTTCACTTTATACCGCCCCGACACAATCAAGCTTAGCCATAGGTGCCCCTTCTTCGTAGTCAACCACGGGGGAATGTTGTACTTGACGATTACAACGGGCCATACACTGTAAGATGTTGATCTTTGACCAAATGGATTTACGCCATCCATAGACAGGCCTAAACGCAAATTTCGAGCTTCCCTGGCAAAATCCGACCATGTTCTATCTATATGTTTCCAGGCTGCACAATCTGCAAGAATCCGTAGCACACCATCCAAAGATTTATTCTCCTCATGCCATGATGCTAGGGCGGCCATGGACTTACATTCGAAGAAATGCTTGATGCGAGGAAGCAGAGAAAAATGTCGCAAAATCTTTTGCGGAATTTTTGTTCCGTGGAGATCTACTCGATATCTTTCAGAATCACATTTCGAACACTTCTCCATGTCTATGTGTTCCCCTCTGAAAAGAATGCAGTCATTAGGACAAGCGTGGATCAAATTGTAATCCATCCCCAAGTTTCGCAAGATCTTTCTTGCTTCCTCTCTGGAATCTGGCATCACATAATCAGTTGGCAGTATGTGCTCTTTGAGCAATCTACACAACAAAAAAAATACAATACAATTGTGTAAAAATCTATCAGATCATTATACATCTAGATTTTTTTATTAAAGTAAACACATTGTAATAGATCACCGGAAAAGCACTCTGACACTAGTGTCACTCCATCCAAACTTTGTCTGCATGTTGAGAAGAACCAGGAGCACCTTCAATCTAGACACACATGCTCCATCATACAATGGTGTATTGGCTTCACTTTTCATATCATCATAGATAATCCTTTCTGAATCCATGATCGTCTCGATCGTTTCATTGATCTCGGGTTCAAACATTGCCTCATTGGGAATGTGGTCTGCATGATCATCCCCCGAGTTGTCAGAGGCTACAACTTGTGGCCTCACATATGCTGCTTGACCAAAGCGCCTACGAAAATGTCTATTGGGTTGCAAGATTGTTTCATGTTGGCCAGCGTCAGAGTCCGACGAGTTATAATTGGAAACAACTCGATCTATAATAGATGGATCAAACTCGCCAAATTCGCAAACGTGCTGCAAAGAAACACGTCTTGTCCGTCACACATCATGCTTGCATTGATTACAAGGATATAAGATCCTCGTTGAGAGATAGGTGTTTCGGTTGGACTGCCCCACATCCTCGTCACTACTCATAATGAGGGTGAAAACCTTATAACCTGGACAACAAACTTAACCTTCTATTGGCATTCTCCGTCTTTTATCTCTCTCTCTCTCTCTCTCTCTCTCTCTCTTTGTTCACACTGTAAACTACCTCACATTCTCTAGTCATGTCAGTTCCCCGCACACCTCGGTCTAGAGGTGCACGGAGATCAGAACCACCGGGTTATAATATCATCTTTATTGGTCAATGCCTATATTTGTGGGTATAAGAAATCTACACACCCACGTCTACATGATAGTGCATGTAGTGGACAAAACCCCTTTGCCTCTTCTCTAGCTGTAGCATTTCACAGCATCTTAACATCTTTTCACAATAGATCTTTGTCTGTAACATGCAGGTACGCCATTCTTGCAATGTAGCTGATGCCTGCTCAAAGCACTTAATTCTTACTCTAGATTTGACGGGCTGTGTCGTGTGTGTGTGTGTGTGTGTGTGACCCTTGGAATCGTCATCTTGCATCACTAATTTTTGTGTAGGCTCAATTTGCTCTTCCATTGGCTGCATGACGGCTTATTGTATGGCAGCAACAGTCAAACATGCAGGTGGAATTGCTGGTCCGCATAGATTGTCGAGGCTGTGAGTGCAAAAAATTTTCTCATGTAGAAAAACGGAGTCTTTTTCAGAGTTTTTCATATGAGCCAGTGTTTTTCATACAATGCTAAACATCATGAGCGCACCTTCATTGACATGCACTAAAATCTAACCTAAATCTAAAAAAAGCTAATCCATCGAACATAAATCTAGATCTAATTTATCCTAAACTCAAAATAAACCTAAATCTAATCTAATCTAACGTAAATAAACCTAAATCTAATCTAACATAAATCTAACTGAAAATAAACCTAAATATAATCTAATCTAACATAAATAAACCTAAATCTAATCTAACATAAATCTAAATCTAACCTAATCTTAAACTCAACATAAACATAAATCTAAATATAGTTTAACCTAATCTAATTTAAATTTTAACATAATCTCTTTCTCTCTTTGTTTTCTTCCCTTACCTCTCTCTTTCGTCTTCTCCCCCCCCCTCTCTCTCTTTGGTTTTTTATTCTCTCTCTCTTTCTCTTTGTTCAACAGGTCTTGAGTTCAACTCCTCGTCGGCTAGATCTTTAAGGTCTCTTGGGATAGTTTCCTACGACGTTAAAACTCTCTTCTTCTCGGGTGTGTGTGTGTGGGTGTGTGTGTGTGTGTGCCAATAAAAAGAGGAAAATGGTATAACCTTTCTATCACCCAAGTGTGGTAGATTGGTTATGCCATTTCCCTCTTGAATAACAGGTCTTGAGTTCAACTCCTCATCGGTTATATCTTTAAGGTCTCTTGGGTTAGTTTCCTACGACGTTAAAACTCTCTTCTTCTTGGGTGTGTGTGTGTGTGGGTGTGTGTGTGCCAAATAAAACGAGGAAAATGGTATAACCTTTCTATCACCCAAGTGTGGTAGATTGGTTATGCCATTTCCCTCTTGAATAACAGGTCTTGAGTTCAACTCCTAGTCGACTAGATCTTTAAGGTCTCTTGGGATAGTTTCCTACGATGTTAAAACTCTCTTCTTCTTCTTCTCTCTTTTCTCTCTCTCTCTCTCTCTCTCTCTCACACACACACACACACACACACACACACACACACACACACACACACACACACAATGTGTGTATATGCATTCTTTGTTGATGCATGTGTGTATGTGTGTGTGTTTTTTGTTTATGCACGTGCTCTCTCTCTCTCTCTATGTGTGTGTGTATGCATTCTTTGTTGATGCATGTGTGTGTGTTTTTTGTTTATGCATGTGCTCTCTCTCTCTCTCACACACACACACACACACACACACACACACACACACACACACACACACAAAAACACAATGTGTGTGTGTGTGTGAGAGAGAGGGGAAGGGAACATGAGAGAGAGGAGAGGGAAGTAGTATACCTGACTCTCCTTCCTCTCCTCGTGTGTGTGTGTGTGTGTGTGTGTGTGTGTGTGTGTGGAGAAGAAAGAGAGGGAGAGGGAGAGCGCGGGTTACCTCTTTGCTTGCTTGAGCACCGAAAACTCAGATATGAGATCTGAGTTTTCGGGCGCTCTCGGTTTATTTTTTGCTCCTGTCTTGGCGTCGCTATGTTATAAATAAACTAACGATGCTCATAGCAATGCCGTGAATTTTCACTTTTAAGCGTCGCTAATGTGAAGTACCTCTTGTAGTGAAAGTCAATTCAACACTAATGCCAATCACTGGACATCCTCATAACACATACATGCAAGCAACGAGACAATTTTGGGTACCAAAAGCTCAGCTGAAAAACAATCCCAAGCAGATTTGTGTGTCGAAGAACAATTGATTCAACAATGAAAATCACCGCAACCAGCTCCACAACCATGACCAAAGAATTCTAAGCAGTCGCGGCAGACTAAGTGGGTGTGGGTGCCAAAGAAGCAATTTGCAGAAGTGCAACCAAACAAGTCGGTATACAAATGGTTACCCAAAGCTACACCAAAGAAAAGATGTAAGATCCCCAAATTTTGGGTCTCTTTTGAAAATAAGAAAAATAGATTCTAATGTCCGTTTTGTCAAATTTTGATTTAAGATGCTTGATTGACAATATTGTAAGGTTCTAAAGTAAAAAGCAAGGTCGTTTCCATATTCCAATAGGTTATTGATTCAGTTTTGAGAAAATCCATTATTTTTAGCTTTTTCATTATTTTTATTCTTTTATGTTTTTTTTTGCAAAAAGCAAGGTCGGATCCTTAACCTACGTGTTCCAGGGAAGCTATGGTTCACTTTTATAAAAATCTCCTTTTTTAGTTCTTTTCATGCTAATTTTAGCTTTTCATGATTTTTAGTGCTTTTTGGTGAAAAGCGGGTCCGCTTTCTTATTCTAGTCGACAAGAGGAACCCGTGGTTCAATTTTAAATTTTTTTGCTTTTTACGCTATTTTTATCTTTTCGTGCTTTTCGACGTTTTTGAAAAGCAATGTGCTTTTTAGGATGACCTAAATATAAAAATATTAATTTTAGTTTCCGTCGGATTTAAAAATGATCACTTGGAGAAAAAAACGATCACTCGGAAAAAAAACGAGACTAAACGGGATTTTTACGAATTTTTTTTTTAATAAAAAAGCAATATCGTAAATACACCGGGGCAATACGAGAAAGTCATAATTATGTCGAGACATCACAGTGTGGCATAGTCTAGTCAAGGTTTCATTAGTTGGCTGGATACTGTTCAATTGATCAGTTTTACTGTAAAAATTGAATGGTAAACGGGAGAGTTGACCACCAAAAGCCAAAACATTTTTTTAGCAAAGTGCCCAAAAGCTTGCAGCTATTCTAGGCAAAAAAACTAGCGCTAGTTTTTGGCTTGGACATCAGTCTTGCTGGTTGCAATGCCTATAAATTGGCAGGGACTGCTCAGTTTTCAGTGCCATTGGTTGCGTCTACTATCGCAAGGCAATACTTATCTATTATACAGAGTGGTGCAAATTTTTCATCACCATCTCCATAATCTCTTCTCTCTTCTTTACGGGAAGAAGAAGAAGAAGAAGAAGAAGAAGAAGAAGAAGGATACTCTCTCTCTCTCTCTACTTGATTACTATCTCCTCTCTCGTTTCACAGTGTATGCGCTCTCCGAAAGCTCTCGTGGTGAAAACCTCTACGTAGCTCTCATCGCCGCTCTCTTTAGGCAAAACAAGAAGCCTTTCAACAGCCCCTAATCAAGTTTAAAGCACGGTGAGAAGCTCTAAACTCCATAGCCATCATCATCTCTCTCTCTCTCTCTCTCTCTCTCTCTCTCTCTCTCTATGTCGTTTTTCTGAGTAGACACCCTGTCGGTGATTGTTTTTTTCATATACGAGTGTATGTATGGATTTGTCGAGTACGTATGAAGTTGCTCAATAATTATTTTATCATGTTTAACACGTTGATTTATTCACACGATGTGTTTATGATCACGTGCGTGCATAAAAAGCGCTTTTTGTCATAGAAGCGGTAGGAACACTGTTTTGGTCATGACTCACAAACCATTATGAATCAGCCCAAGCCCTTTAAACCAAAGATAAAGCACATCATTTAGAACATTTTTTCTCTTTGGTGTCATGTAAAAATCACAGCGAGCTAAGAGATATGGTCAAAAAACAGCTTGCTGCCCACTACACAGTCAAAATTTTGGACCCAAGGCTCCTTGGAGAACCACTATATAGATTCACCGGATGGGCAAACCCACTTAACCAATTAAAAATCTTGATTAAACTTAATAATTTAGGACTCCATTATCACCTTGGGTATGCGAGTTATTAATCCTTCCATAAACGGGTTTACCTACGCATGAAGGGGTGCTACCAAGGGGGAGTGCCATATGACGTCATGAGTTAACCGAGCCGTTTATGTATGATTTATGGTTTATTTTGGTGAATTGATTTCAAGTATTAGATGTTCATAAACTCGTGTGCGGGTATATGGTTAGTCAACCCGAACTGCACAGGCAGATATGAATATAAAGTGGTTTTCTTTCTATGTTATTGTTTGTTGTGTGAGTGTCAAATGGGCAAAGTGATGTGATAGAGTGTTATTCTAAATTATGGAGCTAAGCTTGATGCATTGGTTTGAGGTCAAACACTTCCATTTGCATGTTATGCATGCTCCCCAAAATGGCAAAAAGTTATTCTTTGCATATGTGTGAACTTATGGTTTATGGTCGACCTAAGGGTCGCGTGCTATTTTACATCATGTTTATGGTGATGGAATGATATCATATGATGTATGGAACCTTATGGATAGATGTGGTTGCCTCATGTGCATAGTTATGATTGCTTCCCACCTTTCTAGGTCAAAACTAGCTCTATGTGCTAGAGAGGTGAAGTACAGATATGATGCATCAACTTTGCATGATTAGATGTTTTCAAAATTGGATTTTTATATCATGTTTAGTTGCTGGTCATACTTATTTCATGCATGAAAAGCTCATGTCTTAAGAGCCATGTGTGTGAACTTTGATTGAGTGAATCTAAATCTAACTTTATCGACAATATGTGACGTGGATAGACCTAGCATAACATAGAAGATTTAAGTGTGTAGTGGATATGTCAAACTCCAAGTGTGGGAGTTGGTCCAGTGTGAATATGATTTGTGGTCAACGGCTGAGATCCCTCATGGATTATGGTAGTGATTTTTTTGGTGGAAGCTGGTGCGGCTCTTGGTTTTTTTTCTGGTTATGGTTGTGCTACCGAAATGCTACCAAATTTTTTGCAGCCATGTTATGTTCTAAAGTGGTTATGCAAGATTGTCTCACCCAAGTTGGGTGGAGTGCTCACCCGTGTGATGTGATTAGATTATGGTTTATGGTTTGGGATTAGATCATGAAGTGGTTTGGATTGTTAAGTATGGAGCCTGATTTACCCTTGTAATTTTCTGCGGTAAAAGCGCACATTTGTAAGGCCCCCATTATGAGGAGAAGCCATCGTGCGTGAAGGAAAACCACTCACCGGAAACCAAAATTTTCACAGACAAGAATCAGGGGCAACTTTAAAGGCCTCGGGGGCGGAGGCCCCCGAGACTTTTTTTCGCCGGAATATTCCTTTTCGCCGGAATATTATGGCCGGACGGCAGTCGGAAAGTGGTCGGAAAACAACCGGTCGGTTGGCCGGTGGCCGGTAGTCAATGGCCGGTGGCCGGTGGTCGGAAGTCAATGGCCGGTGGCCGGTGGCCGAATTCAATGGCCGGTGGCCGAATTCAAAAGCGGACTTGTCTTCTCAAGGGCGGCCACACATGGGCGGATTGGAGGGTCCGATTTGGACTTATTCGCACAAGGGCGGCTACACATGGCTGTCTCTCATAAGAGAGGGCAGCCCTTTTGGCCTATAAAAGGAGGCCATTTCTACACACATTTCATAGTGTGAAGTTGATGCAACAAGGTGAGTGTGAGGTGGTGAGAGTGAAGCAAGGCGGGAGCTCCATTAAGGGTATAATCCCTTTGTAAACTACTTCTTGTTTTGAAGTACCAAAGCCATTGAGTGGCTGCTTTCCCGTGGACGTAGCCCACATTGGGTGAACCACGTATATCGTGTGTACTCTCTCTCTCTCTCTCTCTCTCTCTCTCTACACTATAATCTCGTGTATATAAATTTGTCTCTCTCCATTAAGTAATCTACTCAATTATCTATTTAGCTACGTCTTATTTCCTAACAACTGGTATCAGAGCAAGGTTTGCTCGTAGCTAAATTATCTCAAGGAAAGGATTCCTTGAATTGAGTGGGAGTTATGGCGGAGGAGGGGAAGCTCAAGATTGAGAAGTTCAACGGCAAAAACTACCAACATTGGAAGATGCAGATTGAAGACTATCTCTACCAGAAGGACCTCTATTTGCCACTAGGCGGTCTTGCGAAGAAGCCCGCAACAATGGCAGATGAAGCATGGATTGTCCTTGATCGAAAGGCACTGGGAACAATCCGGTTAAGCTTGGCGTCAACGGTGGCCTTCAATGTTTCGGAGATGAAGACCACGGAGGACTTGATGAAGTCACTTGACGACTTCTACGAGAAACCATCGGCATCCAATAAGGTATTTCTTATGAAGCGCTTGTTCAATCTAAAGATGGCAGAGAATGGTTCAGTTGCAGAACACCTAAATGACTTTAACACAAACATAAGTCAACTTCGATCAGTGAAAATCAATTTCGATGACGAAGTGCGAGCTCTCCTTATACTATCATCTCTACCGGATAGTTGGGACAGCCTTGTGATGGCTGTAAGTAATTCTATCTCTGGCACAAATACTCTTAAGTTTGATGATGTTGTGGGTGTTCTTCTAAGCGAGGAAATGCGAAGGAGAAGCACAGGAGAATCATCAAGTGTTGCACTATCAGTGGAAACAAGAGGAAGGCCTAAGGAGAGGTTCAAAAACCAAAAGGGTCGTGATCGCTCAAGACGGAGCAAATCACGAACAAAGTCAGTTCTTGAATGTTGGAACTGCGGCAAGAAGGGCCACGTCAAGAAGGATTGCTGGTCCAAGAAGAAGAAGGAGACAGAGTCTCAAGACAACAAGCCAACATCGGAGGCCAATGTGGCAGGTAAAGTAGAGCAAGATGCTCTAATTCTCTCATTAGACAATGTGTCTAATTCCTGGATAGTAGATTCCGGGGCTTCATTCCATGCGACACCACACAAGCAACATTTCCAAGACTACACCAAAGGTAATTTTGGGTATGTATACTTGGGAGATGATGAAGCTTGTGAGATTGTCGGCAAAGGTACAGTTTCTATCAAAACTGCTAACGGAAATGAATGGAAGCTTAAAGATGTTAGGCATGTTCCTTCTCTTCGCAAAAATTTGATCTCTACAGGACAATTGGACGATGAAGGTCACAACATTGCATTCGGAAACAAACGGTGGAAGATCTCAAAGGGATCTTTGGTGGTTGCCAAGGGTGAAAAAGTCAGTACACTTTACTTGTGTGCTGTTAGCACGCAACCTTCAGCTTGTGCAGCAACTACAGAAGTTGACAGTGCGGTGTGGCACTACCGACTTGGGCATATGAGTGCCAAAGGAATGCAAATCCTTCAAACAAAGAAGCTTCTACCAGGTTTGAAAGAAGTGGACTTAGAGTTCTGTGAAGATTGTGTTTATGGTAAACAAAAGAGGGTAAAATTTCAAAAATCAGGAAATGAAAGAAAAAATAAAAAACTTGAGTTGGTTCATTCTGATGTTTGGGGTCCTGCAAGTACACCATCACTTGGTGGCTCATTGTACTATGTAACATTCATAGACGATGCGACTAGAAAAACATGGGTTTATGTCATGAAGAATAAATCCGATGTATTTTCCATATTTCAAAGGTGGAAAGCCTTTGTGGAGAATGAAACAGGTACCAAGGTTAAATGCCTCAGATCCGACAATGGAGGTGAATATTGCAGCCAAGCTTTTGAAAGCTTTTGTGCTAGCAATGGAATTCGGAGGCAAAGGACAACCCCAAGGACACCTCAACAAAATGGGATTTCGGAAAGGATGAACAGGACAATTATGGAACGAGCACGAAGCATGCGGCTACATGCAGGCCTACCGCTTGAACTTTGGGCGGAAGCTGTAAGTACGTCTGTGTACTTAATCAATCGGTCACCCTCAATGGCATTGGATGGGGGAGTTCCAGAAGAGGCATGGACAGGTAAACCGGTGAATTATGCATTTCTCAAAGTGTTTGGGTGTGAGGCTTTCATGCACATAGATAGAAGCCTAAGATCAAAGTTAGATGCAAAGTCCAAAAAGTGTTTCTTCATTGGCTATGGAGAAGGAGACTTTGGGTATCGCCTATGGAATCCTGAAGATGGTAAAATCTTAAGGAGTAGGGATGTAATTTTTAATGAACAAAATATGTACAAAGATTACTTGGAAAGAAAACAAACAAAAGAAACAGGTGATGAGTACATGGAGCTTGAGGACGGTGAAGACTCAAGGACTGCAAACGGTGACAATGTGCAACAACATCAACCAAATGAGGAGCCTCAACCTATTCCCCGAAGATCTACAAGAGCAAGTAGACCTCCAGAAAGGTTTGTTCCTTCCTTCAACCATCTCTTGATCTCAGATTCTGGAGAGCCGGAATCATATGAAGAAGCTATGCAACATGAATCCAAAGAAGAATGGACGAAGAGCATGCAAGTGGAGATGGACTCACTACATCAGAACCAAACATGGGAGTTGGTTGAGTTGCCTAAAGGTAAGCGGGCACTTCAAAACAAATGGGTGTACAAGATAAAGGAAGAAGAAGGTGGGAAGAAAAGGTACAAATCTAGGCTTGTGGTAAAAGGTTTTTCTCAAAAGAAAGGTATTGACTTCAATGAAATATTTTCTCCTGTTGTAAAAATGAACTCAATTAGGCTTGTTTTAAGCCTTGTGGCTGCTCATGATCTAAATCTCGAGCAAATGGATGTAAATACGGCATTCCCTCACGGTGACTTAGAGGAGGAAATCTACATGCTTCAACCAAAGGGGTATGAAGTAAAAGGTAAGGAGAAAATGGTTTGCAGATTAAAGAAGAGCTTGTATGGTTTAAAGCAAGCATCAAGACAATGGTACTTGAAGTTTGATCGATGGATGTTGGATCATGGATTCACAAGATGCAACTCGGATCATTGCGTCTACACGAAGAATTTGGGAGATGGGAAATTCATCATCCTAATGTTGTATGTTGATGACATGTTGATTGCAAGTGCTAACATGCAGGACATCAAAGACCTAAAAGAGGAGCTGTCCAAATCTTTTTCAATGAAAGATTTAGGTGCTGCAAAGAGGACACTTGGTATGAAAATATCAAGGGACAGGACGAAGAAGACAATAAAGCTATCTCAAGAAGATTACATCAAGAAGGTACTAGAAAGGTTTGCAATGCAAAATGCAAAACCAGTTTCTACACCTTTGGCTGGTCATTTTAAACTAACGAAGGATATGTGTCCAAAGACACAAGAGGAGATAGCCTATATGTCTAAAGTTCCATATGCTGCAGCGGTAGGTTCTCTAATGTATGCTATGGTCTGGACAAGGCCAGACATTGCACATGCAGTGGGAGTTGTGAGTAGGTTCATGGACAACCCAGGTAAAGAGCATTGGCAAGCTGTGAAGTGGATACTTAGGTATCTAAAAGGGACAACAACAAATGCTTTGTATTTTGGAGGAACTGATATTTTTCTAGAAGGGTATGCTGATGCAGATATGGCAGGTGACAAAGATACTCGAAGGAGCACTACTGGCTATGTGTTCACGGTTGGAGGCACAGCAGTAAGCTGGGCTTCAAAGCTGCAGAAAGTGGTTTCACTTTCTACCACGGAAGCAGAGTATGTAGCAATGACGGAGGCAAGCAAAGAAATTCTGTGGCTTCACAGATTCTTAGAAGAGCTTGGATTCAAACAAGACAATTGTGTCTTGTACAGTGATAGCCAAAGCGCTATCCATCTTGCGAAGAACTCAGCCTTTCATTCAAGGACAAAGCACATTGAGGTGAGATATCACTTCATACGCACTCTTTTGGAAGAGGGACAACTAAAGCTAGGAAAGGTGCATACAAGTGAAAATCCTGCAGACATGTTTACAAAGGTGGTCAACAAGGAGAAGTTGAGCTTTTGCTCATCTTCAATCGGCATTCAAGGATAAAAAGCCAAAATGGAAAGCAGTCACAGGTTTGGTTTGGAGATCAGTCTCCAAGTGGGAGATTGTTAAGTATGGAGCCTGATTTACCCTTGTAATTTTCTGCGGTAAAAGCGCACATTTGTAAGGCCCCCATTATGAGGAGAAGCCATCGTGCGTGAAGGAAAACCACTCACCGGAAACCAAAATTTTCACAGACAAGAATCAGGGGCAACTTTAAAGGCCTCGGGGGCGGAGGCCCCCGAGACTTTTTTTCGCCGGAATATTCCTTTTCGCCGGAATATTATGGCCGGACGGCAATCGGAAAGTGGTCGGAAAACAACCGGTCGGTTGGCCGGTGGCCGGTAGTCAATGGCCGGTGGCCGGTGGTCGGAAGTCAATGGCCGGTGGCCGGTGGCCGAATTCAATGGCCGGTGGCCGAATTCAAAAGCGGACTTGTCTTCTCAAGGGCGGCCACACATGGGCGGATTGGAGGGTCCGATTTGGACTTATTCGCACAAGGGCGGCTACACATGGCTGTCTCTCATAAGAGAGGGCAGCCCTTTTGGCCTATAAAAGGAGGCCATTTCTACACACATTTCATAGTGTGAAGTTGATGCAACAAGGTGAGTGTGAGGTGGTGAGAGTGAAGCAAGGCGGGAGCTCCATTAAGGGTATAATCCCTTTGTAAACTACTTCTTGTTTTGAAGTACCAAAGCCATTGAGTGGCTGCTTTCCCGTGGACGTAGCCCACATTGGGTGAACCACGTATATCGTGTGTACTCTCTCTCTCTCTCTCTCTCTCTCTCTACACTATAATCTCGTGTATATAAATTTGTCTCTCTCCATTAAGTAATCTACTCAATTATCTATTTAGCTACGTCTTATTTCCTAACATGGATGGTTTATGGTAGACATGTAAGGGTAGAGACCCTGTACAATCTAACTGCTTGGAAAAGATTGTTTGTGCATATGGAAGGTGCTATTGTGACTGGACTCACGTGTTATGTTTCTCATGGAAGCAACGCTACAAGGCTAGAATTACCTACATCACTTAGCCTTAGATAAAAGGGTCGTTGACTCGGAGCTTTGCTAGATCGGGGGTGTTACCTAGGTCTTCTTCTTTCTGTTAGGCTCATCTACACGGTTACTGCGTCGAGGGTTGAACGACCTACACGACTACTGCGTCGTTCTCCCTTGCCCTCCCGTTGATGCTCCAAAAAAATTCCCTATATTTAGCTTTAAAAAAAATCCCCTCTCTTTGCTTGTCACGGCAACGTGACAACTCGCCTGGTGACATGGCAGGGCTAGGGTGGACCAGCTTAAAATTCAGTGCTTCTGGTGCCGAACAAGGTTGCTATGCCAAGATGATGATTTCCCGCTTCATGTGTGCGCTCCACAGAGCATCCCAGAGTTGGGCGCGAGCTCTTTTTCACCACGCTGCGCTGCCCTCGTTGTTCGACGCCATGCTTCTTCTTTATTCACATTATAAAACCTTATTTTTTTTTATAAGGTGGGTGGCCACCCTTTGGGTGGCCATGCCCTCAATGGGCTCTTGGTGGTTACAGGTGGCCAATTCAGTGCCCAATGGGCACCACACTTGGCATAATATACGTCAACCAAAGCATAGGTTAGCACTTTATTTAGGACACTATGCTCATCCCCCAAAACTTGATGTGCTTTTGTAAAGGCAACACATTCGGCATGTATATTGGCCAAGGTACTTCCAAGCACAACATTCCAAACAAGATGCTCCTCATGCACTTATTGCCCACCCAAATAGACCATATTTGGCATCCATATTGACTAAGGCATTGCTCAACTCAACCTTGTTTCCAGCAACCCTTAACCAACAATATCATCATGAATTAATTGCCCATATCAGTTTCTTGAATAGTTCCACATGCATTCAAGATGAAAGTATGAGTGATTGCATTTGGTGAAAGACCTTTCCTTTGCATTCAGTTAAAGAGTGCCAGAGCTTTGTTGTTGCTAGCCAAGCACTGCCAATCACCACATTAGGCATACAAATCAATTACCGTAATTTTACTTGCAATATACCCTTATATGAGATGACATTCCGCACAAGATTCTCCTTGAGCATTTAATGAACCGCATTCCAAAACCTGGATGAAGCTCAAAACTCCCAGATGGCATACTAACCGAGCGGAACCGACCCCCGGTGAATCTTTAACGGCCAATATCTTGGCAACTAGAACTCCGATCACTAATTTGAAAAGGCCGACGTGATCCACAAAGTGAGCACTTTAGGCCCATGCATTGATTTCATTTTTTTCCCCTCAGCTGTAGTTGCCCAATCTAGTACGGATCTGCAATTGACTCAAACTTTAAACTGCCATAACTTTTTCACCGTAGCTCCAATCGATGAGTCGTAAAGACAAGCCGGCAGAGCACTTCAAGCACTGCAGTTCTAAATCATAAACTCCCATTTGTGCTCACTTTAAGCATACTCTTTTTTAGCATCATTAAGGCGTATATTGGCCCTTTAAAGCTGCATCTGGCATACATTAACCGTACAAATAGCTTGTTAACAAGCCCTGAACACTGATCAAGGATCAGGTAAGCTTCAATTAAGCTAAATGTGCATCTTTCTGGTATCTTCCTTAGCATGGGAGCGCAGCTGCATGACATCCACCCCCTCTGAACCTGCACATCCTCCGCTCTGTGCCAATTGCACTTAAGTATCATCATCAAGAGCATCATCAAACTCATCATCTGATGCATACATAGCATTATTTTCAAGAGGTTGATCTGTGTTGAAATCTTCAATATTAATCTCACCTTTGTGTTGCTTAAACAACTTAACTCTTTTTCCTGCAATAGGCACTTTGAGCTCAGTGCCATCCAGCTCCCATAGCTTATATGCCACATCATCATAAACATGAATTACTATATATGGTCCAAACCATCGTTTAAGCATCTTCTGCATAGAAGTGTACTGGTTCTCCAAGCTACTATCATATACAAGGACCCAATCCCCATCTTTAATAGCATGAGGTCGTAGTCTGTGCTTACCATCAAATGTTGCTTTATTCTTTAACCTTGCTTCCTTAAGCTTTACTTTAGCCTGTTCAATATCTTCCTGACACCTTTCAAGTTGGTGAATGCGTAAAGCAAGCAGATCTTCTGTAGTCATACCTTCTTCCCATGGCATTATAGTCCGAGATATAACTGCTTCCTCTATAGGCATAATGGGTTTTTGCCCATGCATCAACTTGAATGGCATAAAACCTTTAACAGAACTGTGTGTAGTACGATCATGCCATAAAGAAAATGGTAAGAGTTTAGGCCAATCACCAATATGTCCGTGGCATGCCTTTGCTAAATCTTTAACAATAGGCAGATGCCCTCTTTCACTTTTTCCATTCCCTTTTGGATTGTATGTTGTAGTGAGAGCTAGTTTAATGCCCAACCGAGCAAAAAATCCCAAGCTTCATGTGCATCCAACTCTCCTCTTTCACCAGTAATCCTACCAACACATCCATACCTGGAAATAACATCTTCAAGCAAGAACTTGCATACTAAACTGGCAGCTTTGGTACGCAAAGCTTTGCCTTCAACCTGGTTAGTAAGATCTTCCCTGGCAAGAAAAATATACCTTGTCATTAAATATCTATTATCTAACCAACCCAAATGATTTTCTCATATTAAACTGCTCCTTTAATGTGGGATAATAAACGAGAACAAGGGTAAGAATATAGACATGTGCTTACGGATCTATCTCAACACGGGGCCAATGGTAAAGGGGCCCAAATGAGAGATGGTCTGTCAAAGATCAAGGTTAACTAATGGAGCTTAAAAGACCTTAGGGTTAGTTTCATTAAAGACCTCCAATGGTTAGTGTTAAAAGTCCTTTGACCTTAAGCAAACTGGGGTTGAGCTTGAGGTGGGAACTCCACCTAAGGTGCTTGTCATGCTTGATGACTAAGGTACTTGAGGTACTTGTCACACTTAATGAGTAAGTTGCTTGAGAAGCTTCCTATGCATGGGGGATAAGATGCTTGAGTCAAAAAGAGACCCTACACACTTAATGAGGAAGTTGCTTGAGAAGCTTCCTATGTATGGGGGGGTAAGATGCTTGAGTCAAAAAGAGACCCTACACACTTAATGAGGAAGTTTCTTGAGAAGCTTCCTATGCATGGGGGGTAAGATGCTTGAGTCAAAAAGAGACCCTACACACTTAATGAGGAATTTGCTTGAGAAGCTTCCTATGCATGGGGGGTAAGATGCTTGAGTAAAAAAGAGACCCTACACACTTAATGAGGAAGTTTCTTGAGAAGCTTCCTATCTCCCATACGAGAGGAGGAATCCAAATATCAAGAAAGCAATGAATCTCTAAATTCCTCCGAAGATGTGGCTCCACAAAGAAGGTGGACTAAAAGATCTCCAACTCCTCCCTTAACCCATAGTCCTTCTCCTCGTCACTCCAAAAGGGAAGAGAGGAAACCAAGGAAGAAAAGGGCAGAAAGAGGTCACCCTCTTCTCCTTCTTCTTCACCTTCCTCCTCTATCGATGAAAGCTATGGCTATTCTCCTAGAGAATATAAGAGGGGAGGACATCACAAATCTTACCCTGCATGGCGAAGGTCACAAAAGCTCAAGAAGGTCAAAGAGGGAGGAAAAAGTATCTCTTTTCTCACCTATGATGGCACCTTTGGTGCTACTGACAAAGTATTGGCCTTCATCCAACAATTTGATGCTGCCTTTGGAGACGAGGGCTTCACGGAGTCCTCCAAGCTACACCATGTAGCTATGCACTTCGAAAAATTGGCTCGTCAATGGTGGGCTAGCCTTTGTGGCAATGGCGAAGCCCCAAAGACATGGAAAACTCTACGAGTTTTCATCATGAAGCATTTCCTTACAAGCGATGCAAGGGACAAAGTGCTCACTGAATGGCGGAGTTTAAGGCTTCTCTCTCATGAGTCTATCCACAAATATGTGGACAAGTTTTGGGATTTACATCTCAAGGCTACTGTCTTTCAAAAGATAGATTTTGCTGAGCAAAAACAACAATTTTGTGTGGCATTAGCTGAAGAAATGGCCAAGTATGTCAACTCTCAACGGCCTAACTCTATCAACAAAGTAATCCACCATACCATGGTTGCTTCATGCATCAATTTCCAACAAGGGGTTAGACGGAATGTCAAACCCATGGAAGATACCAACAAAAGTGATGCAAAGGGAAAAAATTAATGCCCAAAATTTTTCCCACGGCCATTCCAACAACAACAACAACAATCGGTCCAGGGAGAAAGGAGTTTACAAAGGTAAAAATAAACTCTCTCCTGAAGAGCTTGAAACTTTTCGCAAGGATCACAAATGTTTTAAGTGTGGGGAGCAAGGACATGGCTATCGTTCTTGCCCCAAAAGAAATGCTCGCAATGAGACTCCTAGAGCTTCCTCTATTGAAGCTCCAAAAGAGGATACTCATTGCAAAGGATCGCCTCTCTCCTATGCTTGGGGAAAGGTAAGGGATCATGATGCCTTCATCTTGTTTGACCATGGTTCTACTCTCAACTTCATATCAATGGAGTTGGCCACCAAGTTGGGCATTCAAGCTTTTGAGATGGGAGATGCTGTAACTACCGATGCCGCTTTCAAAAGACAGCAAGCCTCCATTACTCCCTTGATTGGGAAGTTGAGGCTTCATGTCCAAAGCTATGTCGACAAAGAAGACTTCTATATCTCTCCTCTCCAACATGAGGATGCTATCCTAGGGGTACCATGGTTCAACCGCATGGCTGCCAGCATGAAGTTCCCTGAAAGGAGAATCTAATTCACCTATAGGGAAAAGAATATGTATATAGATGCTAATGAGTTTGGTCGTACTATAACACTTGTAAATCCTCTCGCCCTTGATAAATCAATGAAAATATCAGTTTCTGTGTACATGATTTATGTCAAAGAATCCCTAAAAGGTCCTAATGTTTCATCAAAGGTCAATGGTAGGAATCAAGAAGAGTTAGACTTGTCTAACTTTCTAAAAGGATTCTAAGATGTGTTCATCGGTGATATATCTATGGACTTACCTCCAAAACGAGGGGATGATGACCATCAAATTGAGCTCCTATTAGGAAGCACACCGCCTAACAAACCTCCGTATCGAGTTTCACAAGCTCAACAAGAGGAGATCATGAGGCAAGTACAAGAATTGGTAGACAAAGGAATGGTGAGGTCTAGCTCCTCTCCCTTTTGCTCTCCAGTCCTTTTAGTGCAAAAGAAAGATGGTACATACTGCATGTGTGTGGACTATCGTGCACTAAACCATATCACTATCAAAAATAGAGTTACCGTACCTAGGGTAGAAGATCTGTTTGATAAGCTAAAAGGCTCTACCTACTTCAGTAGGATTGACCTTAAAAGTGGCTACCATCAAATAAGGATAGTGATGAAGATATCCTAAAGACCGCGTTTCATACAACGTTTGGCCTTTATGAATATCTAGTCATGCCTTTTGGCTTGACTAATGCACCAGCTACATTCAATCGATTAATGGAGAAAAATTTTAGACCCTACCACAAATTCACTGGAGTGTTCTTTGATGATATCATCATCTACTCCAATTCCTTGGAGGAACACAAGCAACATCTCCAAGTGATTTTTCAAGCATTAAGGGAGAATAAGCTTTTTCTCAATCAAAAGAAAAGCGAATTTTTCCTTCAAGAGATTCAATACTTAGGTCATATTATCTCTCGAGATGGTATCCGTATCGATCCATCAAAGTTGGAGGTAATAAAAGCATGGCCTAATCCAAGGAATCTACATGAGCTAAGAAGCTTTATTGGTATGTGTGCATACTATAGACGCTTCATAGAAAAATTCTCTCAAATAGCAGGACCATTACATGACTTAACAAAGAAAAACGTTAAGTATTCATGGGCAGCTAAGGAGCAAAGTGCTTTTGACAAGCTCAAAGAGAAGCTTATCTCGCAACCAGTCCTTATGCTTTCGGATCTCTCAAAGCCATTTGAGGTCCAATGTGATGCTTGTGGTGATTGCCTTGGAGCAGTCTTGCTTCAAGAAGAGCATGCCATCACATATGAGAGCTGAAGGCTCAACACGGATGAATGGGTCTTAGGCATTTATGAGAAAGAGCTATTAGCTATTTTACATGCCCTGGACACATAGAAGCACTATCTATTGGGGACTCCATTCATTTTACAAACAGACCATCAAAGTCTCAAGTACTTCATGACGCAAACAAAGCTTTCTGACAAACAAATGAGGTGGGAAAATTTTCTTTCACAATTTAATTTCCACATTGCTCACATTGTTGGTAAGCACAATCAAGTGGCTGATGCACTTTCACGATGACCAAAAGTTAATGTTGTATCAATAGCAACTCACAATGATCTATCTTCTGTGATAGATGAGTATGCTACTTACCCTAACTTTAAAGACATAATGTCAGCCCTTGCTTTGGGGAAGAAAGAGGAACCATTCACCTTGCAGGATGGTTATCTTCTCCATGGCAATAGGCTCTGTGTTACCCTCTCCCTTCGTGAGAAAGTCATGTATGAATCCCATGCTCCTCCCTATGTGGGGCATAGAGGCATTCAACCTACTCTTTGAGGAGTCGAGACGAACTTTTATTGGCCTACCATGAAAGTGGACATACAAAAGTATGTTTCAAAATGTGTGGTATGTTTAGGTTTATTTACGTTAGATTTAGATTTACGTTAAATTAGATTAGATTTAGGTTTATTTTGAGTTTAAGATTAACTTAGATCTAGATTTCTGTTCGATGGACTAGATTTTTTTAGATTTAGGTTAGATTTTAGTGCATGTCAATGAAGGTGTGCTTTGCATGTCAATGAAGGTGCGCTCATGATGGTAAGCATTGTATGAAAAACACTTGCTCATATGAAAAACACCAAAAAAGACTCCGTTTTCCTACATGAGAAAATTTCATGCACTCACAGTCTCGACAGTCCATGCGAACCAGCAATTCCACCTGCATGTTCGACTACTGCTAACATACAATAAGCCGTCATGATCAGCCAATGGAAGAGCAAATTGAGCCTACACAGAAATCTATGATGCAAGATGATGATTCCAAGGGTCACACACACACACATAAACACACACACTACACAACGCGTCAAATCTAAAGTAAGAATTAAGTGCTTTGAGCAGGCATCAGCTACATTGCAAGAATGTTGTACTGCATGCTACAAACAAAGATCTACTGTGAAAAGATGTTAAGATGTTGTGAAATGCTACAACTAGAGAAGAGGCAAAGGGGTTTTGTCCACTACATGCACTATCATGTAGACATGGGTGTGTAGATTTCTTGTACCCACAAATATAGGCATTGACCAATAAAGACGAGATTATAACCCGGTGGTTCTAATCTCCGTGCACCTCTAGACCAAGGTGTGCACGGATTGGACATGACTTGACTCTTTCCCATTCAAATACTTCTTGAGACAAATCCGTTGCTATGTAATCTAGTTTCGACTCTTCCCCAGGACATGCTAGGTCAATCATTTTGGCATTTTTTGGACATTTGTAGGATTTCCTCGATTCTTTAGGTTGTCTCATCGGTTGATCTACAATGATCCTTCAAACCTGTAGAGTATACTTTTTTTAGTGAGAGAATGTGGGGTAGTTTACAGTGTGAACAAAGAGAGAGAGAGAGAGAGAGAGAGAGAGAGAGAGAGAGAGAGAGAGAGAGAGAGAGAGAGAGAAAAGACGAAGAATGCCAATAAAAGATTAAATATGTTGTCCAGGTTATAAGGTTTTTACCCTCATTATGAGTAGTGACGAGGATGTGGGGCCGTCCAACCGAAACACCTATCTCTCAACGAGGATCTTATGTCCTTGTAATCAATACAAGCATGCTATGTGAGGGACAAGATGCGTTTCTTTGCAGCACGTTCGCAAATTTGGCGAGTTCGCTCCATCTATTATAGATTGAGTTGTTGCCAATTATAACTCGTCGGACTCTGACGCTGGCCAACAGGGAGCAATCTTGCAACCCAATAGACATGTTCGCAGGCACTTTGGTCAAGCAGCATATGTAAGGCCACAAGATGTAGCCCCTCACAGCTCGGGGGATGATCATGCAGACCACATTCCCAACGAGGCAATGTTTGAGCCCGAGGTCAATGAAATGATCGAGAGGATCATGGATCCAAAAAGGCTTATCTATGATGATATGAAAACTGAAGCCGATACGCCATTGTATGATGGAGCACGTGTGTCTAGATTGAAGGCGCTCCTCGTTCTTCTCAACATGCAGACAAAGTTTGGATGGAGTGACACTAGCGTCACAACGCTTTTCAGGTGATCTATTATAATTAGTTTACTTTAATAAAAAACTCTAGACGTATAATGATCTGATAGATTTTTACACAATTGTACCGTATTTTTTTCATTGTGTAGATTGCTCAAAGATAGTACCAGTTAATAATGTGATGCCAGATTCCAGAGAGGAAGCAAGAAATATTTTGCAAAACTTGGGGATGGATTACAATTCGATCCACACTTGTCCTAACAACTGCATTCTTTTCAGAGGAGAATACATACACATGGGAAGTGTCCAAAATGTGATTCCGAGAGATATCGAGAAGATCTCCACATAACAAAAAATATGCAAAATGTTTTGTGACATTTTCCTCTGCTTCCTCGCATCAAGAATTTCTTCAAATGTAAGTCCATGGACGCCCTAGCATCATGGCATGAGGAGAACAAATCTTCCGATGGTGTGTTACGGATTCCTGCAGATTGCGCAGCCTGGAAACATATAGATGAAACATGGTTGGATTTTGCCAGGGAAGCTTGAAATTTGCGCCTAGGCCTGGCTATGGATGGCATAAATCCATTTGGTCAAAGATCAACATCTTACACTGTATGTCCCGTTGTCATCGTCAACTACAACATTCCCCTGTGGTTGACTACGAAGAAGGGGCACCTATGGCTAGACTTGATTGTGCCGAGGCGGTATAAAGTGGAGAGTATGGATGTGTATCTTCGTCCACTATTGGAAGAGCTACAACATTTGTGGATTGGCATAGAAGTGGTGGATATGAGCTGACACACAGGTCGACGGAATGCTTTGATTAGAGGCATTCTAATGTGGACCATGCATGACTATCCCGGACTAACAGAATGATCAGGTGATTTACACTTAAAATCAAACACTGTAAATCTTGGTTTTTCTCAAGCTTATCTATTATCATGTGTATACATGCAGGTCTTCAAACAAGTGGATACAGAGCATGTGTCACATGTGGGCCTAGACTGAATGCACGTCGGGTGCCCTCATTGAAGAAGAAAATCTATGAAGGTCATCAAGCGTATCTTCCAGAGAATCATGTGTTACGCGACGGCTTTTTGGAAAGAGAGCCACCCAGGATGTCTGCATAAGCATGGTTAGAGCAGAAGGAGATGTGTGATGACGGTTTGCCCCTAGGGATGAAGAGACTCTCTTTATGGTACGAGTTACTATATTGTCCCCGACTCATGATCAATCACTTGCTTGATCCAAAGCACATATTCAATAATGTGGGTAATCTGCTATGGGACCATCTGACCGGTAAGAGACACTTTGGGAGCCAGGGTTGACCTTAGAAATGTGGATCGTATGGAGCAATATTGGCCGCAGGCAGCATCCGATGGATCGATAAAACTCCCGAAAGCACCATGGATTTTCACAGGAGCCCAAGAACACAAAGTAAAGGAGACCATTTTATCTTTGTGGACCCCCACTGGTGTAATGCACTCGCTCTGAACGTGTTTTACTAAAGAAGGAAAGCTTACCGTTTTGAAGTCACACGACTGGCATAAAATGAAATCAAGTATGTTCATATTGGAATATATCATAGTGGAAATTGTGTAACAAATTTGTGTGTGGACTTTAATATCATCTGTAGGGAAAGCAATAACATTGATAGCGTGCAACTAATCATGAAATTTTGCATGTCCCACGCTAAAATTCTTGCTGAAAAATTGAGATCAAGTTTCTATAGATTGCGTAAAGTGCACAAATAGAACTACGTGTAGCCTCATGTTAAAGACGTACAATAGAGCGCAAGCAAACCTCCGCATTAAGGAGAGGACTAGACGCATACCAAAGCAAAGATTGATGGAGCATCAAGCTATGCACTAAAATTCTGTTGCAGATCGGGATCAAGACTTTGTAGAGTGTGTAAACTGTGGAAACAAAACTATATGCAGCCTCATGTTGAAGACGTACAACATAGCGCAATCAACCCCCACATTAAAAAGAGGACTAGACACATACCAAAGCAAAGATTGATGGAGCATCATGCTGCCCCTACAATGTCGCTTAAATTATCGTCAATGATGACAATGACGACTGCTCAAAAGCGTGAAGGGGGTTTGATATTGCAAGAACTGCAGCCACTGATCATTACTATGCTTGGACCGCCTAAAATACCTTCCAACACCTATGTGCGACTGTCGCTTAGTGTGTTTAGGCCCCCTCACACACAACATATCTGATCACTAGCAAACATTCAACACTAAGATGTTGTGATGAACACTCAATCATAAAACTCTCTAAATCTTAGCCCACGCTTAAGTGCAATCCAATGAGAATACGATACCCAATAATTGGCTTTTATCTTGTCACCACTTATGAACATGAATAACTGATTTTGTTTTGACTATTTTCACAAAAATAACTTCTCCTTTTTCATTATCAAAAAGGGGAGGCATCACTAAGACCCCTTTGGGGATGGCCAAAAACATGCAAATTGCCCCATGACTTGAAATTTTGGTCATTAACACTACAAGAGGTACTTAATAGTAGCGACGCTCATAGTGCAACGCTCAAACATGAAAAACCATGGTGTCGCTATGTTACAAGTAACATAGCGACGCCTATAGCGATGCCGCTAGAGCTAAAAAAAATAACCGAGAGCGTCTGAAAACTCAGATCTCTGAGATCTGAGTTTTCGGCGCGCGCTCAAGCAAGCAAGGTAACACTCTCCCTCTCTCTCTCTCTCTTTCTTCTCCACACACACACACACACACACACGAGGAGAGGAAGGAGAGCCATGTATGCTCCTTCCCTCTCCTCACTCTCATGTTCCCTTCCCATCTTTCTCTCTCTCTCTCTCTCTCTCTCACACACACACACACACACACACACATTGTGTTTTTGAGAGAGAGAGAGAGAGAGAGAGAGAGAGAGAGAGAGAGAGAGAGAGAGCGAGAGCACAAGCATAAACAAAAAACGCACACACATGCATAAACAAAGAATGCACACACACATTGAGAGAGGAAAAAAGAGAGAGAGCATGCATAAACCAAAAACGCACACACACATGCATAAACAAAGAATGCACACACACATTGAGAGAGGAAAAGAGAGAGAGAGAGAAAGAGAGAGAGAGAGAGAGAGAGAGAGAGAGAGAGAGAGAGAGAGAGAGAGAGAGAGAGAGAGAGAGAAGAAGAAGAGGCAGGAGCATGGCTGTCTTGAAAGCACCGAAATCGGGTAGAGCTACTGAGGGGCTTCTAAACGCAGCACGAACCACAGCAGGCACCTCATCTGCACCATTGCCCAATCGAGCACACACATAAGGCCTGCATCATCGCCCATCAAGCACACACACCACTATCAGGCAAAGGCAGCAGTGGAGGAACAATGTGAATGCCCCGGAGAGTTTTTGGAGAACATCCTATGCCATACTCGTGGAAATTGTTTTGCATATGGTTGTATTCAATTTTGTTTGGAATAGAACATTCTATTTGGTGCCAAAAAATAAAAAGGACTTGATGTCTTCTCACGTGAATAGGGCCTAAGGGATTCAGGGCACATAACAATTTTAAAGCAATCTCACTTGCTATGAATAAAGTAAATGGTATTACTGCTAAACATAGTCTCTGAGCCGAGGCAGGAGCATGGCTGTCTTGAAAGCACCGAAATCGGGTAGAGCTTCTGAGGGGCTTATAAACGCAGCGCCAACCATAGCAGGCACCTCATCTGCACCATTGCCCAATCGAGCACACAGGCATCAGCGCCCTAAAGTTGGACCGAACCTAAGGGAGTGGAGGAGACTCCGCGCATTGACATTCCCTGCAGAGGCATCTCCTAACGCTGAGAGAGGCAATGACGAATTCACAGGTAGATCTCCACCTTGATCTACTGAGCTTAACACACCATATATACACATATGAGCACTGTCTTAATGCGAAAAGCTGTGGTACAAAATCATGTATAAGTATGGGGTCAATAAGGATGAATGGGTATGAATAATTCAACATAAATTTAGCATATTTAACAGTTTGATCATGCTGACCTGCATAGCATAAAAGAGAGCATGCACTAATCCGCATAGGAAAAAAGGCATAAAACAGTTTTCAAAGCATGCAACAATAAACTGACCCTTACTTGAGAATTCTGATCGTTAAAAGCATAAACTGTACTGATCTTTACTGGTGCATGTGATTAAACAAAACTATAGAACTCTTGATTGAGTATATTCAAGCAGGATGAAATGCCTAATTGAGAAATAGGGAAACTAAGACTTCGGGAACCTACAACAGGAATATTGAGGAAATAATGCATGCTTGCTCAACTAATATAATGTCTGGATACTTAGACCGCTTTTTCAGTTTTAAAAAAAAAACACCCACTTAATCACATAGAGGCATGAAGATGAATGTTGTCTGGTTGTTGATAACACTCAGTTATGCATACCTGAGCATATGTATGTGTACATGAAGTAGTTCTGGAAGAGAATTAATATGGAAGTGGTCGCTTGTCGAGAAAAAATGGTATAATAACTGTGGTTTTTTGAGCGATTGTTGAATCACATATATTGCTGGACTTAAAGAATCCTTTCACGAATTTACTCTCTGATCCGGAAACATATCATGATGAATGAGCAGGCTGGCTGTGCTGGTCCGAGCGAAAATTTAGGAATAACTTGATGGTTACAGACTTAATCTGAATAAGGAAATGCTTTTTGTGTTGAGACTGGATTATGCTTAATCAATCATTTGCAGGTATTGATAAAGGTAGTTTTTTTTGAAAGACATGCATATTAAGGTGTTTTTGGAAGGCAACTGGTTGCTTGTCAAGATAAATGACGGGTTTTTTTTGAGAGCAGGTTTTGAATCACATACATGAAGATAATTGGAATGTTTGAAACCTTGATACGGTTATGGTTTTTTTTGAAAATTGTTTAGAAAAACAAACAAAACTCTGGCAAATTTTTTTTAATATCGAGTAACAAGGATTGCCAACTCTCATGAAATGAATGTTTGTCTGATACAGGAACTAAACAAAGTAAGGCTGACTGCACGAATTAGGCTGAATAGTAACCCAGAGAACATGAAGGCAAATAATAAAAAGCTAAAAATGGCCAGATTGGAGCTTAAATCACCTACAGTAGAACCCTATAGGACTAGGGAATACTTACCTAGGAAAGCAAAAATGGTTTTTGAACCGACCAATGTAAAAAATCAAAATTCAGGATAATAGTAGGAGGTTGTTCTAGGGGTGTGACAACAATAACAAGTGGCAGAGGTCACTTGGTACCTGTCTACCCATTCATTGTAGCCTATTCTAATAAGCTTTGATGTTTGGATGGTGGCAGGTACCGATATCTCCTTCACTTACCAGAGGACGTCCTACTCCTCCTGAGTGATATATTGTACTTCATTCTTGAAAAATTAATTCAGTAATTTATGATCATGTTCTCTGAGTGTATAAATATGATTGTATCATGTCTTGAAGTCTACTAGTTGTGTTCAATGGTGCAATTCACTATATAGTTCTGTATAGTTGCAAAAATAACAGTAAACACACACACACACCACATCCCGTCAAATCTAAAGTAAGAATTAAGTGCCTTGAGCAGACATCAGCTACATTGCAAGAATGGCGTACCTGCATGCTACAAACAAAGATCTACTGTGAAAAGATGTTAAGATGTTCTGAAATGCTACAACTAGAGAAGAGGCAAAGGGGTTTTGTCCACTACATGCAATATCATGTAGACGTGGGTGTGTAGATTTCTTGTACCCACAAATATAGGCATTGACCAATAAAGACGAGATTATAACCCGGTGGTTCTGATCTCTGTGCACCTCTAGACCGAGGTGTGCAGGGATTGGACATGACTAGAGAATGTGAGGTAGTTTACAGTGTGAACAAAGAGAGAGAGAGAGAGAGAGAGAGAGAGAGAGAGAGAGAGAGAGAGATAAGACGAATAATTCCAATAGAAGATTAAATTTGTTGTCCAGGTTATAAGATTTTTACCCTCATTATGAGTAGTGACGAGGATGTGGGGCCGCCCAACTGAAACACCTATCTCTCAACGAGGATCTTATGTCCTTGTGATCATTGCAAGCATGTTATGCGACGGACAAGACGCGTTTCTTTGCAGCACGTTCGTGAATTTGGCGAGCTCGATCCATCTATTATAGATCGAGTTGTTGCCAATTATAACTCGTCGGACTCTGACGTTGGCCAACATGCAGCAATCTTGCAACCCAGTAGACGTGTTCGCAGGCGTTTTGGTCAAGCATCATATGTGAGCCCACAAGATGCAGCCTCTGACAGCTCGGGGGATGATCATGTAGACCACATTCCCAATGAGGCAATGTTTGAGCCCGAGATTGATGAAATGATCGAGACGATCATGGATTCAGAAAGGCTTGTCTATGATGATATGAAAAGTGAAGCCAATACGTCATTGTATAATGGAGCACGTGTGTCTAGATTGAAAGCGCTCCTGGTTCTTCTCAACATGCAGACAAAGTTTGGATGGAGTGACACTAGCGTCACAACGCTTTTCAGGTGATCTATTACAATTAGTTTAATTTAATAAAACTCTAAATGTATAATGATCTGATAGATTTTTACACAATTGTACCGTATTTTTATGCTGTGTAGATTGCTCAAAGAGCACATACTACCAACTGATAATGTGATGCCAGATTCCCGAGAGGAAGCAAGAAAGATTTTGCGAAACTTGGGGATGGATTACAATTCGATCCACGCTTGTCCTAATGACTGCATTCTTTTCAGAGGGGAACACATAGACATGGAGAAGTGTTCGAAATGTGATTCCTAAAGATATCGAGTAGATCTCCACGGAACAAAAATTCCACAAAAGGTTTTGCAAAATTTTCCTCTGCTTCCTTGCATCAAGCATTTCTTTGAATGTAAGTCCATGGCCGCCCTAGCATCATGGCATGAGGAGAATAAATCTTCGGATGGTGTGCTACGGATTCCTGCAGATTGTGCAGCCTGGAAACATATAGATGGAACATGGTCGGATTTTGCCAGGGAAGCTCAAAATTGGCGCTTAGGCCTGGCTATGGATGGCGTAAATCCATTTGGTCAAAGATCAACATCTTACAGTGTATGGCCCATTGTAATCGTCAAGTACAACATTCCCCAGTGGTTGACTACGAAGAAGGGGCACCTATGGCTAAGCTTGATTGTTCCGGGGTGATATAAAGTGAAGAATATGGATGTGTATCTTCGTCCACTTTTGGAAGAGATACAACAATTGTGGATTGGCATAGAAGTGGTGGATATGAGCCGACACATAGGTCAACGGAATGATTTGATTAGAGACATTCTAATGTGGACCATGCATGACTATCCCGGACTAACAGAATGCTCAGGTGATCTATTTACACTCCTCACTCAGACACTGTAAATCTTGGTTTTTCTCAAGCTGATCTATTATCATGTGTATACATGCATGGCTTCAAACAAGCGGATACAGAGCATGTGTCACATGTGGACCTAGACTGAATGCACGTAGGGCGCCCTCATTGAAGAAGCAAATCTACGAAGGTCATCAAGCGTATCTTCCAGAGAATCATGTGTTACGCGATGGCTTTTTGGAAGAGAGCCACCGAGGATGTCTGCACAAGAATGGTTAGAGTAGAAGGAGATGTGTGACGACGGATTGCCCCCAGGGATGAAGAGACTATCTCTATGGTACGAGTTACCATACTGGCCCCAACTCATGATCAATCACTTGCTCGATCCAATGCACATATTCAAGAATGTGGGTAATCTACTATGGGACCATCTGACCGGCAAGAAAGATACTTTGGGAGCCAGAGTTGACCTTAGAAATGTGGATCGTATGGAGCAATATTGGCCGCAAACAGCGTCCGATGGATCGATAAAACTACCTAAAGCACCATGGATTTTCACAGGAGCCCAAGAACGCAAAGTAAAAGAGACCATTCGATCTTTGCGGACCCCCACTGGCGTAATGCACTCGCTCTGAACGTGTTTTACTAAAGAAGGAAAGCTTACCGGTTTGAAGTCACACGACTGGCATAAAATGTGTCAGGTATGTTCATAGTGGAGTATATCATAGTGGGAATTGTGTAACAAATTCGCGTGTGGACTTTAATATCATTGCTGCACGTGTTTTGCAGTTTATTTACCGGTTGCCATTGAGGGATGTTTGTCTCTGATGTGCCAATCACAGCGGCATCAATGGAGGAGATCGGAAAAGATGCTCAGTGAGAAGTCGTGGAGGTGGTTCCAGACGAACATCAAGCTACTACTCTCTATGGGGTGCATGCAAAGGATCTACAAAATGAAACAGAGGACATCTATTTAAACGGAGAGCTCTATATAGATATAGGAAGTTATGCTGAGCTATGCGAGGATGAGAGAGAGATCTCTTAAAGCCATAAATATTGTATTTGAACAATTTTGCTCCGTTTTGTAAATTCAGAGTTATGCACTTGCCTCTTTCATCACTCAAGTTGAATAGAAGAAGAACGCTTTCTTTTGTTGTTAGCCTTTGAACATTCCAAAGCTACAAGCACCTTCAAGTTCTTGTACGATTCTCCGTTTTGAACAATTTTGCTTCGTTTTGTGAAAACTCTGGCTCTCTAAGTATTTGCGTCATTGCGTCATTGTATTTATATGCGTCATTGCATCATTGTATTTAATGGTCTTTGCGTCCACTCCAGCTACGTATGCTCTAGGTATGTTCTCATAAGCAGAGACGACGAGCACCTCCTCATCCTCTCTCTCTCTCTCTCTCTCTCTCTCTCTCTCTCTCTCTCTCTATCTACTTGTCCATGTTTTCTACTCCATTCATTCAATATTAAGTTTAAATGTTCGTGTGTTTAATGTAGGTATGGATGATGAGGAGTTTCTTTCTTCTTTGTCACCCCAACAGACACAATGGTACATGGAGCGTCATCGCTCTGGCACACCATCGCGCGTTCCTACTCCATCCGCATCTCCCTCTGTTTCGGAGTCCTCAGCGTGCTCCGAAGCTTCGGTGTCGACGAGACGATCTTCACACTCGTCTAGGCGATGGCGCTCTAGTGGTGGCGGTGGCGGTTGTTGTGGGGTGCTGCCACCGATGCTTCGACACCGCCTCGTGTTCGACGAGGCTCTTTACCCTCCTCTTCTTTGCCCGTCCCAACACCAGCCACGACATCGCCATTGACACCAGGTTTTGCGCGGCTGATTTCCGTTCCCCGCAGCTACACACCACTAGCTACTCCTCCAGGAGTCACTCCAGTGGACACTCCTCACTTCGGGGCTCAGACTCCAGTGGAGACACCTAGTGTCCGTACCCCCGTTGACACGCCGCTAGAGACCCCTGCCGAGACACCCAGGTTCACGCGTCAGCGGCGAGAGGACTTGCCTTACTCCGTCGACTTCAGCGGCGGAATCATCTTGGATGATGAAGGCAAGAAGGTGATTTCGCGCATGCGCGGTCTTTGCTCTCAGGTGTTTAGACACTACATACTAAACACCTGGAGTGAAGTACCGAATGAATTAAAAGATAGAGTATTCAGCATGCTTCATGACGAGTTTCCCGTTCCGACACGGGATGACCGCTTCAATGAAGATGTGATGAAGGTTCGAATGCGCGAATACTGCAAGCATAAGCGTTCCGAAGTGCAAAAGCAATCAAGCATGAGTGGAGCAGACAAGATTGGATGGCCAAAGAAGATTGGAAGCATGCGAAGAAAGAAGCGCATGAGAATCCCGACAAGTGGAAGCAACAAAAGGAGGCAGCTAGAGCGCGAGTAGAGACAGGGAGATCGCACCACTTGGGGAGCGGCGGGTGGGCATCATTTGAGGCCGATTTTGTAAGTGTTTTCACATCTATGTTTGATAGTTTAGGGTTTATGGGATTTGAAATTCTAACATAATGGATTCTTTGTATGTTTTGACAGTGATTGTTTACAGGACGTGATCCCACATCGTACGAGCGTGAGTACGCAGGTAGGAAGGGCCTAAACGCCCTTATAGACATCTTGAGTTCTCGCGGCGGCATGGTTAGTATTATGGTTTATTATTTTCTATTTATTGTATTGTTTTATAAACGTCGCTATATGTTTATACTTACAAAAAGCTATCTTATTGTTTTTTTTTGCAGAATCCGACAGATGCACCGCTTCGACGCGATGAGACGTCTGATTAGACGACGTCAATTTAGCCATAGCTAGATAGCATTAGTTTCTTTTTGTTATAGATTATGTATCATGAGACGACTTTTATACGTCTTTTTGAAAACCATGTATATTTTTTAAATAATGACAATGGTTTGTAACTATTACATTTGCAAAGATTAACAATCAAGTGATTTTGCCTATGTGTACAATTGTCATTGATTTACTTTCATCAATTCACGCTAGTCATTTTTGTATCTTTATTTTGCAAACAATACGTGCTATGGATGATGGAGTTAATGATTATACTGTCTTGTGGGTGACTATTTTGGGTCTATATTTACCTTTGCACTTTTTTTCAAAGGTAAATAGACAAATGAAACATTCAATATGGTTGATGGGTGGCAGGGCATTGAACCAAATTTTTTTCCTCTTGGGCGTCTCTATGACCGTCGCTATATAAGGCTCTGCAGCGCCGCTATTGCTGGCCCTGCAGCGTCGCTATAGTCGTCGCTATAGGCATCGCTATATAGCGACGTTTATAGCGACGCATATAGCGACGTCTTTGTATCGACGCTCATAGCGACACCGGGGGTTATAAAAACCCAATGTATTTCCGTCGCTAAAAGCTTCACAAGAGCACACAACTTCTTGTAGTGTAAATTTGCATTCTAAGCCCAATTTGACCCCCAAAAAGCATGCCCAGTTCTCAAACCTGATGTTCACATCTCAAACATCAATTTCAAATCGGAAACCCCAAATTCCACAAATCTTTGCATCACAATGTCACACATCCTTGGTTTCTAGAAGCCGTAAATAAACCATAAATGGACCAAATTTGGCCATATCATGCCCATTCCATACCTAGTGGGAGCTCGGGCAAAACCTCATCAATTCATCACTATTCTCGACACGATGATAAAAAAAACATGAGACCACACTCCCGTCTATTGGAATGCTCTCACTATTTTGCATATTTGTTGTAGGGACTCCGCGCAAGTATACAAGCTATGATAATTGAGAATAAAACATTCAAGACAAGAAAAATCATAATTGACGGTCCAGAAGAGTGTCGTATGTGAATAGCTCCCCTAATTTCGAGCCCACAACGTGCTCATTGGCAACATCATGCCCTAACCACATGCTTGCATGGGATTTCTTATCTCTTTAGCCCAAATCACAAATGCATATAGTGTGAACTCCCCCCTTGCAAAATCAAACAAGTAAACTCGGACCCATAGGACGGATCACAATCGCCCTGAAAGTCGTGTCCCTCCCATCACTCATGCTTAATTCAAGATCCCATGGGGTCAACACTATATACTATGCATGGGACGACGCGGTCTTTATGGTGGTGGTCACGCGAGGCTTAGTTTTTTGTAAGAACACTCGACCAGCTCTGACACAAGCAACTTTTCACAACTTTTCACCGGCTTAGTTGTGTTACTATGCCATAGTTTGAAAACTATGCGTTGGTTAGCTCAAGTGTTCTCTCCTATTGCGCCTCGCTCTCTCTCTCTCTCTCACACACACACACACACTCTCTCTCTCTCTACTTGCTGATGCCTGTCACACTCTGAGCATCCGTACCTGCCATGGTGAGAAGCAGTCAAGGCTTACGAATAACGAAGCCTTGCGTGACCATGCCCTGATGTGAACCCAGGATGGAGATATGTTTTTTTTTTGGGCAAAACTCACAATATGTGAGTGGAAAAGGTCCATGAAATGTTAATTACATTTTAAACCTTTTTTGAATGGCAATAGGCTTCTAAAGGGTTTTGTAAAACCTGTGCTAAAGAGGGTGGGTGGCTTCTTGATCTTGAGGCGGCGGCTACTTACTAGACGTGAACTTGCAGTAGCGAAGAATGCATGCAGCTTGAAAGGCTTCTTCTTTCCTACTTCGATCAAAGCCTTCTTTCAGCTTGTGCGGCGATGGCGCATTACAGAGCGCAAGCACGCTAAAGCACAGGGTTCTTGGGGAGCAAATTTGAGCAGCGCCCATCTGTGTATATATAGAAGAGAGAATTGTTTTGTGTGTGTGTGTGTGTGTGTGAGAGAGAGAGAGAGAGAGAGAGAGAGAGAGAGAGATGCAGTCGCCTAAGCCTCCCACCAGTGTTGTTGTTGGCAATGGAGCTATGGTCCATGCACAGAATGGGGCGCTGGTGTTGACGACGCCCTCAAACAATGCTGTCGTCCCACCCCTACTCTTCCAGGATGCGCGCTCTGGGCGGATGTCACCAAACAGCAGTCTGCCTTTGGCTGCTCATAACAATACCAATAGCACAACAAAGTCCCTGAATGAGAAGGCTGAAGCCTTTGCAGAAGCTCATCGAGGCCGGGTCGAAGCTGAAGCACACGCATACCGAGAAGCAGAATCAAGAAAAGTCGAGGCGAGAGCGCAGAAAGATCTTGTAAGTATTCATAACCACAACGCCTCTTGTGTATATGATGATGAATGGGTCTTCCTTTTCTTCATTGTAGGACCGGTCCCCGTTGTGTCAATGGCATGCACATTAGTAGATGAGGGTGTGAAGATCTTGGCATTCAGATAATCAAAGTGCATGGGCTTCATATTTTGCATCAGATTATAGCCAGTGAACTGCCGTTTGCCTTGTATTTTTGTTGATGAAACCGACGTTCGGTTTGTACTCAGCATCCAATTAGTTTAGCGTAGTATCAAAGAAGTCTCCTATGTTCTCAAAACATTTAGATATTTTGGGTTTTCAATGCTTCAGGCAAAAGCAGAGAGGCAAAAGCTTCATGAGGAGGCACGAGCAACGGAGGTGAAACAGCGGGAAGAGCAAAGAGCGGAGCAAGTGATAAGGATGGCAGCTGTGTGTAGTTCAATCCTTTAATTGGAAACGTGGAAGAGTGCTCACAACGTGACTAACCGAAGAGTTTTGCATCACAGGTTAAGGCAGAGAAAATCATCACAAAATCGCGAGAAGAGGCGAACAGAATCAATTCGAGAGCCCAAGAAGAAACAGAGAAGGCCATAGCAGATGCATACACAAAGGCTGAAAGGGTAAAGAGAAATGTGGTTTGGAGTTCATAATTAAAGTATGACACAGCACATGCATGCAATGTGTTTCTCAGCTTACAATCGTGCCGCCTTAAGTCGATTAAGACCAAGAGACGTATACATTTTAAAAAAAAAGGATCAATTTTTCTTTTGGAAAAATCATAAATAGGAAATGTGTATGGTTAAGAAAATGGCATTTACATTGATGTTAGGCTTTTGTCTTTGGTGGTTTTGTGTACACTAGTGGAAGGCTGAGATTGAAGAGACCAAGAAAAAGGAGCTGGCTGAAATTACCGACCGAGTTCAACATATGATCGCTGTGGGCAAGCTTCCCGCTGTTGAGCACAAGGGTGTTGTTCAAAGAATGAAGTTTAGTTTTGTGTGCCATACTTAAGGGTCTCATCTTCCTGTTTCGTTATACGTAAACCCTCTATATCATGTGTATTGAAGGCCTAGTTTTAAAACCCCTAATTTATAGATTTTCCATGAATATAACACTCTTGGGCTTGATAGTATCAAATATATATTTTGAAAGAAATCATGATGTTTCACTGAGGATAATGCTACGTAAGTGTTGGGAGTTTGATCTGATTCTTTGCGTTACCATGTGAGAAGAATGACTCAACGTTAGGTGATGTGGTATGTGTATTGCTATACAAACAAGATCGTCGGATTGTAAATGTGATTTGGTAATCCGAGAACCTTCCAACACACTTTGTAACAAACAAATAGAAGCTGGTCAACAATGCCTTCAAGATGTAAGCAAATCTGACCACAGTCAGAGAGTCTCCCTCATGTTGCGCACATGTTGACCGAAGCTTCGACATGTGAAATGCCCTTGAGATGCAAGCATAGGTGATTGCATCCTCACTGCCCATTCAATACAGACAGCCCACTGTATCTGGCCCTTATCCCATTGGGCATATCTCACAATCAATGCACTCCTAGAGACGCATTATCACTTCTTGTCCTTTTGTGAATAGACGACACCAAGGTGCAATGTGAACAGATGCCATTGACAACCAAATGCAATGCTAACACGTCGACCAAAGCAATGCCACTAACGACGCTTTCTTCCCAATCTCATCATGAATCAGTTTGTCCATGTCAACTTCTTGCCTAATGCCACATGAGTGATAACATGTTGGGAGAGGCCAAGCCAGAAGTTTTTGTGCTTCCAAAAGTACACTACACCTAGCATACAAGTCAGTCAAACCATGCCAAAGCTAGAGGTACCCTTTCTCAGATGTGCACCGCATTTAGTACCGCATTTAGTACATGCTGACCAATGTGTTCCCAAAGTATTTGTCCTTGAGCATGTATCCTACTGCCTGCAGCTTTAGTACAAATGGGGGGCAAATGGTGCATGCCTTCAAGATGCAAGCTTAGGTGGTTGCATCCAGAGGAAGGGCCTCACTATGCATTCACTGAAAGCAACCTAGAGCTTCTTTCCCTTGCCCATGATCTACGTACCCTAGGCCAATGCACTTCAACATTTGAGATTCTAGACAGGTAACAGATTGCATAATGTGACATACCTCAAAGATGCAAGCATAGGAGATTTCATTTGGAGAGAAGCCCTCACTTTCACAAGAAGATTTAGAAATTTTCTCATGTAGGAAGACGGGAGTCTTTCTCAATGTTTTTCATACAATGCATAACATCATGAGCTTTTGCTCGAGAGGCACCGCATACCTAGCTAGGTATGCGGCGCCTCCCTCACAGAAGCTCATGATGTTGAGGTAAGTCACAATGTGGGAAATATTGTGAGAATTTGTCCAAAACTTCTTGTGTTTGCATTCGTTGTTGAAAACAAGCAGCGCTTCTTTCCCCTGCCCCGGTTCGCAGTCCATGCACACCAAGAGACAACATTCCAAAGTTCAAACACGGAGCTCATCAAGCAATTTTTGTGTTTTTTCAAAAACACAGCATCAGCATACGTGTAAATGACCAAGCACATTGTCTTTTTCCAACAGTCTCTAACTAATAATCTCACCTTGCATTGTTTGCCAATGTTAGCATCTTGTCTTAGGTCATAGGCATCCAAGCATAGGAGATTGAAATTGAATAAAGGCCCTGACTTTGCATTTTGATGGAAAAAAACTTAAGCTTCTTTGCCTTGCCATGCTGGGCATTCTCGTACTGAGAAGCGCACCAAACTTGGCATACAACATGCAGAAAAAAACTCCTGGCAACGAAAAAGGTGGCATCACTACCCATCTATTGTAACACATAAATCACTACACGTCTTCATTAATAATCATAGAATGAGACAGGGGAGAATTTTATATATCTCAAGGATTCCTCCCACAATTGGTCTCCCTGGCTCTCCAAACTTGGAACGGGCTCCAAGGACCCCTTTTGGACGGAAGTTGCAGGGCTGGTAAACAACAAAGGAATTTCTAAACTTTCTCATCTTTAGGATGATAGAAGCTTTTGTTGGAAGGATGTGGAGCTCTTGGTACTGCAGCGTAGACTCTTGGAAGTGCTGACATCCTCATTTACACCTAGTTGCGATCAGAAATTGATTGGAGAGTCTGGCATTGGCCGAAAGACAAAGCGTTCTCGCTTCCCAAGACCCGAAGTACCTATAATGTCCTGGTGTAAAAAGTGGATTGGTTTGCCCCACTCAATAGAATCTAGAAGAAAAATTGGTCAGAAGAACGTTGGCGAAAGAGTATCAACACCATCTGGAAGACTATAGGGCCTGATTACACCAAGATATTCATCTGGAAAGTGCTCTGTGGTACCTTGCCTAATGGGATTAAGGTGCACGCTAGAGGGATTGGCTCTGACACTTGCTCCGGATGCAGGACAACCTCTGAAGACCCCCTTCACTTGTTCTGCAAGTGCCCTACTCATACATGTAGTATGGAAAATCATGGTTTCTAAAGCCAGGTCGTTTCGATGTGCACACAAATTATCAGATTCTACTACTTGAACCATGTATGGAAATCTAGGAACCTTCGAGTTTTTGAGGGAAAACTGAATGTAACTCAGTTTGAAGATATTGTGCGTCAGAGTACTAAGCTCCTACATGTAGTAGGAGAAAAAAGAGGGATAGTTGACAAGGATGAAGAATGGATTCAAGCAGTAAACTACTTAGAACACTCAAGAGCGTAGATGTATTGTCACTCTGCTTCCTCTACTAGAACCCTAGTTCCCTCAAGGCACATGTAGTGCTTGAGGAAAATTGTATAGTTCTTTTTGTGCTAATATAACTTCTCTCAACTCACAATTGTGAGTATGGCCAAAACAAAAAAAGAATGAGACATGGCAATAGAGTGAAATAAGAGTCACTCTAAAAGAATACGAAGACAAAAAAAGCAAAGCGCCTTAGTGAAGTAAAACACCTTAGACACCAATTTGTTTCACACAAATAGACAGGTAATAGTCAATCTTTGTAGTAACAAGCTTCGGTCAGGCGGTCCCCTAGCGATGTTGGGTTGGCTACACATTTAACATATCTTTCACTCCTATACAAGAATCAACGATTTCTTGTTGCATTTTGTCGAAGTTTAGGTAAGTACAAAAATTATCCACAAATGGCAAAGAACACATAGTTGTTGTTCAAATATCCTTGAAACAAATGAACGAAGCCAAAATAAAGAAAAGAAAATACTAAGCTGGAAGAAGCTAGACATCATTTATTGTATATACTAGTACAATGGCGCCGCCTTCGACGGCGGCATTGCCTTCAGCAAGGCCATGCGGACTCTCTCTCTCTCTCTCTCTCTCTCTCTCTCTCTCTCTCTCTTCCTTCTTTGTCTCTCCCTCCATCTCACTATCTCTTGCCTCAAAATGTCTTCTCTCTATAAAGTACACTATGTCACTCACCCATTGTGTGTGTGTGTGTGTGTGTGTGTGTGTGTGTGAAGGTTTCATATTAAATTACGCTAATATTTTTAGAACTTTATAGGTTCTCTCGCCTTCATATCTTAAAATTTAGAGGTAAAGTTCAAAAATTGGAGGTGAGATAACACTAAACCTAGGTTTTTTTTGGAGCATTGCCTGATTGCCCTTCGTCACCCACGTCATCTATCTTTAACCATCGCCGATCGTCTTTGGTCCGCTTTGGCTATTGCATAGGGCCCCATTGACTCGATACACTTGCTTGCAACTTCTACCCCCAATGCAAGTCTACATGGTAGTTTGCCTCCATGTTGTTGTCCTCTCTTGTACACCCTATAGGCCATCACCACCAACCCCCATCAACACCTTCTGTGTCACCTGATATTAGCACCTTGGCCACTATCTCCCCTCTCAAGTTTCATACACAACGCTTCCCACGACTTGCTTATTTGCCGTAGCCAACCTTTGCTTCACCGTAGTCACCTTCCACTCCCATGCCAATCCTCTAGCCACATAGAGCTAAGAGCCTACCACGGCTTCCATTGCATCGCGCTCACCTGCTCTACATCTGCCCTCTCCGACCCTGCTCATTTCCCATCGTCCTCATGCAACCGACCAGTGCTACACATCAGCCTCGTCTTGCATGTGGTACACACGCGACACCACCGCTATCGCCCTCTTATAGCACCTGTCGCCTACACTTCCCTAGCCCTTGCAACAACACCCTGATCTGTCACATTGGCCCACCTTGTACCCCTTGATCTTTTTGTGATAAATTGGCTAAATTTGAAGGTTTCATACTATATTAAAATACTTTTTCCTAAGTTTTCTCCCTCCACAGGGAGATCTTTGAGTTGCTCCATAATTTGGCTCTTTCTTTGACTGTGTTGGGACCTTAGATGTTGATGATGGTAATCGGTTCATCTATCCACTTGATCTTGACTCCAAGATCTCTCCCAGGAAGGTGCTCAAAGACCACCTTGGGTTCTAGGTCCCTGTCAACAATGGAGAGGATGCCACTGTATCCAGCAAATCCCTCCCCATAAAACACTAGCTTCTTCCAAAATTTTTGCTTTCTTTTGATATGCACATCCAGGTGGGGCTCCTCAATGGCCCAACAGTTGATCTCCTTGACTTTTCTAACTTCTTCCCAAAAGAGGGAACTCTTCTTCCATGTGTTCAGTCCTTTCACATTCCATGACTAGATAGAAAGATCTTCCATTACTGAGAAAGAGGTATGAACTCTTCCACTTAGAGGAATTCTTCCTCATACCCTCTTCTTGGTTATCCTCCTCCATTGATCCTTTGCCATTCACAACCTGAGCATTTGACTGCTTGGTTGTCATGAGATTTTGAAGGTTGGCATCCCGCAATACCTCAAAGATTTTATCGTAGATAAAGGGTGTTTTGTGGACATCTGGTTGGGCTTCTCTCAGTTGCCTAGTCGCCCTTGATTTGAACCGCTTGCACGAGATGTTGGCAATATGTTTCCACCCTTCATCCTTTTTACAACCCGTGCGTGAAATTAAAATCTTTTGCATCAGTGGGATTGTGGTTTTATAGTTGGGTAGCGGACGTGAAACGGTAGGGAGGGGTGGCCTTACAATTGCTAGAGGTGGCATGGATGCACTGGTTTCTCTATTTTTCATTGTTTTCTTGTTTTCATTGACCTACCCCTATTCCCCTTATTGTTCATTATGCTTTTGAGGTAACTTCTTTGAATCAGCATCTGATTGATGTACTGATGGTGCATCTTTATTCCCGACACTGCAGCCTACAACCATGGTCGAGGCGATATGATAAGATCTTGCAAAATGACCAAATTTGTTGCACTCAAAGAATGCACCAAAGTAAGTGCCAAAGTTTAGGAGGATGAACCTCAGACTGGCACCCACATTCACCACCAGGTTCTTGGGTTGGGGTTTTCTTAGAGTCCCAAGTGCTAGTGCCCATTCCTTCAAGTTGCTCCTTAGTCAAACCGAGAGGTTGACAAACTCCACCCACACTTGGCACTTCTCCTAGAAAGAATCAGTAGATTCAAACGAGGGATCTCATGGTAACACGCAGACCGGTGCTCGGTTAAAAAACAATGGGCTCTTGGCTAAAACTTTTGCCACCATGGATGCTTCATTAAATTGCACAGAGAAAAAACCTTTTGCAAGGTATTGGGAAAACACCACTGACCCACTCTGATTCAGAACATTTGGACTATACAACCAATTGATCAATTTGGCTTTGGCCGACACTCTGCTCATGAGACTAAACACCAAGGTGGAGCCTACCACATATGCTAATTGCTTTTTTATCAGAGTCGGAAGGACGGCCATGGTGAGCGCATCTTCCGCTTCCACTCTTTGTGGAAGAGTCTTCTTCAATGCCTGATATTCTCTGTCACCTTTGGCCGCTTCCTCTTCACCAGTCTGTGCCACGGATTCCGCTACTGTCCTCTTGTTAAGCAACAAAGCGCTAAAGATCACCGCCAGTTCTTTCTCCACTTGAGTCTTTTGCATTTTGAGCTCTTCTTTGTTCATCGCTATAAAGTTGTTACTGGCACTCCATTGCTGGCGTCTCCCTCCGACCGCCGAGAGGTGGTAGCTCTGGAACCACTATCTGTGCCCGATGATGGGTCCATAACTTGCCCATTTCTCCTCGCAACTTCCTCCTCATAAGAGTTCTTTGGGGGGGGGGGGGGGGGTTCTTCATCATCACAATAAGTTGCAACCCAAACCAATTGCAAAAGGTGTGATCCGGCCTTGAGCAAAGTCGAAGGAAATCACCAGGACGGTTTAAATCACCTTTGACTCCCTTGCTGCTTTGAGAACTGATCGCTATCCAATCAACCAACAAGAGCTAAGCTATAAGTAATATTGCTAGCTAGATGGATCGCAACCCAATCAACCAACAAGGCAACTTCACCACGCTAGCTCGCCGGACACCGCCCTTAGCAAAGCAGCTTGCAGGGCAACTACAAAATGCAAAAAACTTCACCACCGATCATGATCCTTGGACGCGCAAGGACCTCTGTGATAAGTAAAGCTTAAGAGGTGAAAATGAACTGGCTCTCTGCATGTGAGAGAGAGAGAGAGAGAGAGAGAGAGCGAGACAGATGGCCCGGCTTGCCAATCTCCGCATTCCTCTTCCCTGGATTCAATGCTCCTCTTCTCATAAAGACATTGCTTGCTCCTTGGATTCGTGAGGTGTGAAACACAAAGGATACAAACAACGACCTGTAGAGAGAAACAAGGTGAGGAGGCACAAAGTCCTGTTTAAGTTAAGGGAGTGATGAGATTTATAAAGAGTATGTTTAAATGAGTGCCTACATTCACATGGAATTTTTGTTGTGTTTTAATAAAAAATTATAATCCAGTATACATACACATACGTAAGCACAAATGGTTCGTATATTAGAAAAGACCTCACTTAAATAATAAGGTGAAAAGTGCACATTGCACATTGTCATTTGAAAACAAAATAAAATTTATAGAAAAAAAATAAAAATATATATTACATTATCCAATATACTTACATAATTACGAATGGTTTATATATTAGAAAAAGCTCCACTTAAATAATAGGGTGAAAGGTGCACCTTCCACATTATCCTTTGAAAACAAAACAATAAAATAAAAAGATACATTGAAAAATAAAACAAAAGAATATATTCGTGCATTCATTAAAAAAAGATAGATTTAATAAGCATAGAAAAATAAAACAATTTAATGAAATAAATATTTGCGAAGTCCTTTAATGAAAGGATTTTTTACAAATCAAACTGTACATAAATAAATATTGAATCAATACTTCACATTATGGATCAAATTCCTCTGAATTCTGTGTTATCTTTTGTGTTCTAAAGCTTTCCTTAGCATCATGCCAAAAAAACAAATGCAGCTTTGAGAAATAACATTTGAAAAGACATGCTTGTTTTTCTCTTCAAAACTTTTTAAATATAAAGCTTTTTTGAGGGACACATGTCAAACAACTAGAATTGAAAGACCCTCATCAATATGGATACTAAGACCTTTAGCAGGCCAAGAAATCTCTCTATCTCTCCCCCATGTTGGCTTGACAAATGCACAAAAAGATCTCTCTTGCTCTCTCTCTCTCTCTCTCTCTCTCTCTCTCTCTCTCTCTCTCCCACGTGCCTTCTCCCCCTTCTTTCACCTCACACCCATGAGAGAATTGCATTAGACTCCACTTAATGAACACCTTCAAAAGATTTTTTCTTTCCCATACAATTGTGAGTGGAGGTTTTGTCTTAACTCATAAAGAAATGTATAATTATCCTCAAACACATTTTGTACCTTGATGGGCCATAACATACACTCAAGAGCCACACAACCCCTTAGATGTAGGAGTTTCTTAAGTACTTACATTTGTGGACTGGTTGGTACCAAAACCAATGGATTTGATTACTTGATTTCACTCTTTAGAGTTTTTGTGTTTTCCAACAGAGATGATCAAGTCTTCCTTGCTTTCTTGGATAATCTCTTTGAACTTGGCCATCTAATGATCGTTCACAAAGTTATACTGGCTCCTAAACTTCCAAACTTGTTTGAGATAGCAAAAGCAGACAATTTTGGTGCAGATTAGGATGGGTTGGTTTTTCCAAATCTTTCCTCCCAAGAGTAGGTTGTTCTTGAAGAACAAGATTTTCTAGGTCTTCTAAATCTGTTTGCGTACTTTGCTCGCAAGGGAGCCTTGTAGCTATTGGAAGGTGCTATGGGGAGCTATTCCTACCAGGATGAAGATAGAAATCAGAGGGATAGGATTTGATAGATGTTAAGGGTACACGTACCTTTAAAAGGATTAGACCCACCTATTGAAAGTACTTTTGTTAGCATCTTGATGCAATTTCAACCCAACTGCTAGATAGTCTTTTGAATTATAGTCAAAAAGTTGTTCATCCTATTTAGTGCCCGTAAGTAACACTCCCTCCACAATTCCTTTTAGCTCAATGTATAAAAGAGAAATAGATTTACAACATACCAAAACTCAGTACTTTCTAGGAGATTGTTTTCGCAACATGGATTAGTAAGTAGACACTAAGGAGGCATTATAAAATCTCTCTCTCTCTCTCTCTCTCTCTCTCTCTCTCTCACACACACACACACACACACACACACACACACACACACACACACACACACACACACATGGTTCTAAGCAAAATTTAGATAAGGAGTTTGGCATACCCTCGATGAAGACTCCAGGTGCAAGAAGGATGCAAACAGTGAATAAGGCACCTGGAAGGGATCCTTAACCACGCAAATCTGAGAGTAAGAAATCCTGCACCAAGATTGATTTGTGGTTATTATGTAGCTCGTCTTTTTGCATATATAAAAAATATGACATTAGGAAGTGAAACCCACTTGTTTTGACAATGCTGTCAAAGATAAGAAATGGCAGAAAGATATCGATGAGGAGATGGATGCCCTTGATGCAAATGGAACATGGGATGTATAAAAGGGAAAGAATGCAATTGGATGCAAATGGATGTACAAGATAAAGCACAATATACCAATGTGAGTAGGTACAAGGCAAGGCTTGTGGCCAAGCAATGTATGCACAAGCGTATATGATTGATTATGAGGAGACATTCAGTCTTATAGTCAAGATGTATATAATTTGTGTATTTATTGCAGTGACTGTAGCTTTAAGATGGATGCTGAAACACATGGACATAAAGAATGCTTACTTGGTTGGATACTTGGAGAAAGTTGTGTATATGATGCAGCCATAGGGCTATGTGAATATGAGGCTACATGACCTCATATCTAGGTTAAAGAAATTATTATATAGATTGAAGCAAGCATCTAGAGCTTGGTAGAAAAGGATTGTGGCATTCCTTGTTTCTTTGGGTTTCTTTGGGTTTATGTGCAATACAATGAAGTAAGGAATGTGGTGATATATATCTATGTGGCTAACTTGATTATTGGAGGTGAAAATGCGGTGGAAGTAGAGGGTGCACATGCTCTACTTATGGAGGAGTTTGAGATGAAAGACTTGGGAGACTTAGTTTATTTCTTGACCATTGAAATTGTTCGCACACAAGAGGGTGTATTGTTTTCACAACGACAATATGCTTTTGACATGCTAATAAAGTATGGTATGGATGATTGTAAGCCAATTGTGAGCCGCTAGATTAAAATTTGAAGTTTGGAAATGATGCAAGTCAAGTGCTTGACAATGCTACTATGTATAGGAATGATACAGGTCAAGTGCTTGAGACTGCTACCACGTGCTGGAAGATGGTTGGTAACTTGATCTACTTGACTATCTTTACGGGGGTCACTGTATGTAGAACGTATACATCATGTGCATTCACAATGACTATTTATAAAACCCCTTAGCTATGTTTTTAACCAATAAAGGGACCCTTTATCTATTCAATCTGTAATTTTTGTTTTAAGATCATTTTTCAACACCCTTCTGCATATAAAAATGTGAAATTATAAATAAAATAATTCCTATTGTTGAATCCATGTGATATGTCTTTTTTTGTTGTTGTAGATCCCCTCCCCCCCGGTTGAGTGATAATCTCATCTCCAGACTTGAGCTACATAGGTGGATTAGTGAGTTAGTTTATTCAATCTCCCAAGAAACCACACTTGGAAGCAATGAGATGCAAATTGCACTATGTGAGTGCTACTTTAGATTATGCACTTTTTTATAGCATTGATGTTGAGTTGTAGCTCTATGGTTAGATAGATGCGGATTGGGCTGGTAGCATATATGATCACACGTCTACTAGTGGATTTGTGTTTTGACTTGGGAGACTGCTACTACGTGGAGTAGCAAAAAGCAACCTACGATTGCTTACTAGTGGAGTTATGTTTTCACTTGGGAGTGTTGCAACTACTATGTGGAGTAGCAAGAAGCAACCTGTGATTGCTCTATTGAGTACAAAGACAAAATGCAGGGGTGCTACAGTGGCGGCATGTGAAGTAGCATGGCTAGGATTTCCAGTTTAGGATTTTTGAGTACACATACAAAGGTGGGTTGTCACCTATAGTGACAACCTTAGCAACATATAATTGGTTTACAACCCATTATTTCATGTGAGGATGAAGCACCTCGAAGTGCATTACCAAATCATCAAAGAGCAAGTCTTGGGTGGCAGGCGACATTAGCCTTGAGTACGTGATGACGAATGAGCAGATTGCATATGTCTTTACAAAGGCCTTTAGGGTGTAGAAGCTGCAATGGTTTTGACTGATGCTTGGTATGCGAGAGATGGAATTGAGCTTGCGGGTGATTGTTGATATGTCAAGCTCAACATGCACTACTCTTGGATGACTATCACCAACATTCATCATCACTGGTGCGCCTTGGTGGATACACATATCTCTGTAAATGATACTAAAGTTGGACTACATCGAATTGGTCTACCTATAGGATTGATGGCACACTTATCCATTCAATTCACTCACTAGTGGTTCACACTAGACCATTGTACTAGTTTCCCCTTTTTGTTATATTTTCCCTTTTATGCTTTGTAGACTTCATATCTTGAGTAAGTGAAGAAGAAGAAGTAAATAGTTTCTTCATGGATCAGCTTCTTCAAGAAAATCAGGCTGTCAAAACTTCAATTCAATTATTGAACCAAACAAAACCTCTAGGGAGATACCCAGAAACGTAACGGCATTTCAGCCCAAGTACTTAAGAAAGCAAATGAAAGTCAAGAAAGTGTTTGTTTAGAGCAGTTTACTAAAAGTCAGTGATCCAATGTGGACTAGAGACACTACAACAACACAGAAAGACAAACACATGGGATGGATAGCATCACAATGGAACTTAAAAGAACAAGATTACTATAGCTCAATAATTGAAACATATGGGTACCAAAATCGAAGGTTAGAGAATATGGAGTGAAATCACGATCCTACCAAGAAAGAAGGCCCACTAGGTATCAACCTTGACAATATCCTAGGATACCTAAGAAGCAGGTCTACAACAGAATGACATTAGATGCTAAAGTCTACCAAAACTCTTAAGCGGATACAAAACAGAGATGGATCTCAAATAATCTTCCTCTTGAACAAAGGTTCTACACAAGCTATACAAAGATTTGGCTATTAATCAACCAAGACCAACTGAAATTGCAGAAAATATGCATGAAGATCTCGAGATTTCAACAAGACCTAGATCCAGGAAAAGTCATCCAAGAAGCTACAAGGTCATCCACAGATTTGGATTCCTAAGTCCTCCATGCTCCAAGACAAAAGGGAGAGGCAGACAGTCAACAAAGGCCTACAAAAACCTCAAAGGCTCCTTACAATAGGCCTAAGTGGAGAATCAAATGGACCATGGATTCTTCACAGTCAAACAAGGACAACTCAACTAACACACATATAGATTCAAAGATGATGAAACATGTATAGCAAAAGAAACCTTCAATGCCAACTTGGTCCTTCAAAATCCTCTTTTTGAGGATTCGAGCTTATTTTTACTTGAATAAATGTTTGTAGTAAGCTCAAGAATGTAAAAGGTCAAGTCACCAGGGTGCAAAAAAGACTCTTTGACATAGTGAGACTCGGGCTGTTTTGCCATGAAATGATCAAAGCGTTAGTTCTAAAGCTTCAACTCATATTAGAATTTGGTACGTATTACAAAGGCATTTTCTTCCCACTGGAGTTTTTCCCTTTGGTCATCCAGGTATTAGACCCTAATTTAGATCCTCATCATTCTACTTCTTTTGTATATACTCTCAATAAATATACAAAGCCTCACCATATGCTGCTACAATAGACAAATGCAACGTCATCTCTTCCATCAGAAACAAACTCAGACCAATGAAGATGCTACATCGGAATGAAACTCATCAACAAATTCAACAACAAATGAAACCATATAGACCATTGAAAACCAATCAAAAACCTTCCACAGCCTCCACGACCACTTTCCAACAGTGCCTGAGGAGGAAGGGCACTGAAATCGAAAGCGGGGAATGTTAACTGAGTTGACAATAGTTAACAGAAGATGTTGCTTAAGACCCAAGCCTTATGAAGCACATCAAAGATGAATAAGAAGCAGCAATGAAGATTGGGCTACACATTTTTTACATTTTCCAAAATTACCATGTATTGTAAATTCCCGATTTATTTCAATCCATTATTGTAATATTTGTAACGGGTTATGGGCTCAATGAGAGTTCCAAGTTGTAAAGAATAGGGCAGTTAGTGTGCCTAGGTTATAGATTCAGTAAGTCACTTGGACAATGCATATTTTTACCCCAGGTATATAAAATAGTGTGTAAATGAAATTAGGGTTCTCAGTCTCAACTGTGGAGACCCCTCTTTGGTGAGAGCTCATGAGCTGTGTGGCTATGGAGTCCTTGAGATTCTCCTTGCTCATGTGACTTGATTTACACTAATCAAAGCTTATTCTCTTTCACTATGCCTCTCTCATACTTCTTATGATAATTAATGATACTTTGATTAGCTAGATCGTAACTAATTGAAAGGTCAGGGAGACTGGAACATGCTAATCTCCACCCAGTCATGCCCTATATAGGCCCTTGGACTGCTAAATATAGGGACCCCCTTGACTGCATGGCCATCCTGGCCCTTGGCCGTGACTGGTCCTACCATTGTCCTGACATTACTCCCCCCTTGGAGAAGTGTTTTCGTTCGTGAAAACACAAGTGATGGTATCTTCATAAGAACACTAATGTTTTCTACAGTAACATCCCTCATGGATCCAACTGTTCATTTGAGTGGAACCCGGTTCAGTAGGAGGTTCAATGAAATCAAGAGTAACATCTTGATTTTCTACATCGTTGTCCATTTGTAACCATCTGATGGTACCGGTTCCTATCCAAATATAGTCTGTAGACTCCATTTAGAACGCTCATCAGCATGATAAACGAGTTTATCACAACAAAGGTGTACCAAAAAGAGTACCTCTTGTCACTTTCCATGAAAGTAACTTGCTGACATAATTCATCAGCCAAGTTTAAGTCCTTGACTTGTTCCCAATTTTCATCATCAGTAAACAACCCCACCCTAACGATTGTGCAAGGTTGAGAACGTGAGTTATACATGAAGAGACTACACCTAGTCGCAAACATGCTTTAACTTATAGTAAGCAAACTCTAAGTAGAGCAATAAATGCTTACTGATTGAATCACTTGGTGCTAACGTACGCACTTTACATACCCTTCAACACCAGATTACACTTTATAATCTATCTATCCCCTTGGATAAGTGATAGTACTGAGATGTGTTCCCTCACACTTTGTAATCTACCTATCCCCTTGGATGATTGACAGTACTGAGGTGTGTTTCCCCCACGGTTTACAGACAGTCTTCCCAAACGACTGGCAAATGGGGAATCACAATAGCGTATTTGGATTATTTTGTGGTAATATATTTGGATGATATCTTGATATTTTCCAAGGATCAAGAAGAGCATGAGCACCATGTACGATTAGTGCTTGAAAAGCTTCGTGCATCAGGGTTATATGCAAAGTTCGAGAAGTGCTCTTTTCATCAATCTAAGGTGGAATTTCTTGGTTATGTAATTTTTGAAAAGGGAATCTCCATGGATCCAAAGAAGGTTCAAACCATCCTTGCCAGGAAAGCACTGGGCTTATGGCTGTGAGAGTTTGTGAGAGAACTCAACAAAAACTATATGAAGGAGTTTTGTTGATGGTCATTCCAAAAGCTAGCTTGACTAGAAATTGACGACGCTTCATTTGGAATGGAAGTCCCTGATGAGTTTTGGCAACAAAATCTATCCTTGGGATAAAGACTCTCTCTCCAATATTTGATCCTGTTATTATCTCGGCCTCAATTACCTTGCAATTGAACTGTTTGCATATCATTCTGGTTCCATTACATAATCCATGTCCTGGATCTAAATTCCGCAATAGCATGATAGGAGAATTTACTTTCAAGACCAAAGCGAGAGGTGGAAAACCACCACCAAGTGTAAGGCTATTCAAGTATTCCACTGTATACAAACGTGTGTTTTTCTCAGAAATGCAAATTGAATCTGCACTAAGATACTCTTTTGAGTCTCCATACATTTTTTGCAATGCATAGTCACTGATTGAATCAACTTCTTTGTACTGAGAAGCAAGTATTGCTCATTCTTTGAAAAAGCTTGCATGATCTTGTACACAATGCAAATCTCCATATATAAAGTTGAGAAGGTCTGTCAAGCTATTTGTCGGAAGAATCATATCTGAAGGTATTTTTACTCGATGGTCTCCTCCATCATCCACATCCCCATTGCCAATGTCCAACACTTAGTGTGAAAAACTTTGTTGAAGTAAATTTGTTCCACAGTCAAGTATACACATGTTTATGGTAAGCCTCAATATCTTTGTATATTTCCATATATGAAAATGACAAAGTGAATCATTTACAATGTCTGCACAACTACCTTCCGTACAACAGGTAGTATTTGTCGAAAGTCACCTCCAAGCAAAAGAACTTTTCCACCAAACAAAGTGTCTTGCTGCGTAATATCCCTTAAGGTTCTATCCAATGCCTCAAATGCATATCGATGTGTCATGGGAGCTTCGTCCCATATAATTAGAGCTGCTTTCCTTAGAACTTCAGCAAGTTGACTATTTACCTTTATATTGCAAGTTGATTCAGAATGAAGCTCCAAAGGTGTCTTAAACCTAGAATGAGCGGTTCTTCCATTACTCAAAAGCAAAGCTGCAATACCAGATGATGCACGTGCAAGAGCAATTTCACATCTTCCTCGTACTCGTGACAGAAGTGCATTATACAAATACGTTTTTCCTGAGCCACCGGGACCATCTAAGAAGAATATATTTCCTGAATGTGTTTCAATAGCTTGTAGCACTTGGTGATAAGCATCTCGTCGATCTTCATTTAATGAAGTCTCCATACGATCTGCTACATTACACTGCTCATCAACATTGAACATTGTCTCTTCAGCCATAGCACCAGTTCCAGTTAAACGTGCCATTGTTGGGTCTATTGCAGGCAACATATAATCAGAAAGCCTCTTGCCATGTTGTTGTAGGAAGCATTCTATGTGAAGCAAAGCTTCATTTTTGCCACATCAAGTCGTACATTTGCATTAGGAATACACATCCTTAAAGCATAAACATAGTCCTCACAAAATTCGTTACAAAATCGGTCCCATAGAGCACTTGGATGTAGTGGCTCACAAAAGACCAATATGATTGCAAAGAGCTGTCTCAATTGCATTCCATTTTGAAAAAAAGAGGCCTCCTGGAGGCAAAGTAACCATTCTTCATCATCTTGCAATAATCATCTAGCTATACATGCCTCCTTATATGTAGCATAAAGGTGACCATCATATGTCTGCAAGTCTTCAAAGCATTTACATCCCTTGCAAATATTTAATAGCATTCGCAGGTAATAAACTTCACCAGCAGTTGGGACGATATTATACATTCTTCCAATAGAAACTCCATGTTGTCTTGGAGACCATATCTTTTCTGCTTTATTCCAAACCCAGGCACTTGGAAAATCTGCATATGTGAGGCTATTTGCTTCTCGATAGTTTTGATTTGCGACAAACCATTCTGTCAAGGTAGTTTTTTTACTTCGCTCATTATTCAGCAAGTCTGATATATCATCACAATCTTGGAATGTAACCATATTTTGCGATGGAAGGTGTACTTGGAGTTGTTGAATGGATGGATTTTCATTGTGCATGTCAAAGCCAAATATTCTCCACATAGCCTCGGATGCAGAAACATAACATTCATTGAGATAACTATTGATTTCATCAATAACTCCTTCAGAATCTTGAAAAACGACAGTGGCCCGATCATGTCCCTTATAAACATACTTATAGTTAAGCAAATCTCAACATTAATGTGGTCTGTGTACCTCAATGATAAGAGAGGGCTATAAGGAGGAACCCAACAATTATCCAAATTGTAATCTTTTGATGGAACAAACCTTCCATCATCTCGTCTTAGATACACTGGATATCCACTTTCATTTACAGTCGTAGACGTACTAAATGTACATGGAAACTTGAATCTACATTTTCCATCAACCATGCATGGAGAATATGGGTTCAAAGGACCACATGATCCATGAACATTACAATGGCTCACTATATCAAATAATTTTGGAAACACATTTTTATCAAGGAGTTCAGCACAAACCAATTTATCATAGTGACTTGTATCTACAGGCTTGTATTCCGATGCAAGTATCAACAATATATGAGCATGAGGGAGACCTCGCTTTTGAAACTCTATCACTGAGGCATGCCCAATGACCTCCCCAAATAAAGATTGCTTGATGAGTAAATGCATCATATCTTGAAACTTCTGATAAAACACAAGTGTAATGACATCAGGACAATCAACAACATTTTGCCCAGGTAGTATAGCATCATCAATTTCCTTCCATCGTGGGTTACATGTGAATGTAATGAAGAGATCTGGTTTACCTTTACTACGAACAATTGCCATTGCATCTTGGTATAATTGACACATATACCTTGGACCTCCAACAAAAGAAGAAGGCAATACAATTCTCCGACCGACATTTTGACCTTCAACCCTCTCTAAACCATCTCTAGATTCAACCATGTCAATTAATCCTTGGTACACTTCAACACGAAGTGTTCTTTGATTATTTCTCATCCACAATAATCGTGACTCCTCCATAATACTAAAGGCATCAACAATATATTGTTGTAGTAGCCTACCCCCTCGAAGACAACATTTCACTGTATCATCTCTTATTTGTAAGTGAAAACTATAAAATTGCTTTTGAATCACCTTTTTTTCATCGCTAGTCTCTAAATAAGGATGCCACCCATCTTCTCCACTTGGAAACACAAAACATACAATAAAGACATATATGATCTGTGCATACTGGAGACTCTCTTCAAGCCTCCATGTTGAAAATTCAACACAATGTCGTGATGACCAATATTCCTATCATCCCCTTCTCCAGGCACAATGGCAGCAACTTCAAAACCCCTTGGAGCAAGATATTTCCAACCATTACGTCGGTGCTCTACAATAACCATCCTAATATTGGGAGCAATAGCATCTCCACACAGAGAAATAGCACACTGTAGAGTTTTGGCATAGGGATTTACTATGTGCATCATAGATTGTAAACACTCTAGAACACTACGATCTAAATTTGGAACATGATGCAATCTGTTATTCAACTCATGCTCAGTATCAAAAAAGTATAATTGGGCAAAGCATGGGACTTCATTGCAATCTTCCACTGCTGCCAAAGAACCAATATTATGATAAACTAAGTTGTGCACCTTAAAAGTGTATATACCTCTCCCACCATAATTAATAGTGTCATCAATATGGGCACCAAGAGATGCAAATGCCAATACATTATTATATCCCCGAATATTTTGTAAAAACTGTCTACTTCTTATTGAGGTTGAACTCATCAAATCTCTCAATTCAGTTGGTGGTTCATTGAATGGAAGTAGCCTAACTCTTCCATCAGAGCAACAGTATTTGCCAACAAATGTTTGGATAGTTTTTCCTTCAGCTTTCCAAGCCTTTGCTCCACATTTAGAGCAAACAAAATCTAAGCTTCCCAAGTTGTGTAACACACACTTTTTGAAAAGAACAAATGCTAAAGAATTGTGATGTAGAAGAGGAGAAGTAGGGTAATCAAAGTGGATTGACAAACAATACTTTGCTACTTTAGAATAGTTTCCCTCTTGAAATATAACAATAGGATTTATGTCTCCTCATTACATCGAGTTGTTATGTTCTTAGTCGTATCAATATCCATGGATTCAGACTATGGAAACAAGTCTATCTCTTAAAGGCAAGGCCTATAAGTGGTGGATGACATTTCCAATAGATGTTCATCGTCCGTCTTGGGCTGCATTTCAAGCTTTTTTTCTCCAAAGTTATTGGACTCCAATGAAGAAGATAAGAATTGGTTAGCATGGGATGCATGCCGCAGGTCTGGCCTCTCTCTCACACAATACCTTTCAAATTATTGGGAAATCATATTAAAACTAGAAGGTCTAGATAAATTTCAAAAGATATGGGGTTTTAATAGGGATCTTCACAAAGACTATCGTCTTCATGTCAAGACCCAACATCCAAAAACTTTGGAACAAGCTATCAGTCATGCCCAAAGATATGATGATGACCAAGAGAGGAAAGGAAATGTTCCCTACTCTAAGAATAATTTTGCTAAGAGCAATGTGACTAAGAGCCAATGGCGAGGTAGATCTCCCACACGTTCCAAGAGGAATAAGAGACTATCTACCTCTCCACGCCCACAAGAGGCTAAAAAGCCTAAGCAATCACGAGATACTCTACGTGGGTCTCTCAGCAGTGCTGATTTTGAGCGTGCAAAGAAACACAATTTGTGTTTTAGATGTCTTTCGGGCCAACATAACAAGAAAGATTATCCTCTTTTGCAAGGCAAAGAAAAGGCCATGCACACGATGCAACATCTCACATTAGATTCATCTCCTAAATATTGTGTTGTAGAGGTTCTTCATATGGAAGAAAAGCACAAGTGTTGTGTGTCTGCTTCAATGTGGCAACCCACCTTTAGCCCCCATGATTTGATTTGCATGCATGGCACTATTAGTGGACAACATGTTCGTATTTTAGTGGATGATGGTGCAACCATAACTTCCTGAACTATAAGCTAGTCAAGAAATTGAAGCTTACACAGACTCCCTGCTCTCACAAGTGATAAATCAAAGTGTTAACAAATCTAACAAGAAAAGTGCTCTCAATTTTAATTCTATCAAGGGCAACGTGCAACTATTGTAAAACACACATTACAAGAATTACAGGATTCTCCATCCCATCATAACTCTAGTTTACTTTCTCCTTTTGCACGGCAAAAGCTAACTCACTTACTCACGGAGTATAGTGATGTATTCTCAAGTGATTCACCATCGGGTTTACCCCCTACACATGATGTGCAACATGGCATAGATGTCTTTCCAAGCACTAAACCGGCGATTAAACCACCTTATCGTATGAGTGCTAAAGAAGCCAAGGAGGTTGAGAGTCATTTGGCTGACTACCTCGCCTGTGGTTTCATTAGGCCTAGCACTTTGCCTTTGGTATCACCAATTCTATTGGTAAAAAAGAAAGATAGTACTATGCACATGTGCGTAGATTACACGGATTAAACGCCATAACCATCAAGAACAAGTATCCTCTATCCCAGGTGGATGAGTTGTTTGATCAACTCCATGGGGCAGGATACTACACAAAGATAGATCTTCGTTCAGGATACCACCAGGTGTGTATCCTTTTGCAAGATATCTCTAAAACTGCCTTTAGAACACGGTTCGGGCATTTTGAATTTTTGGTTATGTCTTTTGGTTTAACCAATGCTCCAGCTACATTTATGACACTCATGGATAGTGTCTTACGTCCCTATCTTGGAAAATTTGTTGTGGTTTTCCTTGATGACATTCTCATTTACAGTAAGCCTGAAAATGAACGCATAGAATACTTACAATTAGTGTTCAAATAGCTACGTGCTCACATGATGTATGCTAAGCAAAGCAAGTGTGATTTCTTTAAATGAGAGATACATTACCTCGGTCATGTGATCTCTTATAATGGCATCAAGATGGACACTGACAAGGTCACTGCCATTCTTCGATGGCCACATCCCAACACGGTTGAGGAGCTTCAAATATTTTTAAGCATGGCTGGATTTTATCGACAGTATATCCGTGATTATGCCAAAATTTTTGTTCCTATGATGGATCAACTTAAAGCAAAAGGTGAGACCTTTTCTTGGGAAGAAGCCCAAAAACGCAGTTTTGAACAGCTCAAGGTAGCTATAGCCACTGCTCCCATCCTAGCAATCGTTGACCCACTTAAGCCGTTTGTGGTGGAGATCGATGCTAGTGATAAATCAATTGGTGCGGTACTTCTCCAGGAGGGAAGACCTATAGCCTTTGAAAGTAAAAAAGTTAGATAGAGAGATCTTTATGCCATAATTCACGCTTTACGAAAGTGGTGACACTATTTATATGGTGCTAAGTTTGAAGTAGTTTTTGACCATGAGAGTATCAAATGGTTTACTACTCAAAAGGACTTGAAGGGCCGTAAAGCTAGATGGGCAGAAATCCTTCAAGATTATGATTGTAAGCTACAATATCGCAAGGGGCGATATAATGTAGTAGCAGATGCACTAAGTCGGATGCCTCAGATTAATTCACTTGCTTTCACGAAAATAAAGAGTGCATTTTTGGAGTCATTACGTGGCAAGCATGCACAAGATCAATCATATGCTAAAGTGTGGAGTGCAGTTTTAAAAAGGGATCCCTCACACTCATATATCTCTGTACAGCCAGATCAACATGTCTCTGCACGCACAGATAAAAACTCCAACACACAGAGCTCCACCCCTATTGAGGAAGAGCTTAAGCGATGGAAGAATTTTTCCATTGATGATGGCTACTTACTTCATAAGGGTAGAGTATGTGTGCCAAAGGACTCAGACACTAGGCACCAAATCTTATTTGAGTGTCACGATAGTCCAAGTGCTAGTCATCTAGGTATATGTAAGACGTATGTCTTAGTTCGACAGCAATTTTATTGGCCGGGCTTACATCATGATGTTCAAGAGTACGTACTAAACTGCCAATAGTGCCAAGTTAATAAGACAGAGTGCCTCAAGGTAGGTGGCCTTTTACATCCTTTAGAGATTCCACAAGGTAAGTGGGAGAGCATCTCTATTGATTTTGTAGTAGGACTACCTACTACAAATCATGGCCATGATGCCATATAGGTAATTGTAGACCATGTTGATTCATTCCCACTAAGACTACGGTTAAGACACCAAAATTAGCACGGCTATTTGTAGATCATAGTATATAAACTATACGATCGTCCAGCTAGTATCATTAGTGACAGAGATCGAAAGTTCGATAATCACTTTTGGAGAGCTCTGTTTCAAAAGTTGGAAACTAAACTTAATCTAAGTACGGCTGATCATCCAGAAATAAATGGTCAAACCGAAAGATTTATTCAAGTGCTAGAGGATATGCTACAAGCATACGTTAGCAAGAAGCAAACCAATCGGGAAGACTACTTACCTATATTGGAATTTGCTTATAGTAGTTCAAAGCATGTGACTAAAGGGTTTAGTCCATTTATGCTTTTATATGGATTTCAACCTAGATCACCCGTTATAGTGGGGTTGGCTAAGGAGAAGATACAACAAGCGAAGGATTTTCTTCAAGACCATTTTGACATGCTTCGAGTTGCTACCGTTTACCATTCTCAAACGTATAGGTCAAGTGACCTATAAGTTAGCTCTTCCAACGCACTCACGAGTTCATCCTGTTTTTCACGTTAGCCATTTACGAAAACAGCTCGGACAGAATGATAATGTCATTGACACAGGTGTGTTAGTTGACCTTATCAAACCGCCAAGCATGCCTCATGAGCCCGAAAAGATTTTGGATTCTCATGATCTTCGCACCAGACATCATGTCAGACGACAAGCGTTGGTAAAATAGCTAGATAGACCTAAAGAAGGTTCTACATGGAAGAATGTCTCCGCACTTGAGAAACGTTTTCCTACGTTTGTTTTTGAGGACAAAAACGATTCTCCAAGGGGGGGGGGGGGGGGGGGTAATGTAAGGACATGGGTCCTACGGGCAAGGCCACCGGCAAGGCTGGACAGTGTGTAAGCTAGGGGGAGGCTATAAGATAGCACGGTTGGGTGGAGACTAGCACACGCATTACCACCGCCCTTTGACAACTGCACCATTGTGATAGGCTCGGAGAGAGCTATGCAACAATGACAAGCATTCCACGAGAAATAGAGCACACATGCTAGCGCATCTACGAGCTATTTGTGGTTGTAAGTGTATCAAAGGATGTCTATTTTTTGCCTATAAGTAGTCGTTAGAATCATGGTGACATAAGCTACGCATAGGTACTCATAAATTTTAATTTCAAGCACTTTGAAAATTTTGATATGTCTTCATATGTGTTTTCCACATATGGGTTTGGAGTGAGGATTTTGAGTGTAGAGGCTTTGGGGCAGGTGTATCCTAGTGAGTGGATGGTGTTCCTTAAGTTTCGTATGATTCTGGTATGGTTTGGTGAGTTTCCTTTCATTTGTGTGTATGTGGGTTGGGTGGTGACGTTGAGAGCAGTGAGATTCTTGATTGTGGTTTAGTTAGCCTTCCAGAGTGTTGTATTGAGGGATGGTCTCAGCTTGACAAGCTAAATAGATTGCCTATGTGCGCCTATTGTGTTATATGTGTCCTTGATTGACATTATGTTGATCTAGGTAGTGTTGCATGCACTTTATAGGTGGTGTGATTCGATCCCACAACACCAACAATGGGTTGATCATGTCTATTTTTGACTTCATTGAGTTCAAAAACCTGCCTAGGAAACACGTCCTAGAAAATTCAAAACTTTTAACTGCAATAAATGGTCGGCCATTTCAAGCATGTTTTCCTCCTTTGCTTAGCGTAGGCATGATAGAGACAGCTCTATCTGACCAACAAAGAGCTGGCCATGCTAGAAGTCTTTTCACCTTTATCCATTCAAGCAACAGGCCTTGCCTTTGTGTCTTTTTTTTTTTGGAAACCTTTTGGAGGCTTCATGCAATTATGAAGCCAGAAAAATTACATAATGACTAAAATTACCAACTTTATGGTCCTTGCTTGGTCATCTGCTCTACATGTTGCCTTTCACCCTCTCCAAACATTTTGGGTATGTGTGGTATTCAAAAAATGTTCTTGTCATTTGAGTGGCCAAGCCTTGGAAGCACTTCTCCTTGGAAACTGTTGCATGTCTGTCTTATGACAATTTTGGGTGGTTTGCAAAAGAACCAAACAAATGCCTTGATAGGCCATTATCACCATGAACTAAATGTACTTACCATTAGCATCACAAAGCTTGTTCTTTCATTGCTTCAACTTCACATGGATGCATCATACATATGGAGATGTGTAGAAAGCATTATTTCCATGCAGTCAAAGAGCATGCCATGCATACATAGAAAGGTGAAAATTAAAATAGATGTGCTTTGGCACACAAATCTATAAGAAAAAGCCTCAACATGAAAGTTCTTGAATTCACAACGTATTTGCTTACATGCACGTGCATGTAAGAGAGAGAGAGAGTGAAAATTTCAACACATAGAGGTTGTTTTGTCTCAAGCAAGTGCAACACACACTACATGAAATTTCCAAAGGATGTTGAACATGTAGATCTATGAAAGAAGCTCTTACTGGAAGCAAAAACAAAGAAAAACACACTCGGTATATCTTGAGACATCCGTAGAGTACTTTCCTCTATGCAGCTCAGAACGCATTTTTAAGGGCACAAACAACTTTGAAAGTGGGTTTAAACCCCAAGATTCTTCATGGAAAGGTTCTCGGTACTGTGAGTATGCCTCCATGATGAGTTTTTTTGAAAAACGTCTTGAAAATTTTGATCGCATGCATGACACTTGTGCGGGCCCAGACTTGGTTTGTGAACATGCTCTAATACCAATATGAGAGACCGAGGACTAGCACATGCAACTCTCCACCCGACCATGCCTAATATAGGCCTTTGAACTGCTAAATATAGCTCCCCTATACTGCATGTGTGTCCTGGATCTTGTCCCTAGCCCATCTTACCCTAGGCCTGACAACTTGTCTTCAATCTCAAAAGAGCCATCCACCACCCCTTTTCCTAACTAGGATATAGCTATCAAAGACCTTGGCAACTCTCCCTACTTCCTAGTACCCTACAGAGTGATTGAGTTGCCTCCTAATTGTGCAAATTTGCAAAGACGATTACTCTAGATAAAACTCAATGAATTAGTAATGGATTCTACTTGTGCTTGCATTTGGTTTTTCTCTAGTTTAGGTTTCCTCGTCTCCATCAATGACGCTAAAATATGAGCGGAAAACTGCCAAGCCTCATTATATCTATGGTAGAAAAGCAAGAACCATAGACACATAAAACCTCAATCTGTGGGAAGTAGTTGACCCGACTAGTGCATGGAAGCTACAAGAGGTAGCTAACCTCTCGAAAAACCCAGTCTAACTTGCTTATCCAAAGTTCTAGTCTCAAGTGTGTGTCAAACATCAAAATCTAGTTTACTTTAGCACAAGCTTCAATTGATGTTTTGTGACAGCTACAAGATCTCAAACATGCTCAAATTGACTATGTAAATAGGCCATACCATGCCAAACATCCAATGCTGATAATACCTTGTTTTGACTCCTTGTCGAAAAAATCATGCCTATTTTATACATCCTATTTTAGCAGCACGGTTTGACTAAAACTTCGGGTGATGTGGAGCTAGAGATCACATGTAAGTAACAAACATGTACAATCTGGAATCTCGTGGCCCAAGTTACTGACTATACATCTCCAAATGAATAAAATAAAGTACAATGTTTAGACTTGATGAGATTTTCTTTCATAAATGAAAATAGAATTACAACAATTGGGTTTAAAAAAAGAAAATAGTAGAACTATTAGCTTGAGTGATAACGTCCCTTATGTATCTTGGAATTTGTATCCAATTACAGTTCTAAAAGTACATTTGTCAAAGCTCATAGAGTTACTCAATTAGAAGATTAGCATGGGTGATTTGGAGACTTCTTGCACACCCTATTCAAACAGGCGGTTCGCTCTACCCAAGAAGAATGGATCTTTGTGTTTCATACAAGATATGCAGCTTGTGTTAAGTATGGAGCATGATTTACCCCTTGTAATTTTTTGTGTTGAAAATGCACATTTGTAAGGCCCTCGTTATGAGGAGAATCCATCGTGCATGAAGGAAAAATCACTCGCCGGAAACCAAAATTTTCACAGCCAGTCTCGAGCAAAGCCAAAATATTCCTTTTTGTTGGAATATTATGGCCGGCCAACAATCGATAAATGGTCGGAAAATGGCCAGTCGTTTGGCCAGTGGCAGGTAGTCAATGGCTGGTGGTCAGTGGTCGAAAGTCAATGGCCGGTGGCCGATGGCCAATTTCAAAGATGGACTTGTTTTCTCGAGGGCGGTCACACATGGGTGGATTGGAGGGTCCGATTTGGACTTGTCTACACAAGGGCGGCTACACACGGCTGCCTCTCATGAGAGAGGACAACCCTTTTGGCCTATAAAAGGAGGCTTCTTCTACACACAAAATGGACTGTGAACCATTGTAGTGCATTGTGAAGTTGATGTGAGGTGGTGAGAGTGAAGCAAGGTGGGAGCTCCAAAAGGGTATACTCCCTTTGTAATCTACTTCTTGTTGTGAAGTATTAAAGCCATTGAGTAGCTGTTTTTTCATGGACGTAGCCCACATTGGGTGAACCACGTATATCATGTGCTCTCTCTCTCTCTCTCTCTCTCTCTCTCTCTCTCTCTCTCTCTCATTACTGTATAATCTGTCAAGTGTGAAAATTATCTCTCTCCATTAAGTAAACTACTCATTCATCTACTTAGCTACGTCATATTTCCTAACAACTGGTATTAGAGCAAGGTGTTTTCTTGTAGCTTAAGTATCTCAAGGAAAGGATTCCTTGAATTGAGTGGGAGTAATGGCAGAGGAAGGGAAGCTCAAGATCGGGAAGTTCAACAACAAGAACTACCATCTGGAAGATGCAGATTGAAGACCATCTCTACCAGAAGGACCTTTATTTGCCACTAGGAGGTCTTGCAAAAAAGCCCGCAACAATGGTAGATGAAGCATGGACTGTCCTTGATCGAAAGGCATTAGGAACAATCCGGCTAATCTTGGCGTCAACGGTGACCTTCAACATTTCGGAGGTGAAGACCACGGAGGGCAATGGATTTGAGTAGCCAACTCCTCTAGCTAGTTTTGCTTTTTCCTTGTCTTCTAGAGCACCTTGTTGCAAAGCCTCTTTGAGCCTTTTTGCTTCTCCCAAAGACGCTTAAGTCTTTATGTACTACGTTATCTTTTCCTTTAGTGTCTCCTTGGGTAGTTGTTTGCAGGTGGAGTGAACATATAAAAGTATGGGTCAAACCACTCAAGAAGAGAAAAAAATAGCCCTTACATCACATCACACATCAAGTAGAAAAAAATTTGGATACGTTGTCCAAAGTAGCACCTCATGTTGAACTACACTAGAGGCAAGTCATTTGGCAAGGTTAAGAATGGATCTTTGGAAACGGAACCTATGTGGATATCCCCTACGCTACCAAACACATATGCTCCCTCCAAAAATGGAAATCAAGCCAGGTAAAACAATGCTATCAAGAAAAAATGCTAGGAGGAAGTGGAGCGATCTCACAATGCAAGAGGCCTAAATGCCCATCGCTACAAGCTGGAGAACAAAATGAGGAAAAAGGAGGATAAATCTCAAATAGAGGGGGACTCTCTTGCATAGAAAACACCAAGCAAAGGGGTAATCCTCCTTTGAATGCTAGAACTGTCAAATCCTTGGGCGTAGGGGGGAAAACGGTGTAGTTGAAATATGCACATGATGCCATGGAAGAGTGCACGAGAGAGAGAGAGAGAGAGAGAGAGAGAGAGAGAGAGAGAGAGAGAGAGAGAGAGAGAGAGAGAGAGTGCATTCATGTGTGTGTGTGTGTGTGTGTGTGTGTGTGTTAGTTGTTGTATTAAACTTATACTTATACACAAGCAAGCATAAAAGTTCAAAAGACAGTTATCTTTAGACAAAGGATAGAGATTAGCACAAAAACGACTCAGTATTAGCTTCATTTTTGTACATTAAAGTGAGAATGAAGTATCATTCCAGTGCCTTTATACATGAGATAGTCAAAAATATGGTTCTACAATGGAGGAAGCAAGGTTCTTCAGTCTCAGACAACAACTAAACCAAAAAGATCCTAAGTAAAAATAGAATTCTCACCTGTGTTAAATAGGTAGCCCTTTAACCAGTGGAGAACACCTCAATAGCATCAAGGCCAGCAAGGAAAAAGTCCTTGCCAGTCGGAGGAGCCTCTAAGTCAGCACCGAATCCAGGAGTAGAATCAAAATATCCCTAAGGAATGTTGGAATCTATGTGCGTATTGTCATAGCACCAATATAGTGGAGATCATCCAAACCCATAGCCCGGGTACACCAAGTACTACAGGAGAGGAGAATCATCATGTCATTGAAGAGAGAGGAAGACCAGAGTCGGTGTATCAGCCCGGTTGCATGCTTGGATAGAGAGAGAGAGAGAGAGAGAGAGATGGTAAGCATTAATCAGGTATAGGGGATGAAGTTTTAAGCAACATATGCAAAGGCCAGCCTTGATGCAATGCATGAGCAGAGATGCAAAAACTACACAAGGATAGCACTGTTAAGTGCTAGGTGGGGAGAAAGCCATCAAAGAGCAACCCATCATGCTCGGGAGGGGAGATCTCCTTCAAGGGCTTGTACATAATTATGACAGGGTTATTCAACCCATTGAAAGTAAGTTTTTAGGGGATTGTTCACACCACTGCATAGTAGCATCTCATTACAAGCGTGTTTAGGGGTGAATTCCACCCAATTCATACACACCAAAGAGATTTAAGCCGAAAGGGGTTCAGCCCCACAGGAGAGATACATATTTTAAGCTTTAAGTGGAAGGTCCTTCAATGTACATGGCCAAGTTATGATTAGCATTGTAATTTAAGAGTTTGAGCTAGGAGTTTCCAAGTATAGGATAGGCCACTACTAAGCCACGGTTTTCTACCCAAGGATTATGAGATCAATAAGGTATATTGCCAAAATATATTTGTATATGTATCCTCTAGACAATGTAACCATCAGCCCTGCCATTCAATTATTCTAATACAATATAGAAGAGGTCAAACCCAAGGGAGGTAAAGCTGTATACTCATCATCTTCATTATGCCTTTAAAAAAACAAAATTCTTCCAAGATACAGGCTCAAGGTAGCCCCCCATAAAACAAAATAATCATTAGCTATATCAGCAGCTCAGGTGTAAGTGTGTGTAGCTACGTGAAGAAATCATATCCACATGAAGTGACCAAGTGTGTGTGTGTGCACGCGCGCCCGCCCTAACCCAGGAACCATACTCAATGAGTCGACAATAGGCCCATTGAGTATGGATCTACTGCCTCATCAAGTTGATGAGAGTAGAATAGTCAAGTCTAAATCCAAATAGTTGTATCATATTAGAGATTCTATAAGTCTCATCGGATGACAATGTTAGCAGAGAGGATTATACTCTAGTCGAAGTTTTAAGGCTTTGTTAGCCAGTAGAAAATAGTATGGATGTCGTTCATAGTCAGTCGTAGAAGTTTTCCATGCTTTTACCAATTTCAAAGGATAGTCCTTGGAATTGGAGCTGATCTCTTTAGATAGCTTATTCCAGTGTTAGAGTTTACAGCTACTAGTGATTCATTAGTTCAATCAGTAGAACTGGAGGAAAAGATAGAAACTGAGCTAGAATACTTACATGAGCTGGAATACATCTGCTGAGAAATAGACAAGCTGAATGACTGGAATTAGTGTTCAGATTCAGATTTAGAAGGAATGAATACAAAGCATATCTGGCTGAAGTATACTCGACTACTGTATCAGGAATTACAGAGTAAGAGTACAAGTGGGGATAATGTAGCTTAGGAACAGCTTCAGGACTACAACCACACACTAAGAGTAGGAAGTCAAAAGATAAAACAGCCCAAAAGTACAACCCACAATTGCCAACCCGATACAATGTAATGGGTCCTATTTATAGCCTCTTGGAGTTATTGTGGTAACCGTCATAGTAATTACTGACTGATTAGCTGCTCGGCTTTCCAGGAGCTGGTTCCCACCTAGTGAAACTGCCTCCGCCAGTGAGAATTCCTCCACCATCTACATCCTTCCCTCCTTTCTTGAATTTTGGTAAGACTCCAAAATTTCTTTAAAAATTCCACCATTTGATCCTTCTGAAACATAGCTTTATACCATATTTCATGCTTTGTTGAGTGCTTGACACCCCCTATAGTTGTAATTCCAAGGGTGTCAGCCAAAGAGATGTTCACACCCGGCTGAGAAAATCCACCGTCTGATTCTGAAAATGTTGGGAAAAATCCACAGTCTGATTTTGAGCGACTGGAAAATTCCTCCATCGAATACCAAGATGGAACTACCCAGTATCCTTCACTGAGCCCGCTTCCTCTTGCCCTTAGGTCTGGATGGTGTCTCCAAAGTCCCAGTGCTAGCATTGTCCTTCTGAATGAGTCTATAAATGGCCTATTGCTCAAGCTGATCTCGCCTCTTTGTGGTCATTTCGACTTCATAAGGCGTGAGGGGATTATAAGTTTTGGTGTCAGGATCATAGAGCATGTGTTTGCCTTTGGTTAGACGAGTCGTGGCCAATTTTTGACAATGCAAAGCTGTATGGATCCATCCTTTTGGAAGAGGCTGATTAGTTCTGATCCTAGCTTCAAAAAGAATCTCGTCCATCTCTCTATACTGGGGTCCTAGGCTTGGTTTAGCCGTAATGTCCTTTTCAGGAACTTTAGAGGACTCAACAGTGAGTTGCAGTAGTTGGTTGGTGATCTTAGTGAGACCTCTGAGATGAATTTTCCATTGTCCCATACATAGTTTGATCCTCTGCACCTCATCTCTTAGCTCCTAGAAACCATTCAGTTGGAGAACGTCATTGAAAAGTGTTTGCCAGGTTTTCCATTCCACAATTGATCGCTCATACCAATCCTGAAGATCATCAGTAATCTTGAAGTATGTGAGCCGATCTACTGGTTTTGTATGTTGAGGATAGAGTGTTGGAAAAAATCTTAGCAACTCTACCTCTCTTGCTGATAAAGCATACAAGAGAACTGGGGAATCAGGCACAAATCTAAGAAATTAAGGACAGCCTGGTTCTCTTGCTGCATCATCTTTCTGGTTACTTTAACCAGCTGAAATAGTCGTCGAAGAGCATTTGCTTGTTCTCCTACTGACATTCAAGTTTGAGGTCCCTTGCTGGTGGCAGTCTGATCTTCAAGAATAGCTCGCGCCCTTTGATCTAGAACTCCCCTAGCAATCTGCATTTGCACTAATACCTCTTTTAATTGACTCCCGACATCCTTCATGCATCTATATGTTGGCTTGTTCTTCAGCAAAATTTCCCGACATATAGTCGTTGAAATCGCTCTAGATCAAAGATAAGATCATCATCCTCCAGATATCGCTTGGTTATAGGAGCCTGCTAATGTCTCAATCTCTTATTCAGTGTGATGAGCTGTAATGAATGTTTCTCATCACCTGCTAGACCCTCAGTCACAGCTTTTCCTTTCCCTTTAGCATCCCTACTGTGTTGTGACTGGTGTGCCAGTAAATTTCCAGTGTTGCTAGGTTTTTGCTCTCCCAGATGCTGATCACTCGACTACTGCCCTTCATGCTGGTCTAGTTGGTCTGCCTGTGTTGTCCGTGCACCACCAGTACTAGGTTCTGAAGGTGGAGATGGAGGAGAGTCATCGTCATCATCATTATGCCCTTCTTCTGGTTCATCCTCCTTATCTGCTTCTTCTTCCTCCTTATCATCATTCTTCTGCTGTTCAATATAATCAAGGATAGCTTGATTTTCCAGAGCACTTTTATATTCAGAAATTTTATCTTGCAAATCACTCTGCATTGTCTCCATAAGAGACCTCAAGTTATCCATGTTGAAAACAACATTCCCTTCTGGATTCAAGATCTAGGTCAGATTATTATAGATATATCTTTCTGTTAATGTGGCCTTCAGAGCAGTGTGGCTGGTCAGTAGGGAGTTGAACTCAACTCTCTTCATTCTCAGCATAGTTTCAACCCTATTAACAGCTCTTTCAGATTCTGCCTTTTCTTCCCGCGTGGTCCGTATCTCATACTCCACCTTGGCTAGCTTACTTTGTAACTGTTGAATAGTCCTAGCTGACTCAGCTTCAAGGATACTGTGGTGCAGGTTCTGGGCTGCTCTCCCTTGCTCCATCTTTTCAATCTACTCCTCAACCTCCTTCAGTTTAGTCTTTACTTTAGTTAGTTCATCTTCTGACACTGCAGCATCCAGCATTTGTCCCATGCAATTGACAATAGTATTCCATGATGACTGAATAAGTACAGAACAGCCATCCTTAAATGTTGATGGGTCAGAGTCAGTTGGCTCATAGACTGTGACAGGAGCCAGGTAAGGTAATGCAGAATAATCAGATTTTTGCAAAAGTAGAAGTCCCTTGAGAGGATGAGTCTACATCTGTTGTAACCTGTCTTTCTTTGTCAATCTCACGGCTGATTCACTATATGGGACGGAAACCCTGCCAAGTGGACTTGGAGATGCTAGTCCTTTGCCCTTATCAGTCTGGTCTGCTGGCTACTCAGGACTGGCCCTTTTTAACTGGTCTTGTCCAGTACTAGTGGTTGTTGAAATCTGGCCTGCTAGCTGGCTGACTCCACCAGTGGTTTGGACAGTATGTTGTTCAGTCTGGCTAACTGAAGTCCTTTCAGTAGACACTATTTTGATTTGACTTTCTAACTGCTTCAGGAGAGCAATGCTTTTGGTCAGTGTTGTCCTTGGCCTCTTTGAACTGCCAGCTTTCTCTTGTATAGCCTTTCTCTTCTATCCAATGGGGACTGACTAGCTTTCTAGGGCTTCTTTTGGTCAGTGTTGTCCTTGGCCTCTTTGAACTGCCAGCTTTCTCTTGTATAGCCTTTCTCTTCGTCCAGTGGGGACTAACTAGCTTTCTGGGGCTTCTTCATCAGATGATAACTCTACATTCTTGGATACTGGGAATGGCTTTTGGCTCCAAGCCACTATTACCTGATCATGGGCGTGTGGAGCAGTTGCCCAGTACAGAAACTGCCAAACATACCAAGCCTTGAATACACTTTGAGACTTCAACTTGGCAGTTTGCTGAAGTACATTATGCGACAACATCTGCAAGAGGTTGATAGAGACTTTAGAATCCAATCTATTTGCTAAAATCATAGCAAAGAGTTTCTCTAACACATATGTTGGATTATTTTTTAGGCTCACAGCTTCAACCACAAATCAGTAAGCAGCAGGAACGTCCAGACCTGGTACTGGAATCCCTTGCGCACTGGATTTCCTTTCTTTTTGGCAGCATCATCTTCCTTCAAACCTGCACTGATCTGCTCTGCTCTGCAATTGCCACAGATGGCTTTGGCTCATTTGTCATTCGGAAGGCAAAAGCAATGTTCTCTGAAGTGACTGGCACTTTGTACCATAGACAATAGCACTTCCATCTTCAGCATTAAAAGAATCCAGGACTTGCCTTATGATGGCTGTGTCAAACTCAATCCTTGTGGCTTGCAGAACCACACGCAAATCCCATAGTTTGAGTAAAGCCTTGGCTTTCTTAGTAAACAGATAGCACTGAATCTTACTATGCGGAATGAGCGGAAGAGTTGCCTTTGCAGCAGTAATAAGGGCTTGGGTTTCGTTGATAGCCTCCTGCATCTTCTCCGACATTTTCTTCCTACCCATACACCATAAGGACGATGAAGAAGTAGAGGAAGAAGAAAATGACTTACTTGATTCGTCGAACCCGTATCCAGGCGTGGCTTCCAAGGACAAGCGACAATCCACAGTCTTCTCAGAAGAAGAGGTTTGCGGTTGCAGTGAGGAAACTTTGGAGCTCGGCGATGGTGAATGGACAATAGAAGGTAAGCGTCGCGCAGGAAATTTGCGAGAAAAAATGCTTACTGGCCTTACTGTTATACACGTTTGCGCCATAAAAGCTCCACCACTTACCGTTCCTAGAGTTCTGTGCACCGCAAGTGACGTGGCAGACATGCATTGGACAAGAATTTCGCTCGTCTTTGAAATGATTACCACTAATATTCCATCTGACCATTGGTCCCCCAAAAAATGATATTGGTGCCCATACTTTTCTGGTTCTGGTCTGGACAGGGTTTGATCGAACTGGTACTGTTCTGGCTTTTTGACTGGTTCTGGAACTGGTTATACATGGAAAAGACCTAAAATAGCTGATTCTGGATTTTCCTGGTCTTCAGCTCCCATACCATCAATGCCCGTTTCCCTAGCTTCTGAAGAATAGAGCTTGATTTTAGCTCCATCATATACCCCTGGCAACAATAATCCAAACAGATCTTTCAGCCTTACCGTGCCATTTGAGAACACCCAATCAACTTCAAATGGCCGTGCCCAGGCTATCTTTAAATTCGGTTTCTTAGGACCCAATTTAGACTGATATAGGAGAACCAGATCACCTTTCTGAAACTCCCTGACCTTAATTCTTCGATCATGCCAATGTTTCCTTCTCTTCTGAACAATTTCTTGTTCCAGCATAGCCCTCTGTCTCAGTTCATCTAACTGGGTGAGCTCCTTCAGTCGCTTCTTAAGATTGTGATTAAAATCTAAACCATACTCTACGGCCATTCTGAGACTTGGTATAACAAATTCCATAGGGACAAGAGCTTCAACGCCATACACCATTATGAATGGTGTTAACCCCATAGTGACCTTATGCCCATAGAGCAGTCTAAAGCTTCAAGTCTCATTGTTCTGGCTTTTTTTGCACAATCATGGTGAGGATAGTCTTAATGGTCTTGTTGCTGCTTTCGGCATGCCCATTGCATCTAGGATAATATGGTGTGGATTTCCGATGCTTGACTAAAAGCATATCCATGAGGATATCCATAGTGTCATTTATGAAATGTGCCCCTTGGTCTGACACAATCTCTACAGGACATCCATAGTGGCAGACAATATTCTCAAATAAAAACCTTATAGTGGATTTTGTTGTGTTGTTAGGAAGAGCCTTAGCTTCTACCCACTTGGTTACATAGCAGGCATCCATAAATATATACCTATTCTTCTTGGGAGTAACCTTCTTGAATGGTCCCATAAAATCCAGACCCCATTTCATGAAAACACCCAGTGGATGAATTGGTGTTAAGGGAGTCATGTCTGCTGCTGTGGGTTTACTCATTCTTTGGTATATGTCATAGGTTTTGCAAAAACTTCTGACATCAAATATCAGATATCAAGTTTTGCCACCACAAACCAGCCTGCAGAATCTTCTTGAAAGTAATATCAATAGAAAAAGTGTCCACCAGATCCCCATTATGTGCCTCTAAAATAACTTGCCTTCTACCTTCCATAGGCACACATCGACCAAGAATCCCATAGACACCCAATCTGTAGAGTGAGCCACCAATAATGGTAAACTTTAAACTTTTAATAACCAGAGCCTTCTTCTGGTTCTGCTTCCAGTCATCTGAGAAGCCACCCTAAGAAAGAAATTGATATACTTTATATAATATAGGATCAATTGATTGTGCCGCTTCCAGCTGAAATAATTGAACATCCACTGGTTCGTCTCTTAAAGACGCTTCAGAGTAGCCCTCCGTACTCCTAGAGAGGAAATCAGCGCCACAGTGGTTCTTGCCAGGTTTATGGAAAATTCAAAATTCAAATTCCATAAGGAACATCATCCACCGTATTAGCCTACCTTGAATAATGACTTTATTAATCAAGAATAATAGGGCTTGATGATCCACATAGAAATGAAACAATTTGCCTAGCAAATAATGCCGGAATTTTGTAGCACTAAAAACCATCCCTAAAGCCTCTCTTTCAGTGGTTGTATATCCTTGTTGTTAGAAAATAAGACTTAGCTAAATAGATTTTTGAGTAGATTACTTAATGGAGAGAGATAGAATTCACACACAAGAGATTATAGAGTAGAGAGAAAGAGAGAGTACACACGATATACGTGGTTCACCCAATGTGGGCTACGTCCACGAGAAAGCAGCCACTCAATGGCTTTAGCACTTCAAAAGAAGAAGTAGTTTACAAAGGGATTAAACCCTTGATAGAGCTCCCGCCTTGCTTCACTCTCACCACCTCACACTCACCTTGTTGCATCAACTTCACACTATGAAATGTGTGTAGAAATGGCCTCCTTTTATAGGCCAAAAGGGCTGCCCTCTCTAATGAGAGACAGCCATGTGTAGCCGCCCTTGTGCGAATAAGTCCAAATCGGACCCTCCAATCCGCCCATGTGTGGCCGCCCTTGAGAAGACAAGTCCGCTTTTGAATTCGGCCACCGGCCATCTGCCATTGACTTCCGACCACAGGCCACCGGCCATTGACTTCCGACCACCGGCCACCGGCCATTGACTACCGGCCACCGGCCAACCGACCGGTTGTTTTCCGACCACTTTCCGTCCGCCGTACGGCCATAATATTCCGGCGAAAAGGAATATTCCGGTGAAAAAAAGTCTCGGGGGCCTCTAAAGTTGCCCCTGATTCTTGTCCATGAAAATTTTGGTTTCCTGTGAGTGATTTTCCTTCACGCACGATGGCTTCTCCTCATAATGGGGGCCTTACAAATGTGCGCTTTTACCACAGAAAATTACAAGGGTAAATCAGGCTCCATACTTAATAATCTCCCACTTGGAGACTGATCTCCAAACCAAACCTGTGACTGCTTTCCATTCTGGCTTCTTATCCTTGAATGCCGATTGAAGATGAGCAAAAGCTCAACTTCTCCTTGTTGACCACCTTTGTAAACATGTCTGCAGGATTTTCACTTGTATGCACCTTTCCTAGCTTTAGCTGTCCCTCTTCCAAAAGAGTGCGTATGAAGTGATATCTCACCGCAATGTGCTTTGTCCTTGAATGAAAGCCTGAGTTCTTCGCAAGATGGATAGCGCTTTGGCTATCACTGTACAAGACACAATTGTCTTGTTTGAATCCAAGCTCTTCTAAGAATCTGTGAAGCCACAGAATTTCTTTGCTTGCCTACGTCATTGCTACATACTCTGCTTCCGTGGTAGAAAGTGAAACCACTTTCTGCAGAATTGAAGCCCAACTTACTTCTGTGCCTCCAACCGTGAACACATAGCCAGTAGTGCTCCTTCGAGTATCTTTGTCACCTGCCATATCTGCATCAGCATACCCTTCTAGAAAAATATCAGTTTCTCCAAAATACAAAGCATTTGTTGTTGTCCCTTTTAGATACCAAAGTATCCACTTCACAGCTTGCCAATGCTCTTTACCTGGGTTGTCCATGAACCTACTCACAACTCCCACTGCATGTGCAATGTCTGGCCTTGTCTAGACCATAGCATACATTAGAGAACCTACCGCTGCAGCATATGGAACTTTAGACATATAGGCTATCTTCTCTTGTGTCTTCAGACACATATCCTTCGTTAGTTTTAAATGACCAGCCAAAGGTGTAGAAACTGGTTTTGCATTTTGCATTGAAAACCTTTCGAGTACCTTCTTGATGTAATCTTCTTGAGATAGCTTTATTGTCTTCTTCGTCCTGTCCCTTGATATTTTCATACCAAGTATCCTCTTTGCAGCACCTAAATCTTTCATTGAAAAAGATTTGGACAGCTCCTCTTTTAGGTCTTTGATGTCCTGCATGTTAGCACTTGCAATCAACATGTCATCAACATACAACATTAGGATGATGAATTTCCCATCTCCCAAATTCTTCGTGTAGACGCAGTGATCCGAGTTGCATCTTGTGAATCCATGATCCAACATCCATCGATCAAACTTCAAGTACCATTGTCTTGATGCTTGCTTTAAACCATACAAGCTCTTCTTTAATGTGCAAACCATTTTCTCCTTACCTTTTAATTCATACCCCTTTGGTTGAAGCATGTAGATTTCCTCCTCTAAGTCACCGTGAGGGAATGCCGTATTTACATCCATTTGCTCGAGATTTAGATCATGAGCAGCCACAAGGCTTAAGACAAGCCTAATTGAGTTCATTTTTACAACAGGAGAAAATATTTCATTGAAGTCAATACCTTTCTTTTGAGAAAAACCTTTTACCATGAGCCTAGACTTGTACCTTTTCTTCCCACCTTCTTCTTCCTTTAGCTTGTACACCCATTTGTTTTGAAGTGCCCGCTTACCTTTAGGCAACTCAACCAACTCCCATGTTTGGTTGCGATGTAGTGAGTCCATCTCCACTTTCATGCTCTTCGCCCATTCTTCTTTGGATTCATGTTGCATAGCTTCTTCATATGATTCCGGCTCTCCAGAATCTGAGATCAAGAGATGGTTGAAGGAAGGAACAAACCTTTCTGGAGGTCTACTTGCTCTTGCAGATCTTCGGGGAATAGGTTGAGGCTCCTCATTTGGTTGACGTTGTTGCACATTGTCACCGTTTCAGTCCTAGAGTCTTCACCGTCCTCAAGCTCCATGTACTCTTCACCTGTTTCTTTTGTTTGTTTTCTTTCCAAGTAATCTTTGTACATATTTTGTTCGTTAAAAATTACATCCCTACTCCTTAAGATTTTACCATCTTCAGGATTCCATAGGCGATACCCAAAGTCTCCTTCTCCATAGCCAATGAAGAAACACTTTTTGGACTTTGCATCTAACTTTGATCTTAGGCTTCTATCTATGTGCATGAAAGCCTCACACCCAAACACTTTGAGAAATGCATAATTCATCGGTTTACTTGTCCATGCCTCTTCTGGAACTCCCCCATCCAATGCCGTTGAGGGTGACCGATTGATTAAGTACACAGACGTACTTACAGCTTCCGCCCAAAGCTCAAGCGGTAGGACTGCATGTAGCCGCATGCTTCGTGCTCGTTCCATGATTGTCATGTTCATCCTTTCCAAAATCCCATTTTGTTGAGGTGTCCTTGGGGTTGTCCTTTGCCTCCGAATGCCATTGCTAGCACAAAAGCTTTCAAAAGCTTGGCTGCAATATTCGCCTCCATTGTCGGATCTGAGGCATTTAACCTTGGTACCTGTTTCATTTTCCACAAAGGCTTTCCACCTTTGAAATATGGAAAATACATCAGATTTATTCTTCATGACATAAACCCATGTTTTTCTACTCGCATCGTCTATGAATGTTACATAGTACAATGAGCCACCAAGTGATGGTGTACTTGCAGGACCCCAAACATCAGAATAAACCAACTCAAGTTTTTTATTTTTTCTTTCATTTCCTGATTTTTGAAATTTTACCCTCTTTTGTTTACCATAAACACAATCTTCACAGAACTCTAAGTCCACTTCTTTCAAACCTGGTAGAAGCTTCTTTGTTTGAAGGATTTGCATTCCTTTGGCACTCATATGCCCAAGTCGGTAGTGCCACACCGCACTGTCAACTTCTGTAGTTGTTGCACAAGCTGAAGGTTGCGTGCTAACAGTACACAAGTAAACTGTACCGACTTTTTCTCCCTTGGCAACCACCAAAGATCCCTTTGAAATCTTCCACCGTTTGTTTCCGAATGCAATGTTGTGACCTTCATCGTCCAATTGTCCTGTAGAGATCAAATTTTTGCGAAGAGAAGGAACATGCCTAACATCTTTAAGCTTCCATTCATTTCCGTTAGCAGTTTTGACAGAAATTGTACCTTTGCCGACAATCTCACAAGCTTCATCATCTCCCAAGTATACATACCCAAAATTACCTTTGGTGTAGTCTTGTAAATGTTGCTTGTGTGGTGTCGCATGGAATGAAGCCCCGTAATCTACTATCCAGGAATTAGACACATTGTCTAATGAGAGAATTAGAGCATCTTGCTCTACTTTACCTGCCACATTGGCCTCCGATGTTGGCTTGTTGTCTTGAGACTCTGTCTCCTTCTTCTTCTTGGACCAGCAATCCTTCTTGACGTGGCCCTTCTTGCCACAGTTCCAACATTCAAGAACTGACTTTGTGCGTGACTTGCTCCGCCTTGAGCAATCACGACCCTTTTGGTTTTTGAACCTCTCCTTAAGCCTTCCTCTTGTTTCCACTGATAGTGCAGCACTTGATGATTCTCCTGTGCTTCTCCTTCGCATTTCCTCGCTTAGGAGAACACCCATAACATCATCAAACTTAAGAGTATTTGTGCCAGAGATAGAATTACTTACAGCCATCACAAGGCTATCCCAACTATCCGGTAGAGATGATAGTATAAGGAGAGCTCGCACTTCGTCATCGAAATTGATTTTCACTGATCGAAGTTGACTTATGTTTGTGTTAAAGTCATTTAGGCGTTCTACAACTGAGCCATTCTCTGCCATCTTTAGATTGAACAAGCGCTTCATAAGAAATACCTTATTGGATGCCGATGGTTTCTCGTAGAAGTCGTCAAGTGACTTCATCAAGTCCTCCGTGGTCTTCATCTCCGAAACATTGAAGGCCACCGTTGACACCAAGGTTAACCGGATTGTTCCCAGTGCCTTTCGAATGAAGGACAATCCATGCTTCATCTGCCATTGTTGCGGGCTTCTTCGCAAGACCGCCTAGTGGCAAATAGAGGTCCTTCTGGTAGAGATAGTCTTCAATCTGCATCTTCCAATGTTGGTAGTTTTTGCCGTTGAACTTCTCAATCCTGAGCTACCCTTTCTCCGCCATAACTCCCACTCAATTGAAGGAATCCTTTCCTTGAGATAATTTAGCTACGAGCAAACCTTGCTCTGATACCAGTTGTTAGAAAATAAGACTTAGCTAAATAGATTTTTGAGTAGATTACTTAATGGAGAGAGATAAATTTCACACACAAGAGATTATAGAGTAGAGAGAGAGAGAGAGTACACACGATATACGTGATTCACCCAATGTGGGCTACGTCCACGGGAAAGCAGCCACTCAATGGCTTTAGCACTTCAAAAGAAGAAGTAGTTTACAACGCCTTGCTTCACTCTCACCACCTCACACTCACCTTGTTGCCTCAACTTCACACTATGAAATGTGTGTAGAAATGGCCTCCTTTTATAGGCCAAAAGGGCTGCCCTCTCTAATGAGAGACAACCATGTGTAGCCGCCCTTGTGCGAATAAGTCCAAATCGGACCCTCCAATCCGCCCATGTGTGGCCGCCCTTGAGAAGACAAGTCCGCTTTTGAATTTGGCCACCGGCCATTGACTACCGGCCACCGGCCAACCGACCGGTTGTTTTCCGACCACTTTCCGGCTGCCGTCCGGCCATAATATTCCGGCGAAAAAAAGTCTCGGGGGCCTCTAAAGTTGCCCCTAATTCTTGTCTGTGAAAATTTTGGTTTCCGGTGAGTGATTTTCCTTCACGCACGATGGCTTCTCCTCATAATGGGGGCCTTACAAATGTGCGCTTTTACCACAGAAAATTACAAGGGTAAATCAGGCTCCATACTTAACACTTGTTCAGCCTGGCAAGTATCGCTCCCATCACCAGCCCTGAAGCATCCACATGTACATGGAAGATAACGTCCCAATTCGCTTGGCAAATAATTGGTTTACTGATGATGACACTCTTTAAGTTCTGAAAGCTTTCCTCACAATGAGCAGTCCAGTTGAACTTAATGGTTTTCTTTGTGAGTTCATACAGTGGTAATGCTTGAGAGGCAAACTTCCCCCAATCCTCAGGAGCGATTTGTAACTGGTTATAGCCACTATATCCATCCATAAAGTTGTACATCTCATATCTTGCAATCTCATCAAGTAACATATATGTGAAGGGTAATGGGAATGGGTCCTTGATGGTTTGAGCATTCAGTTTCCTATCATCTACACATACTCTCAGCTTTCCATTCTTCTTAGGCACAACCACAATAGGAAACAACCAATCACTACTGGCTACTTCAATAATGAACCCGGCTTTTAGAAGGTTGTTTTGACCTTCTTAGCATAATTCGGATTCATTCGATAGCGCTGCAATCGTACTGGCCTGGCATTGGGTTTCATTGGTATTCGATGTTGACAGACCTCTTGATCGACTCCTTTGTGATCAGTATGTTCCCATGCAAACACATCTTTATAGTGTTAGAACATATGTCATGCCTTCTTTTTCAGTGTAGGATTCAGATGTTTACTAACCTTGATCATTCTAGGGTTTTCTTCAGACCCTAAATTCCATTCCTCTATCTCCTGATCATCTGGAAGCAACCAGTTAGGCCCTTTTTGTTTTTCAGCTTCATCTTTGTTTATTAATACTGCACTGAGATCCATCTCTATTAATGGAAAAATATTCATAGCTGCCAACATTCTCTCGATTTTCTTCACCTTGTACTTCTGGCAGAGCTCTTTGGGTCTCAGTTCTTTTCTCCAACTTCTGGTGTTATTCGTCTGAATCTAGATTTTGCTACCGGCCCCTTGTATTGTCAAAGTCTAATTAGCATAGTCATGAACAGCATGTGTCATTCGCAGCCATGGGCATCCCAGTAGCATCCCATACGCTCCTTGCACATCCAATACTAGGAAACTGGCTTTGAACTTTTCTTTGCATACTCGTATCTACATATTCTCTACCATTTCAGTTGCCTGCACCACTCAATGATCCGGCATTCAAACTTTGAAAGGTGCTGGTTTCAGGTTAGTAATTCCCATCCTTTGCTGAAGATGTACTTCCCAAATATTTACCCCTGCTTCTCCATCTAGTATGACACTTGAGAGTGGCTCCCACTGATTCCGCACTTTGTAGTCCACCTGAATCACCGGAACTTCATCATCTCTGACAGTTGTCAAGTCGATTGATTTGGCCTCCGCCTCAGCCTTCATTCACTGCCTGATGAATTTTGCTGCTTCAGGTGAAATTCTTCTAATATCCTCTAACTCCACAGTGAGTTTTTGAATTCTATCACAAATTTTGACATGAATTTTTTCTTTCTCATGATCAGATTTGTCGTCAGAACTTGAAGAACTGGTAGTATCTTCACAATACCATTCCTTTGGTTCAGTGCTTCCAGCTCCTTTAGCAGTTCCCAACTCTTCCATCAACCCTTGTACTGCAACCAACATGGTCTCAAGCATCCCAGGCTTTGACTGATTTGGTTGTGCTGTCTCAGACAAATGGGTAGGTATCTTATCAATGACCCGGACATCAGAACTCTCTGGTTGCTTTGGCAGCTTCTTGGCTAAATCCTCAGTGATTTTTGCCGCTAGTTCTCTTTGCTCCCGCCATTCATCAACCACCTTTTCTTTACCCTTGGCCTTCTATACCTCTCTCTGTTGAGCCCATTTTCTACTTTTAGGAGTGATTGGTTTTGCTGGACTTTCTGGAATTTCCTCAATCACCATCGCTTTACTTCATGTAACTGCTCGTACAGGAACCAGTTATGGAACCTTCGCCTCGGTATTCGCAACCCCAAGTGTTTCTGGACACTAAGCCGCGAAGTGCCAATACTTACCACATGTATAGCAATTCAGGCTTCGATTCTGAAAATTACCACGACCTCGGCCCCGACTGCTGGTACCCGCTTGGTATCTACTGCGCCTTGCACCAGTACCACTTACACCTTGTTTCTCTTCTTGAGAAGCACTGGTAGTTTCCACTCTTACTGGTTCAACATTGGTGCCACCACTGACAAATCTTTTCCCTTCTTAAAATGATGAATTCAAATACCACAGTTGTTCCATAGATGGCCATAGGCTTTGCAATAAGTGCATTGTGGACATTCGTTTGAAACATGGTCTTTAAATTTACACTTTGAACACCAGGTTTCCATTCTTCTTACCAGCTGGGCTCATTTCAGCAAGTTGTCGGGCCATCTCTTCAATCTTCCTAGACCAAGATCCTTTCTTAATCTTGTCTTTTCTTCTTTCATCTGAGCTACTTTCAGAGCTAGGGGAGGCTCTACTGGACTCAGAATCTTCAGTAGAAGTACTGCTACTACTGGACCTCCTCTTCTTATGACTCTTTTCCTTCTTAGCTTGCTCTTCTAGCTTTAGGGCCCGCTGCACCAAATCATTGAATTTCTTAGTTGGTGCCGGCACCTCCTATTCCCTAAGCTTCTTACTGCGAAAAACATTCAAAAACCATGCTCGCGGCCGCTTTTCGGATGGTGGTTTCTGCAGTTGTCTAGTTAGTTTCTTGATTTTCTCAACATAGCTTCTGACTGAAAATTTTCCCGGCCTTATCATATCCAGCTGACAGAGTATATCCTCATCCCCTCTGTTGTTTGAATATTCCAGTCAGAAAGCTTTAAGCAGTTTATTATATGATCTGAGTTGACAAGCCGGGTAATGGTAGTACCATTTCCTTGCTGCCTCCTTTAATGTTTGCGGAAAGTAGTCACCCCAATCATCTTCATCAATATTTTTTAACTCAGCATACTGCTCAAAGGCTTGGATATGAACATCCGGGTCATCCTTCTTTCTCCCTTTGAACATGGGAAAAGAAATTTTCAATGAAGATGTGTAATCATGTCTATCACCCTCATTTCTTCCCCTTCTCACCTTGGAATCCTGACTCCTTTTGGAAGCTAATGGTCTGTGTCTGCATCCCAATAAATTTCTACCTCTGTCTCAGTTGTCGTTTCCTCCCTAGCTTTTCTACTGAAAGTATGATGACTTCCTTTGGCTCCTTTGTCTCCCTGTGTGGTCCGAGAACTCTTGGCCTTGCGTTCCTCCCATTCAGCCCTGCGTCTTCTCGACTGACTAGAATGCTGAGAGTCTTGTGCCTCATCAGCATGACTGTGCTCCTCCTAAGCCTCAGTGTCAGTTACTTGTTCATCCTTGGGATCAAAGTCTCTTTTTGACTCCTCAGGAATAGGGTCAACACGATAGGATGGTTCCCGGCCACAACTGGGTTTGGGTGTCATTACTGCAGCTGAAACTCAACTAGGAGAGGAGTCTGCTGGTCAACGAGAAACAGCTCTAGCCACCGTGATTGCCAAAATGGAATTGGAGCTGATCTCTTTAGATAGCATATTCCAGTGTTAGAGTTTACAGATACTGGTGATTCATTAGTTCAATCAGTAGAACTGGAGGAAAAGATAGAAACTGAGCTAGAACAGTTACATGAACTGGAATACATCTGCTAAGAAATAGACAAGCTGAATGACTGGAATAAGTGTTCAGATTTAGTTCAGATTCAGCAGGAATGGATACAAAACATATCTGGCTGAAGTATACTCGACTACTGTATTAGGAATTACAGAGTAAGAGTACAAGTTGCGATAATGTAGCTTAGGAACGGCTTCAGGACTACAACCACACACTAAGAGTAGGAAGTCAAAAGATAAAACAGCCCAAAAGTACAGCCCACAATTGCCAACCCGATTACAATGTAATGGTCCTATTTATAGCCTCTTGGAGTTACTGTGGTAACCGTCATGGTAATTACTGACTGATCCGCTGCTCCGCTTTCCAGGAGCTGGTTCCCACCTAGTGAAATTGCCTCCACCATTGAGACTGCCTCCACCATCTACAGTCCTCAATTGAACCGCCTATCCAAGATTAATTTATTACAACATGAGAAAATATTTCATTGAAGTCAATACCTTTCTTCTGAGAAAACTCTTTTACCACAAGCCTAGACTTGTACCTTTTCTTCCCACCTTCTTCTTCCTTCAACTTATACACCCATTTGTTCTGAAGTGCCCGCTTACCTTTAAGAAACTCAACCAACTCCCATGTTTGGTTGCGATGTAATGAGTCCATCTCCACTTGCATGATCTTTATCCATTCTTCTATGATTCCGGCTCTCCAGAATTTGAGATCAAGAGATGGTTGAAGGAAGGAATAAACCTTTTTGGAGGTCTACTTGCTCTTGTAGATCTTTGGGGAATAGGTTGAGGCTCCTCATTTGGTTGACGTTTTTGTATGTTGTCACCATTTGCACTCCTTGAGTCTTCACCGTCCTCAAGCTCCATGTACTCATCATGTGTTTCTCTTGTTTGTTTTCTTTCCAAGTAATCTTTGTACATATTTTTTTCATTAAAAATTACATCCCTACTTCTAAATATTTTACCATCTTCAAGATTCTGTAGGCGATACCCAAAGTCACCTTCTTCATAGCCAATAAAAAAACACTTTTGACTTTGCATCTAGCTTTGATGTTAGGCTTCTATCTATGTGCATGAAAACCTCACACCCAAACACTTTGAGAAATGAATAATTCACCGGTTTACCTATCAATGCCTCCTCTAGAACTCTCCTATCCAATGCCGTTGAGGGTGACCGGTTGATCAAATACATAGACGTGCTTACTGCTTCTGCCCAAAGCTCAAGCGGTAAGCCTGCATGTAGCGGCATGCTTTGTGCTCGCCTTATGATTGTTCTGTTCATCCTTTCCAAAATCCCATTTTGTTAGGATGTCCTTGGGGTTGTCCTTTGCCTCCAAATTCCATTGCTAGCACAAAAGCTTTCAAAAGATTGGCTGCAGTATTCACCTCCATTGTCGAATCTAAGGCATTTAACCTTGGTACCTGGTTCATTCTCCACAAAGGCTTTCCACCTTTGAAATATGGAAAATACATCGTATTTATTCTTCATTACATAAATCCATGTTTTCCTAGTCGCATCATCTATGAACGTTGTATAGTACAATGAGCCACCAAGTGATGGTGTATTTGCAGGACCCCAAACATCAAAATGAACCAACTCAAGTTTTTAATTTTTTCTTTTATTTCTTGATTTGTGAAATTTTACCCTCTTTTGTTTACCATAAACACAATCTTCATAGAACACTTAGTCCAATTCTTTCAAAACTGGAGAAGCTTCTTTGTTTAAAGGATTTGCATTCCTTTGGCACTCATATCCCAAGCCGGTAGTGCCACACCGCATTGTGGACTTCTGTAGTTGCCGCACAAGCCAAAGATTGAAAGTTGACAGTACACAAGTAAAGTGTACCAACCTTTTCTCCTTTGGAAAACTCGAAAGATCCCTTTGAGACCTTCCATCGTTTGTTTTCGAGTGCAATGTTGTGACCTTCATTGTCCAATTGTCCTGTAGATATCAAATTCTTGCAAAGAGAAGGAACATGCCTAACATCTTTAAGCTTCCATTCATTTCCGTTAGGCAATTTTGACACGAATTTGTACCTTTGCCAACAATTTCACAAGCTTCATCATCTCCCAAGTATACATACCCAAAATTACCTTTGGTGTAATCTTGGAAATGTTGCTTGTGTGGTGTCACATGGAAGCCTCGGAATCTACTATCCAAGAATTAGACACATTGTCTAATGAGAGAATTAGAGCATCTTGCTCAACTTTACCTACCACGTTGACCTCCGATGTTGGCTTGTTGTCTGGAGACTCCGACTCCTTCTTCTTGGACCAGCAATCCTTCTTGACGTGGCCCTTCTTGTTGCAGTTCCAACATTCAAGAACTGAATTTGTGCGTGACTTGCTCCATCTTGACCGATCATGACCCTTTTGGTTTTTGAACCTCTCCTTAGGCCTTCCTCTTATTTCCACTGATAGCACACCACTTGATGATTCTCCTGTGCTTCTCCTTCGCATTTCCTCGCTTGGGAGAACACCCACAACATCATCAAACTTAAGAGTATTTGTGCTAGAGATAGAGTTACTTATAGCCATCACAAGGTTGTCCCAACTATCTGGTAGAGACGATAGTATAAGAAGAGCTCGCACTTCGTCATCAAAATTGATTTTCACCGATCAAAGTTGACTTATATTGGTGTTAAAGTCATTTAGGTGTTCTGTAATTGAACCATTCTCTGTCATCTTTAGCTTGAACTTTACCGAGCGTGTAACACACACACACACACACAGAGGGGGGGGGGGATAAATTTTTGCACTTATTTTGAAGTCAAGAGGAGACTAAAAGAGATCTTAGCAGTGAGCACGAATTACCATCATTTATTGACAACAAACATATTCCAACATTTAGTTTCATCAATTACAAAATAGGATACTTTAACATGAATCACACTTATCATTGATGAAAGCATGTCTTCTTAGTGGCTTGTCGAGAGTACAAACATTGTACTGTGGATCCCGCACCATCATTCTAGCCTTCGCTTCAATGTACACTGGTAAGACACTTTAATGAAACAAAAATTAACACATCAAATTAAATCAACCGATCTCAATGGTGCAAATAAAGTTAGAAAAAACACTCAAAATCGCTTCAATAGCTAGCTAAGTGCTCTCATATATCACAATGAACGTACAATGCTTGCAACAATGCTAAAGAAAGGGTAACAATTTTGTCAATTTTGTTGATGGCGGGAAGAATGGGTAGGGTATCAATAGGCGGGTTCAAGGCTACGGATGGGGCAAAGGCAAAGGAGGAGGAGTTTGCCGAGAGGGAGCCGAAGGTGGTCGGGAAAGTGGGGGGTGGGCTTGAGAGAACACCGCTTTGGTTAGACTTGGAGAAGGCACTATTGCGCGATATAAAAGCCGCATTGGCGGTGCCAAAGGCTTTGGAAGAGGGGAGGGAGAGTTGATCAAGGTCTTCGAGGGGTAGGTTGGCCGTGAGGCCTCGTAGCTCCTCCAGGCCAAAAAAGAGACTTCTTGGAGGAGGTTAGGGTAGAGAAGGCGGGTATGCCGGGGGCGTGTTGGACACAAGAGGACAGGTTGACGAGGGTCACCGCCGAGGTGAATCCCGGGAGAGAAACGGCCCCATTGGGAGGGCACAAGGATGTGCGGTTGCTCACGGGGAAAAGGGTTGAAGGAGAGGTTGTAGTGGCGGCGGATTGCAAGAAAAGGGAACTCAGCCCGCTGCTGGCGAATAGAGGACCAACAAAAGGGGTGGTTAGGGCAGCCTCATTTGCCATCGTATGCTTGGATGGGTCGTTGGGAGAAGCCATGGCCCCCGCAATTTCCATTGCCGAGGGTTGGAAGTTGTCGGTCGTCGAAGAAGACATGGGAAGGGAACCCAATGTATGAGCCACACCTAATCCGTGAAAAGGCAATACCCTGTGTATAAATAACACCGGGGTGTTTCAGAGCCGCATTCTATCCACCACTGATTTAAGAGTCTCCGGTTGCTTGACTTGGTGGAGTGGTTGTCGTAGTTGTAGGCGAGAGGCGGGCACTGTTGCTGCGGTGACATCCTCTGCTTAGGAGAATATGAAGAAGCCGCCTAGCCGAGCCTCCAAATACTCGCAGTAGCTGTCTGGCCGCGTTTCAGAGTCGCCATGGTGCTTCAGAGCCGTGTCGCTAAAGGCCGTCGGGTATGAAGGCACCACCTTGTCTCCTGCACCTTGTCTCCCGGTGCCCTGCAGCTCCGTGGCTTCGTGCTAAGAGCTGAATCAGTCAGCGTCAGTAGGGCCTGGCCGGTTCCAGATGTAAAAACCAAGGGGATGTCGCAGGGGTGTGTTGCCGGTATAATCTTCTTGGAGCAGAAAGCAGCGGGCTGGGAGGTGTTCCTTGGAGATGAAAATTGCGGGCTGGGGGGTGTTCTACACAGGGAGGTGTCACTCACAGTAGTGAAAATAGAGCTATTAGTGATGGAAAGCTAGGTGCAATGGGAACAAGGACGCAAGCGGCAACCAGTGTCATAGTAGGCCATTGCAACTTACGCGCAAGTGTTCTGTGTGTGCAGCATGCTTCGTGGGATGTGCTTGTAGAATGTAATGCAGAGAGGTAGTGGGTGCAGTGAAGAATAACCGCCGAGAGCTCGGGGCTCGCAAGGGAAAGAAAAGCAGAGGTCGCGTTGAGCTGGAAAGAGTTGGGGCAAAAGCAGAGGCACAAAAGTCTACCAGGTACCGCCGCGCGCCTGCTATACGAAAAGAGAGAGACCCATCAAAGTAAATGAAAGTTCACTTAGAAGTAAAGGGCGAGTTCCCATGTGTACCGGCAGGGCAGGTAGTGAGGGGAATGTGAGCTTCCAAGGGAAGGGAAGAGGAAGGTAATGATGGGGGATTGGCAAACTTAGGCTGCGTTGTACATCAGAGAATGTTAAACATTCTTGAAAATCTTTATGAAAGCCAAGGAAAAAACTTGACTAGCTAAAAAACTAAGCGAGCGATACGTTAACTTTGCCAAATTAAGAAAGGTGAGAGAGAGGAGAGAGAAGAAATTCTCTAGAGTGTAGACAAGGGGGGAAGGGGGAGGAGATCTTGCAAAAATAGGTCAAACACCAAATGCGTTTCGCAATTAGCTCTTCAGTGGTGTCAACCATACAAGAGGAGTAGGAGGGTTTAAATAGGTATCCACTTGAGAGAAGAGGGGTTCCCAAGGTAGGTATAGGGTTTAAAGAGGAGGAGGCCACTTTAATAGAGGGGAATTAGCTCTTTAAATGGGGTAGGAAAAGGAGGGAAAGAGGGAGGTTTAAAGAGTGTTAATTTGGGGGGTACAAAGAGAAAGGGACTTGGACCAAAAATTTATGGAGTAAGAGGAGGGTGGTATGGGGAGGACTATGACCAAAATTTATGGAGTAAGAGGAGGGTGGTATGGGGGGAACAATGACCAAAAGTATGGAGTAAGAGGAGGGTGGTATGGGGGGAACTATGACCAAAAATAAATGGAGGAAAAAGAAGGGTAGGGATAAGGGGTGGGGTGGGGGGGGGGGGGTTAGGAAAGTTTAAGGAATAGAGGGAAGGTAAGGAAAAGGGGGAGTGGGGTTCCTATTTGAGAGAAGATTTCCCAGATTAGGTGCATTAAGCCAACAAATGACCGGTTTGGAAATAGGGGGGAGTTCGGAGTTATTTACAAGAAGCTTAGAAAGAGGTTGGTTAATGGAGCGGGCTAGGTTGAGTTTGCGGGTGAAGGGTGAAAAGGGGAGTTTGACAATGGAAGGTGGGGCATTCACGCTTTCAAAAAAGGCACCGGGTATCCTTTGGTCCTTAGCCGATGGAATAAAAGGTTGCGAATGGAAATAAAGCCCTCAAGCGAGTTTTCCCTAATGATATACCTCTTGAGCTCTGATAAAGGCAATTTTCTGGTGGGTGGGGTGCCAAGATTGCCACAGGATGTAGTTGTAAAAGTTAAGAGGTTTTTGGTGGAAATGCGTGTCTAAAATCCTCTTAGAGGAAAAGGAGGGCCCTTTAAAAAAGTGTATGTCCAAGATAAAAGCTTCCTGCGAAGAGATGAAGGGAGTGATCTTTATATGCTCTTGGAGAGGATGTCCATACTCAAGGAGGTGTTTTTCTAGGATGGCGGGGGGGCCGTCCCACACCCCAAAAGCGTCGTCTATGAACCTCTTAAAGTATAGGAGAGAGGGGGAAGAGATAAGTTTCCCGCCTTCTTCCAAAGAGCAAAGAAAAAGACAAGCGTACACCACCGCAAAATTAGACCCCATAGTGGTTCCTTTGACCTGATGCCAAAATTTACCTTTAAAAGAGATGTAGTGATGGTTGAGAATGAGAGAGGCAAGGGAAAGAATGAAGTGGACTTTGGGATAGGGAAAGAAGCCAAGGATAGAGCTTTTCAGAGCGGTAAGCCCCTCCTGGATAGGAATGCTAGGGTACAAGGGTTCAACATCAAAGGTAAAGAGAGTGACATGTGGGGAGAAGGGGATAGAGGCTAAGTCTAAGATGAGAGAATGAGAGTCCTTGAGATAATGCTTTTTAGCTAAGAGAATGGGGAAAAGTTGCACATGTAGCCACTTCGAGGCATTTTCTAGGATATAACCCTTGTAGGAACAAATGGGGCGGCCTACAAGGACAGGTTTATGAATTTTAGGTAGAAGGAAGAAGGGACAAGGTTTGGGAGGGGCATGAGAAGAGGAGAGGATGAATGCTCTCTCTTTGGAAGGTAGGAGATGAAATTTCGTAACAATGGCAAAAAGAGTGGATTGCACAAAAGGCAAAGGAGGGGTAGAGATGGGAGAGTAGGTGAGAGGGTCTAAGATATGGCGTAATGTCTCTTTAGTGTACCAGGATTGTGAGAGAATGACGGGGCCAAGGTTTTTGTCGGCCGGTTTAATCAAAATTTTATGATCATCTTTTAGAGAAGAGATAGCGTTCAACAAGAGGGTTTTGGGAAGGAAAAGAGAAAAATGATTAAGGAGGGGTTTTAAATGAGAGAAAGTACAATCAAAGGCAAGCCTCAAGGTGGTGGAGTGAGAGGGAGGGTTCCAAGAGGGGTTAGGGAGAGAAAAGGAAGGAGAGAGAGGGAGCGCTTCTTTGAAAAAAAGTTTGAGTTGTAAGCTTCTCTTGAGGTTGGAGTATGCCCCGAAGATAGAAGAAGAAGGTGGAGGAGGGGAGGGGGGAATGTAATTAAGTCCTAGGCCTAAAACTCTACGCTCCGAGGATGAGATAGAGCGATTGGCTAGGTTGTGAAAGGAGAGGTTAGTACTCTTATGCTCTAAAAAGTGTTTGCTTACCCAAAGCTAAGATTTTGTAGAGATGGGGGTTGGTGAGGGGGAGCCAATATTTAGACCTTTTTCTATAATTATGGCAAGAGAGGGGGAGAAAAGAGAAGTTACATGGAGGATGGGTCCAAAGATAAGGATAGAGAGGGGTATGGGAGAAGAGCAAGTGGACCCAAGAGGAAGGGTGCTCAAAACCTATTTCTTCCTCCTCCATTGCAAGTTTTTTGACCCTCTAGGTTTACAAGGGAGGCTATGCTTTGGGTGGGGATGTGGAGGGCGAGGTAAAGGGGTGGAAGAGGAAGAAGGGCCCAAGGGATAGTTAGGTGTTTTCAAAAGGGGAGAGATATAGGTGGGGTTGGGAGAGGGGGGAGGAGAAAAAGGGGGTTCTTGGAGGAGGAGCTCAATGGTGGTTTACGAGGGGTGTAGGGGGAAGGGAGGATTCCTGGGGAGGAGGGTTTAGGTTTTTTGAGGGTTGATGAAAACCCTCTTCATGAGAGGCTCTTGCCAAAGGCATCTGAGCCATATACACTCAACCGTAGTTGTGAAGACTACCTTGTACTTAGCCTCACAACTAGAAGAGGCCACAATAGGTTGCTTCTTGCTCAACCAAGATATGCATGAACTGTCGAGCATGAAACAAAAACCACTCGTGGACACTCGCGCGTCATAACAACCAGACCAAACTAGGTCCCAAAAAGCATGTAAATTTGGCGGCAATGAACCTCCCTTGGGATATGCCATACAATAGTAGTCGGCCTTCTTAAGCGTTTGCAACTCCACATCACTATTTTTTCTCTCAAGAGACACCCCAAGTGGAAAGAGAAACTTACAGGCCTCTATCACAATATCTCCATAGTATAGCTCTTGTGTAGCTGCTAGGGGAATTATGATTCCTCCCAACACATCACATAGTCAAGCAAGAGAGTGCATACACCATCAGGCACTCTCTACATAGCCCCATCTCTCTTTGGCCAACTATCACAAATATGTGAAACATATTAGATAAACATTAATCATAATAGAAGCACCTATAGACAAAAATCCAAACTCTTGGTACTCACCTATGGAATCTATGGTCACCTTTAGACAATCCGTATGCAGCTTGTGTAATCTTACTAGCCTCCAACAAAGACAACCATAGAATTATATTTATTGTTTTTGCATCATGTAGAGCTATGAGATTAATATTTTTTAGCGTAGCTCACCTGTTTTGACCCATTTCAAACTCATCACCTTATCAAACCATTCCTTCCCAAGATGGGGATACACTTATGTTTAGAATCTACAACAAAATTTGCATCAAGATCAAACACAAAAAGGTAGACAAGAAAACTTAAGCCAAGAAATAAGACCTTTCCAATACGATCCCTGTATTTATTGTACAATTCTCCAATTACTTGTTTTTCTTCTTATTTCATATCCTGTGGGGAGAGAACATCTTTTTTGCTATCTATCATGCTTTGGAGATGCTTTCACATTTGGATCTTTCAATAAATATTCTCCAAAAGACAATTAAACTATAGACCATCTACGTGAAACTCAAACTAAACCCATACATAAAAACAATGAGCACTTACAACAAATATGATATCTCATTTTGTAAGAAGATGCCAAGGTTCTTCTTCTTCTGTTTCCCTTTTTCGAAGAGTATCAATGAAATTTTGTATCAGCCTTTGGTAGGGCCTAAAGATCATCTTCATGGTCGGCCACACAAATGTTTGAGTAGCTACAAGCTCATCTCTCAAGTGAGAAGTAACCAAAGCATGTGTGTTCATGCTATAGAAATGCATAAACATGGATTTAACATGTGCTAAAGGAAAACATGGCCACAACCAAGTCATATATTTATATTAGATTTGCACTCACAAGTTCATTCTTTACAGACTTGTCGACAAAGCACTCTCCGACACAATTATTGTCCACAAGACTCTATAATATTTATTTTCATTGTAGTCTATATCTCTTTAATGGCCGCCTGTGAAGTCGCAATTTGATGGTTCCCTTCCTAGACATAGAACATCTTCTGAGCAAGGGATTTGAATTGAGGATGTGCAACAAGCTCTTCTTCAAAAGTCCAAATTGATTTGTTTCCATATCCACCCCTCCATAATTACATCTTTATAACAAACAAAAATATCATCACTAAATAATGAGAGAATCAAACTAAGGCAAATAAAAATTTATAGCATAGTCACTGGTGTTTCTTCATTTTGACATGTCAACAAAGACACAATGAATGCTCCCTTCTCTTTGATATATCCTTCTCTTGCAAATGCAAACTTTAAGCCACTAACGTCTGACCTCAAACCGTGTACTCAGGCATGTTGTATAAGCATGCATAGTGGTACTGGAGGACATCAAAGCAACTCAAAACTCTAGTTTTAACCAAGATGTCCTCCCCACTATCCATGTGCAATGTTCTATCATCCTCCTCAGCAACACGGAAGCACTTTAAATCTCATTTTAAAAGGCACTATCTACAAAGAATCTTCAATTGATGGTACCTCCTGGTCTACATCATGCAAAGATCCTAAACCAATGTCCTAACTATTGTTGTCATCATGCAACTACATCTTGGCCACCAAGCTTACCTAATCACTACATATAGGTATTGGAGTAGATGCACTCCTGTTGTGTCTTCTGGAACCTCCTCTAAGGGAAGAGGAACTGTGTGCAAATAAAATGCAGTAAATTTTGAGCCACCTTGAATAGTAAAATATGACAACCCTGAACAATAAAATCTTTGACATATTCATCAAATTTTGAGCATCAAATACTATTGCAGGAGTGCAAAGATGGAGCTAGCACTTTCAAGGGATCTTTTTCTCCAAAGGTTGCTTAAATTCCTATTATAGGAGTGCCCAACCAAGTTATATCTACAACAAGTCCAAATTTCTATTTGAATCACTTACATACCTCTCAAGCTATGTTCCTACTCCACACAAGCATCCTCGGGGTTGGTAAAATTCAAAGATACATAGACAAGGTCACATTAGCATTGAAGCAACATATCATTTTTTCAAAAGAATCAGTATAAGTTTCCTTTCTTATTCAAAATTAAACTCACTTGCAATGAGACACATTATTTTTGCAAAGCCTTTATAGCATTAAATTAGTAGTGAGGTAAATTGAACCTTTCCTTTTCATGCTTATGACTATCAACTCTCAGTAGCAATACAAGATCACCCAATTTACAGAAAGTAAACAGAGAGATGTTGGCAATGCTAGCAACTATGCCCGAGAGGATGCAACCTACTCTGATACCAATTGTTGGAATTAGGGTTGTAGGGATGCAGACACAATTTTATGAGACAAAGGGAGACTGCCTTGGGTGATCCTCCTCCCTACCACCATTTATATAGATGTTGGGCTCCTAGACCTAGCCTGCTTTAGGATCCCCTATCCACTTGTGCAGTCCAGACCCTTGGCCTAGGTCCGTGACCCCCTGGGTTGCCCTTGGCTATACATTAATCCCCCCGTCCTTGAAAACAAAAGTGGGAAATTTCTTCTTAAGAATGTACAAATCATGTGTCGCAACAAAGTCCTTAGGTGCTGGTCAAATCTATTTTATAGACCATTTTGAGCACGTAGTATCAGAAAGAATTTAAATGGATAAGTGATGCTAAACACAATTAACAGATGGTTGTTTATGCATAGAGCAAGGCTATGTGTTGTTAATGAAAATGTATCATTTTTTGTACCTAGAAGTGAATTATGCTTCACATTCTATCACGGTTCAAACGTTTAGCAAGGCTTGCAAATGATTGCAGTAGAAAGCATTTAGTTTCTTTTTAGAACTATTTACACTCTTCTTTCATGTGTGCTATGAGCATCATATTTGCCATAACTATTGGCAAGTATGGTCATGGATATGCATGTTCGAATCTGTTTTTGCTAAATGCATGCACACTTGGTGTTATGGGCCCCAGTGTTTAGCAAAGGCTGATTTGCAGCGGCATGCACATTCATGACAAAGATCCAACAATCACCAATAGAGGTCATTGCTCGATTTGGGTGCTTGTGGATCTTTCAAGTTAACCAAGATGGTTATTCATAACATTGTTGCTTCCTCAGCAATGTTGTAAGGCATTGTGATCCCTATTTACTAGTCATTTTGGAAGACTGTCTGTAAACGGTGGGGAGACACACCTCAGTACTATCATTTATCCAAAGAGGATAGGCAGATTACAAGTGTAATCTTGTGCTAAAGGATATGTGAATCACATACATTAGCACCAAATAATCCAATTAGAAAGCAGGTATCACTCTAGTTGGAGTTTGCTTAACATAAGGTAAAGCATGTTTGCTATTAGATTTAGTCTCTTCATGTGAAAGTCAGGTTTTCAACCTTACTTGGTCTTGTTGTCAAATTTGTGAATGACAAATGTACAGGTCATGATCTCAATTTTGGTGTTGAAATTGTTGCATCTAGCATTTTTTGTCATGAGATATATAAGCTCACTTTGTATAACAAGTGTGGGTAAAATTCTCGTAAAATTTTGCACATGCAATTGTGGATTCAAATGATGTTTTAAATGCCAAAAGTTGGCATGCATGTTTTGGGCATTTGAATATTGTCAGTTTGCTACATTTGCAAAAATCTAATATGGTTGCTTCTTTGATGCCTCTTGAAGCACCTTCTAAGCATGTTTATGAAGGCTATATTTTGGGTAAGATACAACATTTATAGTTTTCAAAGGGTGGTTTAGTAAGGGCTACATGCACTTGTGAATAGTGATGTTTGTGGGATTGTGCGAACTCCATCCTTGGGTAATTACGTATAATTTGTGGCTTTCATTGATGATATTCCAAGCATGCATGGGTGTATTCACATAAAGCTAAATCCAAAAAGTTCACGTGTTTCAAGAAATTTTTGGTTCTGGAAAAAAATGTCTTTAAATATACTGTAGGCACCCTCTGTTCAAATCAAGGGGGGAGTAAATGTCTCATGAATTTGCTGCATTTTGGCTAGTCATGGGATAAAACACCAATGTACAGTTCCATATACACCTCAGCAAAATGGTGTTGTTGAAAGAGAAAAGAAATCGCTTACGTAGATGGCACAATGTATGGTCACGAGTCAAGCTTTACCACATTTATTCTGGCTTGAGGTTATCATGTGTGCTACTTATGTACTTAATTGGTGTCCTACTAAAGCCTTGTAGTCTATGACTCCTAATGAAGCATGGCATGATAGGAAGTCTTAATGGGCTGAACCTTAGGGTCTTTGAAGCCCATTGTTGCACATTGCTCTTTTGCAGATGGCCCCCCCTTTGGATCCCTATTTTCCCTCCTTTGGATCCCTACTGTGGCCGGCTTAAACAATATTTCTCATCACATGGATATGTTACTATGTAAGTTTGAACTTCAGGACTACAACCTATTGCTACTCCAATGGAAACATGTTTAAAATTGAGTCTTTTGTAATGCTAGAGATCTTCTTGATGTCATTCTTATCAAACTACTATTGGATACCTTATTTATGTATGCAATACAAGGCCAGATATCCAGTTTTCAATCTCACAAATCAGTAGATTTATGCATAGCCAAGGGTCTCAGCATTGACAAGTCATTAAAAGAATCTTTCGCTACTTGTGTGGCATTTTACATCTTCGGTTGTTTTATCCCAAAGGGGGATCATTGCTGCCAAAATTTTCATGATTTTTTAGACTCGGATTGGACTGGTTGTTATGAAACATGAGTGTCCACAAGTGGTTTTTGTTTCATGCTCGTTAGTTCATGAAAATCGTGGTTGAGCAAGAAGCAAACTACTATGGTCACTTACATTTGTGCAGTTGAGTGTATGGCAGTCTTCGCAATTGTAGTTGAGTGTGTATGGCTCTGAAACCTTATGGATGACATGGGTGTTGGATACGACACTGCCAACATTATCTACATTGACAATCAAAGCACATTGATAGATGTAAGAAACCCAGTTTTTCATGGTTGCACAAAGCACATTGAGGTGCATTATCACTATGTTAGGGAGACACTCTCCACAGGAGAGATCAGTTTGGCTTATGTGGTGACATAGGAAAACCTTGTACATATGTTCATAAAGGAGTTTCCTCATGAGAAGTTTCAAGATTTGCACAAAGCTTTGGGCTCGCTTCCCTCTATGGATTGATCACTCCCAAGGGGGATTTGTTACCGCATATGTGGCAGTAATGTGTGTGAACACACTTAGAACTGTCAGGGCACTTTTTACCTCACTAGGTGGTTTTTTCCCCCGTGTAGTTTATATATGCCGATCACTTTAGGGCTAACTTATCTTTCTATTTGCACCCTAACCAATACACTCTTTATTGTGTGCCTTGAGTTTCTTCATCTTCTCCAAGTTGCGTGTGCACCCAACACTGCCTTTAGCTTACACTCAAACGAGAACAATCTCTAAAAGCCAAGCATGCACCGTTTATGTGCATAGTCACACTTTCTCCATGGAACCCTATAAGTTTCACACATGATACTCATTATAGCCGACTAAGTAAGGACAAGCTTAGGCAATTCTAGAGGGCGAGACATGCAATTTTGAAAGAATTCCAATATTGGAAACTTGGCTATCATGATCGGATGTACGAGTGCCTGATGGGAAAACATATTTTTTGCCCAAGATAAAATGGGAGATTTTGTCCCAAGAACAAATCTTTTAGAGACTAAACATACAAGTATGCGTGCTTCAATTTGTTATATAACAAACATCAGTCTTTTTGAAGCCGTGTGTGCAGATATATCACTGGCAATTCTTCAACATGTCTGTTACAATGCCTACTTGAAGGGCTTACAATCATCCACATGACCAATGATGGCAAACCTAGCAACCAAATTTATGACCAATCAATCAAGGATTGCTTCCGGTAAAAAACTTGTGGATGCACAATCAGTAACTCTAGAAATGCAAATACCAAACCCGGAGATGAATAGAGATAAATTAAGGGAAATGAGTGTACAAAAAACATGGAAAATCTTCATTGACCCGGATAAAACTCTTGAAGAAGACAATCATAGACTAGATTTTTTTATTTTCACCACCCCAATTAACACCATACATCATAAAATGCAAGATGCTTTTGCCTCTTCAAATATTTGTTCATAACAAAAGTTGACTCAAACAATTTGGGCAATTAGGTGCACAAAGCCCTGCAAAAAAATGACATGTTTTGGTGTGCTCCTTAGAGAGAAAGGAAGTTGTGGTTGGTTCCTAAACAACAATTTAAATAATGTGAAAAATGGCATTCCTGCACCTTGCTTTTGGGGAAGGAGAAAATATACAAGTTTGGGCACAAAATGAAGAGGAATTCATACAGTTTTGCAACAATAGCAACCCTCATGCTTGGAATAATGATGACATCATAAATTAACATCCTAGATTGCCCCAAGGATGTGGAAGAGGGAACCATTCTACTACCAGGGGAGATTGAGATACTACAAAAAAATGGATTTGTGGTGCAAGGCAACAATGTGATAGCACATGTAGACAGTTGCCTTCATGGGCAATGTGGAACACAACCTAGTTCTTTTCGTGCAAAATTCAAAGATAGAAAGCATGTTATATGGAGGTCAAAATTAACACAAAGACTTCAATGAGAGGATAGCATTGGGCAGAAGCATGTAAGCAAAGCTAGTGAGAGAAGTTATATTGATGCCAAATGCATTGCACATTTTCCATGTGACCATTGCAGATTTCCTTCAATTTACTTGTGAGGATTTGCAAAAAAGAGAAAGCCAGTGCCTCACATATGTGCCATGCAAACATATGTATCGTATGTATTTTCATGTCCTCGAGTTGCATTCTGTAGCTCATGAGTTTGTGCATCAAGTTGTACTAACAAACTTAATATTTCCAAAGGGATCTCACTCTTCTTTTTAATCAGATTACTACTGACAAAAAATCTAGAGGCACAAGAAGATGGATAAAGAGATCCATTTTTTGTCCATGATTTTCATCGACTATGTCGTCAAGATTTTGGGTTTCATCGATCGATAAGACCTCATGCGAGGACTCTTCAAGCTTACTCTTTCCTTCTTTATTTTCAACTGAAAGGTGACTAGCATCCTGATCATTGCATCCTCAATGCCATCGTGATCGTTAAAATCCTCCTCTAGCATGGCCTTTTATTTGTAGCCATAGGTGTCTTGACATCTCTAGAGACACACCTCCACGTGAATCTGACCACTAGTTTGCTAACAATCATCGCCTTGGGACAGCTTCTAGCATAAAGGCCAATTCTGTGACATTTTTTAGCATGCGTTGGGGAAAGAGGCAAACGCCAGCTCTTGCCAAAAGACTCTAAAACATCCCATGCAATCTTGGGAATGGGCTTACTCATTTTCCATAATATGTATATCTTAACATCCAAACCAGGTCTAATCTGTTTTGCAGCCTCATTATGAACAACACACGGCCCATCATAGAGGCAATGGAATGAACATGATCATGTAGCCAAAGAAATAGGCTTTTTAGTGAACCCACACATGGAAAATTTTTATAAACTCCTCATTAGGGTAAAACTTTGGCATCCACAACATGGCATACACAAAAAAGGAAGCCCTCCATACATTTCCTTTTATGACAAGATCTTGAAGTGTTTGTTCAAAAGCACACGTAACCACATAGAAACCTTTGCCCATTGCTATGAAATGATTGATCTCATTCCTATTGGTGAGCACTTGCCATGAATATCAATTTCTAACCTTCTAAAAGTATTTTCCAACTTAATTTGGCCACTCAAGTACAAGAAAATAAAAAAAGAGAGCAAATGAAATTGATTAAGTGTCGATGGATCAACCCCATCAAGGCTTGGAAACAAAAGGAAAAAAGTCCATAAAAGAGCAAGAGTAATTGTTAGCTAGTTATCTCAGTCATAGGTACAGGTCAAGGAAGGATAAATGCATCCCGAGCAGCGTTGATCAAAGATATAGGACAAAGGAGATGATTGAGAGCAGTTACAGGAGTCTAAAAATAGAAAGTGAATGTGCTAAGCTTAAGTTCTTAGAATAAATATTTAGACTCCAAGTATGAAGTCTGGGAAGCCTTAGGGTAAAATTCTAACATCCCACAAATTGTCTAAATTTAGCATGTCTAAATTTAGCAGGTTTTGGGAACATCTTGGCGGCACCTCCAAAGCAGCATGCTAAGGTTTTGCATAGGAGGTGAATGATTTAAAGCCCAAAGGGTAAGTTTTTTGTAAACCAAAGTTTAGCAAGTCCTAAATTAGCATAAAGGTTGTAGCCCCGGATCAGCTTTAAAAGACTCCAAGGTTTGTGCAAAAGTCTTGCACTCCAGCTAATTAATAAAAGGGTAAGTTTATGGTTTTTGATAAATGGAAGGGAAAAGATAAATTCTACGGTTAGATCATCCCTTCCTCATTTAGTAAGTTGACTCTGGTCTTTGTTTACTAAGCTTGACTAGGCCACATATCCAAAGTAGCACATGCTTGCTCTATGTGAACTCAACAACTGTGTGTATGTGTAGTGTCTCCACTTGCCAAGATGAGTCCCAAGAGGGGGGGAGGGGGGGGGGGGGTGTTCTAGCATGCAAGGCAATAGGGACAAGTGTTTGGACATGCTTGAGTTGCATTAGGTGGTGTTGCCACCTCATTGGTCAAGTGTGAAGCATTCTAAGTTAAGACTAGTTGCACATTTGCATAGCTATATAAAAGAGGGTCCATTGGATTTTTGGGCTTCTTGCTCCTTAGATACCCTCTCAAGCGTCCAAGTTGGCAAAGCAAGATCTCTCTCTCTCTCTCTCTCTCTCTCTCTCTCTCTCTCTCTCTCTCTCTCTCTCTCTCTCTCTCTCTCTCTCTCTCTCTCTCTCTCTCTCTCTCTCTCAAGGGAGCTCTAGAGACGGACTCGATGCTCAAGATCTTGGCTATGGATGCAAGTCCCAGCCATTGAAAGTTTCTTTTTCTCCATCTCTACTATTCTACTAATAATAAGATATGCTAAGAGCTTGCCCATGAGCAAATGTACATTGAAAAATACTTCTCTTCACCCTCATCTTCCTCTTTTCCCACAGTTGCTTTCTCCCCAGATTCAAGCAAGGCTCCGCAAGAGCACAAACATGTATTGTAAAACAAAGCTCTCTTTTGAGAGGATTATAATACAAGTCCTTTTGGAGGGGGGGCCGGCTCCAAGCAAATCCGGTCCTAATCGAGTTGTCAATCTTAATTGGGTATTATCTTTGAATTATGTGCATGATTATAGTGTTTTGAATGTGCATTGGTGTAAAAAAATCATCCCAGCACAACCAATATTCTCCTTGCTATCTTTCTCTTAAAGAAAATTCTCTCCTTTCATAGTTAAATTCCGCTAAATCTAAAAGTAAGTATTACATTCTTTGACATTGGTATCAAATATGAGGTTTCTCTTTTCTTGCCTAAGAAGAGAGGTCCTTGAGTAATCTATGAAAGGTTGGAGTTGTTCATTGCAATAGGGTAAGTGGAAGTGGGATTTATTAACTTGGTTGGTATGCCTGTTTGCAGGGTACGGGGGACACCATCGGGATATATAGTGTTAGTTTTTTGGGACTTGCCTACAGCTTAAACATTATTGAGCTAGTCACCCGATAGGAATTGGTGCCAAGCTCGCACTGTTAAACCCACTCCACTACTCTTTGCAATTAACAATATTCTAAACCATGGGTGTAGTCACTCGAGTGCTAATTTCCAAGGGATAAGAGGTGTGTTAGCCAAAGTTTTGGCAGTGCCAAGGAAAGAGTTAGCACACACATATAAGGAAATTTAGTCATGACCCAGCATAATTAAGAGAATGTAATTAATATTTACAACTTAGATTTCGCTCATGTTATAGCATATGACGATGGTTGCAAAGTTTTCAACTATCTTGTTTGTTACCATATACATGGGGTAGTGATGTGTGTGAACACACTAGGACCGCAAGGGCATTTTTTCCCTCTTTAGGAGGTTTTTGCTAATGTTATAGCATACGACGATGGTTGCAGAGTTTTCAACTATCTTGTTTGTTACCATATACATGTGGTAGTGATGTGTGTGAACACACTAGGACCGCCGGGGCATTTTTTCCCTCTTTAGGAGGTTTTTTCCCCCGAGCATTGTGTATACGCCCATCACTCTAGGGCTATCTATCTTTCCATTGCACACTAAGTAATACGCTCTCTATTGTGTGCCTTGAGCTTCCTTCGTCTTCTCCAAGCTGTGTGCGTTTCTTTGCAACCCTAATTCCAACAATTGGTATCAGAGTAGGTCACGTCCTCCCGGGCTTAGTCGCCAGCTGCTCCAGCACACGCCTGCTCACTTTCTCCGATTTCAGTGAGCTTTGGCGAGCGTTCGCAGGTCGACAAATACTTCGGATTTGGTCTCATTTTGATTTGATTTTGATTTGGGCTCATTTCGGCCTCCGTTTCCACTACAGGCAGTACAGTAGCACATGCTATTTCGTCATTTTGTGCAGAATTTTTGTCAGTGCTGTTTACTGCATAACAGGTGCCTTATAGTCTTCTACGGTTTGTGCTATATAGCACAGGTTGTTCCTGCTTTCTTTCTCCTATTTTCGGGCAGTTTTCACATCAGGTGTAGCATTTACCAGGGCTGACAACAACAACACGGATGTGTTCAAGATGTTTGATGCTGAGGAGAGGTTGGATGGGGAAAACTACCCTATGCGGGCTTATATGATGCAACATGTTCTTGTGTCAAAGGGCGTCTGGAACATTGTGAATGGCATTGATGTACGTCCTGGTTCTGAGGATGTAGGCGATGTTGAGGATGTTGCAAGTCTTGCTGCAAGGATTGCAGCTGTTAGAGTTGTTTTGCCTACGGCAGAACAAGCTCGTTGGGATGTTAAGGATGTGCAGGCTCATGCATTCATTGTGTTGTCTGTGAAGCGCACCATTGTTCCTCACATCTGTTCAGCAAAATATGCAAAACAGGCTTGGGATATTCTAGCAGGTCTTTATGCAAGCCGCAATGAGGCTAAAATTGCTTTGCTGCTTAAAGAGCTGGAGTCGAAGATTATGCATGAGGAAGATGATATGGACACTTTCCTTGCTAGTGTCAAGCATATCAATGAGCAACTTATTTCTACAGGTGAAGTTATTTCAGACAGTTCCCTTGTGCAGACTGTTCTTGATGCCTTATCAGATTCTTACCAGACTTTTGCTAGTACTTGGAGACTTATGACCCAAGCAAATCCAAAAGTTGTCAAGTTTGATGCATTATGCACATTGCTGTTGCAAGAGTCACTTTCCAGAAAAAACAGGACTAGACAGCGTGCAGTTGAACAGGCTTTTATTTCTTCTCAAAGAAAGGGTGGTAACAGCAATGCAGCCACTTCTTATGTTTCTGCTGCGAGTGGCAAAAATTCTGCTCCTAATGCTTCTGCTGGCAGCAATTCGTTTGGAAATTCTGTTGATAAGGACAAAAAGAAGATGCATTGCCATTATTGTAAAGCCAATGATCACTTGATCAAGTCGTGTCCTAAGTTGAAGGCCAAAGAGGCTAAGAAGAAAGAGGGTGGTTCCATTGCAAATGCTGGTTCCACTACAAATGCGGCCAGTGTTGAGTCTTTTGTGAAAGGAGACTGTGATGCTGATGCATCATGGGCTTTTAGCGCAGAGTGCACTTACAATCCTGTTGTCCATGATGCATGCTTGTCAGTTGCTGTAGATTCACATGTGTGGTATTTTGACAGTGGTGCTACAAATCACATTACCTCACATCGTGAATTGTTTACCTCTCTCGAGTCTGTCCCTCATGGGAATTCAGTCACTTGTGCCAACAATGCCTCTTATCCAGTTCAGGGAGTTGGAAAGATTGTGCTCACTGCTGCTAATGGCAGTTCCTTCACACTTGTTGATGCACTTTATGTACCTGGGATCAAGAAGAATCTCTTCTTACCTATGATGGAACCTTCAGAGCGACTGATAAAGTATTGGCCTTTATCCAATAATTTGACGTGGCTTTTGGAGATGAAGATTTCTCCAAATCTTTAAAGCTTCAAATTTTTTCTATGCATCTTCAAAAGTCAGCCCGTCAATGGGTGGACAAGCTTTTGTAGTCAAGGTGAAGCTCCAAAGACTTGAAAAGCTTTGATGATTGCTATTACAAAGCAATTCCTTCCAAGTGATGCCAAAGACAAAGTCCTCACAGAATGGCAAAGCATGAAGATGGCCCTATATGAGTATGTCCAAAAGAATGTGGATAACTTTTGGGAGTTGCATCTCAAAGCCACTGTCTACAAAAAGAAAGACTTTGTGGAACAAAATCAACAATTTTTAGTAGTCCTATCTGAGGAGATGAGAGAGTATGTCAACTCACAAAGACCTAAAACTATTACGGAGGTCATACATCATACTATGGTCGCTTTGAGGATTCAATTAGGGACTCAAAAGCGATCAAAACCAACAGAAGCCAAAGAATCAAAACTGAGCCAAAGGGGAAGAACAATGCAACACAGAATTCTCCCAAGGCAAGTTAAAAATGAACTTTCTCCTGAAGAGATTAAACGTTATTGTAAAGATAACAAGTGTCATGTTTATCGGGCAAATCCTACGAGAAATGAATGTAATTACCCTCCTAGAGACACCATGATGGAACCTCTAAAAGAGGAAGGCCATTGCAAAGGAGCACCACTCTCTTATGCTTGGGAAAAAGTAAGAGAGCGTGATTCTTTCATCTTGTTTAACCTTCGCTCTACCCACAACATCATTTATGTTGAGCTAGCTACCAAGCTAGAAATCCATGACTTTGAGATGGGAGATGTGGTACAAGCAGATGTAGCTTTGAAAGGGCAAGAGGTCTCAGTCACTCCGTTGATTGGGAAGCTAAGGCTCCATGTGCAAAGCTATGTAGCAAGCGCATTTTGTAGGGTTTAAAAATAGAAAGTGATTGTGATAAGTGTTACCATATACATGTGGTAGTGATATGTGTGAACACACTAGGACCGCTGGGGCATTTTTTCCCTCTTTAGGAGGTTTTTTCCTCCGAGCATTGTATATACGCCCATCACTATAGGGCTATCTATCTTTCCATTGCACACTAAGTAACGCACTCTCTATTGTGTGCCTTCAGCTTCCTTCATCTTCTCCAAGCTGTGTGCGTTTCTCTGCAACCCTAATTCCAGCAACTGGTATCAGAGCAGGTTGCGTCCTCCCGGGCTTCGTCGTCAGCTGCTCCAGCACATGCCTGCTCACTTTCTCCGATTTCAGTGAGCTTTGGCAAGCGTTTGCAGGTCGACAAAAATTTCGGGCGTGCTCGTAGAGCTCAATCTGCTCAGATTTTCTATTCGGGCTCATTTCGGCCTCCGTTTTCGCTACAGGCAGTACTGCACAGGTTATTTTGTCATTTTGTGACGAATTTATGTCAGTGCCGCTTTCTGCATAACAGGTGCCTCATAGTCTTCTACGGTTTGTGCTATATAGCACGTGTTGTTCTTGCTCCGTTTCTCCTATTTTCGGGCAGTTTTCACATAGGGGCATCATTTACCATGGCTGACAACAACACAGATGTATTCAAGATGTTTTCTACTGAGGACACGTTGGATGGGGACAACTACCCTATGTGGGCTTATATGATGCAACATGTTCTTGTGTCAAAGGGCCTTTGGAACATTGTGCAGGGCATTGATGTACGTCCTGGTTCTGAGGATGTAGGCGATGTTGAGGATGTTGCAGGTCTTGCTGCAAGGATTGCTGCTATTAGAGGTGTTTTGCCTACGACAGGACAAGCTCGTTGGGATGTAAAGGATGCACAAGCTCATGCATTAATTGTGTTGTATGTGAAGCGCACCATTGTTCCTCACATCCGTTTAGCAAAATCTATAAAACAGGCTTGGGATATATTGGCTGGTCTTTATGCAAGTCGCAATGAAGCTAAAATTTATTTGCTTCGTAAAGAGCTGGAGTCGAAGATTATGCATGAGGAAGATGATATGAACACTTTCATTGCTAGTGTCAAGGATATCAATGAGCAACTTATTTCTGCAGGTGAAGTCATTTCAGACAGTTCCCTTGTGCAGACTGTTCTTGATGCCTTACTAGATTCTTACCAGACTTTTGCTAGTACTTGGAGACTTATGACCCAAGGAAATCCAGAAGTTGTCAAGTTTGATGCATTATGCACATTGCTGTTGCAAGAGTCACTTTCCAGAAAAAACAGGACTAGACAGTGTGCAGTTGAAGAGGCTTTTATTTCTTCTCAAAGAAAGGGTGTAACAGCAATGCATCCACTTCTTATGTTTCTGTTGCAAGTGGCAAAACTTCTGTTCCCAATGCTTCTACTGGCAACACTTCGTCTTGCAATTCTGGTGATAAGGGCAAAAGGAAAATGTGTTGCCATTATATTGCAAAGCTAATGATCACTTAATCAGGTTGTGTTCTAAGTTGAAGGCCAAAGAGGCTAAGAAGAAAGAGGGTGGTTTCATTGCAAATGCTTGTTCCACTACAAATGCAGCCATTGTTGAGTCTTCTGTGAAAGGAGACTGTGATGCTGATGTCGATGCACAATGGGCTTTTAGCGCAGAGTGCACTTACAATCATGTTGTCCATGATGCATGCTTGTCAATTTGTTGCAGATTCACATGTGTGGTATTTGGACAGTGGTGCTACAAAGCACATTACCTCTCTCGAGTCTGTCCCTCATGGGAATTCTGTCACTTGTGCCAACAATGCCTCTTATCCAGTTCAGGGAGTTGGAAAGATTGTGCTTACTGTTGCTAATGGCAGTTTCTTCACACTTGTTGATGCACTTTATGTACCTGGGATCAAGAAGAATCTCTTGTCTGTATCCGCACTTGCTAGACTTGGACTTGTAGTCAAATTTGTGGATGACAGATGTACAGTTCATGATCTCAGTTTTGGTGATGAAATTGTTGCATCTAGCCCTTTGTGCCGTGGGCTGTATAAGCTCACTTTGTATGACAAGTGTGGACAAAATTTTGCAAATGTTGTTGCAGATTCAAGGGCTATTTCAGATGCAAAACTTTGGCATGCACGTTTTGGTCATCTGAATTTTGCCAGTTTGTTGTGTTTGCAGAAATCTGATATGGTTGCTTCTTTTCCGCCTCTTGAAGTACCTGTCAGACATGTTTGTGAAGGTTGTATTTTAGGTAAGATGCAGCATTCTAAGTTTCCAAAGGATGGTTCAGTTTGGGCCACATGCAGGTTGCAGCTTGTGCATAGTGATGTTTGTGGGTCCATGCAAACTCCATCCTTGGGAAATTACCTGTGCTTCGTGACTTTCATTGATGATTACTCCAGGCATGCATGGGTATTTCCACTTAAAGCGAAGTCCGAAGTTTTTATGTGCTTCAAAAAATTTCTGGCTATGGCAAGGGGGAAGTATATGTCTCATGAATTTAATGCATTTCTGGCTAGTCATGGGATGAAACACCAATGTACAATGCCTTATACACCTCAGAAAAATGGTGCTGGTGAGAGGAAAAACAGGTCACTGACGGAAATGGCACGATGTATGGTCAAAAGTCAAGCTTTGCCGCATTCTTTTTGGCTTGAGGCCATCATGTGTGCCACTTATGTACTTAACAGGTGTCCTACAAAATCTTTCCAGTCTATTACTCCATATGAAGCATGGCATGATAGAAAGCCTTCTATTGAGCACATGCGTGTTTTTGGTTGTTTGGCATATGCTTTGGTGCCACAAGTGCAGCGCAGAAAATTGGATGATAAGGTTGTCAAATGTATTTTTGTTGGTTATAGTGCTGAAAGCAAAGGTTACAGGTTGTATCATCCGCAAACAAAACGCATTCTGGTTTCACAGGATGTAGTGTTTGTGGAAGATTCTGTTCAGCCCTTGCTGTCATGTACCAGAGACAATAATGTAAGCTCACAGGACATTTATGACACTTTGTTGCCTCTTTTCAGTGGTGGAAATACAAATGTAAGTTCCAATGAGGCAAATGTACAGCCTATGGGGGTTTCTGAAAATGTTCTAGAACAGCCTATTATTGATGCAGATGTACATGATGTACTTGATGAGGAGAGGACTGAAAATGAGCAGGCTAGAGGTATGCCAAAATGGTTGGTGCACACTTTGCGTGACAATAAATTGGATGCACCTTTGTCTAGCCGTACTCGTTCAGGCTCTCGCCATGCATCTTATGAATCAGATTGTTATGTTGTGGCTGTGTCTAGCTTACATGATGTTGAGGAGCCTCTGTCTTTTGATAAGGCACAAAATTCAAAAAATTGGATGGTTGCCATGCAATCAGAATATGATGCACTTATAGAAAATGACACATGGACTTTATGTGATTTTCCTCCTGGCCAAAAGGCCATTGGTACGAAATGGGTTTACAAGTTGAAACGCAAGCCGGATGGTGAGATCGATCGCCATAAGGCTCGACTTGTTGCAAAGGGTTATGCACAGCAAAAAGGCATAGATTATGAAGAGACTTTTTCTCCCACTTGTCGTATGACTACTGTGCGTTTTCTATGTGCATTGGCAGCTCATTTTGGTTGGGATGTACATCAATCAGACATTGTTAACGCTTTCCTAAATGGTGACATATTTGAGGAAGTTTATGTAACGCAGCCTCGCGGTTTTGTCATAAAAGGACAAGAGGACAAAGTGTGCAAATGTAACAAGGCTTTGTATGGGTTGAAGCAATCTCCTCGTGCTTGGTATGAGAAAGATGACACTCATTTGGTCAAACAAGGCTTTCGTAACAGTCCAACAGAAAGCACATTGTATGTAAAGCGTGAGGGTGATGTACTTCTCATTGTGGTTCTTTATGTTGATGATTTTCTCATCACTGGACCAAATGAGAGACATATTGCTGAATTTAAGGCTGATTTGAATGCTACTTTCAAGATGAAAGATTTGGGGCTGTTGCATCATTATTTGGGTATACAGTTTAAGCAGTGTGATGGTGGTATTGCCTTGTGTCAGAAAAGTTACATAGAGACATTGCTAAGTAAGTTTGGACTTGAGGATTGCAAACCTATTACCACTCCCATGGAAACAGGTTTGAAGTTGAGTCTACATGATGCTGGTGATCCTACTGATGTCACTCTTTACCAAACTGTTGTTGGCTGCCTCATTTATGTATGCAACACGAGGCCGGATATTCAGTTTGCAGTCTCACAGGTCAGCAGATTTATGCATAGCCCAGGGTCTAAGCATTGGCTGGCTGTCAAGAGGATTTTCCGCTACCTTAGTGGCACTTTACATCTTGGCTTGTTTTATCCCAAGGGGGGATCATTGCCGCCAGACTTACATGCTTTTTCGAACTCAGATTGAGCTGGTTGTTTTGACACGCGAGTGTCCACAAGTGGTTTTTGTTTCATGCTTGGGAGTTCATGTATATCATGGTTGAGCAAGAAGCAACCTATTGTGGCCACTTCGAGTTGTGAGGCTGAGTACAGGGCAATCTTCACAGCTACGGTTGAGTGTGTATGGCTCAGACGCCTTATGGCTGATTTGGGTGTTGGACAGGACACTGCCAACACTATCTACACCGACAGTCAGAGCGCATTGGCAGTTGCGAGGAACCCAGTTTTTCATGCTCGCACAAAGAACATTGAGGTGCATTACCACTATGTCAGGGAGAGGCTCTCAACAGGAGAGATCAGCTTGGCTTTTGTGCCAACACAGGACAACCTTGCAGATCTTTTCACAAAGGCATTGTCTCGTGAGAAGCTTGAAGCTTTCCGCAAAGCTTTAGGCTTACTCCCCTTTGGGGACTGATCATGTCCTCAGGGCATGGCACTTCCCTTTACTCATGTGCCAGCTCTTGTTCACGCATCACTCCAAGGGGGATTTGTTACCATATACATGTGGTAGTGATGTGTGTGAACACACTAGGACCGCCGGGGCATTTTTTCCCTCTTTAGGAGGTTTTTTCGCCTGTGCATTGTATATACGTCCATCACTCTAGGGCTATCTATCTTTCCATTGCACACTAAGTAACACACTCTCTATTGTGTGCCTTGAGCTTCCTTCGTCTTCTCCAAGCTGTGTGTGTTTCTCTGCAACCCTAATTCCAACATAAACTAGATTTACTCTAGCCTAATTCTGATTGGTCCACCTCCAAGGCCATCCAATAGGATTTGAGTACACCTTGTGGGCATCTGGGCTAGGGAGCTGACATGTGTCCCTCTTTCCCCTTGTGTACAAAGAGAGCTTGTGTGTGTGTATGAGTTTCTCTCTCATCCCCTACTTCTTGGGCTCGTCCCCTCCTATGTAGGGCTTGACAAAGACTTTTGGGACACACACAAAGCATCCAATTTTCCCTAAAGTTGACCTTTGGACACAACCTTTGAATTTTGGAACCTTAGCATTTTGGATGTCTTAATGGGCTGAACCTTAAGGTCTTTTAAGCCCATTGTTGCACATAGCTCTTTTGTAGATGGCCCCCCCTTTGGATCCCTATTTTCCCTCCTTTCGATCCCTACTGTGGCCCGTTTGCTAACTTAACCAATGTTCTAGCTTTTTCTCCCCTGGCACTGCCCCATATTAAATGATTAGTTTAACATGAGAAAATCATTTATGAGAATTAGATATTGATTATTATGACATATTTTTGTTGCTAACAACTTCACAAGTGCACACAACCTCTTGTAGTGTCCTTTGATTTATTAAAAAACATAAACTTATCCTTTTATTAATTAGCTTGGGTGCAAGACCTTTGCACAATTATTGGAGGCTTATGAAGTTGACCCATGGGTACAACCTTCCTACTAATTTAGGACTTTCTAAATTAGGATAAACTTTTGTAGAAACAAAACTCACCCTTTGGGATTTTAAATGTTCACCTCCTAAGAAAAAACTTAGCACAATACTTTGGAGGTGCCGCTAATTGCTCTCAAAACTTGCTAAAATTAAACATGCTAAATTTAGACACTTTCTGGCAAGTTCGAAATTCACCCTAAGGTTTTTCAGAAATCATACTTGGAGTCTATAGTTATTCTAAGGACTTGAGCTTATTGTTGGAATTAGGGTTGCAGAGAAACACACACAGCTTGGAGAAGACGAAGGAAGCTCAAGGCACACAATAGAGAGTGTGTTACTTAGTGTACAATGGAAAGATAGATAGCCCTAGAGTGATGGGCGTATATACAATGTTCGGGGGGAAAAACCTCCTAAAGAGGGGAAAAATACCCCGGCGGTCCTAGTGTGTTCACACACATCACTACCACATGTATATGGTAACAAATCCCCCCTAAAGTGATGCGGTGAACGAGAGCTGGCACATGAGTAAAGGGAAGTGCCATGCCCTGAGGAAATGATCAGTCCACAAAGGGGAGTAAGCCCAAATATTTGCGGAAATCTTCAAGCTTTTCACAAGATAATGCCTTTGTGAAAAGAAGCCAAGCTGATCTCTCCGCTGAAAGCCTCTCCCTGACATAGTGATAATGCACCTCAATGTGCTTTGTGCGAGCATAAAAAACTGGGTTCCTCGCAATTGCCAATGTGCTCTGACTGTCAGCGTAGATAGTGTTGGCAGTGTCTTGTCCAACACCCAAATCAGCCATAAGGCGTTTGAGCCATACACACTCAACCGTAGCTGTGAAGACCTGCCCTACACTCAGCCTCACAACTCCAAGTGGCCACATAAGGTTGCTTCTTGCTCAACCATGATATACATGGTTGTTCTTGCTCCAAGTGGCCACATAAGGTTGCTTCTTGCTCAACCATGATATACATGAACTGCCAAGCATGAAACAAAAACCACTTGTGGACACTCAAGTGTCAAAAAAACCAGCCCAATTTGAGTCCGAAAAAGCATGTAAGTCTGGCAGCAATGATCCCCCCTTGGGATAAAACAAGCCAAGATGTAAAGTGCCACTAAGGTAGCGGAAAATCCTCTTGACAGCCTGCCAATGCTTAGACCCTGGGCTATGCATAAATCTGCTGACATGTGAGACTGCAAACTGAATATCTGGCCTCGTGTTGCATACATAAATAAGGCAGCCAACAACAGTTTGATAAAGAGTGACATCAGCAAGATCGCCAGCATCATGTAGACTCAACTTCAAACTTGTTTCCATGGGAGTGGCAATAGGTTTGCAATCCTCATGTCCAAACTTACATAGCAATGTCTCTATGTAACTTTTCTGACACAAGGCAATACCACCATCACACTGCTTAAACTGTATACCCAAATAATGATGCAACAGCCCCAAATCTTTCATCTTGAAAGTAGCATTCAAATCAGCCTTAAATTCAGCAATATGTCTCTCATTTGGTCCAGTGATCAGCTAATCGTCAACATAAAGAACCACGATGAGAAGTACATCACCCTCACGCTTTACATACAATGTGCTTTCTGTTGGACTGTTACGAAAGCCTTGTTTGACCAAATAAGTGTCAGCTTTCTCATACCAAGCACGAGGAGATTGCTTCAACCCATACAAAGCCTTGTTACATTTGCACACTTTGTCCTCTTGTCCTTTTATGACAAAACCGCGAGGCTGCGTTACATAAACTTCCTCAAATATGTCACCATTCAAGAAAGAAGTAACAATGTCTGATTGATGTACATGCCAACCAAAATGAGCTGCCAATGCACATAGAAAACTCACAGTAGTCATCCGACAAGTGGGAGAAAAAGTCTCTTCATAATCTATGCCTTTTTGCTGTGCATAAACCTTTGCAACAAGTCGAGCCTTATGGCGATCGATCTCACCATCCGGCTTGCGTTTCAACTTGTAAACCCATTTCGTACCAATGGCCTTTTTGCCAGGAGGAAAATCACATAAAGTCCATGTGTCATTTTCTATAAGTGCATCATATTCTGATTACATGGCAGCCATCCAATTTTCTGAATTTTCTGCTTCATCAAAAGTCAGAGGCTCCTCAACATCATGTAAGCTAGACACAGCCAAAGCATAACAATCTGATGCATAAGATGCATGGCGAGAGCCTGAACGAGTACGACTATACAAAGGTGCATCCAATTTACTATCACGCAAAGTGTGCACCAGCCATTTTGGCATACCTCTAGCCTGCTCATTTTCAGCCCTCTCCTCATCAAGTACATCATGTACATCTGCATCAGTAATAGGCTGATCTAAAACATTTTTAGAAACCCCCATAGGCTGTACATTTGCCTCGTTGGAACTTACATTCGTATTTCCACCACTGAAAAGAGGCAACAAAGTGTCATAAATGTCCTGTGAGCTTACATTATTGTCTCTAGTACATGACAGCAAGGGCTGAACAGAATCTTCCACAAACACTACATCCCGTGAAACCAGAATACATTTTGTTTGCGGATGATACAACCTATAACCTTTGCTTTCAGCACTATAACCAACAAAAATACATTTGACAACCTTATCATCCAATTTTCTGCGCGCACTTGTGGCACCAAAGCATATGCCAAACAGCCAAAAACACGCATGTGCTCAATAGAAGGCTTTCTATCATGCCATGCTTCATATGGAGTAATAGACTGCAAAGCTTTCGTAGGACACCTGTTAAGTACATAAGTGGCACACATGATGGCCTCAAGCCAAAAAGAATGCGGCAAAGCTTGACTTTTGACCATACATCGTGCCATTTCCGTCAGTGACCTGTTTTTCCTCTCAGCAACACCATTTTGTTGAGGTGTATAAGGCACTGTACATTGGTGTTTTATCCCACGACTAGCTAGAAATGCATTAAATTCATGAGACATATACTCCCCCCCTCGATCCGAACGGAGGGTGCCCATAGTACATTTCGAGACATTTTCAGCCATAGCCAAAAATTGTCTGAAGCACATAAAAACTTCGGACTTCGCTTTAAGCGGAAATACCCATGCATGTCTGGAGTAATCATCAATGAAAGTCACGAAGTACAGGTAATTGCCCAAGGACGGAGTTTGCATGGGCCCACAAACATCACTATGCACAAGCTGCAGCCTGCATGTAGCCCGAACTGAACCATCCTTTGGAAATTTAGAACGCTGCATCTTACCCAAAATATAGCCTTCACAAACATGTTTGACAGGTGCTTCAAGAGGTGGCAAAGAAGCAACCATATCAGATTTCTGCAAACGTAGCAAACTGGCAAAATTCAAATGACCAAAACGTGCATGCCAAAGTTTTGCATCTTAAATAGCCCTTGAATCTGCAACAGCATTTGCAAAGTTTTGTCTACACTTGTCATACAAAGTTAGCTTATACAGCCCACGGCACAAAAGCCCAGATGCAACAATTTCATCACCAAAACTGAGATCATGAACTATACATCTGTCATCCACAAATTTGACTACAAATCCAAGTCTAGCAAGTGCGGATACAGACAAGAGATTCTTCTTGATCCCACGTACATAAAGTGCATCAACAAGTGTGAAGGAACTTCCATTAGCAGCAGTGAGCACAATCTTTCCAACTCCCTGAACTGGATAAGAGGCGTTGTTGGCACAGGTGACTGAATTCCCATGAGGGACAGACTCGCGAGAGGTAAACAATTCACGATGTGAGGTAATGTGCTTTGTAGCACCACTGTCGAAATACCACACATGTGAATCTGCAGCAACTGACAAGCATGCATCATGGACAGTAGGATTGTAAGTGCACTCTGCGCTAAAAGCCCATTCTGCATCAACATCAGCATTACAGTCTCCTTTCACAGAAGACTCAACAATGGCTGCATTTGTAGTGGAACGAGCATTTGCAGTGGAACCACCCTCTTTCTTCTTAGCCTCTTTGGCCTTCAACTTAGGACACGACTTGATCAAGTGATCATTGGCTTTTTAATAATGGCAACGCATCTTCTTTTTGCCCTTATCACCAGAATTTCTAGATGAACTGCTGCCAGCAGAAGCATTAGCAACATAATTTTTGCCACTCGTAGCAGAACCATAAGAAGTAGCTACATTACTGTTACCACCCTTTCTTTCAGAAGCAATAAACGCCTGTTCAACTGCACGCTGTCTAGTCCTATTTTTTTCTGGACAGTGACTCTTGCAACAGCAATGTGCATAATGCATGAAACTTGACAACTTCTGGATTTCCTTGGGTCATCAGTCTCCAAGTACTAGCAAAAGTCTGGTAGGAATCTGGTAAGGCATCAAGAACAGTCTGCACAAGGGAACTGTCTGAAATGACTTCACCTGCAGAAATAAGCTGCTCATTGATATGGAAAGTGTCCATATCATCTTCCTCATGCATAATCTTTGACTCCAGCTCTTTACGCAGCAAAGCAATTTTAGCCTCATTGCGGCTTGCATAAAGACTTGCTAAAATATCCCAAGCGTGTTTTGCAGATTTTGCTGAACGGATGTGAGGAACAATGGTGCGCTTCACAGAAAATGCAATCAATGCATGAGCCTGCGCATCCTTAACATCCCAACGAGCTTGTTCTGCCGTAGGCAAAACAACTCTAACAGCTGCAATCCTTGCAGCAAGACCTGCAACATCCTCAACATCGCCTACATCCTCAGAACCAGGACGTACATCAGCACCCTGCACAATGTTCCAGACACCCTTTGACACAAGAACATGTTGCATCATATAAGCCCACATAGGGTAGTTGTCCCCATCCAACCTGTCCTCAACAGCAAACATCTTGAACACATCTGTGTTGTTGTTGTCAGCCATGGTAAATGCAGCACCTGATGTGAAAACTGCCCGAAAATAGCAGAAACGGAGCGGGAGCAACCTGTGCTATATAGCACAAACTGTAGAAGACTATAAGGCACCTATTATGCAGAAAACGGCACTGACAGAAATTCTGCACAAAATGACGAAATAGCCTGTGCAGTACTGTCTGTAGTGGAAACGGAGGCCGAATTGAGCCCAAATCAAAATTCTGAGCAGACCAAGCTCTTTGAGCTCTCCCAAAAAATTTGTCGACCTGCGAACACTCGCGAAAGCTCACTGAAATTGGAGAAAGCGAGCAGGCGTGTGCTGGAGCAGCTGGTGACTAAGCCCGACAGGACGTGACTTGCTCTGATACCAATTGTTGGAATTAGGGTTGCAGAGAAACACACACATCTTGGAGAAGACGAAGGAAGCTCAAGGCACACAATAGAGAGTGTGTTACTTAGTGTGCAATGGAAAGATAGATAGCCCTAGAGTGATGGGCGTATATACAATGCACGGGGGAAAAAACCTCCTAAAGAGGGAAAAAATGCCCCGACGGTCCTAGTGTGTTCACACACATCACTACCACATGTATATGGTAACAGTTTAACTAATTTAAAACACTTAATAAAAGAACCACTAAGAATTAAGTTGTCTAGAAGACTATTGGACAGTCTCCCAAGGGGACCAACGAGCATTCAGCAGCCCAATGGCTTGTCTGATTCCGATTGGCCAGGAGGCAAAGGGGTCCAATGAGAGTTTAGTTGAATTACTAAATTACCTAAAGCTCTCACAAAAGGGGAAAGGGGAACACATGTCAGAAGACTATCACTTATGCTGCTTAATTGTCATTGGCTAAGCCTGGGGAGGTCCAATAGGATGCTAGCATGAGTAATTAGCAAGGGGTCGACCAAGAGAGAGAGGGGGCTGATTTTTTCAAGGCATTATTGACACACACACTCACACTATCTCATGTGTGAAGTAAAAAAGACTCTCTCTCCTTCTCAAGCTTTAATAGAGAGCTTATCACCTACTCCAAGCTTGTGAGAAGGAAGGCCTACACCAACAACTCTTGGCTTTGTGATGAAATCCAACCAAGAGCGAAGCTTCAATGCATGCTCATTCCTCTACCATGCTAATTACTAAGCTAAGCTATGCTAATATGAGTGATTATGTGAGGAAATGTACATCTTTCTCGTAAGAATACTCCTTCTTCCTCTCAATCTACTCTCATACCCCGCTAGCTCTCACCATCTTCGAAGGTGTGTGAGGTCTTGGGTCTGAGACCGTGAGGGAATTCATGTTGTGTTTGATAAGTTTTTTGCGTAGTGCATGAAGTTTCCATCTTCATTGCACTAGCTAGTATTGAAGGAACACAATAAATTGTATTGTAAAATGTCTCTCTTGATGGGAGAAACCATAATACAAAGCTTTTTGGAGGGGGGACCGGCTCCATACAAATCCGGTCCTCAACTGTTGTCAATTGCTTAATTTCTCTCTCTTTTGAAGTATTGTTCATGCTATCTAACTAGGTGTTATGCTTTTTGTTGCTCTCTCCACCCAAGCACTCTTGTTAATCTCATTAGGAATCTATTCTAATGAAATGCTCACTATGTTCATGCTATTTTCCACTACACACAAGTTACTAGGCCATTAAATATTACATTGGTATCAGAGCACAAGGTATCTCTTTTCTTGCTCAAGAAGGGAGGTCCTCAAGCTAGCTATAAATGGTTGGTACTATTAATTGCATGTGAGTAAGAAGAATAGGGATTTTTTAGCCTTGCACTACACCTGCCTTTGTGCAGTTAACGGGGCATCCCCGTCGAGAGCTATGGTCTTAATAGTGGAGTCCTACGGGGCTTGCCTACGGCTTAACCACTATTGAGCTATTAGAAGCTTGACAGGAGCCAGTGTTGTTTCGGTGTTGAATGACCCTCTCTTCTATTCCTTGCAATTAATTGTATTCGAGCCACGGCTACAGTAGCTTGAGTGCTTTTTCTAAAGGGGTAAAGAGGAGTAGCAACTAGGGCTTGAAGTGCCAAAGTACACCTAAAAAGTTTACACCTAAAAGTTGTTAGAATGACTGGCAATAGTAAAGAGAGTGAAATTAATGTTGATAACTTTGATTTTGCTAATGAGCAAGCTACTAATGATGCCCGATGCTTGTTAACTATCTTGTTTCTAGGCTTCAACAAGCCATGGCCAATCCATCCCTCCAAAGTGAAGTGCAACGGCAGCTTCATGCTCATGGGATTCTCCAAGCTCCCCACCATGACGAGAGAGCACCTAGGAAGCCTCCTTGCGAGACTTCCAAAAGAGGTCCCTCTCCGATTCGGGAAGAAGAAGAGGATCCCTATGAAGGGCTCAAAAATTTGCTCCTTGACGACGCATCTCCTTCTCAAAGGAGAACTCAAGAGCCTCCACCAAAGGAATGAGAAATAAGTGAGTCTCCCGCCACCTCGGCGGAGATGGCTCCACGAAGACGGCGGGCTAAACGCTCTCCATCACCTCCAAAACAGAGAAGACCATCGCATACTTCTCCACACCATACTTCAAAGAGGGATGACAAAAATCAAGAGAAGAAAAAGGCGATAAAGAGGACACCCTCTTCTCCATCTTCTTCATCCTCTTCCTCTTATGAAAGTGATGGTCGAGACAACGAAGATCAAGGCAAGAAAAAGGCGAGAAAGAGGTCACCCTCTTCTCCATCTTCCTCAAATTCTTCATCTTCTGAAGAAAGTGATGGTGCAACCTTTGAACCATCAAAAAGAAGAGGCCATAGGAAATCCTATGCCGCATGGAAGAGGTCGTCCAAGCTCAAGAAGTTCAAAGAGGGAAGGAAGAGCATCTCTTTTCTTACCTACGATGCCACCTTTGGTGCTACGGACAAAGTCTTGGCCTTTATCCAACAATTCGATGCGCGTTTGGAGATGAGGGCTTCACCGAGTCCTCTAAGCTACACCATGTAGCTATGCACTTTCAAAAGTCCGCCAGACAATGGTGGTCTAGCCTATGGGCCAACGGTGAAGCTCCGCAAACATGGAAAGCTTTAGGAGCTTCCATTATGAAGTAGTTTTTGGCCACCGATGCCAAAGACAAAGTACTCACCGAATGGCGAAGCTTGAAGCTCTCTCCGTATGAATCCATCCACAAATATGTAGACAAGTTTTGGGACCTACAACTCAAAGCCACTGTCTTCAAAAATTTAGATTTTGGAGAGCAAAAGCATCATTTTTGTGCGGGCTTAACCAAAGAAATGGCGGAGTATGTCAACTCCCAAAGGCCACGCACCATATCGGCGGTAATACATCATACTATGTTGGCCTCTTGAATCAATTTCCAAACAGGGGCTAAGAGGAATTCTAAGCCCCCTGAAAAAAAGGGTTCGAATGAGCCTAAGGGGAAGGACAATGTCCAAAAGTCTCCTAAGGGCAACTCCAACAAAGCTAAAGAGAAGGGAGTTTATAAAGGAAAAAATAAACTCTCTCATAAAGAACTTGAGCGTTATCTCAAGGATAACTGGTGTTTCAAGTGCGGCGAACAAGGGCATGCGTACCGCGCTTGTCCCCAAAAGAACAACCGCCATGATCCTCCTAGGGCTACCTTGGTCGAAATCCAAGAGGAGGAAACTCACCACAAAGGATCTCCTCTATGACATGCTTGGGGAAAGGTAAGAGAACATGATGCTTTTATTCTCTTTAACCCCGGTTTTATATCTATAGAGTTGGCCACCAAGATAGGCATACAAACCTATGAGATGGGAGATGTCCTACCCGCAGATGGTGCTTTCAGGGGGGCAAGAAGCTTCAGTCACTCTCTTAATCGGGAAATTGAGGCTCCATGTCCAAAGTTGTGTGGACAAAGACGACTTCTTTATCTCTCCTCTCAAGCATGAGGATGTAATCCTAGGGGCACCATGGTTTGATCACATGGTTGGCAATGTTAAATTCCCTGAAAGGAGAATCTCCTTCAAGTTCAGGGAAAAATATATGTATATAGATGTTGAAGCGGTCCGGGGCGGGCAACAAGAAGAGTGGCCTCTAAGCACTTTTCTAGGCTCCCGTGCTGCTCAATTGGGTTGGGGTTGGAAAAAACAGCAAACACACACACAAACCCACCCGCAACCTAACCCTACACAAATTTGGGGCACCACCTAGTTTTGGATGCAAACTAGGACGCGTAGAGAGAGAGAGAGAGAGAGAGAGAGAGAGAGAGAGAGAGAGAGAGAGAGAGAGAGAGAGAGATAGTGCTCGGGCTGCTTTGAAATGTTCAACAGTGATCAAGCAAACACAATTATATATGTAAGAAAAAGAGGGAAGGGGGAGGGGGTGATTGTTGCACTAATACCTTCTTAAAAATCTGTCATGACCAATGAAAGTGAGATTAGTATTTGTTCAACATAGCTTGAGTAAATTTCACCACAACACATCACAAGAAAAGCCAGCCCAATCACTGTCTTAAGGCCAGGGGAGTCCTCTCCACCCTGTTGCCCTCTTACAGTATGTGGAATCTATGGCTGAATTGATGACAACACCCAGAGACAAGCTATCAAGAACTTAAAAAACACCAAGACACTTACACATCATTGTTGTCCATTACTTCACGTTGGAAGAGAGACAAAGTATCCAAGCTTAGTCCAAATCCACCCTCCTTGATTCAGTAAATGTTGGGCTTACACTAGTAGGAGAAATGATAGATTTCCTACTCTCAATTGAATGATCACTCTCTCTTACAATGGCATAGAGTTTCCTTGCTAATCATTCCTAATACAACACATGCATATGCATAAGACAATGAGCTTCCACTCAAGAGCTCCTTCTAGAGAGGTTGAGCTTGGCTTCTCAAGCTATAGCATAGTGCTCTTGCTTATGGCTCCCCACTTTTGTGCTAGCCACACCCTCCTTTTATAGCAATTTTGAGGGCTAGGGTTACTCCTCTAACCATAGTTGGGTTAGATTTTCAGCACTTATCTAATTTTTTTTTGCTTGGAATTATCAAGAAGTTGGTGGGGATAGATGAAGAAGAGAGAGAGGAGAGAAGTGGAGGTGATAGGACTTTTCATAGTAGGTTAGTGTTAGTAAATTAGTAGAGTTAGTATTTTTATTGATTAACAAATGGAATTGGATATTTACAATGGGAGTATCCATATAGGATACAAATAAGGAAGAAAAAACTCTTAATAGGTAAGAAAATATGGATTTCTTACAATGTTGATGCTCCAAGTGTCTTGAGTAGAGTCAATTTTGACGCTTGTTGACGGTCCACTAGCTTTGACGGTACGTTTTTTCTCCACTCTTGACCTTCCTTGGGAGCCAAGGTGATTGAATATGAGTAATCAATCAACATGGTGATGTCTTTCAAGAGAAGAGGCTGAATTTTGTGGTTTTCTTGATAGATATGGGTAATATGGAAGAGGAAAAATGAGACTAGGTGGTCAATTTTTGAATGGAAGTGTGTGTAGGAGACATGAGTTCACCATGGTTTCTCTTATTCTTCAAGGTTGAGAAGAAGGTGAGTAGGGTGCAGAGAGAAGTGGTGAGAGAGGTGGAGATGATGAGTGGAGAAGTGTGTGTGAAAGAGGAAAATGATAAAGTGGAAGAGGGAGTGTGGCTGCATAGAATGGGCAAACTGGGGTCCACCAATAAAATCATAGCTCACAGCTCGTAGCTCAAAAAAATATGAAAAAATTTGAGGTAAAAGTTCAGCTCACGAGCTACAACTTTTGTTTGTATCACCTTTTCAAATTCGGGGAGCATGTGATCTTTAAAAATTCAGCAAAACCGACTATTTTTTCCACTGCACAAAGTCCTTGTGAGGTCTTTCTTTGGATGATTCTTTTGAATACCTCCAAGAGTGAGCTCCCCATGGTGCATGTATGCATGCCACATACCCTTGACCTTATTTGGTAGGTCTATAATTGAAGATATTATTGAGATCATGATATAAGTGAATAGTACAACTAAGAAAATCAAATATTGAGGGGTCTAAAAAAATATGTACATGTCAAATATAAATAATATAGGTGGAAAAAATATAAAGGGGTCAAAATAAATCTCTCTCATTATAAGTCTACCATAAAAAGATGAATATTTTTGGTGGTCTAATTTATGAGAGTAATAGAGAATAGATGTAGGAAGGAAAAAATGACAATAGTGAAAAAATATACACATAAATAAACTAGTTTTTTTGGATTTCTGTTGGGATGGAGTTACACCAAAAATAAGAGAAGCTTGCATGAAATTATTTTTATATGGAATAAAGAGTATGCAAAATGGTAAGAAAAAATATGGTAATGGTGAGTCAATGTACATAGCATAAATAACACACCATAGGTAGAAATATTTAAATAAATACCAAAATAATTATGAAAAATCCTTTTATTTAGGCCCTATATACAATGAAATATTTACACACAAATGGGCCATAATATAATTATAATTTTTTATTTTTTTATTTTTTATTTATTTTTGGCTTAACTAGCCCAATGACTAGCCAATTGAGGGTTTTTAAGAAGATATGGGAAAAGTCCCCTAACTCACACACGCCTATGTGCAGTGAAATGGTAGGGATAACTAAAATGTTTGAGTGATTTGATAGGGTGAGGTAGCTTACTATGGCAATTATGGAAAGCCGAAAAACGGCTATCAATGTTAAGGAAATGGGTAACACTATACCCATTGTACATACACAAGCTTTCAACAAGTCAATAAGGAGCTCTATTTCCATGTACATGATTTTTGTTAAAGATTCTCAAAATGAACCTAATGTTTTAACAAAAGAAAATATACACAATCAAAAGGAATTAGAGTTTTCTAATTTTCTCAAGGGGTTTCAAGATGTCTTTATTGACGACATCCCTTTGAGCTACCTCCTAAACGAGGCAATGATGACCATGCAATTGAACTTCTTCCAGGAAGTTGCCGCCTAACAAACCTCCTTATAGAGTTTCTCAAGCTGAACAAGAGGAGATTATGCGGCAAGTGCATGAGTTAGTTGAGAAGGGCATGGTTAGGCCTAGCTTATCTCCATTTTGTTCTCCAGTGCTACTAGTGCAAAAGAAAGATGGCACATATCGTATGTGTGTCGACTATAGAGCACTAAATAGGATCACTATCAAAAATAGGTTTCCCGTTCCACGGGTAGAAGACCTATTTAATAAGCTACAAGGATCCACCTACTCCAGTAGGATTGACCTAAAAAGTGGCTATCATCAAATAAGGATAGTTGATCAAGACATTGTAAAGACTGCATTTTGCACTACGTTTGGTCTTTATGAATACATTGTCATGCCTTTTGGCTTGACCAATGCACCAGCCACATTCAACTGCTTGATGGAGAAGCTATTCAGGCCTCACCGAACTTTTACTGGAGTGTTCTTTGATGATATCATCATCTACTCTAATTCATTAGATGAACACAAGTGACACCTCCAGTTAATATTTCAAGTTCTAAGAGAGAATAAACTTTATATTAATCGAAAGAAAAGTGAATTTTTCTTACAAGAGATTCAGTATTTAGGTCACATTATCTCTCAAGATGGAATCCAAATGGATCCATCAAAGTTAGAGGTAATAAAAGGATGGCCTAAACCAAGGAATCTTTATGAGTTAAGAAGCTTTTAGGTATGTGCGCATACTATAGACGCTTCATAGAAAAGTTCTCACTAAAAGCAGGGCCATTACATGACCTAACAAAGAAAAATGTTAGGTACACATGGTCTGCCAAGGATAACAATGCTTTTGAAAAGCTTAAAGAAAAGCTTATCTCTCAACATGTGCTTACACACCGGATCTCTCAAAGCCATTTGAGGTCCAATGTGATTCTTGTGGTGATTGCCTTGGAGCTGTTTTGCTTCAAGAAGGGCACGCCATAGGCAATGAAAGTCGAAGGCTCGACCCTATTGAGCAAGCTCTAGGCATATATGAAAAGGAACTCCTTGCAGTTCTACATGCCTTAGACTCATGGAAGCACTATTTATTGGGGACTCCTTTCATTCTACGAACGGATCATCAAAGTCTTAAGTACTTCATGACGCAGACCAAGCTCTCCGATAAACAAATGAGGTGGGAAAATTTCCTTTCGCAATTTCATTTTCATATTGCTCACATTGTTGGCAAGCATAATCAAGTAGCTGATGCACTCTCAAGACGGCCGAGAATGAATGCGGTTTCCATACAACTCACAATGATCTATCTTCTATGATAGAGGAGTATGCTATTGATCCCGATTTTAGAGATGTGATTTCAGCCCTTGCACTAGGGAAGAAAGAGGAACCATTTACTTTACAAGACGGTTATCTTCTCTACTGTAATAGACTATGCGTTACTAGCTCACTACGTGAGAAAGTAATGTATGAATCTCATGCTCCTCCTTATGCGCGGCATAAAGGGATTCAGTCTACCCTAAAGCGAATTGAAACATATTTCTATTGGCCTACCATGAAAGCGAACATACAAGAGTATGTTTCTAAATGTGTGGTATGCCAAAAGACAAAATTTGATAGAGGGAAGCAACCTGGATTGCTTCAACCCTTGCCAATCCCTAATTCACCATGGGAGAGCATACCCATTGATTTTATCTTTGGATTGCCTAAGTCTATCCATGGGAATACGGGAATATGGACGATAGTAGACAGGTTCAGTAAACAAGCTCATTTTATACTTGTCAAAAAGACTATCAAAGCCCATCAAATGGCAACCCTCTTCATTTCACAAATTTTCAAGTACCATGGCTTGCCAATGTCCATAGTGTCGGATAGAGATCCTAGAATGACCAGTAATTTCTGGAAGGGTCTCTTTGAGAATTTGGGAACAAGGCTAAACTTCTCTTCGGCCTATCACCCGCAAACGGATGGCCAAAGTGAAATAGCTAACCTAACAATTCTCAATCTAATAAAACCCTATGTAACGGAAGTAGATCAAAGATCCCAATGGGAGAAGTGCTTACCCTTAGTGGAGTATGCCTACAATAACACTGTACATACTTCCACGGGAAAATCACCTTTTGAGGTAATTGAGGGAAGATCAAAAAGTCCCTTGCTACTTAAGGTACACGGGAAGATCTTCCTTGTTGCAGATGAGTATAGCCGAGACCTACAAGAATCTTTCCAAAAGATTAAGGATGCTATCTCTATCTCACAGCAAAGGCAAAAGGTTGCTGCTGACAAGCACAGAAGAGCCAAAGCCTTTAAAGAAAATGATTGGGTCTTACTCAAATTTCCCAAGGCTCCATTAAGGCACACCACGGTCAAGAATCCTACGGGACAAAAGTACTATGCTAAGTTAGCAAAAAGGTACTATGGTCCCTTCCAGATTCTTAGGCCAATCAATGATATGGCCTATCAACTCAAGTTGCCCAACCATTGGCTCATACACAATGCTTTCCATGTGAGCCTACTAAAGCCTTACAAAGGAGAGCCACCTCAAGAACCAACTATTGAAGACCGACCGGAGATCGAGGACCAAGAAGAGGTGCTGCAGCCCGAATCCATTCTCCGACATGAAGACAAGGTACTAAGAGGCGGACTATCCGATGATATCTTATTAAGTTTAAGAATTATCCTTTTGAAGATGCTAGATGGATGCACGGCATACAATTAAAGGATAAGCTAAACCTTGTCAATGCTTACAATGCTTCCCAAGAGTAAGCAAATAGTAGGGATCCAAAGGGGGGGCCATCTGCAAAAGATCTACGTGCAACAATGGGCTTAAAAGACCTTAAGGTTCAGCCCATTAAGACGTCCAAAATGATAAGGTTCCAAAATTCAAAGGTTGTGTTCAAAGGTCAACTTTAGGGAAAATTGGATGCTTTGTGTGTGTCCCAAAAGTCTTTGTCAAGCCCTACATAGGAGGGAGGGAGCCCAAGAAGTAGAGGATGAGAGAGAAACTCATACACACACACACACAAGCTCCCTTTGTACACAAGGGGAAAGAGGGACAAATGTCAGCTCCCTAGCCCAGATGCCCACAAGGTGTACTCAAATCCTATTGGATGGCCTTGGAGGTGGACCAATGAGAATTAAGCTAGAGTAAATCTAGTTTAATTAATTTAAAACACTTAATAAAAGAACCAATACGAATTAAGCTCTCTAGAAGACTATTGGATAGTCTCCCAAGGGGACCAATGAGCATTCAGCAGCCCAATGGCTTGCCTGATTCCTATTGGCCAGGAGGAAAAGGGGTCCAATGAGAGTTTAGTTGAATTATTAAATTACCTAAAGCTCTCACAAAAGGGGAAAGGGGGACACATGTCAGAAGGCTATCACTTATGCTGCTTAATTGTCATTGGCTAAGCCTGGGGAGGTCCAATAGGATGCTAGCATGAGTAATTAGCAAGGGGGGGTTGACCAAGAGAGACAGGGGGCTGATTTTTGCAAGGCATTATTCACACACACACTCACACTATCTCATGTGTGAAGTAAAAAAGACTCTCTCTCCTTCTCAAGCTTTAACAGAAAGCTTATCACCTACTCCAAGCTTGTGAGAAGGAAGGCCTACACCAACAACTCTTGGCTTTGTGATGCAAATCCAACCAAGAGCCAAGCTTCAATGCATGCTCATCTCCTCTACCATGCTAATTACTAAGATAATCTATGCTAATATGAGTGATTATGTGAGGAGATGTACATCTTTCTTGTAAGAATACTCCTTCCTCTCAATCTACTCTCATATCCCACTAGCTCTCACCATCTTCGAAGGTGTGTGAGGTCTTGGGTCTGAGACCATGAGGGAATTGATGTTGTGTTTGATAAGTGTTTTGCGTAGTGCATGAAGTTTCCATCTTCATTGCACTAGCTAGTATTGAAGGAACACAATTAATTGTATTGTAAAATGTCTCTCTTGATGGGAGAAACCATAATACAAAGCCTTTTGGAGGGGGGACTGGCTCCATGCAAATCGGATCCTCAACTGTTGTCAATTGCTTAATTTCTCTCTCTTTTGAAGTATTGTTCATGCTATCTAACTAGGTGTTATGCTTTTTGTTGCTCTCTCCACCCAAGCACTCTTGTTAATCTCATTAGGAATCTATTCTAATGAAATGCTCACTATGTTCATGCTATTTTCAACTACACACAAGTTACTAGGCCATTAAATGTTAGAAAATACATTGGGTTTTTATACTCCCTAGCGTCGCTAAGACCGTCGCTAACAGCGTTGATACGAGAACGTCGCTATGAGCGTCGCTATATGCTTCACTAAGGACGTCGCTATATAGCGACGATCATAGCGACGTTTACAGGCCACCTATAGCGACGTTCATAGCGACGCTGCAGAGCCTTATATAGCGACGCTCAAGAGAGAAAAAAATTGGTGGCACCCATCAACCATATTGAATGTTTCAATAATAGAGTAAACCTAAATGAATCCAAGATAAGCCCAGATTCACCTTTGAAAGAAAGTGCAAGCTTAGATATAGACCCAAAGTAGTCACCCACAAGACAGTATAACAATTAACTCCATCATCCATAGTATTGTTTGCAGAATAAAGATACAAAATTGACAAAAGTAACTTGATGAAAATAAATCAATGACAATTGTACACATCATAGGCAAAATCACTTGATTGTTAAACTTTACAAATGTAATAGTTACAACACCATTTTCATTATTGAAAAAATATACATGGTTTTCCAATAGTTACAAAAAGACGTATAAACGTCATCTCATGATACATATGCCATGACAAAAGGAAACTAATGCTATCTAGCTATGGCTAGACTGACGTCGTTTAATGAAACGTCTCATCACGTCCAAGTAGCGTATCTGTCGGATTCTGCAAAGAAAATGACAATTTTCTATAAGTATAAACATATAATTTATAAAACAATACAACAAATAGAAAGAGTAAACCCTAATACTAACCATGCCGCCGTGAGAACTCATAATATCAGGGCTTCCTGCCTGCGTACTCGTGCTCGTACGGTGTGGGGTCACGTCCTGTCATCGACCACTGTCAAGACATATAAAGAATCCATTATGTTAGAATTTAAAAACCCCTAAACCCTAAACTATCAAACCTAAAGAGCAATGCAAAAACACTTACAAAATTGGCCTCAAATGATGCCCACCCGCCGCTCCCCAAGTGGTGCGAGCTCCCTGCCTCTACTCGTGCTTTGGCTATCTCCTTTTGTTGCTTCCACTTGTCGGGATTCTCACACGCTGCTTTCTTCGCATTCTTCCAATCTTCTTTGGCCAGCCAATCTGGTATGTTCCACCCATGCTTAATTGCTTTTTGCACTTCGGAACGCTTATGCTTGCAGTATTCGCGCATTCAAACCTTCATCGGGTCTTCATTGACGCGGTCATCCCGTGTTGAAATGGGAAACTCGTCATGCAGCATGTTGATGACTCTGTCTTTTAAATCACTTGGTACTTCACTCCAGGTGTTTAGTATGTAGTGTCTAAACACCTGAGAGCAAAGACTGCACATGCACAAGATCACCTTCTTGCCTTGATCATCCAAGATGATGCCGCCACTAAAGTCGATGGAGTAAGGCAAGCCCTCTCGCCGGTGACACGTGAACCTGGGTGTCCCGGCAGGAGTCTCTAGCGGCGTGTCGATGGGGGTACAAACGTCAAGTCTCTCCACTAGAGTCTGGGTCCCAAAGCGAGGAGTGTCGACTAAAGTGACTCCAGGAGGAGTAGCTAGTGGTGTGTAGCTGCTAGGAACGGCCGTCAGCCGTGCAAAACCTAGTGTAGATGGCGATGCCGTGGCTGGTGTGGAGGAGGGCAAAGAAGGGGAGGGTAAAGAGCCTCTTCAAACACGAGGAGGTATCGAGGCATTGGTGGCAGCATCCCCACAACAACCACCGCCGCCGCCACTAGAGCACCGGTGCCTAGACAAGTGTGAAGATCGTCTCGTCGGCACCGAAGCTTCAGAGCGCGCTGAAAGCTCTAAAACAGAGGGAGACGCTAAAGGAGTAGGAACGCATGATGGTGCTCCAGAGCAATGACGCTCCACATACCACTGTCTCTGCTGGGGTGACAAAGAAGAAATAAACTCATCATCATCCATGCCTGCATTAAACACACGAACATTTAATCTTAATATCGAATGAATGAAAAAGAAAACATGGACAAGGAGTGAGAGAGAGAGAGAGAGAGAGAGAGAGAGAGAGAGAGAGGACTCATAAAGGGGGAGGGATTCTTGTGTAGAGAGATTTCGTTGATTTTCTGTGAGTTTGTAAAAGCACTGCACTCCGGGTGTGATGGAGGCTGAAGCTGCATCGTGAGGTCTGCTCATAGAAGTTTCTTGCTCCACCACTAAATCTAATTGATCGGGTGAAAGAGACGCTGAGAAGCAGTAGTAGTGCTTCTTAGTGTCTCTTTCACACGATCGACTAGATCTAACGGTGGGACGAGCAACATCTATATTGAGCAGACCTTCACAATTGCAGCTTCAGTCTCCATCGCACTCGGAGCGCAGTGCTCATCGTCCTTGCTTATGAGAGAACATACCTAGAGCATACGTACCTGGAGTGGACGCAATGACGCATATAGATAGAAATGAACAAAAAGACACGTGAATACAATATATATTATAAAACGGAGCAAAATTGTTCAAATATAATATTTATGGCTTTAAGAGGTTTCTCTCTCATCCTCACAAAGCTCAGGCAGCACCTCAGCGGCTTCTGACTGAGCATCTTCTCCGATCTCCTCCATTGATGCCGTTGTAATTGGCACATGGTAGCCTTCATACGTTCGTGCACTACGAGGGGCTACCTCTATGACGTACCACCAGTTTGATGCAGACTTTGTGGATGAAATATCACCTACTAGAGCCACATAACTTACATGAGAGCTTCCAAGCACATAACTTCTAAAATTGGATGTTAACTAATTACATACTTACTTGTTCACAATGCTCGGGTAGTACAAAAGTGTCTCTTAGGTCAGTCCATTTCTTAGTTGAATCCACCTCAAGAAAACCAGACTCTCCTCTATGCACAATAGCATTGCAACCCTCCATGATTATCTTGAACCATTGCACGTCAAACAAATCAACACAAAATCCTCTATAATCGATCCTCAAAATATCTTGTAGCGTGCCGAAGTAAGTGAGTTCCGCCACCACAGGATCTGCATCAGAGGACCGTCGTCGACTAGACTGTTCAAATTTTGCCATGATTCCACAATCTTGAGTAAAACGCTTTTTGTCGATCCGTTCCACCCTAAAATGTTGACCTTTACACCATGTTGCTGTGTATGACTTATACTACAACCAACAAAGATTATGAGTGGCCGTTCAAACATCTAGAAAGTCACTAGTCGTACATTGCAAACTTACCTTGGTTGCGCAACCCCGAGAGTGCTCCCACTCCTCCTCAGTCACTTCTTCACCGCATTGTTGTGCACTTTTCAATTGGTTGTGCAACCATCTTAATCTCGTCGGATAGTGCATTTAGGTCTACACTCGATTTGTGCCCTTTGTCGCTCTTGCTTTGCATCCTCATATTGTGAAATCCACTTTTGTATCACTCAATTGTGAAGCATGCAAAATTGGTTGATTTTAGCCTCTAGATCTTCCATCATCTTCTTCTCAACATCGAGATTGCACATGACAATCCCAGATATGCGCTCATCATCTATGGTTCGCTATAGCGTGTCCCGGGCTTTATCAAACCGTCTAGCCACTCTCCAATGTACACTAGGGACTCTGATACCAGCCAACCTTCTGCCATGCTACCCTCCGGACGTGCCTTCTGACGCACATATTCCTTGAGCGTTTTCTAAAACGTTCTAAAAAGAACATCCATCTGGAATGTCAGGTATCCATCTGAACTTATGCTTGTGGAATTTATATGTAGGAAACAGTACTGGTAACTTTGTGTTACTTACCGAGTACCCAAGCAGTCCTAAATGTTTAGAAATCTTGTTAGAGATATTTTGAGGCGTATTGCCAATATGACAGAATTTTTTATCGGATACTCGATCCCGAGCAGCTTTCGAAGCCAGGTATTTGCACATAGCAGTGGGACAGTTGGAGCTTTTGTCAAGCCCGACCACAAACCATTTATCTGAGATTAGCTGAAAATCAAGAGCTAGTTGAGATGTAAGCCAAGAGCTATCAGAAGAAAGCCACTTCCTAGGAAGTTGAGAAATTCTATGAAGGAAACATTCCTTCACTAATTCCTTTAAGTCTAATAGGACTGTCATCTCCAGTCAGAGAGCACTGACAAGGTTAGTGAGGCAGCTAAGTAAAGCTGATAGGGCAAGGTAGGGGTTTTTTGGAAAGTTAGGTATATGATTGAGCCCTTTGGCCAATAGCTTACGTATTATGGAATTATCAATAATGCTAAGATCCTGGGTGCAGACTTGGTTACCAATTCCTTCAAAATTCCTGCAGAATGTGGCAAAATGAACGCATGTACATTAAGGGATTGCTTCTTGCCGAAGAAAGTCATTATTTAATACTAATCCTTTTATAGGATGATGATATTTCCATCCTATGAGAATATTGTCAAGCAGTTTATGATTCCCAAAAAGTAAGTCAAAGCACTCACAAAAAAGATTTTTTGGTTGAATCCAATCGAGAAGTTCATTGTGAAAGAGACAGTGTATGTAGATAGAACCACATTTCGGATCTTCTCTGCTGAGAATTCTTCTTCCACAAGGGTTTGTAGAGACCTGCAATACATTCATGGGTTAGAATTCAGGAAAGTTTCTAATGGTAGGAACCCTGCCTCTCCCCCTTGTAAAGCTACGAGTTTTTCCTCGATTAGACAAAGAGCTAGGTGTTAAAAAAGAGGTGAAAGAGTTGGGAGTAATCAAGGAGTTAGCTCTTTTTAGAGCAGGAGAATCATCATCTTCAATACAAGGTTTAAGAAGACTAGTGATGAACTTGACCCCTTTAAAGTTAGCATAAGTGGTGAGGTATAGACCGGGTTCATCTGCTTTTAGCTCTTTCAGAATATCATTCATAAGACCACGGAAGATATTAAAGGCAATTTGTACAATCACAATCTGCTTAGCTTGTCCACCTAACCAGGAGCAGATGAGGGACAGATGAAAGTCGACTGGTTTCTCTGGGAATAATAAATCCAGATGGTTGAGGATAAACCATATTGCATGATCAAACCACATGATGCTTGCTTCACAGGAAGCTTTGGGGTCAAGAAATCTACAGGCACATTTCACATAGGGAGGAAGATATTCTAGATGGACTCGGTGTAGAAATCCAGGTTACTTTTAGCAAATTCCATGTTCCCCTTAGTGTGTATGTATAATCTTGCATTTGGAGTGGTCAATGAGATGGAGGTTGAAGGGTGCTTTAATGAGCTCCCCTTTGTCCGGAATTGTCCACCTTTAAGAATCTTGAGTTTGCAGTCTTCCACAGTCAAGGCAGGAAGGTTAGCAAGGTACACCCAGGTTTCACTAAGAATTGGAGCCAAGAAAGCTTTGTTAGGCAGAACCCACAGTTGATGGTCAACTCCGAGGGACTCAATTTCGATTTGTCTTACTGGTAAGATAGGAAAAACTTTAGAAATTTTTGGTACCATCTCAAGGAGGTTAGAATCATTGAGGGAGCAAAGATTATTTTGAAATTCTTTCACTGCTTCCAGTGCTGCACTATCTCGACAGACGATGCCACCAGTTTGAGGGATGGAGGGGGCATTTGGTGTGCAGACAAACGAGGGGTTAAGCCCACATAATTTTCTAAGGAAGTTAAACAGCTCAGCGCCAAAGGAGGAGAACAAGGCAAGCTCTTGCTGATACTGTGAAGAAAGGATAGGGAGTTGGGCAATATATTGGGACAACAAATTAACTCCTTCTATGGAGTCTTTGTCCAATGTAGCCAGAATCTTAACCCAGTCATTAAATGACAACATATGGAAGACAGATAGTTTTTTATCAGAGGCAAGTGCCGAATCATAAATAAGCTGTGAAGCATACAAGCTGCTAATACATCTGAGGACAAGAGAAGAGGCCACAGAGAGAGGCTCCGAGGTTAGTTCCAATCCTTGAGAGAGAGCAAGAGTCTACAAAACAGTGAGGTCAGGTTTACATTTTCTTGCCATAGTCTGTAATACATAATTTGGCCTTCCTAGAAAGGAAAGGTCTAGTTCTAGTTACCAAGGCACTCTTTGGTTTATGGTCTTTAAGGTAACGCTGAATCTGATCGAGAATCTTTGCATGATTCTCAGGGTTGTGATTAGTACTCATGTGAGCTGTCATTCTATAATGTGAGCAATCCTGAAACAGAGGTGACATAAAATTAGCAAAGTGTCCAAATTGTAATGTATACTTGGTCCTGCAAACCTTCAATCGGCAAAGTCAGAGACTATGGTAGCCGTGAGCAGGGAACCAAAAAAAGAGTCTAAAAGGGGCCACCTAACACCAGTCTACCAATAAAGGATTTACAAATGTGGGTCCAAATTAGAGCTCAATTCCTAAGACAATTTCCCAAGCCAGCATCTCAGTTTTCCTCAGAAAGGAAAAACCTTATGTATAGGATGTGTGTGTAGCTGTTTAAATCTTAACTAATAAGACATAATTGAATTTTTACATTCAAAAGACAGCTGGACAAGGAACAATGAACAGATAAGTACAAAAATAACTCAGTATTAGAATTATTTAGGTACAATGATTGTAGGAAAGAGATCCTCTTTCAGTTAGATCAGTAGTAAAAGAACTTCCCCGGTCCTCAGTGAATACTTCATTAAAGTAAGGTTGCTTGCCAAAGAAAAGAAAACCCTCCAAGATAGGATAGAGTCCTTACCTGCATTCATCCAAACAAGACAACAATTCAGTTAGCCTTGGATGTGTTTTACATGTATCAATGGACCCTATCAGTTGTTATCCATGTCCATCTTGCATATTTTAATTACTTTAAACAAGCTAGGTTATTTATTAGAACTTGTATGTTAGCAGTCTTTACTTATTACATCAAAAATGAGTGTTACCTTCTACCTTTTATACTTAGCTGTGAAGCCCACCAAGAATCCATATATCAATTTAACCATCGTGAGATTTATTTATTTAACCATAGCTTGGTGGCTATGCTGTGCAGTAGTAACCATATACTTACCTTCAGGAGTAACAATCTCAAGGTGTCATTGGTATTCCTTTACACAAAGAGAGGTCAAGAACGACCTTAACTGTGTAAGATGCCCAATCTTTTGTTCATGAACCAATTGGTACCAGAAGAGGGTAATGAATAATATCCCTTTTTTACAACAATTAGAATGACAGTATGACCAATCAATAGAGTATCGATAACTCCATCTATACCAAGTGGACTCATAGATCACGAGCCATAGCTTTATGCCAAAGCCAAAAGTAACAGCTATATACTTACCTTCAGAATCCCAAGTTATTAGTATCCCATAAAGAACGGTAGTGTCCGGCCTTGTTTGAGGATGATGCCTTAAAGTTTCAACATCCATAGGTACTTAAGAAACACCCCATCCCCTCATCTCATATGAAATCCCGATGGTGATAATGTACATAAGCCCAAGTGTGGCAACAGTTTATCAAAGAGAAAGACCAATAGTTTCCAAACCTGCCAGTCATGCACCCCCCCCCCCTTTTTTTTAAACATTGAATACCCAAGAGATTTCTGCATCGGTTACGAACAGAGCAATCCATTAGCTAACACACCTGCATCGGCAATATACTAGGTAGACATGATAACCTGTTAGTGAAAACAACAACCCTTAGCGGCTAGCAAAGAGCCTATAACCTCCTGCTAGAAATACTCAGTCCGTGCAAGTGTTCGACAAAAACCGCCACCAAATGCAAAACAAGGTCTCTAGACCCAAGCCAACCATGCGATGGCTCAAAAGTTTTTTTTTTTTTAATAAAGAAATTTATTATATAGTGTAAAAAACAGCCCACACCTACAGCGGCAATATGCCAGGTAGATATGATAACCATTAGTGAAAACAACAACCCTCAGCGCCTAGCACAGAGCCTATAACTACTTGCAAGAAAAAAAACTCAGTTCGTGCCAGTGTTTCAACAGAAACCGCTACCAAGTGCAAAACGAGGTCTCAAGACCCCAGCCAATCATGCGATTGCTCAATAGTTTGTTTAAAAACGATCATTATATAGTGTAAAAAGCAACCCACAGTGGCTAGTACAGAGTCAAGTACAACCACATGCATTAGACTACGCTCCGTCCGTGCAAGTATTCAACAGAGACCATCCCTATTTTTAACGCAAATCGAGGTCTCAAGACCTAAGCCATCCATGCCATGGCACAACAGTTTGTTCTTCTTATGATCATGACCAATATACAATGTATAAAACAGACGGCTCCAATCTTTATCAACCATGCATAGCATTACAACAAAAAACAAACCAAAACCGGAATTGGTAGTAAGTGTTGCTTGGGCTGCAAGCGCCATTTCTTTAGCAAGTTCAGACAGTGACGAGAATAAGCAGAAAAAAACCTAATCCAAGGCTAAGTGAGGGGCAGGGTATGCCCTCACCTCAGTTTATATAGGATGGTGTGCACGCTTCCAGAGCAGGTAGGATGAATGCATTCGGCCGCCCTCAACTGCACGAGCCTACGAGTGCCATCGCCTGGGGAGGGCGATAGAGAGTGGACAGGGGCCGCCTACCCCGTATGATGATAACACTCTTCTTTCACGCTTTGTTTAAGCGGGGGTATTGCCCCATTATAAGGTGGGTTTTAGTGGCATAGCAAAAAGGTATCACTACTATGCAAAATGGGGGGGGGGGGGGGATAAGAACCAAAGGGGGAGGAAAGTGAGTTATAACCAATATACTAGTGTGTGTGTGTGTGTGTGTGTGTGTGTGTGTGTGTGTGTGTGTGTGTGTATTAATAAACAAACCATGATAGAGGAAGAAAAATCGGTGAAATATGTGAGAACTTAGTTCAAAAATCTTGCAAATTTCAAATATTTTGCTAGTATTTCCGGCTTGCTTCTTTACAAGGAGGGGATATATATATATATACACACACACACACACACACACACACACACACACACACAATGAGCGTTTAAGCATGGTAAAGGGAAGAAAAACCGATGAAATATGTGAGAGCTTAGTTCAAAAATTCTATAGATTTGGAAACATTTGCTAGTAATTCCGGTTTGCTTCTTTGCAAGGAGGAAACTCGGTCAACTAATAAAAGAGACATTCCCAAACAATGCTTCGTCTAATATAACTTTAGCTAAACCAACCTTATGATTTTATCACTTTCTTATTATTTTAGAAAGCCATCGTGACTCTTTCACTTGTTTGAATCTAAAGATTTAGTTTTAAAGAACAAGCCATGCTTGCCAGTTGCAACCATTATTGCATAATCTCCAAAGCTAACAAAGTGAAAATTCACTATGGCCTACATAAAGCTATTGAGAAGAGTTTCATAATAAAGGCTAGAGGAAATAATAGAAAGTGACACTAGTATTTGAAAACATGTGGTATCACAATAAAATGTTATGTTTTTTGAGTAAAAGTGTGGCAACGATTAACTATTTAGTTTACAGTATATTACAAAAGCATAGAAAATCATGTTTGAGTACACAATACTCGATGTCCCTCCTTAAAGAGAGGTACACAAATGTCAACATCCTTTCATAAGTGCTTAACATAAATAATTTAAAATAAAGTTTATTATCATTAATTTGCTATTTGGAATTTATCGACAAGCTTTTTCCAATGGTCCACATAAGTAGTCATTAGTAAAGGGTGAACTTTTGGGTGCAAATGTGGACCATTGGAAAAAGCTTACCAATTAATGCCACATTTGCGTTAATGATAATTATTTAAAATTATTTCTTTTAAACACTTGTGAGAGGGTGTTGACATTTGTGAACCTCTCTTTAAAGAGGGACATTGAATATCGTGTCAAACATTATTTTCTATGCTTTTGTAATATATTGTAAATTAAATAGATTGTTGTCACACTTTTTGTTTTCAAAAAATGTAACTTTTATTGTGATATGACATGTTTTCAAATACTAGTGTCACTTTCTATTCTTTCCCCTCACAAAGAAGCCTTTATTATTGAAACTCTTCTCAATAGCCTTATGTAGGCCATAGTGAATTTTCACCTTGTTCCAATCGTCCATATTTGCACCCAGAAACCCACCCCTTTACTAAGGACTACCTATGTAGTCCAAAAAGGACCAATCAAACACTAAAACTTTTGGGCTTTCTAAAAGAAACCCTTAGTGTTGGGCTAGGTTAGGGGGACTTTCACGGTTTTTAGTACATGATGGAGACTTATCTTTCATTTCACATCCTGTCTTTACTTTGCTTGCATTCTATTGTTTTAGAATGCTAAAGTGAAGTTTCACCTTACATAATTTTAGTAAATTTCACACACACACACACACACACACACATGTATGTTTTTTGGCATGTGGAAGACCATAGGGTACATTGTGCAAGGTTGTTGCAAGACTCAGGCCGTCGGATTCTTTGGCTGGATGAGCGCCACATGACAAGGGTCTTTGTAAAATAACTTTGTTGTCCTTTTTGTTTTCTTACATCACCTTCTTTGAGAGACAAGTGTCCCTAAGAGATTCAAAAGTCTTCTGAATAGAAAGCTAAAACTTTGGAATAGAAAGCTATTCTCCAAGGCAACATTTAGTTTCTCTGCATGCTGCTTGAAAATGACTTTAGAGATCAAAACATTAAACAAAATATTCATAAGAGTTTGATCTTATGATGCAGTCTTCGAAAAAGTTCTTTTTGTCTAAGCGGCAAGTTTTCTCTTTATACAAATACAAAATGAAAATACTAGTAGAAATTTTTAAATATGCAAAATATTCGAATTATTTTCTAGTATATTTTATTGGGTTTTTTCTCCTTTGCCATCCTTTGCAACCGGCTAATCTCAATTTTCAATCGGCTTAAGCCTAAGCTCGACACATCTTTCTCAAACACTGAGGTATTGATAAACGATTCTCTCATTTGAGGATTTAACAAAAAAAATCGCTTCACTAAATTGTTTAATTATTTTCTATGCTTATTTGAAAGCATTAAATAATTCTTTGGTTTTGATTTTCAATGTGTCTTTTTGTTTTACTTCCTTTTTGTTTTATTTTGTTTCAAAAAACTAATGTGCAATGTGCACCATTTTTCTTATTATTGGGGCTCTTTCATAATATATAAGCCATTTGCGCGAGTAGCGACTAGAAGAACATAAAAAATTGGCCTGATTGAGACTTACCTTAAATGTTATTTAAATTTTATTTGTTTTCTCTCACATAGTCTTATGTAGACCATAATGAACTTTCACATTGTTTTTTTGGAACTCCATAAGGCCATTGTAAAAGGGTTACATTTTGGGTGCAATTGTGAACCATTGGTTAAAAAGCTTGTTGATTAGTAACACAATTCTGCCGATTGATTCTTGTTGATATCTTCTCCAGTAAAGATATGCTCAGGTGCATGCTCTTGATCTCTTTATGTGGAAGAAATTATCAAGATAAAAAATCCTTCAAGAAATTGATGCCTCTATATGGAAGAAATCTTGAGGAGTTCTATGTAAAAAAGCAATGCCTTATGTAGCACAAATGCAAGAGCCTTTGCCAAAGAAAGTTATTAAAATCATTATATGGATGTCCAAATTCTCATGGTAATACAATTCTACACACACCACCTAAGCTCATGAGTCAAGGCCGCATTCTCAAATAACACTTCTCATTTTCTCAAATGAACTACCCTTTGCTTTATTTTGAGCCTCAAATATATGACCTCCATAGCCTATAGTGTAACTATCTCAATCTAGCACAACAATTTCACCCTCTTTTGGTTCTCGCAACCTCAGGTCCTTGAGCTATAATCAAGATTGTATCAATGTATATTAGGATACTTCATCTCTAGCTTTCCACAATATTTCTCTCGCAAGGCTCGGATGTCTACAAACTCTAACACTGACGCTCTTTTATTTTATGGAGTATTTGAAAGCCAAAGTAGTGAGTGCTATGTAGATAAAGAACTTCTCATTGTAGAATGCCTAACTTCCTCTTTCGTTGAAATGGCATGTAGTTGCGTTTGGAAGGCTGCCAGTTTGCCAGGGAATCTCCCTCCCTCTCTCTCTCTCTCTCTCTCTCTCTCTCTCTCTCTCTCTCTCTCTCTCTCTCTCGTCGGTGTCCCATGCAAGGGTGTAACAAAGTTTTAATAGGTGCACCTCTCCTCTTTGTGCACAACTTGTGCTCGAGGTGGTGAGAGAGTGACCTAAGATTTCTGAGTGTCCACCTTTTCAATGCCTCCCATGTCCTTCCATTTTGAGTCTATTGGAAACTCATGTTTGAAAAAAAAATGGAGTTTAGTGTGTTTTTAACCGATTGAAATTGTAAAACCCAAGCTACATTCCAAGCTTGCCTTGAAGAAAATAAATAAACTTTGCCAATTTTAGTGTAAATATCGGTAATTCTTTATATTTTAACCTAAAAATTGGAATAGTTTTATTTGTGTCCTTATTTATTAAATTACTTTAATTAAAAAATAGTATAAGTAGATGAAGCATTTGTTATCATACAATTGACTTTTTTTTTTTGAAATAATGTAATTGCTTTTGGAGGGTTGTAAGGTTGTTGGGGAAACTCTCTCTCTCTCTCTCTCTCTCACACACACACACACACACACACACACACACACACACACACACACACACACACACACTCCGTTGTCCCATGTGAGGGAACAAAATATTTTTGACAAGTGCACTCTCCTCTTCGTGCATAGCTTGTTGCTCAAGGTGGCAAGAGAGTGGCCGTCGATGTATTAAGTATCCAGGTTTTTTGTGCCTCTCATGTCTTCCATTTTGGATCGGTTGTAAAGCCTAGGGAACTGGACATAGGATCCTCCTCCCTACCGCCCCTTATATAGGCTAGCTCCTAGCACTTGTTGCCCTAAGAGGATCCCCAGTCCGCACTGGTCCAGCCGGCCCTTGGCCTAGGTCCCTGACCCCCTAGGTTGGGCCTTGCCCGGTAGGACCCGTTACCTGACATTACTCCCCCCTTTGGAAGAGTTTTCTTCCTCGAAAACACAAGTGGTGATATCTTCATAAGAACACTGATGTTTTCTACCGTGGCATCCCACATGGATCCAACTGTTTATTTGAGCGGAACCCGGTTCAGTAGGAGGTTCAATGAAACCAAGAGTAACATCTTGATTTTCGACATTGTTGTCCATTTGTAACCATCTGATGGTACCGGCTCCTATCAAACGTAGTGTGTAGACTCCATTTATAACGCTCATGAGCATGGTAAACGAGTTTATCACAACACATGTGTACCAAAAAGAGTACCTCTTGTCACTTTCCCTGAAAGTAACTTGACTTGGTTCCACTTTTCATCATTAGTAAACAACCCCACCTTAACTAGTGTTCAAGGTTGACAACCTGACTTATTCATTAAGAGACTACCTAGTCGCAACATGTGTTAACTGATAGTAAGTAAACTCCAAAAAGAGCAATAAATGCTTATGAATTGGATTGCTTGGTGCTAATGTACGCACTTTGCATATCCTGTAGTCCAAGATTACACTTTGTAATCTGTCAATCCCCTTGGATACTGACAGTGCTGAGGTGTGTTTCCCCCACGATTTATAAACAGTCTTTCCAGATGACTGGTAAACAGAGAATCACAATATCGTATAACATTGTTGAGGAATCAACAATGTCTGGAATAACCATCATGGTTATCTTGAGAAATCCACAAACACCCAAACCGAGCCATGACCTCTATTGGTGATCAGTGGACTCAAAAGTAATCTCATAGAGATAGTGCACATAGAGTGCAAAATGCTTCATAAGCAACAACCTGAGGAATATGCATGCCGTTCCAAATCAGCATTTGCTAAACACTAGGGCCCATAACACCTAGTGTGCATGCATTTAGCAAAAACTAATCCGAACCTGTATATCCCTAATGATCCTTGCCAATACTTATGGCAAATGTGATGCGCATAGCACACATTAAAGAGGAATGTAAATAGTTCGAAAAGAAACTAAATACTTTCAGTTGCAATCTTTTTGCAAGCCTTGCGGAAACGTTTGAACCATAATAGAAGGTGAAACCGTGATCACTTCTAGGTACAAACAATGAAACTTTTTCATTAACAATTTAGAGCCTTGCTATATGTATGAACAACCATCTGTCATGTTGTTTGGCAGTACTTGTACCTTAACAAGTCATTCTAAGTATCCGACAATTTCTGGCCACGAAATTGCTCTTGATACGTCGTGCTGAAAATGGTCTAGAAAACAGATGTGACCAGCACCTAGGGACTTTGTCGTGACACAGAATTGAAATAATGGCACCAGTGTTAGTCCAGAGACTCATATTCTCCATATGTGGAATATGTCTCAACTAAGGATGTCTGAAAAAGAACATCCTACACTCCTGGAGTTCCTAGACTATGTTGTATCCCATGTGACAACATGTGCCAAATTTAACCCTACAAGTAGGTTCGTAACAGCATAAGACAGAAAAAGAGATTGGACACTTGGCCCAAAATACTTTGTGCCGTCATGCCCTTGGCATGGCTCTGTAACATTCAAGCGTACTTATACGTCTTGAAAAACCAAGCAAAGCATACTGAAAAAGGAATAACACCAAATCAATAGATGCGTACCTGGAGATTTGAACATAATGTTCACTTACCCGTATTCAAACGGAGAGGAGCACGTCTCCTACCTGAAAAAACAAACAACATTGCATTAGGAACCATGGGTGTTGCCCTCGCAATCCAACCCCTTTGGTTAAAATCTACATAGTCAAACCCTTTGGTAAGACCCTTTGTAGAAACTGCGCAACTAGCAGGTAACGGTAACCAATCATAATTGATCGTGTACATAATGTTCGGAATCAACTTGAAAAGTTGAGTTTGTTCGCTACCGCGTAGTAGATTGCAGAATTCTTTCCTTGAAAGTCTAACTGGGAGAGTTCAAACTGTGATCCTCAATGCAGATCAAGCTGTGATCCTTAATGCCTATGGGGTGATGTAACAACCACCCGTCGGGTCTTACCCTAAAAAGTATATCCAAAGACACGCCGTAGTGAGAGCAAGAAATCCACATAAGTCATATGTCTAGCTCGTCTTAACAGCCATGCTGTCTCAACTGTGTGCTGTCTCTAGACTCCATGGTATAGATCAGCTAATGTAAGTGCAAGAGTATCAAAAACTCAACATGAGTGTTGCGTTGAAAACAAGTAGTGCAAAAATGACACCCTAAACATCCGTAATGACACGACTCTTGCGTGTCCATTACTGTCGATGTGTATTCTCCTGGGTAGATCTGTTCGAGCTGGAGAACACTCGCCCAAGGAATACCAACAGTTGGGTTTTACCCAAGATCTGACAATGACTCTTAGCCAGTGTGTGTGGCTCATAGCCCTTGTTGCAATTAGTGTGCAATCGAGGAACCGATGAAGACTAATTTAAATGGCGTCTTGTCGAATTTCTAGGTAAGAATTAGAGTACCTTGTCTCAGGCTGACGCACCAGCAAAAACATGTATCAAAAACTTGTTATAAAATGTTTACTATTCCCTTAAAGAGAGAAAGAGAGAGAGAGTAGAAGATCATGCTGGGCTAAGGAACTTTCCGCAAGGTTGTAAAGTGTGTATCCAAGTTGTGTGCCCTGACGCATTGTATGCCTGACTTGCAGCTTATCGTATAAGCAGTCCACAGTTTGCTGGTATGACTCTTTCGTCGAGAGAGGCAATAGAAAAACCTAAAACTCAGTCCGACCCACCTATCTTGTAGGGGTCGTGATTGTATGAGGATGACTTGGTATTGGCACTTTGCCTGGGAATCAAGTGCAAATTTTAGGTTCCTTTTAGTGGTGTTGTGAATTGACCGCAACTAGTAAGTATGTTAAACAATCCATTACTCAGCCTGTCCTTGACAGAGGGGATGGGTAAGGGTAAAAACATATTTTATACCCCCTGGTTAGCATGCCGTGCATACAATAGTGGAAGCCCTTTGGTTACCGTGAAGGCCTTAAACATAAAAGCCAATACATAAATGCCGTGCACGAGTGAAACTGGGAGGGGTTCGGTGAGATGATAACACGACTATAGAACCTCGGCCCCTTTCATGTCAACAAGCAACATGTTGGGCCAATCTCCTTGAGAGTCTAGAACTGGGTGTTGCCATAGCAAGCAATGACATCCGAATCAAAAATGTAAAACAATTGCAGACCTCATGAATTGCGTGACGACGTGGAGTAACATGGTGTCAATCACCTGCAGCAGGCATGAGCACTCATGTCAAGAGATGGTGTGTCGTTATGCCTTGCTTCTATGCCTTCATAACTGACCCGCACAACTGTTGTTGCATCTAGCATGTTGTGGTAACATAAATGCCTCAAAACTTGATTTCTACTGCTATTGACGCCAAGTCACTCGTAGCACAAGTGGAAGCCTTGCTTCTCGTAAAATTGGTCAAGCATGAGCTTTGTACAACAACCCATACTATCCATTGTAAATGTGCAACTCATAATGTGTTTGACTGATCATGTAAATTGGTCGTACCAAAAAATCATGATACCAAACAAGAAATGGGCATAACACGACCCAATGAAAAAAAAACATATAGTACCTGAAAAAAGGATAAGCATAACAGGTTCAAAAAACATAGAACTACTGTGCCTTGCACGAAAACTGGAGGCTTTTGCGAATCACGAACTCATGCATCCTACTTAAGTATGTCGGACATGTGGACACTGCTTTTTTTGATGTGTGCCTAAGCAATAAAAGCATAATTTTTAACGCTTGGCCCGTTGGAAGTCTGATTGTGAGAGTCGTTTCCTGACCACGTTGGTCACGACCAAATCTGTATCGACCATCGAGTTTTCTTGTACCTTCTGGATCTCTTTGGGCATAACTGTTGGGCAGACAACCCCTTGGGTTGCTGGCGAGTGAGAAGCTGATTCTGGTAACATATTGTAAATTAATCGTGCGAGGTTGTCCACTTGCGTAACCAATATTTGTACCCTTATAGCTAGCTTGCGAAATCGGGCATCAAAAGCTTGCCAGTCCTGTCGAGTGACAAACTCCCTGGGATCCGACAAGTGACTATCATCCTCGAGAATATCAAAGATGCTATGAGGAGGAGGTGTAGATACTCGCGGAGAGAAAGATAGACGACCTGTGTATGCATCGTCCATCCTGGTTGCCATGTGGGTACCCTCTGTGAGAGTATCCAGCCACATGGCATCCACCGGTGAAGCAGACTCCAGGTATTCGAAGTCAAACATGTGATTATCATCAAGTTCCGCACTCATGGTGAATCCGTGTTGTGCGAAAAAAAGAGAAAGGAGTACCTTGGAGTGTGAGAAAGTTCGTAGCCGTATCGAACACAGAGGCCGGTGATGAGCCTACTAACTATTGCTCGACGGCTCAATTTCCGATGACCTGGAAGGCGTCTAAAAAATTGAGCTTCCCAATAAACTCCCTGGTAGTGGATGGAGGCCGGCAAGTTGCAAGCCACCGTATGTGGAGTTTGCAATTGGTGGAATGCCAATTTTTGGTCCACAAGTGCTGGTCTTCAGGGCCCGTGGAGTGTCAAAAATAGAAAGTGAACATGCGTTCAAATGCACTGGAGATAATTGTAAAATCTGCACGTGCGGTAAATCTGCAGAAAATAGAGTCCGTGCCGACCACAGTACCCTTGGCGGTATGCTGAGCCGTGCCCGGCTTCACCATAGGGAGAGGGGTTTACCCGCTGTAGCCTGTGGGGACCGCCCCTTGAAGAAAAAAACGTTGGCCTTTAACCCCAAATAATGGGGCGCCATGGTGTGTGAAAAAAAACCACCTGCAGCGCCATGGCTTGCTTCGCAGGCAACGCGGGATGCAAGAAATGCTCAGCCCTTCGCGGCTGTTGGTTTAAACCACCCGCCACAGAGACGGAATTTGTCCAGCAGGCCCGCGCGCTTCTATCACGCCAGAGAGCGGGGGTTTTGGCGGAGGTGCAAACCTCGACCCTCCTCCTTGCAAGCGGAGTTGCCCACCCAAATTGCCTCGTCGAGAGCTGTCAAGGAGAGAGCTCCACAACCTTGCCCTCATGCACATGCAAAAAGTTCTCCACGCCTTCCCTAAAATTAGATGGCTCTGATACCAATGTAAAGCCTAGGGAACTGGACATAGGATCCTCCTCCCTACCGCCCCTTATACAGGCTAGCTCTTAGCACTTGCCCTAAGCGGATCCCCAGTCCGCACTGGTCCACCCGGCCCTTGGCCTAGGTCCCTGACCCCCTAGGTTGGGCCTTGCCCCGTAGGACCCGTGTCCTAACATCAGTTGTGTTTCTCCTCATGACGATGGTAATTTAACGGCATGAGGATTATGTACTAATGGTGGTTTTAATCTTTTAATAACCCTTCTTAGCATTGCTATAAATAAATAAAATGATTACTATCAAAATAGAGTCACCCTTCAAATTTGAGGGTTAACTGTGGATTTGTGTAGAATGAAAAGGGGGGTTTCTTTATGGCATTCAAAAAAAAAAGTAGAGCCACTCTTCAAATCTCCTTTAAGAGGAAGAGGAAAAATAGAGTTGCCCTTCATCAAACATTGGTGATGCTTCTAGAGTCTCTCTCTCTCTCTCTCTCTCTCTCTCTCTCTCCCGTGGCGAGAGCAATGCTTGAATTTATTTTCCCCAAATATAGATGAGATATTTTAGAGGTAAATTGACTATATTTGAAGGCTTTCAAAAATAATTTCTCTAAATTATGTATGCTTTCTCACCTTCATATTGAAAAGTTGGAGGTAAATCTAATGAAGATTACACTAAGCCTTTTTTTTAAAGCACACAGCGAGAGGTCTCTCTCTCTCTCTCTCTCTCTCTCTCTCTCTCTCTCACACACACACACACACACACACACAGAGTGTTTGGGAAAAGTGTGCCTCAACTTAGCCTTGAGCTTGTTAAGAAATCAAAATAGCCGATTGAAAGGAGGGGAAGAAGGAGAAAATCTGCTTGATATTATTACAAATAGAGAAATTATAAAAAAAGACCGATTATTTTTTAAAAAATCGTGTTTGACTCTATCCTAAAGGGAATATTGTACGTTTGTGAAATTGATTTTTCTCGCATACTAACACATACACACACACTATAGGGCTTGCACATTGATGACGTATGTGTGTGTGCGTGTGTGTATATATATCTTGTTGGCGTCTTTGATGTTGGGTGGAGCCTCTCTCTCTCTCTCTCTCTCTCTCTCTCTCTCTATTTCACACACACACACACAAAATGGCAACGGTGAGAGGCTTCTCTCTCTCTCTCTCTCTCTCTCTCACACACACACACACACACACACACACACAATCACAATTGCCATAGCTTTTATAGATTTATTTTAAAATTATTTCGATCAAGATTTTTTTGTGGCACTCTCTTTGAAACACCCCCCCCCGCCCCCCCCCCCCCGCCCCCTCTCTCTCTCTCTCTCTCTCACACACACACACACACACACAATCACAATTTCCATAGCTTTGATAGATTTATTTTAAAATTATTTCGATCAAGAATTTTGTATTGGCACGCTCTTCAAAAAGTAGAGTTAAACTTTTTCTTATTACTTAAAAAGTTAAAAGTTGAAAGGTTGAAATGGCTCACATATTCCAACATTCCAGGCTTCAAAGAAATGGGAGATTTTATAAGGTTTTCTCTTAAGTGAAGCAGTGAATGACATGGGGAGGGTCTCTCCTTCCTTGAGAAATTTAAGTTGCTTCATATATAGTATAGATTACTTTAAAATTATTTTGATCATTTTTTTTTTTGCCATTCTCTTTGAAAACCCCAGTACTCTCTCTCTCTCTCTCTCTCTCTCTCACTCACACACACACACACACACACACAAACCCCTTTCGATTTTTGGGCTACTTGAGACCACTCTTTGATTAAAATTAGAATTTAGTGTATAATTAGGATTTAGTGTACTAATTGTAAAATCTTAGCTGAATTCTAAGATTGTTTGAAATAAATCGATAAAATTTTAATAATGCACATATGAACAATTTCTTAAATTCTAAACTTTTATGGCCTTTTCCTTCAATTGGATTGCAAAAGGAAAGTCTCAAAAAGTACAGTCAAACATTTTTTTGGGTTTCTAAAAGAAACCCTTGGGACTTCATGAGTGCATGATGGAGTTTGAAGTTTCACCTTACATAATTTTAGTAAATTTTACGCATACACACATATGTTTTTTTGTGCATTTTATTGTTTTAGAATGCTAAAGTGAAGCTTCACCTTGCATAATTCTAATAAATTCTCCACACACATATATAAATTAGTTCTTTTTATTTCACCTTTCATTTCACAACTTCGCATGCCTTTACATTTCTTGCATTTTATAGTTTGATTCTAATTAGTGTTAACATTCAAGAAAGTCTCTTTTAAGCGGCTGCTGATCGAGTTTTCTCCTTACAAAGAAAAAATCCGGAAATACTAGCAGAAATTTTGAGTCTCGCAAAATGTTTGGACGACTTTCTCACATATTTCATCCGTTTTTCTTTTGTTTACCATGGTTTACAGCTAGCTAGTTTCGATTTTCAATCGGCTCAAAACTAAGCTAATGCAATCCTTTCCCAAACTCTGATACCAGTTTAAACAATTTTATAACTTTTTTATTGTTTTTGAAAGCCGTTGTGACCCTTTCACTTGTTATTACTTGAAAAGTTAAAAGTTAGAAGGTTGAAAAGGCTCACAGATTCCAACATTCCAAGCTTCAAACAAATAAGAGATTTTTTTATTTTTATTTTTGCAAAACTCACAATTGTGAGTGGATAGTATTAAGAACATCACCAATATACAACAATCTCGAGCTCAGACTGAGTCTCGAGGGTCCCAGGATTGCACGTTATCTGCTTGGCTTAAAAGCCACTACCAATCCTAGGCTTTCCCTATTACAAGATGTTATGTATTGTTCTAAACTAATCCTCTGAGGCTTGTTTGCCTCCGATCATGTGAATCATCACTCTGCTCTCTTGTATGATTTCACAAAAGCTTGCCGCAGTCATATCCCCTTCCAACATGCGGCGGTTCCTTGCCTGCCAAATATTGTGCAAGAAGTAGTACCCGATTATTTGAGTGCAGACCAGAAGAGCAGGACTTCCCAACCTATTACTACCAAAAAAAAGATCATTCCTTTGAATCCACCTGCCAAACAAATAAGAGATTTTATAAGGTTTTCTCTAAAGGACTTCCCAACCTATTACTACCAAAAAAAAGATCATTCCTTTGAATGCACTTGCCAAACAAATAAGAGATTTTATAAGGTTTTCTCTAAAGGACTTCCCAACCTATTACTACCAAAAAAAAATCATTCCTTTGAATCCACTTGCCAAACAAATAAGAGATTTTATAAGGTTTTCTCTAAAGCGAAGTAGTGAATGACACATGGAGGGTCTCTCCTTCCTTGAAAAATTTAAGTTGCTTTATATATAGTATAGATTTTGGTTTTAAGGTATTAAATAAATATTTTTATTTCATCTTAATTCTAGTAAGTTTTATACTGCATACATACACACACACACATATATTAATTAGTTATATATATATAAATGAGCAAACCATGATAAAGAGAAGAAAAACCGGTGCAATGATGTCAAAACTTAGCTAAAAAATACTACAAATTTCAAAAAATTTACTAGTATATTTGGTTTGCTTCTTTGCAAGGAGGACACTCGATCGCTTAATAAAAGAGACATTCTTGAACAATGCTTCACCTTATATAATTCTACTTAAACTCAACCTAAAGATTTTATAACTTTCTTATTGTTGTAGAAAGCCATCGTGATCCTTTCACTTGTTAATTTTGCCATTGGAAGGCAAAACCATACCCCTCAAGCTTTTCCATAGAGAAGGGTACTAGTCCGTAATCCCTATCTTTTGAAAGGAATTCAAGCACTTCACATCCTCACATTGCTGGCATTCTTTCTTTGCAATGCCATTCTTTCTTTCTCTAAGAATGATCTTTGAGGTCCTTTTCATTGTTCCTCTTTGATTTTATGTAAATAATGGTACCTGTTCAATTGTTCATTCTAGTTTTTTTTTTAGGGAAATCGCCTTAGAATGGCTATACAACCTTCCAGCTCAGTTTGTCGATCAAGGAAACCATTGGCTACAAAGATAAGAGTTTGATTTTTACTTTTTTACTAAGCGATTCAATAGATTGTGAGTAGCGTCTTGATATTCGAGAGGTCTCAAAAAGTCAACTATGGGAGGGACAGGTTCCTGTCTCAATTTCAAGGAAAAACGACAAGGTTGTGCCTGTTTCTAAGCTTTTAACGACCACAATCAGATATGTAGAGTGAGAAGAGCCGGTGAGACTGATCACCGAGCAAAAGGCTGGACAATAGAGCCACATGACCAAGTCCTTTATTATGCCACTAACAACAACAACCCCCCCCCCCGGCCACACACACAAAAAAAAAACTAAGTTTTTGATGTCTCTTGAGAGCCAATTCATGTGAGGGGCTGGTTGGCAACACGTTCGCAACCAGTTGCCAATTTTCTACGTTCTCATGGTGGATTGTCAGCCTAGTTGTTGGTTTGCTTGTACCCTACTCTTACTCATCCAACCAACTTGCCCGCTCAATTTTGTTGTTTGCACTGCAACACAACTTTTATTAAAACAAGATGAGATTTCACGATGGCTTTTCAGAAAGAAAATCAAGATACGAGGGAAATAAAAATACTATATATATATATATATATAGAGAGAGAGAGAGAGAGATATAGATATAGAGAGAGAGAGAGAGAGTCACAATAGCTTGTTCTTGTGAAAAAAGCTCTTTATTATTTAAAAGCTTTAAAAATAGAAAGATACACAAAATAAAAGCAATGTAGTCCCATCCTATGAGAAAAGAACAAGTATAAATTGTGTGTTCATGTTGAAAATAATATAAGATGAGCAAGGACAAAAAAATAAACAAAGCAAAGTCTTAAAAAGCCATGTAAAGCTATGAAATGAAAGGGATCCATTTGACAAACTCCATCAACATTTAAGATGAGATGAGTCTCCATGTTGGCACTGAAAACATTGAAAAGATGCCTAACTAGACCCAACACTAAGGTTTCTTTTAAAAAGCCAAAAACAATCCCTGCATGTACTCTTTTCCACTTTTCCCTTTACAATCTCAAGGGCATTATCTTGCGGGATATCCTTTTCCAGAATGTGTGCGACATACTCTCTTCCATTTGCATTTGTAATCTTGTTCAGCTATCTGCTTCGAGAGTTGGACTTCGTTTTGAAATCCCAACGTGGTCAATAAACCATACCCAACAAGGCTACAAGCCCAAGACTTTCTTGCTAATGACGTTACCTAGTTTAACTAGTTTTTAGAGTCCTTTTCATTGTAAAGACCAACGTGGGCTATGCATGTTGATGTAGGACTTTTTTTTGAATCGGTACTTTGTTTCGTCATTTCTCCATAGGCCTTTTCATTTGAAAGTCCAATATGATTATTTAAACTATGTGGCCTTATCTAGTGACGTGGAAACAAGATATAAGAGTAGAGTCCAAAGAAACAGTTTTTTTAAAGGGCATGAGAAAGAAATAGGAGGTTACGTGTAACACTATCATTAGTGATTTATGAATAGAGAGACATATATATTGTGGTGTGTGGCCGGATGGCCAAGGTGTGAACCCATGTCGTATGTGACAAGATAGTGTGCAGTTGGTTATACTCCTTCTAGTTATCAATATAATGGGTTGCCTCACTCGTGGAGAGCAAGCCGAATTTGGTCCCATCTTCCCTGTACGCCACATTGGTGGAGGCAATTGGCACATTTCAGTTTCTTTCCTTAGCTCTTGCTATTTCTTGTCACGTTGGTCTGTGCTTCACGACACTAGCAATGGCAGTCTTGTATGATCTGGCTGTATTTTTGAAATTTCCAATCAAAGCACAACCATACTGACGGCTACGTTTTCATTCATGTTGCACACACCATCCCCAGATGCCTTCCTTGACCTCCACTCTTTTCGTGCCAGGAAGATCTGACCACCGTCGCTCATTCATCGTCATCGGAGCTTTGTCACAATACGTGCACAAAGCCTTGCCATGTCCCGATTGACTGTCATCTTATCCAGGAGCCCTCTGAGCAGACAACCTCAATAGCGACTTCAGGACGAGCAAGTCATACGTACCTTGTAGGTTGCCTTGCTTGCTGCAAACTAAAACTATTTGCGGAATCCTTTTCTTTTTGGCAACTCACTATCTCAAGTAAGCACCTCAAAGGTCGCTCTCTTTTCTCTTTGTAGTCCCCCCGTCGCACCCATGTCTACCCTAGCCAACTATTTTGAGGTCGCTCAAGCAATTTTCTCCATCTTGGCATGGCCGGAGTTTGTCGGCCAATCACCTATTGCACAGCTATAGCCAAGAGCAGCGTCTCCACGACCTTACAACTTTGACCATCGACATAAACAATAGGATAAGCACACAAGTGACAAAGGCCGAAGAGAAGGCTACTGGTAATTGCAAATCTTCAAAACACCTTCATGTCGTCAACACACTTGCTAAGCAACAATTCAACCTCACTAGAGTCAAACCGATCATGAAGGCCACTATCTCGGCTAGGATAGGAAAGGAAGGTACATGTTCCACTCATGCTAAGAAAGAAAGTGGTGCCCAAGCTCAGGTTGCATGCTACCAGAAGTTTGAAAACACCATCAATTGTTCAGAACCAAAGAACATTGGCGAAATAAAAGCAAAAAGGAAGGTAGTAATCTATTCAAGAGTTACTGCAACCCAGTTTGCAGAGGTACTTGATACTCGCTTCCATAGTTGTGATCCAAGGTCTCAACCCCCACAATTTATCCTTTTCGGTGTTTAGTGATATTTTTTTCAACTTTAGCTCATTTCACAATCTAGTGTTTGTTGAATAATCGTTATCATCACAACGAGCCCCTTATGCAGATGGATGTATGTCGCAAAAATTATCGCACGCAACCCACAATTTGTCTTTCCTCATCTTGTCCATTACATTGGGATAATGACCTAACGTTTGCATAAGCGAGATATATGAGTTCGATGCCTTGATGATGTGCGGCACGATGTCGAGTCTAGCCCCTCAGATCAATCCCTAGCCCCTAAGCCGTTGTACAATCACTCCCCCTAGATGAGGCATCAATGTTGATCCCTGTTGTCGAGTCCATTTTCAACCCCAAATTGTAAAAAAGATGTCCATATTTTTTCTCCTAAGGGGGGAGGTGTGGTGTGTGACCGGATGGCCTAGGTGTGAACCCATGTCCTATGTGCCAAGATAGTGTGCAGTTGGTTGTAAAAAAGATGTCCATATTTTTTCTCCCTAAGGGGGGAGGTGTGGTGTGTGGCCGGATGGCCTACGTGTGAACCCGTGTCCTATGTGCCAAGATAGTGTGCAGTTGGTTGTACTCCTTCTAGTTATCAATATAATGGGATGCCTCACTCGTGGAGAGCAAGCCGAGTTTGGTCCCGTCTTCCGTGTACACCACATATAAAAAATTTGGGTCAACTAGTGGTTTTTATGATAGCTCAGTTTTGATTGATGTGAATGGGCAACCTTTAAGTTACGAGAGAGGAGGCAATTGTAGATGGTATAGCGCTAGCGGTCAATGGACCATGCATATTAAGGTGAGGGGACAATATTGGGGGGTTCAAATCTAATGTAATGTGGCCAATATAGTTGCGACCCATAACTATAGTTTAGCTAAAGGCTAATAATATGACGCCTCCACTCGGAAAACACACTCGACGTGCCAACAAAATGGTTACATTATCACACTTTTGTAGTCCAGGTGTCGTGTTCACAACTGCAACATAAGTGGCACCCAACTATCATATGAATCTATTTTAGCATTTTTTCACTCATGCCAGCTCTGTGTGTGTCAGAATGCTGCAAGTTATTTTCTAGCCAACATTTCAAAAGTTGTGAGTAGGGAGGTGCAACCAATCTATCAAAATGGGCTCACCATAAAAAAAAGCTTAGCTATTTACTTTTAGTGTCATAACACTAGCCCCTCCACCTTCATATGTTGAAGCACTGGTTTTAAGTTTAGCGGAGAGACACAATAGCGTAATGGTTGAGTTGGCATTTTTTCAACTTGTAGGTTGAAGGATCAAACCAATCTAATAATATTCGGGTCAGATTTATATTTTGGGAGTGTCTCTATGTATGAGGAAACAAAACACATTTTTTTCTTTGTGTCAATCACTGTGGCACGGACTACGATGCAAGGTACGCGCCTAAAAATACGAATTGACTAGCTCGCAATTATGGTGCGATTAACTTGGTTGCACTACATGAGTTCTGTGGTGGAAGCTGAAGCTAGCTATAAGGACTGCCTTTCTAGAGAAACATGGCCATGGGACCTTGCTCAAAAGCCCTTGTTAGACACGTTAGATAGACGAGTGGGTGGTGTGCTGACTTGAGCTCGCCCTGAGCACTAATGGTCTGTTCACATGTGCACAAAAGGAACATCATTGCCCCTTTTCCAACGTGCACCTCATTCATGTTGTTGGCCATTTGTAAAATTATTAAAGCTTCGCTTTGAATCAACGAATAGAGATGGAGCAGCTGGTTATGCTGCTCTTGATACGTCCCCCAGGTGCCCTCGCTTTTACAGCTGCAAAATGCATAGACCTCATTTTGCTCCGAGGGTTGATGGCCGCCGGTCAGGCTCCTGGGTCCGAAACTTGTAGAACATTTTCGAAGCCAGTCACGTCTCACCACATCACTAAGATTCCCCTGCATAACTCCATGTTCCGAGGAGTCTGAACGCACCCTAAGAGTGCATTCAGACTGCGGCACCCTAGAGAGTCCTTCCTACCTTTCTGAGCTTAATCCCATTCACATAGGAAGCCCACCAAAGAAAAAAGAAATTTGTCATTGCAGTAGCGACGACGTGTTGGAGATTAGTGATTGGCTGCTTTTGAGTGGGGTCAAGTGCTGAGACCACCCTTCTCCCCGCAATTGGAGCTGAAATGGGCTTGGACAACCTTCTCATACAAGGGGGAGAGGCCCGCTTGCTTTGGTGCGGGGTCCGAAAATTGCAAGTTCTTTTCTGCGCTAATACTTTGGTGCCAACACACATGCACACCCTTGAGCTAAGCCTTAGGCAGTCTGAACTCTGCCTAAGTGTGTAAAAAAAGGCAATGGGCATGAGCTGAGTTGGAACTTGGAATTCCAGCTCACATTTGCCACCTCCCGAGTCCTTGGGTGTGTCCAAGGGGAAAGAGAGAACTTAGAAGTTAACTCTGGAGTCTTGACCAACATACCAGACACCTTGGCCTATCAATTTCCATGACCTTGACGGTTTTGAACACATGGTGTACAACGCCCCTTCTTCAATGAACACGAGGTCATGCGTGACACAGGCCTAAACGAGCTTTCTAGCTTTCTAGGAGGAGACATTTCTAGCCGACGAGGACACGAGATTTGAAGTCGAAGTGGTAAAAAGGATCCCGCTTTCCTCTCTCGCGACAGGCTGGGAGCAATCGCAATCCTGCGTTTCGTGTCTGCTTTTGGCTTCGCCGACCGCATAACCGTATACGCATACACTCGCCTAGAGAGAGAGAGAGAGAGAGAGAGAGAGAGAGAGCATAATCACGACGTCTGGTGCATGGGGACTCGCGGAGCTCCAATTTTAGGTGCCTGTTTAGGTGCCTGTGTGCGCAATTGCTAGCGGGACTCGGGAGGTGTCGCTGTCTGAACGGATGAAAACATTGAAAAGCTTACGCCTTCGCATTGCACACGGATAAAGAAAAGGCTGCATCTCGGACCCACGGTAAGAGAGAGAGAGAGAGAGAGAGAGAGAGAGAGAGAGCTTGCTCGTTTCCTGCGCAGGCTACCTCTTGGTGATCTTGAGTCAACTCAAAACAGCAACTCTGTTGTCTCCATCGGCTAATTATGAAGGACCCTCCTCACACTTCTGCCTACGCTTATCTCTTAGAGTCTCAAGAATCAGAAGAGAAGATCACATCTCCAAACTACAGAGCTGCAATCCTACCGTAAGTATTCTTGCCCCCTGAAAGAAAGAGGGAGAAAACACAGAGCCCAAAACCAGCCAATGTCTTAATGGTTATCTTTGTAGCTTTCTGAGTTCATCACTGGCCGAGCAGGTTTGTGTTCCCAGCACTAGGAGGTCTTTTGTATGGTTACGACACAGGAGCCACTGCTTCAGCGGAGCTATCCATAGAGGTGTGCTTGTTGTAAAACTCGAAAGTTCCATCATTACCCATCTTTGGTAGGCTTTATTGTTATTCTTGTTGGAGTATCTCCTTGTCAAAAGGTAGGAAGCGAATATTGGCTATTGTTTTTTCCGCATTTTCTTTGTTGATTCTCTGGTGCATGCACACAGAGTTTTTCCACATAAATGAATGCATACATCAATTCAGTCACATGATTTCACATGACATCATATGCATATAACACATACATCCATGCAAATACAAATCATTTAATTACATCACATTGTGGATAAGCCCATATAGGTAGATACAGTCGCATGCATGTGAATGTAAAATACTCATATGTATTATGTGCGTGTTGCATAGGTGCATACAAATGTTGATGCCTATGTTGACGTATGTGTATATCAATGGCCGACTAGGCAACATGCCTTATAACTTCATGGTCCTTGATGTTAAACTATGTCTGCGTGGCTTGAGAACCATCCTTGGGGTACTCTCCAAGGCCATCATGCACACGAAACACAAGGTTACTTTACTTCACTTGAGAGAGAGACATCACATGTCGGGTCCCAATCCTCAAGGGCCCCCTTGCTTTGTTGCCAGAACAAGTACTTGCTTTATTACTTGCACAAATGCTGATACAATGCTGCCAAATGCTGAGATGCTAATGGGTACTCGAGGCTATTGATGCTGGGTACGAAGCTAAGGACTGGGTACTGCGTTGGTATTGCTGGTGCTTATGATCGACGACGACAAGGCTATGGCTGAAGGCTATCACCGAGGATGGCGATGGCTGAAATGCTAGGGACTGACTGAGGCTGAATGCTGAGACACTGGTGACTGGTGGCGTGGACGTGCAAATGCTCAGGGCTGAAAATGCTGGATGTCCCGGGCGGAAAACACCGAGGAAAACGCTGGCGATCTGGCTGATCGCGGCGACCCTTGTATGGCTCGGGCAACTTTGCATCAATTTTTTTTTTTTGTGTTGTGTTTATTATCTTAAAAAGGTATTTTATTTCTGGATTGTCTACCTCTGGTTCTGGAGATTCGACTTGCTCAGGAACTGACTCTCCTCTACAGAGGAAACCGAATGTATAGTTGGCTGCGTCCTCGAAGAAGAAAATGCCTGTAAGACATCCAAACGTGTTGCCATCGATGTAAGACCACTGGAAAGGGCCTCCTGGAGGATGGACATCTCCTCTCTGAGGATGGCTATCGGATCGTCGGGTGGAGCACTACCTGTCTCTGACATTCTGACAGCTTAGAGGGAATATCTCGGAGAGGCTGGAAAGGTGTGGTTGCCGTAAAAAGACGAAGCTGTTGCTGATGTTGCGTCCAACTCCTCTAAGAAATCTGCTCCAAGATCCGAATCCTCGATATATTCCACCTCGTCGATAGGAAATGTGTCGTCTAGTGTCAAAGGCGTATAATCCGGAAGTTGCAACTCGCTTTGAACCCGAACTAGAGGTCGCTGGGAGATGATGTCGTTTACTGTATCCACTCGACACTTCGTCAGAGAATAGGCCAAGTGAGGGTACCGGCCCAGAATGTGCTTGAAGTGTGACAAATGAAGAGGCTTACACGTAACAATGATGTGCCACACCATCCAAGCCTGTGAGCGAGAGGCATGACGATGGGTAACATATACCAGATAATTCTGCGGCAAAACTGTTGGCTGTAGTGCAGGAACAGGAGCAGGTTCGGGCGTCGGAATGAATTCGGGAACAGGTATCTCTTCTGGAACTGGAGCGGGTTCTGGAGACGGGGAATCCGGAATGACGATTCCGGTTCGTAAGCGGGTTCCGGTTCGGGGGTATCTGGTATAATGATCACTTCGGAAGCAGGAGGAGGATTTTTCGGCAAGATTTCTTCGGGGACCTCGTCTATGTACGAGAGAAAGGGGTCTAGAACGTCGAAAGCATCTTCGGCCATGATGTCGAAGAATCCCGCGCGCGCACCAGGCGAAGGCCAGACTGTGCAGCGCGGAAAATTGGCAGAAGAGAGGGCGGCAGCAATCGCTCACGCTGGTGCTGAATTCCCATTTCGTTGGCTACCGTTGGTGGCCTTTTCTTTTATTTACTTTTTAACGTTTGGTACCCAAAGGGTGCCCACGTGAACTTTTTGGGCGGCCAGCCAAACCCCTTGAAATTTTAATGGGTGGCCAAGTTTATTATTCTCCAGCGCTGGCTCTGTAAAAGTGATACGTTGCGTAGAAGAAAATGCCGAACGCTGCCAACGCGGGCTACTGTGCGTGTGTTGCCGGGTAAAGGGACGGCCGGAATGCACGCGCTCGCGTCAGATGCGCAAGGGGGGGTGCGACTCTTCATGGGAAAAGTCACAATTCGTCCACGTGAAGAGTCACTTACTGCTGGAGAGGTTTACTCCAGGAGTGTAGCCGGTATATTCGCAACACCCATCTCTGTCTTCTGTCTTCTGCTTGACACTATATATATGTAGAAGAGAAGATTACGTCATACTGAAGTAGATATTGTCCATCTTTCTTTTGCTTCCGTGCAACTCCGGGAAGGGGGGGAGAGGGTAGGGGCGAGGGTGAGAGGCTCACAACCTTCGGGTCCTAGGAAAAATTTGCTTTGACACCACTGTAAGGATTCTGGGTACTAATCTTTAATTAAATACTTAAACTCATGATTAAGATTTAAGAAACTGCTTAGAAACAAGACTTAGAAGAGAAGACTCTGTGTTTGATTGAATGAATAAAACTGAGTACAAAGGGTTCCTTTTATAGGAACTGAAGAGTCACTAGTGAAGAGGCATGTCTCTTTGTGAAGAGACATGACTTTAGGCGAAAAGACACATCCTTTCGGCGAAGAGCTACAACCATTGGGTGAAGAGTCGCATCCGTAGGGTAAAGGGGTGTGACCAGTCGTCGAAGGAGTGTGGCTTTTGGCGAAGAGGTATGTCTTTTGGGCGAAGGGGTGTGACCATTCGAGAACAGGAGTCCTCTTGGGTTAGTCACACTTCGCATCTGCATCTGTAATGAATCAAGAAGAGTGTAACAAGTCACAATCGTGACACGCACCCAGACTATGACCACAAGCGTCACAATATACTTCGAATGGCTTCTGCAAATCTGGCAAAGTCAAAACTTGTCTTGTAGTCAATTTCTCTTTCAATGTCTGAAAGGCAGTCACCTCTGTGGTCCCCACGAGAAAGGGATTTCTTTCTGTGCCAAAATATGCAAAGGGGAAGCAACCTCTGCAAACTTTCTAATTAACCGCCGGTAGTAAGAACATAAGCCCAAGAAGCTTCTAACTTCATGGACATTCTTCAAATCGGGCCAATCACGTATAGTCTCAATCTTGGCCGGGTCCATCTGCACTCCTGCCTGCTGAGACGACGTGTTCCAAACAGTGTATCTCTGATAAGAAAAATTCACTTTCCTTTGCATTGATCACCAACTTGTGATCTCTCAATGCTTGAAAGACCTGTAGCAAATGTTCTCTATGTTCTGCCTCATCCTTGGAGAAGACAATAATGTCATCAAAGAAAGTGCCAACAAAAGATCTGTACTCTCTGAAAATCCTGTCCATCATTCGGTTAAAAGTCGCTGGAGCATTGGTAAGGCCAAAAGGCATCACCAAAAACTCGAATAAAGAACAGAGAACAGTCAACTTCTTCTGCATCTAGGGATGCGGGAAGAGATTGTGAAGAAGATTCGCATGAAGAGTATAGCCCACCTCGGCCTACCCAGGTAGAGATTGAAGAGATGGAACGTCGACAATTGGTTGACAATGCAACAAAGATGATGATCAACATTGTGAAGGATCCAAAATTTGTAAAATTTTTGACTCAGCAATCCTTCGAAGAAGTGCACACCCAATGGCAGAAGGCCACATAGCCACCCATCAAACCGGCACTCAAGAAACCTCCTGCTCCGAGGATAGACCTAGATGAATCCAGGATAAGCCCAGATTCACCCTTAAAGGAAAGTGCAAGGTATAGACCCATCGTAGTCACCCACAAGACAATATAACCATCAGCTCCATCATGCATAGTATTGACTAAATACCATGACGTCCCCACTAACGTCGTCAGTGCCCAATCGTGGATGTAGAACTAGGTACTAACATATGCTCCCAAACACAACACAGACCACACGCATACATACACGTGAGTATACATCAACACAAAGTTCAACGTACTGAGTTTTTGTCATGACTCCGGAGATCAAGGGCAGACTCAGCCATAATGAAGCCTAGCACTAAAAGAAGCATTAATTCGAAAAAATTAGCACAAAAATGAGGTAGTTGATAGGGCATACGCACCACAAAAGATAGAAAGAATTAGCACAATATCAACTCGTCGTAACTCCTGCTCCGAGGATGTTTACAGAGCAAGAATTAGAAGAGGTGGTTGATACACGGATCAATTAGATTTTGGATGCAAACAACAAAGCCAAAAAGCACGACAAAAAGTAGAAGAAAGGAACCGACTTCCCAGGTTATTTGGGTCGTCAATCTACCTTTGCATCGGGAAGAAAGCAGAAGAAGCGTGTGCGATTTGAAGGAGTATCCAATTCTTCTTCTTCTTCTTCTTCTGACCGTTCTTCTAGCTCTTCTGACTCAAGCGAAGAAGACAAGAAAGGAAAAAGCGAAGCAAAAAGCAAAGCTTCGGAAAGGGCAAGAAAAAGGCAAAGAAGCCTAAGTTTTGCCCAATTTTTGACAGTTCTACAGAGGACTCGTCCTCAGATAGTTCGGACTCCAACGATCACAAATTTTACGCAAAGAAAAAGCATTCCTATAAAGCCAACCAGTATGACTTCGTCGAAGATAAAAGCAAAAAAGTTAGAGAATTTAAAGGTCTACAGTCAATTAAGTTTGACACTTTTTCTGGATTCCGAGATGCTTCGAGGGCTTTGGCCTACATACAGTAGTTTGACATAGCTTTCTCTGGAGGGCATTACTCAGAGCACTCCAAGATTCGGAGGGCTACCTCTTTCTTTAAGGGAAGTGCTCGAACATGGTGGTCCACCCTTCTACTGAACAAGGAAGCTCCGATTAAAATGGTTGAAATTCAAAGGCTTTTTATTTCTTCTTGGCTGACTCGGGAGTACAAACGAGATACACAAACTGCTTAGAATCATCTTCGGATGACCAAGGGAGATTCTTTGGACGCTTATTGCGAGAGATTTTGAAGCTCTTTTCTACCAGCTTCTTCATTTAAGGTCTCGTTTAAAGAACAAATTGAGCAGTTTTGTTACAGACTTCGTACAAAGATCCGAGACTACTGCTTGGAACAAAAGTCAAATTCTATTGAAGAATTGATGGGTCATGCGAAAGTGGGTTTTGCGATACATTTAGGCAATTTGGCTTACCCCACTAATGAGATCTTGACTCAGAGAACCCAACAGACTTCTAATAATGAAAGTAGAAAGAGAAAGAGTTCCCATGACAAAGAAAAGAAAGATACACGTCCCCGACTGACTCTGTAAGGTGCAGCGGAATGAATGTTTGAACTTTGCTCAAGATGAGTGCTCCGAACTGTGCTCAAGGTTCCTTTTTACTTAGGGAAGGGAGAGCCTTTTGTTCCTTTAGTGAGAGAGTGCAATGGACACAAACAAAGTGAATGGACACTGTGAATGAAAGAGCATGAGACTGAGAGATAGAGAGATAAGAGAATACGACACCAGAGATGTTGTCAAACCATCCTCCGAAGGCCCCACTCTCTATGGCGAGAGCGATCTACTTATGATTGCACAAATCTCTACAATGCTTGGACTTGCCGACGATGAAGACGACGACGAGACGGGCTGAAATCTGAAATTGCTAAGGGCTGAAATCTGCAAATCTTTATTTGCTGAATTCTGACTCTATGTCGGTGAAAATGTCGATCGCGACGATGCGACGACGACGCGATGAAAACGCAGATGCTGAAATCTGCATTTTCCGGGCTGAAACTGCAAACTTTGCGGGATCTGACCGTGCGGCGAGGAACTGCTGCGGGAAGGTGAGATCTACGAGGTTCGGGACTTGATTTGCGGTGTCTAAGGGCTGAAAACTGAAAACGCTGATGCTTCTTGGTGTTCCGTCGCGGTGAATTTGCAAAACGCCGGGGCTGATCTGCAAACCAAAAACGCTAGGGCTGAATTCTGATGTCTTGTCGCCGTGAATTGTAAGTGCAAAAACGCTGGCTGATCTGTGGCAAAAACGCTAGGCCTTCTACAATGCTGAAAACGCTAGAGTTGTCGCGGGGTCGGTCTTGTTGAAAAGTTGCCTGATGAGCAAGGTGCTTCTGCTGCCTCTTCTGCCAGAAAGTGCTAGCACTAGGTTTCTATTTACAAACTTAGCAAAATTGCCCTACCTACTTTCCAACAAAAGTCACTTAATAAATAAGTGAAAAATGTCAAAAATAGGGAGAATAGGTTTAATGCTCTGGAAAAATGCTCCTAATGGGTTCTGATGGAAATCTGATGATCATGTTGTGTGCAACTAGAGGATATGCATCTAATCTAAGTGTTTGGATATGCACGGTCTGCGAACAGACTCACAAAAGTGCCATATCACTTCCTATTCTAGACTGACTTGACTGAACTGAACCCTGATCATGCTGTAGCTTGTCCACGGACACATAGGGTTGGATGTGTCACGTGACACTCTTAGAGAAAGGGCTACCTATCTCAAAGAGGAGAAGTGTTTTGGTTGCGGGGAATTTGGACATATCTCCGCAAAGTGCCCCAAAAAGGCACAGTAAGAACAGACTGAAGACAGTGGCCAGAGAGTTCTAGAGCAGCAAAGGAACGTGGTAGAAAAGATAGATGAAAACAGAACTGGTACCACATTGCGTGGGGCCCGAACTGAATCAGATGAACGAAAGTACAAAACTTTGTTGCACTTGAGGCAAAGTGAAAGATCAGGAAGCCCTCATTTTCTTTGATGGAGGAGCCAAGGCCAACTTCTTTTGGCGGCTCGATTTGGAATTACGCCCGACAGGTTGAGGCCACAAGCGAAGGCAGTTCTAGCGGCACCCGGATGGGATGTTGCCATTACACCGATCATTGCCAAACTTCGTTTGCAATGTCAGGGGTGTTTAAAGCACAAGGACTTCTATGTAATGCCCTTGGGAGGTTGTGACGTCCTCCTCGAAATCCCTTGGTACCACAAGAACAACGCCGTGGTTGACTATCGGGTTGAGAAAGCGACATTGACTACTGAAAAGTGCCGAAACATTGTACTTGATGTGAAACTGAAGGACGAGTCTGTCCCTATTTTATCGGCTTCGGCCGTTTCGAAATTAATGAAATCCAGTCTGTTTGTTTACTCGATCTTTATGAAAGAGTTGAATGATGAACATAGAACAAATATGTCTGAACTTGATAAAGAATGCCAAGAATTTCTCCACACTCATGCCGATTGCTTTTCTGAGGGCCTGCAAGGCGAGTTGCCACCAACTCGTCCTGATGATCATACCATTGATCTAATACTTGTAAGCACACCACCGAACCGGCCACCTTACTGTGTAAACCGAGCCCAGAATGAAGAGATTATGAACCAAGTGAAAGACCTCTTGGAAAAGGGTCTTATCCAGCCGAGTACTTCACCTTACTGCTCTCTGGTGTTGTTGGTTTTGAAGCAAAGTGCCATGCCAAGGAGGACCCCTACGCTTGGATGGTCACGACCTTTCCCTCAAGAGACATGCCTCTTCGCCAAAAGCCACACTCCTTTAACGACTGGTCACACACCTTCACTCTACGGTTGCGACTCTTCGTCCAATGGTTACAGCTCTTCGCCGAAAGGATGTGTCTTTACATCTAAAGTCGTGTCTCTTCACCATGAGACGTGTCTTTACATTTGTCACAAATGGGTGACGTGGTATGGCCCTGGACAGTGTGGCATGCTCCTAGACACACCACACAGATTGGCGTCAGCATACAGGCCCGTAAAACACGGAGACAGGCTGAGGCAGCTCCGGCTTTTTCGCCGGTTTTCACCCTAACAATGTTGACGTGGCCTGCCGTACGGAATTTCCGCATTTTACGCTGACACAGTGTACGGAATTCCTGGATTTGCACCGAGTTGCTTTTGGAGCCTATTGCTTTAATTTTAGAAGCTTTTGAATGGCAGCTTTTGGTGCTCTGCTTTTGGGCATCCCTTGTAACCAATAAATAAGTGGTTAGGCCCTCACTTCTCAGAGCATCTGGACGCAGAGTCTGAGAGTGAGCACCTACCCACTCTCTTGTACTTTGAACACAGATTAATACAAAAAGAAATACCGAAAGGGGCGCGAGTCTTTGGGGCCAATATCTCTAGGCACGGAACTACGCCGGGCCGGGCCGTGTCGACTCAAGTGTGAATTGTGAACTGTTTGAAGTGAATCTTTGTTGTGTCGCGGTAGAATCTTGACTTGGAGTATCCAAGTTTGTTACAGTGGTATTGGAGCGCGGCTGATTTCTCTTCTACGGGGAAATCCGATCCTTTTCTCACGAAACTTATGGATTCCAACAAAAAAGTATCTGCAACTAGGAGAAGATATAATACTGTAACATAGTCACAATCGTGACAAAAGGCCTCACATCTCTCTCTCTCTCTCTCTCTCTCTCTCTCTCTCTCTCTCTCTCTCTCGTGCGCATGGACCTGTTTTCACTAGTTGCGAAGGGACCAATTAGTTGGGGCTGGTTCAAAAGAAAATTGACAATTGGGGTAATCTATGCAGATGCTCTCTCTCTCTCTCTCTCTCTCTCTCTCTCTCTCTCTCTCGATTGTAGCCATGGAGTTGTCTGTCACCGATCTTGGGCATTGTTGGACTGATTTGCAGCTGTCACCGATTTGGCCCATAGCCATGGATAGGACTGAATATCTGCAAGTGTTGAATGCATTGATACGCTTCTTGATTTTGCAAGAATTGAGAAGCTCCATGAGAGTTGCACGAGATTTTGCTACTTGTGAAGTTACAGGTGCTTGACCTGTGCAGGGTGCCCAAGGAGAAGGGAAGCTGGCAGAGCATGCAGGGTGACCCATAGCCTAGCAAAGGATGTAAAGAAAGGAGCACGATTATTGGCAGTAGAGCATGTAGGGCATGTGGACACTTGGAAGGCCCATGCAAGTTAATTGGAGTCATGCATGGTTGGTTGCCGTGCGTGCAAGTCAATGGGAGTCTATACATGGGAAGTAGCCATTCATGCAAGTCAAGTGGAGTCCATGCAGGGCAGTTCATGGGAAGAAACCGGAATCCTTGCATGGGAGGTTGTGGTTCAAGCATTGCAAGTGGTAACTTCGACTTCGACTTCGACTTTGACTTCCTCCTCTTCGTGCTGCACCTCCTCTTTGTTGGTCTCCCTCGAATTCTCCATTGCTGCTAAAAAGAAGAAGTCCAATTTAGATCGGCAATTTCCGGTAGAAGAGCAATCAATTGGGCTATGATATTACTATAAACGGCTGGACTCCTACTCAAGCGCTACAAGAATAATCTTCAACTTTGAAAACCAGAATTTCAACACATAGATAATGTAATAGACACAGTAATTAGAAGACAAAGAGACTATGAGATAAAGGTGAGATTGGGAGGCGAGTTCCTCCTTGAATAGGCACCCCCTTGTGGTATTTCTTTATGGTTACAGTACAATGCCCATGAGAGATGGCACCTTGCTTCTGTGAGAGCAAAACATTAGTCTTTTACAATTGGCTAAATCAACCCTTTCAATAGTGACGTGTGTGTGTTATTTACACATAGCCCAAGTGCCAAGTGTTCGCCCTTTTTCCTTTAGTCTGAGCCTCTAATGGGCAGTTTTGGATGAGTGGCCAGTTTCCTGTTTGTGTGTATGGCTGCCTCTGGTAACTTGCCATATGCTTATACTGCCCTTCACTAGGGTGACGGATTGCCACTAGTACTTGCCATGCTTGAACTGCCCTTCACTAGGGTCACCTTGTGATGATGAAGCTACACATGGCAATGAAGGAGAGAGCCATGAAGACCGTTTTGAAGCAATGGAAGGATCTGGCGGGTCCTCTAAATCCCCAAATCAAAGTAACTGTTGCCCTTTAAGAGTCAATTTCTTCGTAGACGGACAACACATGGGTGGGAATATTAATTGTCACAAATGGGAACGCACACGAATAATGAACAAGCTGAAAATTAATAAACTCTCAACCAAAAGAGAAGAGGGAGACGATTGACACAATATTGGGGACCGCGGCCTAAAGAGAATCTTTATTAGGGAAAGTCTTTTTACAAGCACAAGAATTGGAGAAACCCCTTCGTTTATATCTCGGACCTAATGGTCAATTTCTTCCCATGCGGGAAATTCTGAGAGGCGAGCTCTCAATTCTGTCTGCACCCGGAGTCTGGAACTCTGCACCCGGAGTCTGGACGTACCGTACCGTACAGATCCGTACGTACGTATGTACGGATTCTACCTTGTATCTGTTGTTCCAAGTGCGGAGGAGCGACCTTTGCATGCTGGCTTCACGCGATCACTTGCAAATTCCCGTTGGTTGAGCACCTTGTTGCTAGCGTTGGCACAACTGGAAGGAGGGGGAAGCGCTAGGCTGCTTTTATAGCTTTTGGAACCAGCATGTCACGTGCGCACTTCACTTGTGGTACATGGACATGCTTCTGCTACAGTCTAGCATGAGTCATTAGCTTAGGACTGAGCTTGGCACCTTTGTGAGCCTCTAGCAGGACGTGCATGTCAAGGCCGGTCATAGTTGCATACCCTCTTGCACAGGACCGCATTTTAGCACTTAGGCATTCACTACGCGTGAACCACCTTTTAAAGTACATTTTATGAATAAGTGACTTTTCATTTTGTCACGAGACGGGCACCACGTGCCAAACGGAAAAGAACAGACTGAACAACTTTAAGCACTTCAAATAACAACTGAACTGAAAAAGATGCGCAACACATGAGATGAAGAGTGGCGGAGTTCCACCCCAGAGAACAGTGGCCTCAAACCTTGGCGTCCCTTTCGGTATTTCTTTATATTGCTGGAACTTAGTACATCGCCAGTACTCCATACTCCGCACCTCATGCGGAGCATGCCAGAGAATGAGCCCTTGGCTCATATTTAAAGGCCCTTGGCCTATGAAAAGCAGTTTACCTGAAAAGCTATAAACTCAAAGCATCTGGCACAAAAGCGGGTGGCCAAAAGCTGTCAACGCGTTTTGTGGAAATCCGTATAGCTGCCACGTGGCACTGGCAGTGCGAATTGCGGGATTGTCCATACAGTCTGCCATGTCAGCATGTTCTACGCTTTGTGTGTGTTGGCCCCGCATTAATTTTAATGTCTTTAGGTCCCTTGGGTCCCATCGAACGGGGTCCCATAAGTTGGTAGGACTTCTTCTCCTTCCTCTTCTGCTGCTTCGTCTTAGGGTTTAGGCCCCTCGGCTGTGAGATCTGCAGGTTGGCTCCGTTCTTTAGTGGCTTGACACGTCAGCAATTCGTGACACATTATTCGTGACACATTTACCCTTGTTGGGATGTAGGTAGGGAAAATGACTAAAGGACCTATAAAAGAAATCCTTTGGGCATCAGTAGAAGGCAGAGGAGCAGTGACCAAGTGCCATAGGTCCTCCATCAGCGTTTTCAGCCCAGCAGGATCAGCGTGTCAGCCAGCATGATCAGCGTATTCAGCCAACATGATCTCATCAGATTTCAGCCCTTAGCCTCGTCATGGTTGCAGACCCTAGCCATCAACATCGCTAACAGTTACCGGCATTCAGCCGTAGCGTCGCCTCTGCAAACTTTCTAATGAACCGCCGGTAGTAAGGACATAAGCCCAAAAAGCGTCTTAAGGGTGGGTTCACAATGAGCGCGGAAGGAAAAGGCTCTGCAGGCCTTGTTCCAGGCGGAACTGTGAGAAAATGGAACTTCCACCGGGAGGGCGTTCACAAAGGGTGGAGGTAGCACGCATGACAAAGCTTGCTTGGCACCATGCAATTGGAGGCGAGAAACCTGACAGGGTGGAAGTCTCACTCGGGCGGGGGGGGGGGGGGGGTCGGAAGATGGAATGGGGGGGTGGAAGATAAGCTGTGCTGACATGGACTACCTTATCCCCACTTCCTCTACCCTATGTGAACACACTTGTCCAAATGGAGCTTTTTAATTGGAGCATGCGCCCCCAGCTTTCTTCCGCCGCTTCAATGTGAACCTAGCCTAACTTCATGAACATTCTTCAAATCGGGCCAATCACGTATAGTCTCAATCTTGGCCGGGTCCATCTGTACTCCTGTTGCTGAGACGATGTGTCCCAAAAAGTGTATCTCCGGTAAGAAAAATTCACTCTTCTTGGCATTGATTACTAACTTGTGATCTCGCAATGCATGAAAGACCTTAGCAGATGGTGTCTATGTTCTGTCTCATCTTGGAGAAGACTATAATGTCATCAAAGAAAGTGCCAACAAAAGATCTGTACTCTCTGAAAATCCTATCCATCATTTGGTTGAAAGTCGTTGGAGCATTGGTAAGGCCAAAAGGCATCACCCACAATCATATAAACCGAAACTCGTCCGTTGATTAGAGGTGCAGAGAAGGGGATGTGGAGATTGCCCATCATTGTGACTTAGCTCCTCCATAGGCCGAGAAGCTCACCTCGTAGAGTCAACCATTCGTGTTGCCATGATTAGCTCACTAATCGTGTGAGTGTTTCTATATCCTAGTCGGGTAGCTCATCCCTCCGGATTGATAATTTTGTTGGTCATTGGAGCTACAACGATGGAACCCCCCAACATTTGGCGCCGCTGCCGGGGACGATGGCTTACGCTAGTGTAATTGTGGCATAATCGAATGTGTTTCCTCACTAATTTCCGCTTTTCAAATCAATCCTGCTGAAACAAGAGGATCCCTGTAGACGGTCAAGAATATCATCGATCCTTGGAATCGGGAATCTGTTCTTGATGGTGATTTTATTGAGAGCTCTATAATCAATGCACATTCTCCAAGATCCGTCTTTCTTTAAAACCAACTATATCGGAGAGCAGTAGGGTGAAGCACTCTGCTGGATAAGACCCTTTTCCAAAAGGTCTTTCACTTCTCTTCATTTTGGGCTAGGCTAACACAGTAAGGTGACCGGTTCGGTGGTGTGCTTCCGGGTATTAGATCAATAGTATGATCCTCAGGACGAGATGGTAGAAACTCTCTGGCAGGCCCTCAGAGAAACAATCAGCATGTGTGGAGAAAATCTTGGCGTTCTTTTTTGAGGTCAAAACATATTCGACTTGCAATCATCATTCAATTCTCTCCAGAAAATTGAGTAAAGAAACTGAATTTCATCAAGTACAATCTCTTTGCCCTTCATTTGTGAAAGTCACTTTCTCAGCCCGATAGTCAACCACGGCGTTGTTCTTGTGGTACCAAGGGATTTCGAGGAGGACGTCACAACCTTCCTAAGGGCATTATGTAGAAGTCCTCGTGCCCTAAATATCCCTGACATTGCAAACGAAGTTTGCCAAGGATCGGTGCAATGGAAACATCCGGTCCGGGTGCCACTAGAACTGCCTCCGCCTGTGGCCTCAGCCTGTCGGGCATAATTCCAAATCGAGCCGCCAATTCAAGTGAAAAGAAGTTGGCCTTGGCTCCTCCATCAAAGAAAATGAGGGCCCTAAGTGCGGCAAAGTTTTGTACTTACGTTCGTCTGATTCGGTTTGGGCTCCACACAATGTGGTACTAGTTCTGTTTTTATCTGCCTTTTCTGCCACGTTCCTTTGCTTCTCTAGAACTCTCTGGCCTGTGTCCATTCTGTTCTTGCTATGCCTTTTTTGGGCACTTTGCGAAGATGTGTCCAAGTTCCCTGCATCCAAAACACTTCCCTTCTTTGAGATAGATAGCCCTTTCTCTAAGAGTTAGTCGGGGACGTATGTTTCTTTTCTTTGTCTTGGGAACTCTTTCTCTTTCTACTTTCATTGTTAGAGGTCTGTTGGGTTCTTTGAGTCAAGATCTCATCAGTGGGGTAAGTCAAATTTCCCGAATGTATTGCAAAACCCCGTTTCGCATGACCCATTAATTCTTGAATAGAATTCGACTTTTGTTTTAGCCAGTAGTCTCGGATCTCTGTAGGGAGTTCGCAGCAAAACCGCTCAATGTGCTCCTTAAAAGAGACCTTCTTAAATGAAGAGGTTGGTAGAAAAGAGTTCCAAAAATCTCTTGCAATAAGCGTCCAAAGAATATCCCTTGGTCATCCGAAGATGATTCCAAGAGGTTCGTATATCTCGTTCGTACTCCCGAGTAAGCCAAGAAGAAATAAAGAGCCTTTTGAATTTCAACCATTTAACTGGAGCTTCCTTCCCAGAAGAAGAGTGGACCACCATGTTCGAGCATTTCCCTTGAAGAACTACATCCTCCTAATCTTGGAGTGCTCTGAGTAATGCCCTCCAGAGAAAGCTATGTCAAACTGCTGAATGAAGGCCAAAGCCCTCGGAGCATCTCGGAACTCAGAAAAGGATTCAAACTTAATTGACTCTCCACCTTCTTTGAATTCTTTTGTTTTCTTGCTCTTGTCTTCTAGGAAGTCATATTGGTTGGCTCTGTAGAAGTGCTTCTTTTCAAGAGTGCTTGTCATGTCTTTCTGCGAGTACAGGTTCCGCTTTTCTGCACTCTTCTGTCTTTTCGACTTTCTTCCCTACCTGAGAGGAGAAGCAATGGCCACACGCCATCTCGAGTAAATCTTATCAATCGGGTAATCCTTCAGGTGTTTCGCCAATCTCGGGTTCCTGGAGTACTTAATCAATTTGTTCACACATGCCAATCTGCAGTTGACATTTGTACTCCTTTCTGGCAAACTTGTCCGAAAAAAATTTGCCCAAATCTTCATTCTCTTCTTCAGTTCTTTATGCCCGGTAAGAGAGAGCAATGAGGACAGGAGCGCGCCTGATGCGCGATGTATGAAGGGTGGGAGTCGCTAATAAGTCCGTGGTCGGGCCACGAAGATTCTTTCCCAAAAGCTGTTCGCGTTGCAAAAAGGATCGAATCCTCCGTAGAAGAAGAATCTTTCTGTGCTAATAAGTCCGGGGTCGGGACACGAAGATTCTTTCCCAAAAGCTGTGTGCGTTGCAAAAAGATCGGATCCTCTGTAGAAGAAGAATCTTTCTGTGCTCTGTTACCACTGTAACAAACTTGGACACCCCAAGTCAAGATTCTACCGCGACACAATAGAGATTCACTTCAAAATAGTCCACAAAGACAACACGGCCCGGCGTAGTTCCGTGCCAAGAGGTATTGGCCCCAAAGATTGGCGCCCCTTTAGATAGTTCTTTTTATATTAATCGGTGTTCAAAGTACGAGGGCCTTGGGTCTCACTCTGAGACTCTGCATCCAGATGCTGTGAGAAGTGAGCCCCAAAGGCCACTTATAAAGATTACATGGGGTTGCTAAAAGCAGAGCCCCCAAAAGTTTCTCCAAAAGCAAAAGTTTCAAAAGCATATGATCATCAAAAACTGCCAAAAGCTATTAGTGTAATTTCTGGTAGGCCGTACGGTAGTCAGCGCGAATTGCGGAGATCCATACAGTCTGCGTTATTTGCGGGATTCTGTACGCTAGCCACGTCAGCAGTCGCTTGCTTTAATTCTCTTGTGTCCCCGGGGGTCCCCTCATCACTTGGCCATAAGTTGGGACAACTTATGGGGTTGCCACGTAACCAGTTTGTGATAGTAACCATTTTCAATAAAAGAAATACCGAAAGAGGTGTGGCTAGTACCGCGTAGGAGAGGAACTCTGCCTCTCCATTTCTCCCGATCCCATCCCTATCTCCTAGTCTCTGTGTCTTCTAATTATTCTATTCAATATCTATATTATCTATGTCCTGAAATTCTGGTTTTCAAAGCTGAAAATTACTGTTTTGCTGTGTAGGAGTCCAGCCAGTTACAGTCTCTCTCTTTCTATTCAGAGAATGCCACTTGTTTGCACCTCTCTTTCTCTCATGCGCTCAATGGAGCTCTCAAAGGCCTTACACCTCTCTCCCCCTCGACAGAGGTGGACGCCATGATGCTGTATGCACGTCCTGCGCTCGGACGTGTTTTCACCAGTTGTGAAGGGACCAATTAGTCGGGGGTTGTTGGAGAAAGGTGTCCGGGGGGGGGGGCGGGGGGGGGAGTATTCATGACAAGATTGTTATTGGGGGGTTTTGTCGATGATTGTCATTAGGAGAGTCAAAAGTGATAAAAACAATTTTAGTTTGATGTGGTCTGCGGATAGTATGCGTTCGCACTTAGCTTGGTGTCCCGGGGGAGGGGGGGGGGGGGGGAGGGGGAGGTATTCACGACAAGATCATTATTGGGGGGTTTTGTCGATGATTGCCATTAGGAGAGTGAAAAGTGATAAAAACAGTTTTAGTTTGATGTGGTCTGCGGATAGTTTGTGTTCGCACTTAGCTTGGCGTCCCTTTGGGCTGGAAAAAACTCAAAAATTAAAAAACAAATGCGTCTGTGATCCTAGGACCCCATCTTCATTCATGTGCTTCTACTAACACATCTCTTCTACTACTATTATTGCTCTGTCTAGATTACATAATATTTTTGTTTTGATGCTCTAGCCAAAATTGACGCATCAAGAATATCCATCTTTTAATTTAAAATGTGGATCCAAAAATTATTATCATATTTATAACGATTCTGATATGCACAAAAGCTGAAAATTATTTTTCTAAGAGTATTTTTAGCTATATACTATAGCCAAAATAGTTAGGGGTCTATAGTCCAAGTGCCGTGGTCATACATGTTGGCTCACAAATGATTCTAGGGTGCTATTTATAGGATTTCCTAACTGCTCTAACCAAGAACTTCTTGTCCTTTCCATCCATGTAGACCATGACAATTATCTCAAAGCTAATGGGAGACATTCACATAAACTCACCTGCAGACTCCACTCTCCATTTTTGGTCTTTTTTAAAGCTAATGAATGCCTCAGCTGTTTTATCCAAGTCCAATTGTTTCAAATAAGCGTGTTTAAGAGGGGCGACTAGGGGGCGCCCATTCTCTATCATCATCTTATTTAGTGTTCTGGGCAGTAAGTTGGTCGGATTGATCTTGTTAATAAGATGGTTGCCCAAGGCTTTTGGACTTGTTAACTAGATTGATGAGAGATTAGCCTTGTACTATTTGTATCGAGGTCCCTTCGTGTTTCAAGAGAATGATTAGTTTAGAGATAAATGGAGGTTGTAAGACCCATTTAAATATGAGGTCATAATTGTGTCAGTAACTAGGTGAATCATACAAGGTTGGCAGTGGTATTTTCACAGTACGTCTAGAGTTGAGTTTTTGGTGAACCTTCTAGAATCGTTAGAAACCAAGATTCAACACGGAACAGGTAGACTGTATCAAGTTTTATCACCATTGTTAGAAACTATAACAGGTGGACAGTATCAGTATCGGAAGTTTTATCATGATTCTTAGTGGGGATGTTGTAGTATTTAGTCAATACTATGCATGATGAAGTTGGGCTCTACCTGGATTCATCTAGGTATATGATTGTTATGTGCACCTTTTAAGATGCTAGTAAGTGGTTTAAATATTGGAGGGAACACTTATATTTAGGAAAGATGTTACCTTGTTGCAGTCACCTATTGTGAGCGGAGTAAGCTGGTATGATCTTACATCTATGGAGGTTGGATTACTGGTAAGTAGTCCCACCATTGACTTACAGGAATTTTTTTTGGCACCACCCATCTGATTAGTTGATTTTTAATGCAGGAAAGTGGTTCTCTTTATGGTGCAGTTATGGGGTCTGTTCTGGCATTCAGTGTAGCTGATTTGCTAGGTTGCTTTTGCATTTGCATCATTACATAAGTGGCTTAGTAATTGATGCACTTGTAGAAGGCTTTGCTACTGCTTGTACCTTTACTCAAATGTATGTTTGTTTTCTTAAGGTCGCCGGCGGCAAATGATTGTTGCATCACTATTTTACCTTCTTGGATCCTCTTTGATGACATTGGCTCCCAATTTTGCTACACTTGTGGTTGGACGATTGGTTTATGGATTTGGCATTGGCATGGTATGTTCTTGATCAGAACAGTTTTCATGGATCAGTTCATTTATTCTCTCTGTTGTTAAAAAGGGGTCAAAGCTGAGTGTTATTGAGCATTACTAAGCTTGAGGTAAGTGCAATGCACATAAATATGGAGCGGGTAATCTAGCTGTTGAGAAACTTCAAATGGCTAATTTGGGCGAAATTTTGAATGTGCTAGTTTTGTTTAATGACATATTGGTTTTGCTGTTTCTGTAAATCATACAAGAAACTGTCGTAGAATTTTTTTGGGACTGAAGCACAGAGAGGGGGACTATCTGACTATACATACTTTAAAGTATACCGTGCTATGACGGTGGACAGAGCTGAATCTTAGGGGGGCATTGAGTACTTACCACAAAACAGAACAACTTCATCAGAACTTTTACCTCGCAAGCTTGGCCTATTTCCTACTCGGACTTCTTAACATGAGAGTCTACATTTATTTCACAATGTTTTGTTTCATGAAACAGGCCATGCATGGGGGTCCTCTGTATATTGCTGAGACATGTCCCACAAGCATTCGTGGAACGCTTGTATCTATGAAAGAAGCGTCTATAGTGCTTGGCATGCTGGTAAGATTTTCTGGGTTTGTTATGATCATGAGGCATGGTTGTGTCGCTTTTATTTGTGACCATACTTATTTTCGAGCAGCTTGGGTACTGTGTTGGTTACCTAGCAATGGGAGTGGTGGGTGGATGGCGAATCATGTATTGTGTTGGTGCACCCATCGCCATAATTATGGCCTTAGGGATGTGTTGGTTACCTCCATCTCCGCGCTGGATTATGCTTCGTGCTTACAAAGGCAATGCAAGTGTTGAGTCATCATGTGAGGATGCCAAGGCAGTCATTCACAGGCTTTTGGGAAAGGATGCTAGAGAGGAAGAGGTTTACTCTCAACTTGATGAGATTCTACGGTCGCTTCAATATGTCGGAGATGAGATCAATGCTTCAGAAATATTTAAGGGCTCAAGTTTGAAGGCATTGATTGTTGGTGTCGGACTTGTCTTCTTTCAACAGGTATGCAGCACTTGATGTATTTCTCTGTGTGAAGGGGCTGCAAGTGTTATGAGGGTTTACTACTTTATCTTGGATTGTCCAGTTTACAGGACAACCAAGTGTGCTGTACTACTCTTCCAAAATCTTTCAGGTACGTATTTTTTCATGTTTAAAGTAAAATTTAGAGCTTGGTTTGCATCTATTCAGCCTGCATGTGCTACTGTTTGAATACACAACTGTGGCTTAGGGGATATTGTGGTCATAGATGTTAGTTTCAATTGTAACAACTTCAATTGAGGAAGTGGGAAATATCAAGAGAGCTTGAATGTTCTTGTATATGAGGATACACGCTCGGGGCTTTGGGGGGCATGTCAACAAGCACAATGATGTTCAAGTGCGAACAGGGCCAAGGCTCTTTGAATGGTCGTGTGAGCTAGTTTGGGACACATGGGAATGAGTCTCGGTATAAAATAAATGGCACTGAAATATTTGTCTCAGCCTATGGGCATTACGTTTCAGATTTTTTCAGTTTCTGATGGGTCTCAGCTATATTTGTTCTATGCCTTTGGGCAGCCTTATACTTTGGCTTTGGGCGGTTTTATCAGATTCACTTCCCTGTAGCTAGCCACCTTTCGGGCGCTTACAGGGAACCAAAGCAATAGAGAACTGCCGATGTGCTTCTCTCAAAAACACACACACACACACACACACACACACACACACCCACACCCACACGCACACACACTTACTTCACTACTTGCTTGAAGTTTTTTCAAGCATCAAATTAGGTTGTATTATGCCATAGATTGTCGACACTCTCGGTTTAAAAAGACCCACACCTTTTTGCTAGTTATGGGATAGGACCCTTAAAATGTTATGATAGTTACAAGGCGTGGCTAAATTACTACTTACTGTCCTCCTTTACTATGCCGTGAGGCGCTATGGTAGCCCTACTGTGCTACTCATCTGCAAGTCCCTAGGGGGAGCTCGATCTACTCAGTACACTCTGCAAGCAAATTGCCATGAGTGATGGCGGCCTTCTTTCTTCTATTTAAAGAGGTGAGGGTGCATTCTGCCCCTCACTTAGCTTTGCGTGTGTTTTACTTGCGTTAAGTGTGAGGACTGCATGTTTTTTACCTTTGTTGCACCAAGAATGGAGCTTACAACACAACCAACTCAGGTTGGCCACTGAGCTTAGCATCAATGATCTCGTTTCTGTCATTTTTTTGATTTAAATGGTAAGCACTGTCGCATAAAAAAGCTTGTGCTTAGCAATGCTATACTTAATGGTCGGATTGGCTATACTTAGCAGTGCATGATATAATGTGGATGGTTGGACCACTGTAAGGTTGGCTCGGTTTGACAATAACAAGCATTACTAAGGGGGTTGTTCCTCGTTCCTTAGCCTGGTAAGGTCCACTACAGTGGTCGGCTATGACTGGCATCATATGATAAATAGTTGGAAAGGTTGTTTTGGGGTATGACTATAGTATTGTTACTGGTTTTTTTGCCACTGTTCTTTATTCATAACAAATTGTAGGTACATAATGCTCAATTTTTTTTGGGGGATAAAGGGGTTTTCTTACCCGATATTCATTGTTTTATATTTACTGATGATGACGGTACATAACCAAAACTTGAAAAAAAGTATTGGGCGGCATGATCGGCCGCTTAGCCTGGTATAAAAAACCACCGTGTGGTTGGACTTGCTTAAACAGATTATGGCACTTTTGAGGATTGTTGTTCCTTATTGCTTAGCCGAGTAAAGCCCACTAGGTGGGTTGGCTAGGTTTATATTGTAAGGGCTGAACGGGCTAGCAAACATGAGTTGATATATGATCCTGCTACTGCTTACGGTGGCTCTGCATTGAACATTGGTGGGGTTAGTTACTTATCGCATGAATTACTGTAATAAAATGCGGTTGTTTCCTGATTGCGTACTGACTTTCCCGATTGCGTACACACACACATACACACACACACACACACACACACACACACACACAGAGAGAGAGAGAGAGAGAGATGAAATGAAATGCTATATTAACGTCTTCAAAAGGCCAAAGTGACCTATGAGACCAGAAAGTTACAATGCGATGTATCTGATACAAAGTCAGATTAACAAAATAAATTAAACTAGGATAACAAAATATAAATACTGCGGAGTCCTAAGCTAAGCTGATAGGTGTGAAAGGTGAAAAGCGTGAAATGTGTGAACTAAGCCGTACAATGTGTAGACAAAATGGGAGGGAAGTAGAGATCCATCTTCATAGAGATCCATCTTCATCTGCACTCTGGACGACAAAAAAGTATGGCTCGAATCCTTTGTTGTAGCCTCCTTCGAAACTGTGTAGCTCCTCTTCTCCATCGGGGTCGTCTAGATCTCCCTAGCTCCAATGCTCGGTCTATGAGAATGCCAGTAGTGGGGGCAGACCTCTCCACTGTTGGCTGCTCCTCTGTCTGTTCTTCTGGGTATACATTATCTAGTGTAAAGAAATCTGTGATCTGTCTCTGGGGTTGTCTCTCTTCAGCTCTCCTCAGTAAAGTTTCTCTATGCCTGTGTAACTCAAGTAGATATAGCCCAAGACATCTCTGATCCTCATAACTCAAGACCCTAGATAGAGGTCCACAACCTTCTCTGAATAGACAATGAAAACAGCCTCGTATCTCATAGTACACCGTGCAATGACATATGTAATGTACCTCTGTCTCTGGCTCTAGATGGCACAAGCGACATATCTTGCTATCTGCTGGTGTCCCTCTGAATCTGCCAGTCTCAATCTCGAGCTGATGTGAGGACGTGCGTATCTGGCCAATGGCACAACGCAAACCATGAGAAAGATGCGTGTCCATATAGCTAGGTCGAATCACAAACCCATCCCCCGTGAGGTGGAGAAGATGCTCTCTATAGAAAGCCATCTTTGTGCCCAAATCCTGTATCGGCTCTATCCATGTCCTCCTCGTGTCCAGCTGGATCAGATCCTGACGAATGAGTCTATTAATCTCTACCCGCGTTAGAGACCTCAAGGGTGCCTGTAGAGAGTATTGAAAAGGAGGCAACCTATCCATGGTGAAACCATGTGTCTGAAACCATGATGCCATCTATGCATACCAGCATGATGTATCCCCATTAAGAGCTAATTGTCTGGAGGACTCTAGAGCTACCCTGGCATATCTGTCTTTGATAGTATCCCACAGACTGTGTACAAAGGAGACTGATCTGGTAAGCGCCTCTATAACAAACTACTGACGTGTCAAAGCCTAAAGAATGGAGTCAACTTACAGATGTGGCCGAGGGGCCTAAACCCTAATTTTTGCCAGAAACCCTAACCCTAAAACCTACAAACCCTAATTCTGGAAACCGTAACCCTAAAACCTACAAACCCTAATTTTGGAAACCCTAACCCTAAAACTACAGAAACCCTAACCCTAACCCTAAGGACAATAGACAGATTTCGAAAATTGCGCTGATATGATGGCGTGGCACGGTGTACAGATTTCCGCGTTTTGCGCTGGCTGATGACGTGGCAGGCTGTACGGATTTTCGTAAATTGCGCTGGCAGCTTTTTGGCTTTGCTTTTGAACTAGAAGCTTTTGAGTTTTAAAGGCTTTTTACTATAACTGCTTTTCAAGCCAAGGGCCTTTAAATAAGAGGCTAGGGCTCATTTTCTGGCATGCTTCCAGGAGAAGGTGCCGAGTCTGGAGTACCGGCTTGTACAGTGTTGATGCAATATAAAGAAATACCGAAAGGGGCGCCAAGGTTTGCGGCCAATACTCTCTGGGGTGGAATTTTGCCACTCCGTGTCGCGTGTCGTCTCTCTTTCAGTTCAGTTGTTATTGAAGTGCTAAAAGTTTGTTCAGTCTGTTCTTTTCTATTGGCAAGTGGTACCTGTCTTGTGACAGTGGTATCAGAGCATCAGGCGTGTGCTTTTCTGAAAGCATACCGGTCCTACAAACGAGCAGACAAAGCTATTGAAATTTTATTTGAGGTATCTTCGCCCTCCAACTCGGACTTATTAGCCACTCCCACCCTTAACTCATCGCGCATCAAGTGCGCTCCCGTCTTCACCGCAGTGTCTTACAGGGCGAAAGCCAATTAAGATCACTTGCAAGAGAAGGGTCCAGATTTGTTTCAAGTCAGTGCTTTCTTTCTCAGAAGCAGTGCCATGCAGATGTTGATGTCTACAGCTACCAAGCAGCATACTCCAAGTACTTCGCAAGCTTTCAAGAAAATTTTTGCCCAAAGTTATATGGTTTCTGACATCCTCCTTCGGAGTGCAACTTCTGGCAGAGTGGGGTATCTTGAAATGCTTGCCATGGAAACCCTAGCAGATTATAACTTGAAATTTCTCGACATCTCTCAATAAATGTCTCTTCACGAGCAGATGAGCTTGGAGGTTCGGTGTGATTGCTATCTCTTGGGACTACCATCGCCGCCAAAGAAACACTGTCTGTCCAAGAACTGATGGACCATGCTGTGCTCGGCTACGACCTCGTGGAAGGAACCTAACCCTAATTTTTGGTGCAGGTTTCAAGATGGAAAGTTAGTCAACTTTTCGAGCTTGACTGATGTCGAGATTGCTTTTTAAGTTTGAGTTCTGTTTGATCTTGTTTGGTGATCCTGTTTGGAGTTTGTTTGAAATGGATGGTATCTGTTTTGAACGTGTTTTGAACTTGTTTTGGTGCCGATTTGAATTGTTTGACTCTGGTTTGATACTGGTTTCAATGATTGGTGATTTTACTCCCGGGTGGAGAAGTGAGAAATGATGTTTGAGAATGCTTGTTCATACTCATGGCCCGGACCCTTGTGGTTATTTGTGGGGGGAGTATTGAATGATTGAAAAGTGTTGTTTTTACTTATGGCCCAGACCCTTGAGGTTATTTAACGGGGGAGTATTGTTGTTGTTACTCATGGCCCGGACTTGCATGGTTATTTACGGGGGGAGTATTAAGAAGTCTGAGCGGTGGTTATTCTTAGCACCTCCAAACGACGCAGGCTGCGGTCTGGGGGGCGTTTGGTTGTGAAAGGCCTTTATATCTCATGGCCCGAACTTTTTTAGGTTATTTGCGGGAGGAGTGATGAGGGAGTCGTTGAACAGCTCATGGCTCGGACCTAGATGGTTATTTGCAGGGGGAGTGTTCATCAACGGCTTTATGTTTCTATGTCTTGTAACATGCATACGTGAGCATTTGTGTTGCATTGTGATGTGCCAACCGTTGAATATTCCTAATTGGATGAGATTGCCTGGGTATGTAATTTTAGTGCATCAAGACACCTGTGGAAGATCAGTACGGGTGTGATGGCTAATTTTACTACGCCAGAATATCAAGAGTTTCGATCTGGAGAAAGGAGAAGCTAACTCCTTGATCAAAACAGCCGAAAGGAGAAGCTAACTCCTTGATCAAAAGAGCAGACAGGAGAAGCTAACTCCTTAATAAAAAGAGCAAACTGATTGTCCCTCGGAATGTCCCTCGGAATGACCCTCGAAAATTTTTGAACTAACTTGAGTTGTTTTGCAGATATGCTGTAATCGCGGACGATTACTCTCTTTCAAGAAGGGGAGATGTAACAAACTGCTGACGTGTCAAAGCCTAAAGAATGGAGTCAACTTATAGATGTGGCCGAGGGGCCTAAACCCTAATTTCCGCCAGAAACCCTAACTGCTGAAACCCTAACCCTAAAACCTGCAAACCCTAATTCTGGAAATCGTAACCCTAAAACCTACAAACCCTAATTTTGGAAACCCTAACCCTAAAACTACAGAAACCCTAACCCTAACCCTAAGGACAATAGACAAATTCCGAAAATTGCGCTGACATGATGGCGTGGCACGGTGTACAGATTTCCGCGTTTTGCGTTGGCTGATGACGTGGCAGGCTGTACGGATTTCCGTAAATTGCGCTGGTTGCTTTTTGGCTTTGCTTTTGAACTAGAAGCTTTTGAGTTTTAAAGGCTTTTTACTATAACTGCTTTTCAAGCCAAGGGCCTTTAAATAAGAGGCTAGGGCTCATTTTCTGGCATGCTTCCAGGAGAAGGTGCCGAGTCTGGAGTACCGGCTTGTACAGTGTTGATGCAATATAAAGAAATACCGAAAGGGGCGCCAAGGTTTGCGGCCAATACTCTCTGGGGTGGAATTCCGCCACTCCGTGTCGCGTGTCGTCTCTCTTTCAGTTCAATTGTTATTGAAGTGCTAAAAGTTTGTTCAGTCTGTTCTTTTCTATTGGCACGTGGTGCCCGCCTTGTGACAGCCTCAATCTCCATAGGGGGGGCAACTAATTCCGCTCGAATGATATCATGCGGTACGGAAGCCTTGGCTCTAATCAGTCGAGAGATGATAGATACCAGGGGCTTCTCCATACTCCTCCAACCATCCTGGCCTACAGAAGGTCCCCAAACCTGCACCCCATATAACATAGTAGAGGCAACCAAAGTATCAAAGAGCCATAACTTCGTCCTAGGTTCCTGGAACTGAACCTACGAACACATCCTCTCCATTCCTCCCAGAGCCGCACCAGCTCTAGTTAGTCTAGTCTCTGTTGCTCTTCTCAAAGAAAATCTCGGCCCAATAAAGACTACCCCCATGTAAGTGTATGCATCTGTATACTCCACAATCTCCTGACCATATTTGAAAGTAGGTACTGATCTCTTGACCCATTGCGGTGTGGTGTTAAACACCATAACCTTGGTTTTACCTAGGTTTACACACAATCCACTATCCTCTGCAAAACTGCGTAGTGCATCCAAATGTCGTTGCATACCTTGTGGTGAGTCAGATATCAGCACAATATCATCAGCATATAGCAACAATGGGATCCACGTCCCTGCCAGCTGGGCACCCCTATCACCCTCTCTGTCCATGTAATTGGACACCTCATCAACATATATACCAAATAGCGTAGGAGACAATGGGCAGTCCTGTTTCACTCCAATAGTAGAGTGAACTAAATCAGACACCCCTTCCGGAGTGCGTACATGTCCCATCACTGATCTGTACAAAGCCATAATCCCCCAAATCACCTCTATGGGCACCCCCATCTCCTTTATCCTGCGCATCAATTGAGCTCTTGGTATCATGTCAAATGCTTTGCGGAAATCCACAAAGCTACAATAGATCCGTCTCCCATGTGCTATGCCCTCCTCAATGATGGCCGTGAGTGTCAGAATATGATCAAGAGTGGAGAAACCCCTCCTAAAGCCGGCCTGGCCCTTTGCTCGTACACCCTCGCCCTCTGCCCAATTACTCAAGTGTTGCTCCAGAATAGATGCATACAACCGTGCCAATGTGTGTCCAACCATAATAGTGCGGTAGTTCCCAGGCTCTGTAGGGTCACCAGCCTTGAAGGCACAATATTAGACAACCTCCAAGTCTCATGTAATCCCTCACACATGGCACGATTGAACAACACTGCAAGAACCTCCATCAGCATATCCCTGGCATGTATAAAGTGCTCCGCTACTAGACTGTCATGATCATATGCCTTCTCGGTCCTCATCCTGTCGATGGCCCTTTGTACCATCTCCGATGTAAAGAAAGTGCTCGTAGCTAGGCAAGGCTTGGTAGGGTCTGGAAGGGGTTCCTATCCAAGAACCGTATATAATGATGTCGCATATTGGCCCCACACATCAGGTGAAGTAATCACTGGGGGAGGGGAATGCTCATGGAAGAGTCGCCATGCCTCTCCTGAGTCCCTACTCAAGAACATCTGATATAAGTCTCGCTCTATTTGAGCTAGGTAAGCTCGCTATTCTGTCGCACAAGGCGTCGGAAAGCAATCCGAGACTATCTGTACTCTCTGAATCTGGGCTCTCATCTCTCTGCACTCCTCATCATACCAACTATTCTGGGGCATGCTCCTAGAATGTCGTCTCTTGCCCGGCTGAGTGTGTGGGTATGCCACTAATGCAGCCCCATGCAGTGTCTCAGTCAGTAGAGTGGTGCACTCCTCCACTGAGAGGCCTGTACCATTTGTGCCAGCTGTGCCTTCCAATAGACGGTCCCAGATCTCCTCTGTATAAACGAAATCAGTCTCTGGTGTAAATGTATAGCGGGTGTGTGACCTGCCTCTTGATGTCTGGGTTATACTATACTGAAATTTAACGGACAGTGTCAGGAGAGCATGATCTACTGCTATGTCCACTGGCCTGGCTCCCACTTTGAAATCTTGAATGCAGGGGACAAAGCTCGGTTGTGTCATAACATAATCCACTGTACTAGCCCCATGTCTGTGTGGAAAGCATGTGAAACCGGCTACTCCAGGAAGTCGTTGTAAGCCATTAAGTATGGCTAATCCATGTGTAGTCGTCATTTCCATGAGGTATCTCCCATACTCCGTCTGCTCTCTGTCATCTGAGCATTTGAAGTCCCAACTCACCCACATCCAGTTCTCTAAGCATCTCATTTGAAGTGTCGTAGAAGACTGTCTGCGAGTTACCCGTTGGGGCATTGAAGTCCCCTAGGAGAATGATATCACTATCCCTAGAAAACTCCTATATGTCATCATCTAGTATAGAGAAAGGCGATTGCCCTCTGGATGCAGCATACACTGATGTACTGGGAGGAAAGTAACATATAGGAATCGACCTGTGTCAGCTCTCAGTCTCACCCACATATATCTAGCATGATCATCTCTTCGTACAATATGCAGTAATGGTTGTAGTTCCTCTCTGAATAGCACTGCTACTCCTCCTGAACCTCTACTCCCATGCATCTCGCATTTGTCCTGTAAGCTGTCTCCCATCTGTATCCCACCACATGTGGAATCACCTGTCCAGGGGCTTGATGAGTCTTTGAGAAGAATACAATATCCTTGTCTTTGAAACTGTCCTCAAATGCACCCACGTCCAACCTCATAGACCCATTACAATTCCAGGTAGCCATCTTCAATGTGGTCCCATAGGTCTGGCACCGTCATGCAGTACGCCGCTCTAAAATCACCACCCGTCCATCTCTGTAGAAGGCCATCTTTCCCTTCTCCCTTGCCGTTGTAATCGCTGGCATTACCTCTCTCATATGTGCGAGCTGTGAGAGAGTCAGGTCATCACCGAGGAAAATACCTGTCTTTTTGAGAGTAGGCCTCTTCCTCAAGAATTCCTTCTTCTCTTCCAACGAGGGGAAGCGTAATATGAGAGCTCTCCCCTTTGAACACTCTCCCGTGCCATCACTTTTCTTACCTACCCTCCATGCCTTTGTGTGCAAAGGCTTCTCCATCCCCATCATGGATGTAAGGCTTGTGACCTCTTTCTCCACATTGTTTATGTCGTTGAGACCGGTCACTCTCACATGCAGTGCTCGCATCCGCCTTCTTTGTTCCTCTTCGAGGGTCATGTTGATAAGCGTCGGTGTACAAGGAGTTTCTTGACCTTTCCCTTTCTTGGCGACCTCAATCCATTTTTCGGCTTCGTCCTCCTTTTTCTGTGTCCTTGTTATCATCTCTGCCCATGAAGATGTCTTTGCCACACTCAGTTTCTCTTCCTCTGTGATCATCCTTACCTGTTCCTTGATTTCCTTGATTTCATCTATTATCGAGGGTTGAAATTCGCCTTCCTCTAGTCCACTGCTTACTCTATCAGCAAGCTCCTGTTTAAGGGCTAAGACTTCTTTTTTGAGTGTCCGTATCTCGTCGTTTGGGTTCTCCTGTTTGAGGGTTGAGACTTCTTCTTTGAGTGTCTGTATTTCTGCGTTAAGGCTCTCTTTCTCCTTCTTCCATTGTGCGCCTTCATTGAAGACCCCTGAAGGAGGTTGGCCTTGTCCTTCCACCATCCTTCCATCTTTGTTTTCCACTCCTTCATTTCCCTCTCCATCTGTGCCATCCGCTTGTTCGTGAGCATGAAGGTTGCCTTTGTTCGCGAATTGCAGACAGGTGAGACATTGCCGGCTTCTGTGTCCTGTGCAGGGGAGATTGTTTCCATGTTTTGTTGTTCAAGAGATGTATCGGGCTCACTTACCATTTCGCACACAGAATTTCCCACTGAATCCTACGCATATGATATCGCGTATGATGCCCAGTTGAGCTACGCGTATGATGTCTACCCAGCTACATGTAGGATGCGTGACCTGAGAGAGAGAGAGAGAGAGAGAGAGAGAGAGAGAGAGAGAGAGAGAGAGAGAGAGAGAGAGAGAGAGAGAGAGAGAGAGAGAGAGAGAGAGAGAGAGAGAGAGAGAGAGAGAGAGAGAGAGAGAATTCAATTTGTGAAGCTCCTCTTCACCGTTGTGAAGCTCCTCTTCACAATTCTTTGTTTTGTATGCTCGAAGAAACCGTTGAGGAAGGTTTTCTTCCTTTCTCCTGAATGCTTGAAGTCGCCTTTGAATGTCAATGAGAATGGTTGCCGTTGTGAAGCTTTGAATGGCTTGCTCACGGGAATAAGCTCCTAACAGGGCTTGGAGCCGAACAATAAATTTACCACTCGAGTGCACACTTCTTATGAATGCCCTCTATCAAGGAGCCAAGTTGTGGGGATGAGTGTGTGAACGGCCTCTGTACATAGTTTTAAATTAAAGCAAATCTTTTTATTGAGGTCAATCTGCAGACCTTCGTAGGTAGGGCTGACTTGGGTTCGAACGGAGATCTGCAAATGATGATGAGGCAGCCTCCGGTAGGAGAGGGCTGAGCCGTGGTGTTGTCAAGGCCGTGAGCAGGTGGGCTGAAGCTGGCTGCGCTAGTGAGAGGCAGGGGCTGAAGCTGGCTGCGCAGGCGAGAGCAAAGAGTACCAATGGCGAGAGAGAGAGAGAGAGAGAGAGAGAGAGAGAGAGAGAGAGAGAGAGAGAGAGAGAGAGAGAGAGAGAGAGAGAGAGAGAGAGAGAGAGATGAAATGAAATGAAATGATATATATTAACGTCTTTAAGAGGCCAAAATGACCTATGAGACCAAATAGTTACAAATTGGTGAATCTGATACCATGTCTGGGTCCAAAAAGAAATAAAATGAAAGTAGAAGTACTACTAGCTGGAATTGTGTGGGGTATTGGAACCAAGATGCCATCTGTGCATACCAACATGATCTATCTCTCTGTGATAACAGCTGTTGTGAAGACTCCAAGGCTAATCGAGGGTATCTATCTTTGGGGAGAGTCCAAGTGCTATGCATAAAGGAGACCGCTTGAGTGAGCGCCTCCACTACCAACAAAGGGCCAACAAGCTTCGCCCTAACAATCTCACGTGGTATTGAGGCCTTGGCCCTAATCATCTGAGAGATCATAGAAACCAAAGCCCTCTCCATACATCTCCATCCATCAGCACTACCAACTCTATTGTGATGGTCCACTGAGGGTCCCCATATCTCCACTCCGTATAGCATGGCAGAAGTGACTAGAATGTCAAAGAGCGAGAGCTTTGTTTGAGGTTCCTAGAACTGAATGTGCGAACACATCCTCTCGAATCTCCCTAATGCTATGTAAGCTCTGGTCAATCTCGTCTCTACTGCTCTCCTCAAGGAAAATACTAGGCCACTAAAGACGTGTATATGCATCTGTATACTCCACAGTCTCTCGACCATATGTGAAGGTGGGAGCTGACCTCTTGACTCATTGTGCTGTGGTGTTAAACACCATTACCTTGGTCTTATCAAGGTTCATTGACAATCCACTATCCTAGGCAAACACATGCAATGCATCCAAATGACGTTGCATTCCCTCTAGAGTCTGACATCAGCACACTATATCAGCGTATAACAACAACAGAATTCATGTCTTTGCTAGCTGAGCACCTCTGTCTCCAACTCACTCCACATAGTTTGAAAACTCATCCACATACATTCCAAAAGGAGTCGGAGATAAGGGACATCCCTGTTTCACCCCAATAGTGGAGTGAGCTATGTCAAACATGCCTTGAGTAGTGCGTACTCGCCCCACAACTGTCTTGCATAAAGCCAAGATCCCCCATATCAGCTCTATGGGCACACCCATGTCCTTTAGTTTGCGTATAAGTTTGGCTCTCGACACTGTGTCAAAAGTTTTGTGGAAATCCACAAAGCTACAAGAGATTCTCATGCCATGGTATCTACCCTCCTCAATAATAGCTCTGAGTGTCAGAATCTGGTCAAGAGTGGAGAAACCTCTCTTGAACCCTACTTGCCCTGATGCCCATATGCCTTCTCTCTTTGCCCATCTACTCAAACTCTTGAGATGCATGCAACCTACCCAATGTGTGACCAACCATGATGGTGCAATAAGCTGGGGGAGTATTGAATGTTTGAAAAGTGCCGCTTTTTACTCATGGCCCGGACCCTTGTGGTTATTTGTGGGGGGAGTATTGTTGTTACTACTCATGGCCTGGACCTGGATAGTTATTTACGGTGGGAATATTAAGAAGTCTGAGTAGTGGTCACTCTCATCACCTGAAACTGGCCCGCGGTAGACGTAGGCTTTCACCCGAAGCTTTACTTTAGCTTTACGACACAAAGGAACTTCACGAATAAGCCTGTGGACTGGAATTCAACACTTCAAGACAAACAACGGCTTGGAAGCTAGAGCGCTACCAAGAAGACAACAACACCCTCTTGGCCCCAAAGACTGGCGCCCCTTTCAGTATTTCTTTATTATTATTATACTCCAGAAGATCCTGTAAACTTCTACAAGCTGTCCCACTTTTATTGGTCTGAAATTCCTCGACTCTAACTCGATTTTGGCAGCATAACCGTAGTAGAAGTCTCCACGGACAAAATCCCAAGTAAACATTGACTTTCCATGCACTTTAGAGCACATTGCAAAACGTGGCGAGAAATTACAGCACGTTGAAATCTTTGTTTTTGGCTTCCAATTTGCGCCAAAAACTTGCAAAAAATTACAACAAGCTGTAATTCTCTGTTTTGCGCTCCAATTTGCATGCCGATCACTTTTCTGGGTAGCCCTCGAGCTCTCGCACCTGTAGGGTCACTTGCCCCTTAAATTAGACGAGATTCCTCGCGGGAAAGCTCTATAATTGTCCTGTACAAGCACCCAAGGCCTTCCCGAGGCTCCCTTGGCGATATCTTACCGTTTAGGTGCAAAACCCTAAACCTGCAGGAAAACACAGCAGGCTGTAGTTTTCTATTTCGCATCATTTTTGGGCGGAGCCAAGACCTCTACGCGTGTCTCAGAGGCTCCCGCACGCAATGGGATAGTTCCCTTTCAAATCGGACAAGGTTTCCCGCGAGAAAACTCTCCGTTTTTGCATTCCTTCGCGATAGAACTGTGCATCCCTGAAGAGGATTAGCAATTAGCTAATCTGGTTCCTGTACAGAAGGCTCTTGCCTTGGCAAACGCGCATAAAACCCGCATAACTGTACATGGTCATCTGAGAAACCCAACTAGAGGGGCATTACCATATGTGCAAAGGGGAGAGAGAGACGCGCGAGAGAAAATTGTCGCGCTACATAGAGCAAGGGAGAAGGCAAGCTTTCCATTAAAGTTGTGAGCACCTGCACCCACTACTCACACACACTGTAGCACAATTATGAACAAAAATCAGCCCCCCACTTCAATTTTGGGCACCCCCTCTTCTTGCAGACTTGGCAAGTCGCTTTGGCGTCGCCATGTGTCCAGTTTGCCTCTTTTGAGTTAATTCCCTAGTACCCAGTGACTTATATAAGTATAGCGAGGGGCCTAAATGACTTTGAACTGAGCCTAGACACCCTTTTACTGCTCGGATTCGAGTGCTGATTGGCCCGACCAACTCGTGCTTACTTGCCCTTCCCGATTGCCGGTGAAACTCGTTGCCGTCGTCCGTTTCACACTGGCCATACAATGTCCGGCCATTTGCAACTTCAAAAAGAGGGTCCCAAAAATTAAACAAAAATCATCGGAAAGAAACCGACAACTCAAGTTAGCAATTGCCACGTCCTCGTGACATACCGTCCTTTTAAAATCACAAACTTTCTTGATTGTGTGCCATATATACACGCCATAGATGATTTACTGTGGTAAGCACCCTTTTAGCATTGTAGGTATCCGCAAGAAAGATTGTCAAAACATGTGGACAAATGAGTTTATGGGACCTTCATACTTTTGTCAAACAATGTACATTGCTATTGCACTGAATCCATGAGTACATTTGATGTGCTAGTTCTATCATTACCCCTCCTTTGTAGACGTTGGGTTGGGGCATACATTGGCTGTAACTCAAAGGCCTCAAGGTAAAGGTGCAATACATTTGGTGACTTTGACAATTCATGCTCTTCCATCCTCTTTGCATCCATAGGTGGATAGTTCTTGAACTTCACTAAATAGCATCTTGCAACCTGTCCCTTACCTTTTACCTGTGCAAGAGGCTCTTGGCTCTGCAAACGAGCATAATTCCACAACACTGTAGCGTACTACCCACGACCAAGTAAGCTCAAACTTCAAGATGATTTACCAATGTGTCAAAGAATCCAAGCAATCGCCTCATAGAATCGGCGAGCAGCGTGCCACCTGGCAGATCCACAACACTCTCACAGGAGATCCTGTGGCTAGTCCACCACCGTGAGATCTCTCTCTATCTCATCTTGGTTCATACTTGCAAACCCTAAAAACGCAGCAAAAAATCACCCCTAATTTGACCACTTTTTGGCAGGGCGAAAGTTGAAAAGGTTATGTAGGAACATGCGGAATTTCTTGTCTGTCCTGTAAAGAGTAACCCTCTTCCCTGGTGTCATCCGTCGTGTCAGCCATAGTGTAATTCCAAGTTCCTGTGCTTTGTGTCTTTTCTCAAAAACCAACCGAGGCTCACTTCTGGAGGAAAAAGTGATTCTATCTCGGTAATGGAACCATGAAAACTGCCCATAGGGCGGTAGTGATTCTATCTCAGTAATGGAACCATGAAAACTGCCCATAGGGCGGTAGACGTAGGCTTTCACCCGAAGCTTTGCTGTAACTTTACGACACAAAGGAACTTCACGAATAAGCCTGTGACTGGAATTCAACACTTCAAGACAAACCACGGCCTGGCATCTAGAGCGCTACCAAGAAGACAACGACACCCTGTTGGCCCCAAAGATTGGCTTCCCTCTCGGTATTTCTTTATTCTTATTATACTTGAGAAGAACCTGTAAACTTCTACAAGCTGTCCCACTTTTATCGCGCTAAAATTCCTCTACTCTAACCCGATTTCGGCAGCATAACCACAGTAGAAGTCTCCACGAACAAAATCTCAAGTAAACATTGACTTTCCACGCACTTTAGAGCACTTTGCAAAACCTGGCGAGAAATTACAGCACGCTGAAATCTTTGTTTTTGGCTTCCAATTTGTGCCAAAACACATGTTTAGTGATTCCCTAGCTTCCCCGAAGCTCCTGGCACCTGTAGGCATCAAAACTGGCCAAAACCAAAAACTTGCAAAAAATTACAAGCAGCGGCAATTCTCCGTTTTGTGCTCCGATTTGCGTGCCGATCACTTTTCTGGACCTGTAGGGTCACTTGTCCCTTCAATTAGACGAGATTTCTAGAGGTAAATCTCTCTAAATTGTCCTGTTCAAGCACCCAAGGCCTTCTCGAGGCTCCCCTAGCGATATCTTGCCGTTCAGGTGTGAAACCCTAAACTTGCAGGAAAACACAGCAGGCTGTAATTTTCTGTTTCGCATCATTTTGGGTGGAGCGAACACGTCTACGTGTGTCTCTGAGGCTCGCGTACGCGATGGGACAATTCCCTTTCAAATCGGACGCGTTATCATGCGAGAAAACTCTTTGTTTTCGCACTCCTTTGCGATAGAACTGTGCATCTCCGATTAGCAATTAGCTAATCCGGTTCCTGTACAGAAGGCTGTTGCCTTGGCAAACACGCATAAAACCCCCATAACTGTACATGGTCATCTGAGAAGCCCAACTAGAGGGGCATTACCATATGTGCAAAGAGGAGAGAGAGATGCACGAGAGCAAATCTTCTTTCTACATAGAGTTAGGGAGAAGGCAAGATTTCCATTAAAGCTGTGAGCACTTGCACCCACTACTCACACACTGTAGCACAATTATGAACAAAAATCAGCCCCCCACTTCAATTTTGGGCGCCCCCTCTTCTTGCAGACTTGGCAAGTCTCTTTGGCGCCGCCATGTGTCCAGTTTGCCTCTTTTGAGTCCATTCCCTAGTATCCACTGACTTATTAAGTGTAGCGAGGGGCCTAAATGACTTTGAATTGAGCCTAGACACCCTTTTACTGCTCGGATTCCAGTGCCGATTGGCACGACCAACTCGTGTGACCTGCCCTTCCCGACTGCGGGTGAAACTCTTGGCCATCGGCCGTTTCACACTTGCCATACAATGTCCGGCCATTTGCAACTTCAAAACGAGGGTCCCAAAATGTAAAAAAAAATCATTGGAAAGAATGTCACAAGCTGGTGCTGTGGCAGTTCCCCAGACACACACCCTGTTGGCAGCAGACTGTGAAATGTGCCGACAGGCTGACGTGGCAAACTGTACGGACGTCCGCAAATTTCGTTGATTGCCAACGTAGCAGATTCTCCGCAAAAAGCTCTGACTTGCTGACGTGGCAGTGTGTACGGATTTTCAGAAACCACGCTGGTTGATTTTGGCGCTTTGGGGTTATAGTCGCTATTGAGTTAAGAAGCTTTTGAGTTTAAACTTTTTGGGGCTCTGCTTTTGGGCATCCCTTGTAAGAATAAATAAATCTTTTGGGCCTCATTACTCAGAGCATTTGGACGCAGAGTGTGAGTGTGAGTTCCCGCGGACTCTCTTGTACTTTGCACACATAATTAATATAAAAAGAAATAGCGAAAGGGGCGCTAGTCTTTGGGGCCAATACCTCTTGGCACGGAACTATGCCGGGCCGTGTCGTCTTTTGTGAACTGTTTTAAAGTGAATCTCTGCCGTGTCGCGGCAGAATCTTGACTTGAGGTGTCCAAGTTTGTTACAGTGGTATCAAAGCGCGGCCGATTCCTCTTCTACCGGGAAATTTGGTCCTTTTCTCATGCACTTATGGATCCCAAGAAGAATCAATCGACTTCTTCTGCATCTGCTGATGCGGGAGGAGATCACGAAGAAGATTCAACCGAATTAACAGAGGAAGAGTACGGGCCACCTTGGCCTAACTCAGTACGAACTTCAAAGAGATGGAACGGTGATAGTAGGTTGACGAGTGCAAATTTGCGAAGGATCCTAAGTTTGCAAATTTTTTTGTCTCAGCAATCCATCGCAGAAGTGCACACCCAGTGGCAGAAAGTCACAGAACCTCCCATCAAACTGGCAATCAAGAAACCTTCTTCTCCAAGAATGTTAACAGAACAAGAATTACAAGAGGTGGTTCAGACACAGATCAGTCGGCTTTTGGACGCGAACAACTAATCCAAAAAGCAAGTGAGAAAGCGCAAGAAGGGGATTGACTACCCTGGTTATTTGGGCCGTCAATCTTCTTTTGGTTATTTGGGCCGTCAATCTTCTTTCGCATCTACAAGAAAGCAGAAGAAGCGTGTAGCATTTGAAGGACTACTTAGAGCTTCTTCTTCTTCTTCTTCTGACAGTTCTTCTAGCTCTTCTGACTCAAGGGAGGAGGACAGAAAAGGCAAAAAGCGAAGCAAAAAGCAAAGCTTTGGAAAGGGCAAGTAAAAGGCAAAGAAACCCAGATTTTGCCCAATTTCTGACAGTTCTACAGAGGAGTCTTTCTCTGATAGTTCGAACTCCGATGACCATATGTTTTATGCAAAGAAGAAGCATTTTTACAGAGCCAACCAATATGACTTCCTCGAGGACAAAAGCAAGAAAGCAAAAGAATTCAAAGAGGTGGACAATCGATAAAATTTGAATCCTTTTCTGGGTTCCGGGATGCTCTGAGGGCTTTGGCCTTCATACAGTAGTTTGACATAGCCTTCTCTGGAGGGCACTACTCAGAGCACTCGAAGATTAGGAGGGTTGCATCGTTTCTTAAAGACAATGCTCGAACATGGTGGTCCACTCTTCTTCTCAGGAAGGAAGCTCAAGTCAAGTGGTTGAAATTCAAAAGGCTCTTTCTATTTGCTTGGCTGACTTGGGAGTACGAACGGGATACCGCTTGGAACCATCTTCGGATGACCAAGGGAGATTCTTTGGACGCTTATTGCGAGAGATTTTGGGACTCTTTTCTACCAATCTCTTCTATCATAAAATATAATATCTCACTTTACCAAATGATTTTCTCATATTAAATTGATCATTTAATATGGGAAGATAAAAGGGGAACATGTCACAAACTAGTGACGTGGCATATCTCTAGGGTTGCAGACTGTACACACACCCGCTCTGGTTGGCTGAAATGCTGATGTGGCTATGGCTGCAGATTTCCGAAATTCATGCTGTCTAGGGCTGACGTGGCACTACCGTACGGATTTCCCGGAAATAGTGGCGGAAAACACGGAAGTCGTACGGACTGCTGACGTGGCACTGCCGTATGAAACTACTGCTTTTTCCTACGCAATTGTAAGGCTGATTTCTACGCAAAAGAGAGAGAGAGCTTTTGGGGAAAAATTGCTTTATTTTGAGTTGCTTGAATGACATTATTTTTGAATGCTTTTATGGGTAGCTTTTGGGGCTTTGCTTTTGGCATCCCTTGTAAACCTTTATAAGTGTGGCTTAGGCTCCCACTTCTCAGAGCATCTGGACGCGGAGTCTGAGAGTGAGACGCTCTCACTCCCTTGTACTTTGAGTTGCAGATTAATACAAAAAGAAATACCGAAAGGGGCGCCAGTCTTCGGGGCCAATATCTCTAGGCACGGAACTCCGCCGGGCCGTGTCGAATCAATTGTGAACTGTGAACTGTTTTGAAGTGAATCTCTGCTGTGTTGCGGTAGAATCTTGACTTTTATTATCCAAGTTTGTTACAGAACAAGAGTTAGGACATAGATATGTGCTTCTAGACCTATCTCAGCATGGGACCAAAAGGAGAAATGGTTGCATCTCAATAGGGGTCCAAAAGGAGACGGTCTACGAAAGAGCAATGTGCAATAAGCGCTTCTAGACTTATCTCAGCAGGGGACCAAAAGGAGAGATGGTTACATCTCAATAGGGGTCCAAAAGGAGGTAGTCTATCAAAGAGCAACGTGCATCTAATGGAGCTTAAAAGACCTTAAGGTTAGCTTCATTAAAGACCTTCAAAGGTTAGTGTTAAAAGTCCTTAGACCTTAGGCAAAAGACCTTAGGCAAGCTAGGGCTGTGCTTGAGGTGGGAACCCGGCCCAAGCTTGAGGTGCTTGTCGTGCTTGTTGACTAAGGTGCTTGAGGTGCTTGTCGTGCTTGCTGACTAAGGTGCTTGAGGTGCTTGTCATGCTTGATGAGTAAGGTGCTTGAGAAGCTTCTCATGCATGGGAGGTAAGGTGCTTGAGTAAAAAAAGAGACTCTACAAAGGAGGGGGAAAGCCCCAAAATTAGCGGAATCTTTGACTTAACCTCCCACTCACCCAAAGGGCGCCCCCTTTCTCAAGGGGCACATGGACACGTCAGAATCTTCCTTTGCTTAGCCACATGGGGTGCTTGAATCCTATTGGTTGGGTTCAAGAGGGGTCCAATGAGCTTCTAGTTCAATTCAACAAATACCTAGATATTTTCAAGCTCTCTCTCTCAAAGGGGTAAGACGGACACTTGTCCAAAGACTACCCTTGTAGCTTGAAATGCATTGTGCATGTGATTGGCTAGGCTTAGAGGGGTCCAATGAGCTTCAAGCTTGGTATACACTCTCTCACACACTCATTTTTCACACCATTCTCACTTGGTGAAAGTGCAAGAATTCCATCTCCTTCTCCAAGCTTGTTGAGAAGTTGAGAGCCTACACCAACACTCTTGGCTATGGAATGCAAATCCAACCAAGAGCCATGCTTCAATGCTTAATCTTGCCATCGTCTCTATCTTCATTACTATGTCATTATGCTATGCTAAGCAAGACGAGTGATGATAAGTGAGGAACTATTTCTTTCTCCTTTGAATGATTCTTCTTCCTCTTCTTCCCTCATTCCCCGCTAGCTCTCTCCACCTTCGAAGGTGTTTGAGGCCTTGGGACTGAGGTCGGGGATGGTTAATGCTTTTTACAAAGTCTATGTTATGCTCGTGATGTATGAAGCTTTCGGTCTTCATTGCATCACCTAGGTCACAAGGAACACAAAGATTGCTCTGTATGGCATAGGTGGCATATCCTGTTAGCTGCTGGTATCCCTCTGAATGGCTCAATCTCAAGCTGGTGTGAAGATGTCCGTATCTGACCAATGGCACACCATGAGATAGATGTGTATCCATATAGCTGGGTTGAATCACAAACCCATCCCCTGTGAGTTGGAGAAGATGCTCCCTATATAAAGCAATCTTCGTATCCAACTCCTGTGTCGGCTCTATCCATGTCCTCCTGGTGTCCAAGTGGGTCAGGTTCTGGCGAATGAGTCTAGTAATCTCCACGTGTGTAAGAGACAATGATGGTGCATCAAGGGAGTACTGGAAGGGAGGCAAGCTGTCCATGTTGAAGCCATGTATCTGAAACCATGATGACATCTGCGCATAGTAGCATGATGTGTCCCCTTGTAAAGCTAACTGTGTGGAGGACTCAAGGGCCAATGTGGCATATCTGTCTGTGGTAGTATTCCATAAGTTGTGTGTAAAGGAGACTGATCTTGTAAGCGTCTCTATCTCCATAGGGGGGGATGCTAACTCCGCTCTAATGATCTCATGTGGCACGGAGGCCTTGGCTCCAATCAACTGAGAGATCATAGATACAAAGGGCTTCTCCATACCTCTCCACCCATCATGATCCACAAAGGGTCCCCAAAGACGAACCCCATAGAGCATAGCTGAAGCTACCAAGGTATCAAAGAGCTAGAGCTTTATTCGGGGTTCTTGGAACTGAACTTGCGAACACATCCTCTGCAATCCTCCCAAGGCCGTATACTTTGTGGTCAGTCTAGTCTTTGCTCCTCTCTTCAAAAGAAACTTTGGCCCAGTGAAGACTACCTCAAGATAAGTGTATGCATCTGTGTACTCCACATTATCATGACCATAAGTGAATGTAGGTGTTGATCTCCTGATCCACTGCCGTGTGGTGTTAAACACCATAACCTTGATTTTACCAAGGTTTACAGACAATCCACTATTCTATGCAAAGCTATGCAATGCATCCAAATGTTGCTGCATACCCTCTGGTGAGTCAGAGATCAGCACAATATCATTAGCATATAACAACAATGGAATCCTTCTCCCTGCCAGTTGGGCACCTCTGTCGCCCTCTCTGTCAATGTAATCAGAAACTTCATCTATATACATATCAAAAAGAGTGGGAGACAATGGACAACCTTGTTTCACTCCAATAGTGGAGTGAACTAAATCAGATATCCCCTTTGGAGTACGTACACGTCCCACCACTGATCTGTATAGAGCCATGATCCCCCAAATAAACTCAATGGGCACTCCCATCTCCTGTAGTGTTAGGTGCAGCGGAATGATTGTCTACGCTTTGCTCAAGATGAGTGCTCCGAACTGTGCTCAAGGTTCCTTTTGTTCTTATGGAAGGTAGAGCCTTCCGTTCTTAATGAGAGAATGCTATGATCACAAACAAAGTGAATGGACACTGTGCGTGTAAATGAATGAGACTGAGAGATAGAGAGAGAAGAGAGATACGACACCAGAGACGTTGTAAAACCCTCCTCCGAAGGCCCCACTCTCGTCGGCGAGAGTGGTCTACTTATTGATTGCACAAAGTGGTACAATGCGGATGCAATGGACTGATGCAACTTGGGACTATGCCGATGACGACGACGACTTTAGGGCTGAAATCTGTGGTCTTCTAACTGCTGAAAATCTGCAAATCTTTGGGCTGTTTTGGGTGGCTGAAAATGACTGTTTTGGCTGCGTTTCTATGGCTGAAAATGGGGGTTCTTCTGCATCCAACTAGGGATGAATCTGTTGCTATGGAGACTGCTGAAAAACGCTGCTGTTCTGCTGTCGCTAAGGCTGAAAACCAAAAACGCTGGCTGACTGCTGAGCGTTAATGAAAAACGCTGGTCCTTGAGGGTCTGCTGTTGGCGTTAGTGCATGTTGATGCAACCGCTAAGGATCTGGTGTTGTGGCGATCTTGGGAAAGCTGGAAACGCCAAGGCTTGGTGCTTGATGCGGTGGGAAACTGCTAGGAACAGAAAACGCTAGGGTGCTGAGGTTGTGGGCGATGAGGGAACACCAAAACGCCAAGGTTTTGATGGGTTCTTGCTGAGAAGGTGCCTGTTGAGCGGGAGCTCCTGTTGCCTCTTTTGCTAGAAAGTGCTAACTTGGGTTTGCTTATATATTAACTTAGCAAAATTGCCCTACCTACTTTTGTTGGAAAGTCACTTAAAAATAATAAGTGAAAAATACCAAAAATAGGGAAAATAGGCTAAATGCAATGGAAAATTCCCCTGACTGAATCTGATGGATTCTGAAGGGAATACTGATGATCATGCTGTGTGCAACCAGAGGATATGCATCTATGCTAAGTGACTCGGCATGCACGGTCTACGAATAGACTCACAAAAGTGCCAGATCACTTCTAAATCTAGACTGACTTGACTTGACTGAACCTTGATCATGCTGTAGCTTGTCCACGGACACATAGGGTTGGATGTGTCACGTGACATCCCCTCCTTTTCAAAGTGAGGTACTGGTAATGAACTGTATGGTGTCGAGGGAGAGCGCCAACAGCATCTGAAATCCTGGAAGGGACTCTTCGCCGGCCCACTCTGATGCGTGGGTCTTGCAGTACTTGAACTTCATAAAGGTCTGCATTGCTTGCTTCTTTGGGCCGCGCCGAAAACGACACAAAAGTCTTGTGTGGCTCCTTCAATGCTTCAAGTTGGTTGATAGTCATGCTTCTTCCTTCTTCAAGAATCTCCATGGCTGAAAATTTTCGAAACCATTTTCAACACAAAAACATGAACATACCCATTCCATGTAAAGTGAGTGGAAAAAATCTTGGTTCCTCTAAAGACTGTGTATGCAATGTAGATGAACAAAGAGACGGAGTGACAACCCGTTCATCAAACACATGCAAACAATGAGATCGAATCTTTCTTTTATGATCTAGAGCAATCAACTGTGGCAATTCACAACGGAAATGTCCATGCTTGGTGCTCATACTTTCATGTGCTCGTTCGGAAACTGTGTCATGCCAAGGAAGAGACATGGAATGTGACTTCCTTACACACATACTTTTCAGCTTTTCATGAAAAATCCGCATACATTCGTGCTCATCCATGAGAGAAACGTGTTCAGCATACAATATGTCATGCCTAGGAAAAGGGATCACATAACGATGCTGACTAAAATACAGGAAACGATCACGAATGAAACGTTCAAACAATGCGTGCGTATCAATCATGTGAACACATAATACTTCCTGTGAGGGTTCTTTGAATCTAGGCTCGAGAGCCAAGATCGGTTCTTCCTGAATGATCGAATCGTCCTGTGGAGGTTCTTTGGACTTCGACTCGAAAGCCAAGATCGGTTCTTCGTGATTGATCGAATCTATAACGAGGTTAGCTTCGCTAGAAAAAGCGTCCACTAACACATCATCCTTGTGAACAATCACAGTATCTTCATGCAAATCATCATGCTCGTGAGAAATCACATGTTGATCATGCAAATCATCATGCTTATCTTTGTCATCCAAACCATCATGCTTGTCATTCAAATCATCATGCTTATCATCATGCGAATCATTGTTCTTATCATGCAAGTCATTGTCAATCAAATCATCATTATGCTTCACACAATCATGCAAATCCTGTGTGTCATGCTTTGGAGAAGAAGAGACTGAGAGAGTCTCCTTTTCCCGAATCTCTTGCATCTGTGCCTGAGCTTGAGAAAAGAGTCGCAAGAACTCTTCCCTCCTTGCTTTGATCTCGCGACCAAATTTTGCTTGTCTTGCTTTGTTCTTTCTGCTTCGTCTTTTGTGTGTCTGCGATCCATTTCTGCTTTTCTTTCTGCGTGTCTGCGTTCCATTTGTGCTTTTCTTTCTTTGCATTCATGATCAAATTTGGCTTGTCGTTCTTTGGCTTCCAAGCGTGCTTGCTCGCTCTATGGCTGCCATTCTTTCTTGGTATGTGTGCTCTATGGCTGCTATTCTTGCGGCATTTCTTGCTTCGCGTTGTAAATTCTGTTCCATAAACAACAGCTCCAACTCCTCTATTGGAGTTAGTGCAATCGGTGTCGTAGATGGGGAAGGGGGAGGGTCGGAAAAACCTTCTGGTGGGGAAAATTCTTCTTCGCCTCTCTCATGCTCATCACCTTCAAGCCAAGTATCCATTCCGCTTCGAGTGATGACCATTTTGAAGTCGTGGGTTCTAGGTTCTTAAGTTCACGAGGAACATGGGTTCTTGAGGGTCTTGGGTTCTTGGGTTCTTGAGGGTCTTGAGGTTCTTGAGGTTTTCTTTCTCTTGCAATCTGTGTTCGAGAAGGATCTTCTCTTCACCCGAGTTCTACTCTTTTCCGCGGGCGCACCCCTTGGCGGCCTTGCGCTCACACCAAGGTTGATTTTTCCCACCTCACGTCCATTGGCCGGCCGCTAAGTGCATGGTCCGCTCTCAATTACTGAAAAGAGACACAAGGGGAGGCTGGACAAGCCCTTCTTTCTTTGGATTCCTGTCGCTCTTCAAAAAAACACAATTAGGAATCGACACGCCCAAGCGAACTTGGGTTCGTGCGACCTCAACAAGCAAAAAAATTCTTGTGGTTCTTGTGGTTCTTTCCTTGAGTGATACAGAACACTGCCAAAGCTCTGTTAGGTGCAGCGGAATGATTGTTTGCGCTTTGCTCAAGATGAGTGCTCCGAACTGTGCTCAAGGTTCCTTTTGTTCTTATGGAAGGTAGAGCCTTCCGTTCTTAATGAGAGAATGCTATGATCACAAACAAAGTGAATGGACACTGTGCGTGTAAGTGAATGAGACTGAGAGATAGAGAGAGAAGAGAGATACGACACCAGAGACGACGTAAAACCCTCCTCCGAAGGCCCGACTCTCGTCGGCGAGAGTTGTCTATTTATTGATTGCACAAAGTGGTACAATGCGGATGCAATGGACTGATGCAACTTGGGACTATGCCAATGACGACGACGACGACTTTAGGGCTGAAATCTGTGGTCTTCTAACTGCTGAAAATCTGCAAATCTTTGGGTTGTTTTGGGTGGCTGAAAATGACTGTTTTGGCTGCGTTTTTATGGCTGAAAATGGGGGTTCTTCTGCACCCAACTAGGGATGAATCTGTTGCTATGGAGACTGCTGAAAAACGCTGCTGTTCTGCTGTCGCTAAGGCTGAAAACCAAAAACGCTGGCTGACTGCTGAGCGTTAATGAAAAACGCTGGTCCTTGAGGGTCTGCTGTTGGCGTTAGTGCATGTTGATGCAACCGCTAAGGATCTGGTGCTGTGGCGATCTTGGGAAAGCTGGAAACGCCAAGGCTTGGTGCTTGATGCGGTGGGAAACTGCTAGGAACAGAAAACGCTAGGGTGCTGAGGTTGTGGGCGATGAGGGAACACCAAAACGCCAAGGTTTTGATGGGTTCTTGCTGAGAAGGTGCCTGTTGAGCGGGAGCTCCTGTTGCCTCTTTTGCCAGAAAGTGCTAACTTGGGTTTGCTTATATATTAACTTAGCAAAATTGCCCTACCTACTTTTGTTGGAAAGTCACTTAAAAATAATAAGTGAAAAATACCAAAAATAGGGAAAATAGGCTAAATGCAATGGAAAATTCCCCTGACTGAATCTGATGGATTCTGAAGGGAATACTGATGATCATGCTGTGTGCAACCAGAGGATATGCATCTATGCTAAGTGACTCGGCATGCACGGTCTACGAATAGACTCACAAAAGTGCCAGATCACTTCTAAATCTAGACTGACTTGACTTGACTGAACCTTGATCATGCTGTAGCTTGTCCATGGACACATAGGGTTGGATGTGTCACGTGACATGTAGTCTACACATCAATCTGGCTGTGGGCACCATGTCAAATGCTTTGTGGAAATCCACAAAGCTACAATAAATACATCTCCCATGTGCCCCACCCTCCTCAATGATGGCTCTGAGTGTCAGAATATGGTCAAGAGTGGAGAGCCTCTCCTAAAACCGGCCAGTCCCGTTGTCCGTATGCCCTCACTCTTTGCCTATCTGCTCAACTGCTGCTCAAGGATAGATGCATACAACTGTGCCAATGTGTGTTCAATCATAATAGTACGGTAGTTTCCTCGCTGAAGATAGGCACAATAGTAGGCAATCTCCAAGTTTCAGGTAGATCCTCACACATGACACGGTTGAATAGAACTGCAAAAACCGTCACAGACTTGGGCACCCCCCAAGTCGGGAATCTGACACGACACACCAGAGAGAAGCACTTAAAATACTTCACAACTTTAAAATTAGAGTCGATACGGCTCGGCGTAGTTCCGTGCCCAGAGGTATTGGCCCCAAAATCTGGTGCCCCTTTCGTATTTATTTTCATATTAAGGCTTGAGAAAAGTACAACACGCGTTGGACCTCTGCTCTCAGGCTCTGCGTGCATATGCTCTGCAGATTGAGGCCCCTAAGGGTCTATTTATTCTTACAAGTGATGCCCCAAAAATAGAGCCCCAAAACCAGTTCAACTCAAAAACAATTTGTCCCAAAAGCAACTTGTTCCCAAAAGCTTCTGGTTCCAAAAACTGAAAAAAAAAACAGCCAGCGCAATTTGCGAAAATCCGTACAGTGTGCCATGTCATTTGTTGTTAGCACAATTCGCATACAGTCTGCCACGTCAGCATTTAGCGCAATTTTCGGGATTTCAAATAGTTAGCAATCAATACAGATTTTGGGATTCCGTACAGCTGGTCCTTTGGCTCTGCCTGGATTCCGTATAGCCTGACCTTTGGTCTTGCTCGGGTGGTCATGCCACGTCATGGGTTTGTGACATACCCCCCTCTTGAAAGAATTGTAATCGCCCTCGATTACGTCTGCAAAATCAGACATAAGCCATAAATCAGTTCAGTAAACATTGATTCTAAGTATGGATGCACTAGATGACACAAATCCAGCACTTGTACAAAGACAATAGTCACATCCATCACATTCAAATCATATCACATAGAGTATGATTCTTGGCAACGTATTTAGCAATCGCATCTAGATCCGCACCGAACCTCACTGATGTCGGATTAACTAATTCCATATTGTCAATCATGTCCATAGATTTCGTTTTGATCTAGGACCATGATTCCTGGCAACGTATTTAGTAATTGCATCTAGATCCATCCCGGATTTGACTGAACTCGGATTACTAATCCCATATTGTGATCATGTCCATAGATTTCTCGAGACCGAAATGTTGCAGTCATTTGGTCAATCATTTTATTTGCACTCAAGCACGGTCTTGTGCGAGTAATCATTTCCGGGGATCCCAAATCCAGCAATCACACACTGAGTTCATCTGAACAGAGTGGTTCAATCATTCAATTCTAGTTGTGTGGCCATCTCATCCCGCGGGAACTCTTGATGCGCTCATGAGAGTTCCATTCAATCATTCATCATGATTCAAAATTCATGATCTTTTTTATTATCGGGTTCATTTTGAAGCTGTCATTGCTCCGAATTTATCATTATCTCATTCTCGATGTTGTTATCTGTTCACAATAGCAGGATCTTCCATAAAACATTAGTTTCATACTTAAATCAAAGTCATCTTCAAAAAGTCCTATTTCATAAATTCATAAAGCAAAATAATGCTAGTTATTTCAAATTTTCTATCTAGTATCTATCTATCTTCAATCTGTTAGTTCTTCTTCTTCTTGTGCCTTTTTGGGGCACCATGTAGAGATATGCCCTTGTTCTCCACATTCAAAACACTTTCCCGCTTTGAAATTCGTCTTTCTGCTCTTCTGTCAGTCGAGATCGTGTATCTCTCTGTCCTCTGCTTCTGTTATGACTTGTTGAAGATTCATCTGGTGGATAAGTCAAGTTACCGGAATGCATAGCAAATCCCCGCTGAGCATGTCCTATCAATTGTTGTATGGACTTGGACTTCTTCTCAAGGCAATAATCTCGGATCTCTTTGGGAAGTCTACAGTAAAACCGCTCGATTTGCTGCTTGAAACTGATCATCTTAAAGGATGAAGCAGATAGAAAACCATCCCAAATTCTCTCACAGTAAGTATCTAAGGGTTCTACCTTGACCATCCGAAGATGATTCTAGTCAGTAATCACGTTCTGTTCGTATTCTTGAGTGAGCCATGAAGAGAAAGAGTCTCTTAAACTTTAGCCACTTCATCGGTGCTTCTTTTCTTAACAAAAGAGTAGACCACCGTGTCCATGCCTTGCCTTTCAAAAAGAATGCTGCCCGTCTAATCTTGGAGTGCTCTGTATAGCGACCTCCAAACAATGCTATGTCAAACTGTTGAATAAAGGCTAAAGACTTAGAGGTTTCAAACTTTACTGCTTGTCCTCCCTCTTTAAATTCCTCGGTCTTTTGGCCCTTGCCTTCGAGAAAATCATATTGTTTCGCTTTGTAAAGATGTTTCCTTTTTGAGTAAAACGTATGGTCCTTTCGTCGTTTCTTGTCCTTTCTGTCCTCATCACTCGAGTCAGAAGAGGATGAGCTGTCCTAGCTGTCAAAAGAAGATGAGGACGAACTGGACAATCCTTTGAAACGTACATCCTTCTTCTGTTTCTTGCACTTGCAAAAGAAGATTGACGGCCCAAATAACCGGGGTAGTCAGTCCCCTTGTTGTGTTTCTTCGTTTGTTTCTTTGCACCCAAAAGTTGGTTGATTCATCTTTCGACGACGTCATCAAGTTCTTCATTAAACATTCTTGGGGTAGAAGGTTTCTTGAGGGCCGGTTTTATTGGTGAGTCAATGGCCTTTTGCCAATGCGTATGTACTTCGTCAATCGGGTGTCGGGTCAAAAATTTAGCATACTGTGGATCCTTTGCAAATTGGAGTATCTGCTTTGGGGACTCATCAACCTGCTGTTGACGTTGCATCTCCATTAGCTGATACTGCGTAGGCCGGTATTCGTGATCCATTCGAATTTTCCCTGCTGCTTCCCGTTCTCGAGGTGACATGAGGATTTGTCTGATTCTTGCCAGAATCCATGTGTGTCACGAGAAAAGAGATCGGATTTCCTGGTAGAAGAGAAATCGACTAGGCTTTGATATCACTGTCACAGACTTGTGTAACCCAAGTCGGAAATCTGACACAACACACGAGAGAATCACTTAAAATTCTTCTCAACTTTAAAATTAATTCTCAAACTTTACTATTTCCGTGGTCGACACCAAAATCTGCCGCCCCTTTCGTATTCCGTGCCCAGAGTATTGTCCCAAAATCTGCCGCCCCATTCGGTATTTTTTCTTTTATATTAAGGGAAGGCTTTAAGACATCATCCTTCCACCAACTCCAAAAAATATCCACCTCACTAGAAATCTCCTCCTCTAGCGCAAACATAGATGTGTCAAAGTGCATATGAATGTATAAAAATGCCTGTGAGGCATTGCCCACCGGTACATTGAAGTCTCCTAGGAGGATGATGTCACCATCCTTGGAAAACTCCCATATGTCATTGTCTAGGATTGAGAAAGGTGAGTGGCCTCTAGGCGCAACATAGATTGATGTACTGGGGGAAAAGTAGCATATGGCAATGTATAAAAATTGGCTTGTGTTGGCCCTCAGCCTCACCCACATGTATCTAGCATGATGGTCTCTTCGTACAATGTGCTGGTTGTAACTCCTCTCTGAATTATATTGCTCCCCCCGCTTGCTCCCATGCTTGGATCTTGTGTCAGTCCGGCAAGCTGTCTTCCATCTATATCCTGTCACATGTGGCATTATCTGTCCAAGGGCTTGATGAGTCTGTGAGAAGAATATAATGTCCCTGTCCCGAAAGCTATCCTCAAAGGCGCCCACATCCAACCTATAAGATTCATTACAATTCCAAGCTTCCATGTTCAGTATGGTCCTATAGGTCTCACAGTGTGTCATGTATCGGCTCTAACAATCACCCCCACGAACAAGTGTCACCTCCTCTTGCCCCACCCCTCCATGGCCTTCACTCCTCTTGTGTTAAAGGCTTCTCCATTCCCATCTCGGGCATGAGGCTTGTGACATCTTTTCCTGACATCCTTGAGGCGGGTGACCCTCACATGTAAGGCACGTAGCCGCCTTCTTTGCTCTTCTTCGAGGGTCATGTTAATGATGGCAGGTGTAGAAGAAGCCTCTTTACCTTTCCCTTTCTTGGTGACCTCGATCCATTTCTCGGTCGCCTCCACGTTCTTTTGTGTCTTGGTGATGACCTCGACCCAAGATGACTCCTTTTCCTCCTCTTCATGATGACCCGCACTTGTGCTTTGATTGTGTTCAGCTCCTCCATCATGGAGATTGAAATTCCCCTTCTTCAAGTCACCCACTTTTGGCTTCAAGAAGCTCACCATGTAGATTTCGGATGATGGAATCTTGGATGCCCACTTTCTCCTCAAGCGAAGCGATCCTCCTACGCATGCCATCTCTTTCTTTGGTCTATCTTTGAAGATTAGTGCTCCTTTCCTTCCTCCACTCTTCCACTTCGTTTCTCCATTCTCTCATTTCTTTCTCTATTGCTGACATCCTCTTCCGTATGTGCATGAAAGAGGCTTTGTGGGCGGCCGGCGAGGGATGCATCTTCTTACACGTGGGAGAAGCTGCTTCTCTGATGCTTCTCATGAGAGAGAAATGAAATGATATATTAACGTCTTCAAAAGGCCAAAATGACCTATGAGACCATGAGATACAAAGTGGTGAATCTAATACAATGTCTGAAGTACAAGTACAAATACAATGTCTGAAGTACAAGTACGAGAGAGAGAGAGAGAGAGAGAGAGAGAGAGAGAGAGAGAGAGAGAGAGAGAGAGAGAGAGAGAGAGAGAGAGAGAGAGAGAGAGAGAGAGAGAGAGAGAGAGAATGAAATGAAATGTTATATTAATGTCTTCAAAAGGCCAAAGTGACCTATGAGACCAGAAAGTTACAATGCGGTGTATATGATACAAAGTCAGATTAACAAAATAAATTAAACTAGGATAACAAAATATAAATACTGCGGGATCCTAAACTAAGCAGTACAATGTGAAGACAATATGGGAGGGGAGTAGAGATCCATCTTCATCTGCACTCTGGACGACGAAAGAGTATGGCTTGAATCCTTTGCCGTAGCCTCCTTCGAAATTGTGTAGCTCCTCTCCTCCCTCGGGGTCGTCTAGATCTCCCTAGCTCCAATGCTCGGTCTATGAGAATGCCAGTAGTGCGGGTAGACCTCTCCACCGTCGTTGGTTGCTCCTCTGTCTGTTCTTCTGGGTGTATAGTATCTAGTGTAAAGAAATCTGTGATCTGTCTCTGGGGATGTCTCTCTTCACCTCTCCTCAGTAAGGTTCCTCTATGCTTGTGTAGCTCAAGTAGATAAAGCCCAAGACATCTTTGATCCTCGTAACTCATGACCCTAGATAGAGGCCCAAAACCTTCTCTGAATAGACAGTGAAAACGACCTCGTATCTCATAGTATACTGTGCAATGACATATGTAATGTACTTCTGTCTCTGGCTCTAGATGGCATAAGCGGCATATTCTGTTATCTGCCGGTGTCCCTCTGAATCTGCTAATCTCAATCTCGAGCTGGTGTGAGGACGTGTGTATCTGGCCAATGGCACAACGCAAACCATGGGAAAGATGCGCGTCCATATAGCTAGGTCGAATCACAAACCCATCCCCCGTGAGGTGGAGAAGATGCTCTCTATAGAAAGCCATCTTTGTGCCCAACTCTTGTAATGGCTCTATCCATGTCCTTCTCGTGTCCAGTTGGATCAAATCCTGACGGATGAGTCTATTAATCTCTACCCGTGTCAGAGACCTCAAGGGTGCCTGAAGAGAGTATTGAAAAGGAGGCAACCTATCCATGGTGAAACCATGTGTCTGAAACCATGATGTCATCTGAGCATACCAGCATGATGTGTCCCCATTAAAAGCTAATTGTCTGGAGGACTCTAGAGCCACCCTTGCATATCTGTCTCTGGTAGTATCCCATAGACTGTGTACAAAGGAGACTGATCTTGTGAGCGCCTCAATCTCCATAGGGGGGGCAGCTAATTCCGCTCGAATGATATCATGCGGTACAGAAACCTTGGCTCTAATCAGCCGAGAGATCATAGATACCAGGGGCTTCTCCATACGCCTCCACCCATACTGGCCTATAGAAGGTCCCCAAACCTGCACCCCATATAACATAGTAGAGGCTACCAAAGTATCAAAGAGCCATAACTTTGTCCTAGGTTCCTGGAACTGAACTTGTGAACACATCCTCTCCATTCCTCCCAGAGCCGCACCGGCTCTAGTTAGTCTAGTCTCTGCTGCTCTTCTCAAAGAAAATCTCGGCCCCGTGAAGACTACCCCCAGGTAAGTGTATGCATCTGTATACTCCACAATCTCCTGACCATATTTGAAAGTAGGTACTGATCTCCTGACCCATTGCGGTGTGGTGTTAAACACCATAACCTTTGTTTTGCCTAGGTTTACACCCAGGCCACTATCCTCTGCAAAACTGCGTAGTGCGTCCAGATGTCGTTGCATACCTTTTGGTGAGTCAGATATCAATACAATATCATCAGCATAACGCAACAATGGGATCCACGTCCCTGCCAGCTGGGCACCCCTGTCACCCTTTCTGTCAATGTAATCAGACACCTCATCCACATACATACCGAATAGAGTAGGAGACAATGGGCAACCTTGTTTCACTCCAATAGTAGAGCGAACTAAATCAGATACCCCTTCTGGAGTGCGTATATGTCCCACCACTGATTTGTACAAAGCCATTATCCCCCAAATTACCTCTATGGGGCACCCCCATCTCTTGCAGTCTGCGCATCAATCGAGCCCTTGGTACCATGTCAAATGCTTTGTGAAAATCCACAAAGCTACAATGATGTCGCATATTGGCCCCACACATCAGGTGAAGTAATCACTGGTGGAGGAGAGTGCTCATGGAAGAGTCGCCATGCCTCTCCGGAGTCCCTACTCAATAACATCTGATATAAGTCTCGCTCCATCTGAGCTAGGTAAGCTCGCTTCTTCCGTCGCACAAGGCGTCGGAAAGCAATCCGAGACTGTTTGTAAGTGATGACTCCTAACAGAAGATCCCTCTGAAGCTGTGTCCTCATCTCTCTGCATTTTTCATCATACCAACTATTCTGTGGCATGCTCCCAGCATGTCGTCTCTTACCCGGCTGAGTGTGTGGATATGCCACTGATGCAGCCCCATGCAGTGTCTCAGTCAGTATATTGGTGCACTCCTCCACTGAGAGGCCTGTACCATTTCTGCCAGCTGTGCCTTCCAATAGACGGTCCCAAATCTCCTCTGTATAAAGGAAATCAGTCTCTGGTGTAAATGTATAGCGGGTGTGTGGCCTGCCTCCTGGTGTCTGGGTTGTACTATACTGAAATTTAACGGACAGTGTCAATAGAGCATGATCTACTGCTATGCCCACTGGCCTGGCTCCCACTGTGAAATCCTGAATGTAGGGGATAAAGCTCGGTTGTGTCATAACATAATCTACTGTACTGGCCCCATGTCTATGTGGAAAGCATGTGAAACCGGCTGCTCCAGGAAATCGCTGTAAGCCATTAAGTATGGCTAATCCATGTGTGGTCGTCATTTCCATGAGGTATCTCCCATACTGTTTGCTCTCTGTCATCTGAGCATCTGTCAAGCCCCAACTCACCCGCATCCAGCTCTCGAAGCACCTCATCTGAGGTGTCGTAGAAGACTGTCTGCGAGTTGCCCGTTCGAGCATTGAAGTCCCCTAGGAGAATGATATCACCATCCCTTGAAAACTCCCAAATGTCATCATCTAGGATAGAGAAAGGCGACTGCCCTCTAGATGCGGCATACATTGATGTACTGGGAGGAAAGTAACATATGGCAATATATAGGAATCGACCTATGTCAGGTCTCAGTCTCACCCACATATATCTAGCATGATCATCTCTTCGTACAATATGTAGTAATGGTTGTAGTTCCTCTCTAAATAGCACTGCTACTCCTCGTGAACCTCTACTCCCGTGCTCAGATCTCGCATTTGTCCTGTGAGCTGTTTCCCATCTGTATCCCACCACATGTGGCATTACCTGTCCAGGGGCCTGATGAGTCTCTGAGAAGAACACAATATCCTTGTCTTTGAAACTCTCCTCAAATGCACCCACGTCCAACCTCATAGACCCATTACAGTTCCAGGTAGCCATCTTCAGTGTGGTCCCATAGGTCTCGCACCGTCATGCAATACGCCGCTCTAAAATCACCACCCGTCCATCTCTGTAGAAGGCTATCTTTCCCTTCTCCCTTGCCGCTGTAATCTCTGGCATTACCTCTCTCATATGTGCGAGCTGTGAGAGGGTCAGGTCATCACCGAGGAAAATACCTGTCTTTTTGAGAGTAGGCCTCTTCCTCAAGAATTCCTTCTTCTCTTCCGACGAGGGGAAGCGTAGTATGAGAGCTCTCCCCTTTGAAGACTCTCCCAGGCCATCACTTTTCTTACCTACCCTCCATGCCTTTGTGTGCAAAGGCTTTTCCATCCCCATCATGGATGTAAGGCTTGCGACCTCTTTCTCCACGTTGTTTATGTCCTTGAGACTGGTCACTCTCACATGCAGTGCTCGCATCCGCCTTCTTTGTTCCTCTTCGAGAGTCATGTTAATAAGCGTCGGTGTACAAGGAGTTTCTTGACCTTTCCCTTTCTTGGCGACCTCGATCCATTTTTCAGCCTCGTCCGCCTTTTTCTGTGTCCTTGTTATCATCTCCGCCCATGAAGATGTCTTTGCCACACTCAGCTTCTCTTCCTCTGTGATCAACCTTACCTGTTCCTTAATTTCCTTGATTTCATCAATTACCGAGGGTTGAAATTCGCCTTCCTCTAGTCCATTGCTTACTCTATCAGCAAGCTCCTGTTTAAGGGCTGAGACTTCTTTTTTGAGTCCCGTATCTTGGCGTTTGGGTTCTCTTGTTTGAGAGTGAGAGAGAGAGAGAGAGAGAGAGAGAGAGAAACAACAAAAAATAACAAGAAATTCTAAAAACAGCAAGAAACGCTTGCGAAACCCTAAAAGCAAAGAAAATTAGCGTTGAAACCTTTTAAAACAGCAAACACAAATTTGAAATCCTAAAAAACAGTGGAAAAACCCTAAAAAACAGCGACGAAACACTAGAAAACAGCAAAAAAACAGTTTTGGAACCCTAAAAACATAAAAATAAGAGTTTCAAAACCCTAAAAACAGCCCAAAAAGAGTTTCAAAACCCTAAAAACGGCAAAAAAGTGGTGGCAAAACCCTAAAAACAGTAAGAGAGAGGAGCCGACACACACACACACACACACACACACAGAGAGAGAGAGAGAGAGAGAGAGAGAGAGAGAGAGAGAGAGAGAGAGAGAGAGAGAGAGAGAGAGAGAGAGAGAGAGAGAGAGAGAGAGAGCTTGATTTATTGATTTTGGTGCTCATTGATGGCTACAGACTGTTGGATTCTCTCGTGTCTCAGATGCTGCAAAAATTTCGATAGTTCTTGCAGTTTTCAAGGTGCTATATCAATAAGCATTGAGGTGCTGGAATACGCTTTTAAAGCTATTGGATTTTGCATTTTGTATGACTAGGAGTACTGACAGCATTGTTTCCTTAATTATGCTAAATTTTTCAAGTTTCAGTCACTCTCAAGTACAATGACTGATTTTTGGCTTGAAGTTTTAATGGTTTAGTTTGACTCTAGGGACTGCTGCTCCTCTGTAGAGTTGTTTAATCGCAAGCATGAAAACTATATTTAAGATACTGTTTCCAGGGAAATTTTCCTTCTTTATGTCTCGACATAGTATTTTCTTAGTGCTCAGAGAATAAGTGTGTTGTTATGGATAGAAACTTATCTGCACTACTGGCAATTGTTCCTGTGCTTTCCATTGAAGTACGACGCCTTTTGAACAAAATGCCTTTCAGCTAAGGCTTTCTAGTTGTGGAAATTTAAGTAGTTACTACACTGCTTAATTTTGCAGATTATTATGACATTGATTGCAGTCTGGAAGGTCGATAAAATAGGTCGCCGACCATTGTTGATTGGAGGCGTGGGGATCTTGGTAAATTGGTAGTTTGTTCTGCATAAAAGATGGTTTGCACAGAGATAATGTTTTAAGCTAAGCTTCTTTGTCTTTTATTTGGCAGACATGTTCCCTCTTTGTACTGGCAGCATATTATGCATTTGTGCCTTGTGGATCAGTTTTAGCAGTCATTGCCTTGCTTTGTTACGTGGGTGCCTATCAGGTATCTTTTTGAAGTATGATGTGCTCGTTCCTTGCTTTAAAAATGGTTAAGCTGCATGCGTTTCAATGGGTGTAGTTATGTATGCTCATCATGAAGCGCTTAAGCTGGTTTTTTTCAGGTGTCCTTTGGACCCATGGGCTGGCTCTTACTCTCAGAAATTTTCCCTTTGAGGACTCGGGCATGGGCTTCTAGTTTCTCTCTTCTTATAAACTTTTCTGCTAATGCCACTGTGACTTTTGCATTTCCGATTATACTGGTAAATATAATTTGTCCATTGTTAATAAAAATTCATGTCTAAGCTTTCTGTCAACGAGGTTAAATCATTATATTTTTCTGCAGTGAAAGAGCACAAGCTCGACTAACTAACTGAATCATGTTTCAAGCCTTCTATCATTGTAGATAAAGCATCAAGCCTCCTGTAGTTGCAGTGTACCAATAATAACTAACTACCTAATCCCAAGACGGAGGACCTAAAATGGTCCTTATCTGCTTTGGCTGTCACGTGCAAGAAACATGACAGCACATCAAGGCCTCTTGAATAGATGACCAAAGCCACAACCATCATTCGAAAGATATGATCGTCTAGAACGAAAGTAAACGAAGAATAGAGCTCGCTGTTGCTGTGTGCTCACCTTTTTCTCTTCTTCAGTAGCAAACACAGGTGAAGGCTCTTGCTCCGGCCCAAAGGGACTCAGATGAAGGCCCCCCCCCCCCCCCCCCGGCAGAGCACACCATCCGACTTGCTCTATCGCCGAGCAAGCGAGCCTTGCAGCAGAGGTGGAGCGCCTTCATGCCACCCCCTCCAGGCTGCCTTCTTGCAGAGGTGGGAAAGATCATTGACGTATAGCTCCTCGGGCGTGGTTACTACCAGATTGAGTTGGAGACTGCTTCCAAGGTCATTTTGAGGATCCCGCTGGCCATCCGAGAAATCAAAGCTCATTTTCGACAGTGACGCCATGGTTTTGTTCCAACTTTTGATGTTCTTGTCGAGAAAGCAGATTTGCCCATTTTAGTCTACTTCTTGGGCCTTAGAAGAGTATCTCCCGCTTTTATCTAGGAATGGGACTATCTTAGAGACCTCGCGCATGGCAGCTTCAGTCGCTGCCAAGACAATATGTATATCTAGAGTATGCACTTTGGTTTGGGACACCCACACTCTCCCGAAGGTAGTCCTTCTACCTCAGGTGAGTGATGGATGGTTTTGCCAGAGTGTAATCGACTTGGACACACCAAGTCAAAGATCTACAACAACACATGTGGGAAATTTGCAAACTTGAATAGAGGGAGAGAGAAAAGAGGAGAGTTGACACAGAACGACGGAGTTCCGAGCCAAGGTGCATTGGCCCCAAAGTCTGATGCCCATTTCGATATTGCTTTATTATTACTTTGCAAGAGTACAAATGTCTGAGGGTCCTATCTCTCGCAGTGCTCCCAAGCTAATATGATGAAGAGGGAGGGCCTACCATGCTTAAAAACAGTATAAGAGGTCCGAAAGCTGGTGCCCTCAAAAGGTGTGACTCTTAAAAGCTTGTGCTTCAAAAGCTAGCGCTTAAAGAACTGCCCCATAAATCGTAGAATTTTGTACGCTATGTTACGGCGGTTAGCTATCGAAAATCGTGGAAATCCGTACGAAGTGCCACGTCTGCATCTCTATGCAATTGTGGTGGCTCTGCTTTATTTATAAGGTTTTTAGCCTCAGCCAGGTTTTGTCACGGTAGGGTTAGGATTTTTATAAATCCGAACCCTCATCTTTTAGGCCCCTCGACCATCTTTAGTAAGTTGGTAATAACTTCTTCTCCTCCTCTTTGCTAGGGTTTAGGCCCCTCGGCCAGGTTTCGCGAGTTAAGCCATGCCACGTCATTAGTTTGTGACATAGCCCCCTCTTGAAAGAATTGTAATTGCCCTCGATTGCCCCTGCAAAACAGACATAGACCAAAACCTAGCGACGTACTATACTGCACACATCCAACACTTGCACAAATATGATAGTCACTGAACATTCACATTGTTATCCCCGTGGAGATCTTAGATGAGGATCATGATCATTGTAGCTTATTTAGCATTCACATCTGAACTACGCTGATCTTTTCACGGATGTCTTGATCTATTAAATCTCATTACTATCACATGCACATCATGTCACAAAGTGATGACGTGGCATGTCCAACTGGAAGAGAAATCGCCGAGTGGACGAGAGACATTGAACGAACTAACCCCAAACCCTAAAAGATAGAAGCTTGAACCTTGAAAGAGATTTCTATAAAATGCGTTGATGTCACAAACTGATGACGTGGTATGCCCAACTAATAAGCTTGCAAACTAATAAATTGTGCCAACTTATGGACAACTACCGAGGGGCCAAAGAGACAACTAGGCAGTAAAAACTACGGTTGACGTGGCAGTTGTACGGACGCCGTAGATTGCATTGACCGTTGACGTGGCTGTACGGATTTACGGAGATCGCGCTGACAACGTTGACGTGGCATTGTACAGATTTCCGCCGGCCGTGCTGACAGCTTTTGGCTGCGTGATTTTGGGATTACATGCTTTTGGGGCTCTGCTTTTAGCACCCCTTGTAATGTTTATAAGTGACCTAAGGGGGCTCACTTCTCAGAGCATCTGGACGCAGAGTCTGAGAGCGAGCATGTCACAAGCCGGGCACCACGTGCCAATAGAAAAGAACAAATTGAACAAACTTTTAGCACTTCAATAACAACTGAACTGAGACAGAGAGACGACGGAGTAGCGGAATTTCACCCCAGAGAGTATTGGCCCCAAACCTTGGCGCCCCTTTCGGTATTTCTTAATATTGCATCAACAGTGTACAAGCCGGTACTCGAGACTCTGCACCTTCTCCCAGGAAGCATGCCAAAGAATGAGCGCTTAGCACATATTTAAAGGCCCTTGGCCTGAAAAGCAGTTACAATGAAAAGCCTTCAAAACTCAAAAGCTTCTGGTCCAAAAGCAATGCCAAAAAGTTGCCAGCATAAATCACGGAATTCCGTACAGCAGTCGGCGCAAAACGTGAAAATCCATACAACCTGCCACGTCATCATGTCAGCGCAATTTCCGGAATTTTCGTACAACTTCTATGTAATTCTTTCTCTCTGTGTGTGTGTGTGTGTGTGTGGGTCCTGCTTTATTTTGTCACTTGGGGCTCCATCGGACGGGGTCCCCATAGGTTGATAGGACTTCTTCTTCTGTTACCTTTTATTTCTTAGGGTTAAGGCCCCTCGACCGGTATCTGCAAGTTGGCTCCATTCTTCAAGGCTTTGACACGTCAGCAGTTTGTGACATCTCCCCTTCTTGAAAGAGAGTAATTGTCCGCGATTACAACATATTTGCAAAACAACTCTTCTGCAATCACTGAGGCGGGAGGAGGCAATACGGCAAATTCAAGCGACTTAGCGGAAGATGAGTACGGGCCACCTCGGCCCACACAGTACGAACTCTTGGAGATGCAACGTTGAGATTAGGTTGACGAGTGCACAAAACAGATGCTTCAGTTTGCTAAAGATCCCCAATTTGCAAAATTTTCGACCCAGCAGTCGATGGCTGAAGTGCATACTCAGTGGTAGAAAGCCATTGTACCACCAATCAAACCGGCAATCAAGAAGCCTCCTACTCCGAGGATCTTCACTGAAGAAGAACTTCAAGAGATGGTCCAGACCCAGATTAGTCATCTTCTGGACACGAAGAAGCCCTTGAAAAAGCAATTGAAGAAGCGCAAGAAGGAAACTACTTCCCCGGTTACTTGGGCCGTCAATCTTCTTTTGCATCTGCAAGAAAGTAGAAGAAGCGTGTGCATTTTGAAGGACTATCCAGTTCTTCTTCTGAGAGTTCTTCGAGTGCTTCCTCTTCTGACTTGAGCGAGGGGGATAGTAAGGGCAAGAAGCGAAGCAAAAAGCAAAGCTTTGAAAAGAACAAGAAAAAGGTAAAGAAGATCAGATTCCGACCAGTTTTTGATAGTTTACAGCGGAGTCATCCTCTGACAGTTCAGACTCCTACGATCACATGTTTTATGCGAAGAAGAAGCACTTTTATAGAGCCAACCAGTACGATTTCCTCGAGGATAAGAGCAAGAAATTTAGAGAGGGTGGACAATCAATAAAATTTGAATTCTTTTCTAGATTCCGAGATGCTCTGAGGGCTTTGGCTTTCATTCAGCAGTTCGAGATAGCCTTCTCTGGAGGGCATTACTTAGAGCACTCCAAGAGCAGGAGGGCCGCATCGTTTTTAAAGGGAAATGCTCGAACATGGTGGTCCACTCTTCTTCCGAGGAAAGAAGCTCTGGTTAAGTGGTTGAAGTTCAAACGGCTCTTTATTTCTTCTTGGTTGACTCAAGAGTACGAGCGAGATGTGAGAACCGCTTGGAACCATCTTCGGATAACCAAGGGTGATACTTTGGACGCATATTACGAGAGGTTTTGGGATTCTTTTCTACTGACCTCTTCATTTAAGAAGGTCACTTTCAAACAACAGTGCTTCTGGGCATGGAACTCCATCGTGCCGTCTCTCTCTCTCTCTCTCAAAGTTCAGTGGTTTGTGTCCAAGCCTGTAACACATCACCCCTCATGTGGCTAAGATAAAATGCTGCAGTTATTTCATCTTTTCGACACGTATCAAACATTACTATTACATTCACATCACCCCTTGGGTGACTAAGATAAAATGCTGCAGTTATTTCATCTTCAAACAATACACACATGAGAGAGCACATGTAACATATTCATTTGAGGAATTCCATTTCAAATGTATATCATTACTTAAAGTCATTCAACAGAATACTGTCAGCATTTTAGTATCCCTGAAATCTCAAAGAAATCAGTGACTTTATTTCATCGAGGTAACCTGTGACAAGGAAGTGGAGAGATGTCACGAGGACGTGGCAGCTGTTAACTATGTCACGAGGACGTGGCAACTGCTAACCTTAGTTGTTGGTTTCTTTCCAATGATTTTTGTTTTATTTTTGAGACCCTCTTTTTGAAGTAGCAAACGGTTGGACTCAATAAAGGCATAAAGTCAAGGTGGGATCACCAACAGAAAGTATCCGACAGTCGGGCCACATTGCACTTTTGGATGTGGTCCCAATGAGGATAGATGGTCAGATGACCAGTGGGAGCCCAACGGAAGCATCTCCTAAAACTTAGGGAACTGCTATTTTGGGCCATGAAATCTGTTCGTGTCATTAGCTTCAGAATGACAAGGGGAACATTTTATTACTCTGTTGCAAAGTCAACTACTCTGTTGCAAAGTCAACTGATGCACCAATCGAGAGATTCTTAAGCAGGAAGCCCAATGCGGGGAAATTGTATGTATAAGTGCCAAGTGGCACTTTTTGGCCAATTTACCAAGTCTGGGAAAACAGAACTCGTAACGGATTTTTTGGAGCAGTTTTGGAGCCTGATAACTCATATTTTCAGCCATCTCTCTTCATTTTTGAGCTTCCCATGAATTTACCTAGGACCAAGGAGCTCATTTTCAGCATTGGAAGGTATCAGATACGTGTTTACAGGGCTGTTTTGTTGCATTTTCAGCGATACGCAGGTTTTGGCAGCCATGGAAATCTTCCCCTTTTTGCATCTATTTGTTCACGGATGTATTACAGGTCAAGCGTAGAAGAGGGGGCACTCGATTTATGCTGGGGGGATGCTTCATTGAGAACCTGTCACTGGTTAAGAGCTATGGAGTGCTTTCTTTCCCTCTCATGTACAGTGTGGTGCTAGGAGTGATTCCCTGCACACTACACATACTCTCTCCCTCCCCCCCCCCCCCCACATGCAGTTATGTCATGCCCCACAAGAGGGCTCTTCATTTGACTGATGTACAACTATGTGGGTTCATGCTTTTGTGCTGAGGCAAGAGCCTTCTTGAGCAGGAACATGGGTAGCTAACTGCTACTCCAAAGCAGGCACCGGTGAGGGTCGTAACCTCACCGTACAGGTGCATTTTCAGCGCTGTGTATGCGTTGTAAATTGACTGTTTTTCAGCCATACGGACGCCAAAACCTTTGGGAATAGTGTCCCACTGGCAGAGGACAGTTAGGGGATTGTTTGGGGCTGAAAACAGGGCAAAAACCAGTAAATAGAGCGAGCTGAATTTTCTGTTTTTGGGCTGGAATCAGAGGGTATATGCCAGTAGAAGTGAGTTCTAGCAGGGGAATTGGTTTCGCGCAAGTTTTGGGGTTGTTATGTTGTCAAAATTTGGCCAAATCAGGTAGTATCTAGAGGGATATAGGTAAAGTATTCCCAGGACTCTACTTTGTAATTTACCCTCTCAAAGAAAAAAGAAATACTGAAAGGGGCGCCAATTTTGGGGCCTACAGGTTGTCGGCGTTTGCTCGGAGCATTCTAGCTTCCGAGCCGTGTGTGTGCTTAAGTGTTAATTCCCGTCACAGGTTTCCTTTGCATGTTCTCTCTGTGTGTGTCTAAAGTAAAGAATTTCGGGTGAAAGCCAACGCCTACCGCGCCACGGGCCGGTTTCAAGAGACCCCCCTCTTGTATAGTCTGCACCACACCAGATTTAACCCGCTGATTCATCATTAATTATAGTCGGCAAAAGCCTCAAGGTAAAGCTCTAGTATCTAAGGATTATGTGGTAAGTCCTCTTCCTCCATCCACTTGGTATCAAGAGCCGGATATTTCCGGAACTTGACCAAAGACCATCGTGTTAGCTAGGTTAGAGTTTAGATTCCTGTTCTGTAGTGGCTCTAGTATCTCCCAAGAGCAGATTAGGGAGTGAGGGTTGCTTTGTGGCTGTGCCTTGCTGTATTTAAGGTAGATGTACCTTTCTCGGCGTTACACTCCACGGTGTTCCACTTGGTAGGCTGGCATGAGACGGGACCCCCGTTCCTAGGGTTTCCTCAGAGTCTTGAGTCTTTTGCAAGCGTGATACTAAATGTGTGTATCAGGTCACTATTAGTGAGTTTACATATTTATTTGTATTTTTAGCGAGTTGATGGAACAGATGACTGACAAGGTTGCCGGTTGGAAGCTCTCGTACTTTCTGGTGCCGGAGGAGGAGGTACCACCTGGGGCATCACAGGGGGTAACATGTAGCTAAAAAATTGTTGAAAACTTTGCAACATCGGAAGATTCTGCTGAGGATGCCGCGAAAGAATGTCGTGAAGCTCGTTGAGCAAAAACTGCAAATATTCTGCTGAATCCATGAATTCCAAGTCTTGGGTTCTTTATGGCTTATGCCCTGTAAGACACAGCGATGAAGACGGGAGGGCGCCCGATGCGCGATGAAGTAAGGGTGGGAGTGCCTAATAAGTCCGGGTTGGAGGGCAAAGATACCTCGAATAAAATTCCAATAGCTCTGTCTGTTCTTTTGTAGGACTGGTATGCTTTCAGAAAAGCACACGCCTGATGCTCTGATACCAACGTCACAAGACGGGCACCACGTGCCAATAGAAAAGAACAGACTGAACAGACTTTTAACACTTCAATAATAACTGAACTGAGAGAGGGAGACGACACGCGACACGGAGTGACGGAATTCCACCCAGAGAGTATTGGCCCCAAATCTTGGCGCCCCTTTCGGTATTTCTTTATATTGCATCAACATAGTACAAGCCGGTACTCCAGACTGTGCACCTTCTCCAGGAAGCATGCCAGAGAATGAGCCCTAACCTCATATTGCCCTTGGCCTAAAAAGCACTTACAGTGAAAAGCCTTCAAAACTCAAAAGCTTCTGGTTCAAAAAGCAAAGCCAAAAGCTGCCAATAGTAATTTACGGAAATCCGTACAGCCTGCCACGTCATCATGCCAGTGCAATTTTTGGAAATCTACTGTACAGCTGTCACGTCATCAGATTTGCGTGAGTGTGTGTGAGTCTTGCTTTATTTTAATCCCTTTATGTCACTGGGGCCCATCCGATGGGGTTCCCATAAGTTGGTAGGACTTCTTCTTCCGTTACTTGTTCTTCTTAAGATTTAGGCCCCTCGGCCGACATCTGTAAGTTGGCTCCATTCTTTAGGCTTTGACACGTCAACAGTTTATGCGAGTGGAAGTGAGTTCTAGCAGGGGAATTGGTTTCGCCCAAGTTTTGGGGCTGTTATGTTGCCGAAATTTGGCCAAAACAGGTGGTATCTAGGTGGATACAGGTAAAGAATTCCCAGGACTCTACTTTGTAATTTACCCTCTCAAAGTATAAAGAAATATCGAAAGCGGCGCCAATTTTGGGGCCTATAGGTTGTCGGCGTCTGCTTGGAGCATTCTAGCTTCCGAGTTGTGTGTGTGCTTGAGTGTTAATTCCCGTCGCAGGCTCCCTTTGCAAAGTACTCTCTCTCTTTGTGTGCCTAAAGTAAAGTAAAGAATTTCGGGTGAAAGCTAAAGCCTACCGCCCCACAGGCCGGTTTCATTTGCTGCTGAGAACAGATTGGATGCGGACAATTGTTCTATGTGGGCTTACATGATGCAACATGTTCTTGTGTCAAAAGGGTGTCTGGAATGTTGTGCAGGGCATTGATGTACGTCTTGGTTCTGAGGGTACAGGCGATGCTGAGGATGTTGTAGGTCTTGCTGCAAGGATTACTGCTGTTAGAGTTGTTTTGCCTACGGCAGAACAAGCTCGTTGGGATGTAAAAGATGTGCATGCTCATGCATTGATTGCGTTGTCTGTGAAGCACACTATTACTCCTTACCTTTGTTCAATGAAATCTGCAAAATAGGCTTGGGATATCTTGGCTGGTCTTTATGCAAGTCGCAATGAGGCTAAAACTGCATTGCTGGATAGTGAGATTGATCGTTGTAAGGCTCGACTTGTTACAAAGATTTTTGCACAACAAGAAGGCATAGATTATGAAGAGACTTTTGCTCCCACTTGTCGTATGACTACTATGTCTTTTCTAGGTGCATTGGCAGCTCATTTTGATTGGGATGTACATTGGTCAGACATTGTTACTGCTTTCTTGAATGGTGACATATTTGAGGAAGTTTATGTAACGTAGCCTCGCGGTTTTGTCAAGAAAGGACAAGAGGATAAGGTGTGCAAAGGTAACAAAGCTTCGTATGGGTTGAAGCAATCTCCTAGTGCTTGGTATGCGAAGGCTGACACTCATTTGGTCAAACAAGGCTTTCGTAACAGTCCAACAGAAAGCACATTGTATGTAAAGCGTGAGGGTGATGTACTTCTCATTGTGGTTCTCTATGTAGATGATTTGTTGATCACTGGACCAAATGAGAGACATATTGCTGAATTTAAGGCTGCTTTGAATGCTACTTTCAAGATGAAAGATTTGGGCCTGTTGCATCATTGCTTGGGTATAAAATTTAAGCAGTGTGATGGTGGTATTGCCTTGTGTCAAAAAATTTACATAGAGACATTGCTATGTAAGTTTTGACTTGAGGATTGCAAACCTGTTGCCACTCCCATGGAAACAGGTTTGAAATTGATGCTGGTGATCGTGCAGATGTCACTCTTTACCAAACTGCTGTTGGATGCCTCATTTATGTATGCAACACGAGGCTGGATATTCAGTTTGCAGTCTCACTAGTCAGTAGATTTATGCAGAGCCCAGGGTCTAAGCATTGGCAGGTTGTCAAGAGGATTTTCCGCTACTTGAGTGGCACTTTACATCTTGGCTTGTTTTATCCCAACGGGGGATCATTTCCGCCAGACTTACATGCTTTTTCGGACTCAGATTGGCTGGTTGTTTTGACACGCGAGTGTCCACAAGTGGTTTTTGTTTCATGCGTGGCAGTTCATGTATATCATGGTTGAGCAAGAAGCAACCAGTGTGGCCACTTCTAGTTGTGAGGCGGAGTACAGGGCAGTCTTCACAGCTATAGTTGAGTGTGTATGGCTCAGACGCCTTATAGTTGATTTGGGTGTTGGACATGACACTGCCAACACTATCTACACTGACAGTCAGAGCGCATTGGCACCCAGTTTTTCATGTTCACACAATGCACATTGAGGTGCATTACCACTATGTTAGGGAGAGGCTCTCAACAGGAGAGATCAGCTTGGCTTATGTGCCAACACATGACAACCTTGTAGATCTTTTCACAAAGGCATTGTTTCGTGAGAAGTTCGAAGTTTTCCGCAAAGCTTCGGGCTTACTTCCCTTTGTGGATTGATCATGTCCTTAGGGCATGGCACTTCCCTTTACTCATGTGCCAACTCTCGTTCACCGCCTCACTCCAGGGGGGATTTGTTACCATAACATGTGGTAGTGATGTGTGTGAACACACTTAGGACCGCTGAGGCATGTTTTCCCTCTCTAGGAGGTTTTTCCCCCGTGCATTGTATATACGCCTTTTCATTCTAGCGCTATCTATCTTTCCATTGCACACTAAGTAATACACTCTCTGTTGTGTGCCTTGAGCTTCCTTCGTCTTCTCCAAGCTGTGTGTGTTTTCCCGCAACCCTAAATTCCAACAGACTGCTGGGTCAAAAATTTTGCATATTGGGGATCCTTAGCAAACTGAAGCATCTTCTTTGCGCACTCGTCAACTTGCTGTCGAGGTTGCATCTCCATGCTGTCGGGGTCTCCATGATTTCATACTGTGTGGGCCAGAGTAGCCCATACTTGTTCTTTGCTAAGTCGCTATATTTCTTTTATATTAATCTTTGAGCAAAGTACAACTCCTGCGGGTGCTCGCTCTCAGACTCTGTGCCCAGATGCTCTGAGAAGTGTGACCCCTTGGGTTTATTTATTCTTACGGGATGCCAAAAGCAGAGCCCCAAAAGCAGTTAAACTCAAAAGCAATTGAGTCCCAAAAGCTTCCGACTCAAAATCTGCCAGCAAAAAACAGCAGCGCAAATTGCGGAAATCCGTACAGTCTTTGCTGGGTGAGCCCCTTGGTTTGAGCTGAGGGTCTGCATCACATAATGTAAAGAGCTGCTGTGAATACCCCATGTGCCTCGGGCAAAATCTTATTTGGGGCATCTGTGTGGACTCAGCTACAGAGCCTCCTCTGCACATCGAAACGAGATTAACGGTGTGGAGCACGAGGGCCATCCGATTCTTTTGTGTAAATATTGGGCCGATTTGGGTGGCGATCCCCAACTCTCGGCTTCTCTTGATCCCTTCCCACCCATGCCTGTGTGAAATAGAGATGAGGGTTGCATTTTGACAGCAGAAAGTGGGAGTGCATAACGATATGAGTATACTGAACCTAACCTTATGGAAAGGCAAAACAGAGAATGCTAAGCTGTCTCTGACGTATAGTTCCTACCGAGTTTAAATGTAGCTCACATTTCGGTCAAACAGTTCTCTCTTTCTTTATTTACTATGGGGAAAATTATGAGCGATAAAATGGGAAGATGGTGCATGTTTCCTATGCTTTCGTCCTGAATTTCGCTTGCATGGCGGTAAGAACCTAACCAGAGAGAGAGGTCTTACAGTTCTGAAAGTCTGCACCCTCTCAGGGATAGACTCGGTACCCTAATTTTGTTGTGGGTTTGGAGAACCTCATTCTTGTATCTGAAGGTCTACACCCTTGCTCACAGTTTTCGTTGTTTGATTTTAACCTCAATTACGGACTTGGTCTTAGTAGCATATGAGCCAGAAACTAAAGAGTAAATTTCTCGAGTGTCAGATTCTCAGCATCCTCTCTCTCTTCTTCAGATATTCAAATTTTGTAGGCGCTCCTCTTTTTTTGGCAAATTTTGTGTTGCATCCTCTTCAGCACCTTTTGCCCTAGCCATGGTTGGCTACGATACACGGCATTTCTAAACCTTTCCCATATTTTGGTACTGTTGTACAATACACATAAGAGGTCTGACTCATGGACAGTGCTTACGATGGGGGTGTGTGATAATGCAGAGGTGAATAGTCCTTCCCTACAGATGTAGACTTTGATTTTGTGCCCAAAAATGAGTAGTTTATTGTCAATGTCACTTTCTAGCCTTTTCTTGTGATAACTATCCTGAATGATTCAATGTTAGCATTTTCTTTCCTTCTTTCAGGATGCCATTGGCACAGCTGCCACATTCTGTACTTTTGGAGCAATCGGAGTTGTCGCTCTTCTGTTTATCTATATTGTAGTTCCAGAGACGAAAGGTTTAAGCCTGGAGGAGATAGAGGCAAAATTTGCAGAATGAGAAAACTGCTGGCCAACTTGGAGGATTACAATATTGTGGTGAAGTTTTTGGATCTGCAATTAGTTCTAGCCATTGGAAGTGTAGGTGATCTTAAAATTTGTTATATGATGACATCTGCTGGTTAGCTTGAGTGCCGTTCTCATGTTAAATTTAAAAGGTAGCTTTCGTAATGTTTTCTGCTCTTTCATATCGCAGGTTATCGACATTACAGCTCTGTTATCCATGTCGCGACGTGTTTAAACTCACAGTCCCAAAATTGAAGCCATTGTTGTAGAATAGAATATGAAAGCAAAGATCAAATCCAGGAGTTTTCAATGTCATCCTGGTACAACCATCCTTACTTTTTTGCTTTATCAGCAGAATAAACTTCAGGTCAATTCTTTCATTCTTCTCCCTTCTTGGGAAAAATGCTTCATGTATATTACAAATCGCCTTCTGTAAAATTTCAGGAATGCAATTGAGTTGTTTCTTGTAAAGGCCATTTATTGTGCTTTCAACCACTGTTTTTACATCATACAGAGTTAGTTATCCAAGGTAGCCTCGCTTTACATCGTGGGGCTATTTGACAGTTTTCCGATATGGGTTATGGTCGTTATTTTTGATACCAGTATTCTAACGGGGTCTAATTACTCTTGTATAGATTAATTACGTCTGAAGTATAGTTGCACTCAGTGCCAAGGTCTGGTTCATGACTAAAGACATGGTAGCTGTCACACCCTATGGCACCCTTGAACTTGCCTGCAACCTTGTTCGTGAGCTGCGCTTAGAACCAATGAATACTCTCCAGCTGATACGTGGGTGAGCGAATTGAGTACTTGGTGTTTGGCAAGAGTGAAGAAGAGACCGGGATAAGAGTGACTGGTGGCAATCATTTGCCTTCACGCTGGTGTTAATAAGAATATTTATTCTTTTATGTGAAACTGAATAAGGTTCTCCTCTATGTTCTCTAAAGGGGAAAATATTTTTAGCATCGAATTCCTTTCGTAACATGTGCAAATAATGCACTAATCAGTAGTAGTAGTAGGAGCTGAAAGTCCAAAGGTTATAAAGGACAATAAATTACTATATGAGCCTCGATAATTCAAATTTTATGATTTTAAAATTCATCAATGACAGTTGACTAATCAAATGACAACAAACAGGTAGATACCATGGTCACGTTTAGATTGTCACCTAAATTTCAGGGTGGAAAGCAAGCTTATGGATGCTCATGCTACAATCACTTGGTTGGCCTAAGGGTTTTCTTTGAAATGAGGCTAGATGATGAAGCTACTTGGTGTAGTGGTACTCATCAAGCAAAAGATGATCAGATGACGCAATTGCATTCCATGCTTTTTTGACAAAGTGTGCCGGCTATCGACTACAGCTCCAAAGAGATGAGCACCAGCTTTATAAACAAGGCATGTGGCAAAAATTCCCTTCAATGCAAGCACAGGAGCGTCCATTAAGTAAAAGAAAGCATAACAGCTGCCCGTTGAAGCTTGGGCACGATGATGCTTTTAGACAGGCATCCCAATGACCCTTCTGGCTTGAGGGTTGGAGAGAGAGAGAAAGAGAGGTGGCTATGAACAATGCAGGTGCAATGAGGCTTGCAGACATGCATGCGCCTACTTTGTGAGCCTCCCAGCTTAAGGGCAAGAGACACAAAGCTAGCCTTGAACACATCCTTCTCAAGTTGCAATTTTTAGTGGCTCTTGCACACACACATGCTCCTACTTTGTGAGCCTTCCAGCTGAAGGGCAAGAGACACAAAGCTAGCCTTGAACACATCCTCATTAAGTTGCAATTTTGGTGGCTCTTGGTATGTGTATAAGCTTTTGCAAGCATATATCGTCTCATTGCTTCTCAACTTAGTTGCTTTAACACACCGAAGTGCAAGTATTTAGTGCTTGTGCTTCTATTCGTGTTTTCACACAGGGCAGCAGGTGATAGCCTTTCGAAACTTCCTTATCGCTAGTCTTGAAGAAAAGTGACTACTGCATCTCGGTAGCTTGCAGCTGCCTGATCTTGGAAGAGGTTGGAACCAGCCGGTACTTATCTTAAGCTATAAGAGGACTACAGATGCGAAGGCCGCCTGCATTTTACAAGGGACATCATTGTAAAGAGCAAGCTTTGAGGCTTGACATATGAAAAAGCTCTACCATGCGGGACAACCTGTCGTTGAATCTGCTAGAAATTGACTATTATTTTACTACAAAAGCTTGAGGAGTAATTAACAACCGTCTCTTTAAACCGTGATGACCCATTGATTAAGAATAGTCTTGCCCATGAGCAGGAGAGCATGCTACAAAAGCGTGAGGGACTAATTTACAAGAATCATCTCCATGAACCGTGATGACCCATTGAATGAGGGTCGTCTTCCCCATAAGAGGAGAGCTCGACTCCATCTTGCTTGTGAACAAGACTTGCAAGAGCCGTCATGCCCATTAACAAAGCCCTATCAATGAACAGTAACTTGTCTATGCACATATACATAAAAAGCAGCCAAAGCTTGGGGGTGCTATTGGACAGACATGTAACAAATTGGTGCCGTATATATGCCAAATGCCTTCAATGGCAACTTCAAATGTTGTTAATAGCATCAACACTTGTTATAATCCCCAATCAAGGTGTTGCAGGCAAGGGAGTGTTCAAGAACAACAGACAACATGTGGGTGAGGGCGGCGGTTAAGGCCCTACTAGATTGCAAATAGACAACACCACAATGAATGCATTGTGGTACTAACAAATTTTTTAGGTCCGTGTTCTTGATTTGTGTGCCCATTTAGAGGAACGGGACTACGGGGTTGGGCATGGCTTCCATTATTTATAAATTTTGGAGAGACAAAAGTGCCAACTCTCCACCATGGTTTTGTATGGCACTCAGTTAGTATATGCACTAGATACCTTTTCACTATTATTAAAAAAACCTCCATAGTATGAAAAACTTTTGCTCTGTTTTTTTTGCATAGATCCTCATAGGAAGGATGTTTGCATTCCAAACATGTTCAATCAAACATCTCACCTATCTAGCGTGTGTTTTGTAAAATCTTTCATGTTGATCGTGAAAATTGTTTTGTTTTCGAAAAATTTGTTACTTAGCATCTTGTTATATTTGAAAATTACAAAGAAGTGAGGAACCCAAACCCCTTGTCATATACGCTTATAATAGTTTATTCTCACATAATTTATAAATTGACTTGTCTTTTTGTAGCTCTTCAAAGATTTATTCAAGTATACCTTGCAAATTTAATGGATGTTTTCTTCTAACATTGTATTTCATGAACTTTGGATTAAAAAGACTAGATTATTGGGTTAGTAATCCTGTTTAGCATGTAACAAGGATTGTGTTTAATGTTAAGATTAAACAAGTGTGACCAGAAATAAAATAATAAGTGTATCAAAGAGGAGTAGCCTAAGATCTTTCAACTTCTATATAATCAAACTAAGGATGTAAATTCTCTATTTTCACAATTTGATTTAGATTGATATCAACCCTTTAACATCTACAAATGAAATGTGGCAAGTATGACAGCCAACCAAGCACAACTAGTTTGATTCTAAAAAAAATCAAGTTGAAAATGAATAGTAACATTTATATATGAACGTGTGCTTTATATCGTAAGTATTTTTTCCACAAAAATAAAATAAATATAGTTGCTATAAATGTCTGATTAGGTTTTCATACAAGATAAACATTTTTAAGAATGAATAATAGCATTCTATCTCTAGTCAATGTCTTACAAACTATATTATTCTATATTGAAAGCTGGCAATGCAATGCATAAGACATCTTATTTCTAACTACATAAAATATTATACTTAAAACGCAACCTTGATGATAAGGATAGGCACATAGAACCGTATCTAGTATGAAAACAAGAATTTAGAATTGTTTTGAGGATCATTTTACATGAGATTTTTGTGATGGAGCGTTTATATTTCGAAGAGTTTCGTTTGTACTCTAATTGGCCTACTATGTGACATGACATTCAAAACTATGTAGAGCAATGCATAGTATGCCAAAATGTCAAATATGATAGACATAAGGCTCCCTGATTGTTGCAACCTTTGCCAATTCCAGAGCTCTATGGGAGAGTATTTCTATGAACTTTATCTTTGGCTTGTCAAATTTCATACAAAAAATACACACAATTAAAGAACAGTTGATTGATTAGTGAATAAGCTCAATTTTTTTTGTTAAAAAAACTATTAAGTCACATCACATGGCCAATTTGTTCATTTCCTAAATGTTTTACCATGGCATGTCATGCTCAATATTTTTTGATAGAGATCTATGTATAACGAGTTTCTTTTGGAGGGGGTTATTTGAAAACGTGGGTACACCTTGAGAGGTGCACTATTGAGAAACCCCTATTATACAACGTGCATTCGGGGCTATTTTAAAACCCCCTTTTTTAACACATTTGAATGAATAAAATGATTCCTTATTATAGAATTTTTTAAAAATGGAATATAAAACCCCTTTTCTTAATGTATCTCTATTAATTTCACTAAAATTTTGCATTAAATGTCATAAAATCTAATATCTAACCAACCCAAATGATTTTCTCATATTAAATTGATCACTTAATGTGGGAGAATAAATGGGAACAAGTGTTAAGATATAGATATGTGCTTATAGATCTATCTCAACACAGGGCCAATGGTAAAGGGGCCCAAAAGGGAGATGGTCTATCAAAGAGCAAGGCTAACCAATGGAGCATAAGACCTTAGGGTTAGCTTCATTAAAGACCTCCAATAAATGTGTGTAAAAGTCCTTTGACCTTAGGTAAGCTAGGGCTGAGCTTGAGTTGGGAACCCGGCCCAAGCTCGAGATGCTTGTCCTGATTGAGGTGCTTGTCGTGCTTGAGGTGTTTGTCATGCTTGAGGTGCTTGATTAAGATGGTTGAGGTGCTTGAATGGCTCCTTGCTTGAGGTGCTTGACTTGCTGCATGATTAAGGTACTTGAGGTGCCTTGAGAAGCTTGCCTGAGATGCTTGTGGGAATACCCCTTAGTTCAAGTGCTTTGTCATGCTTGGTGAGTAAGGTGCTTGATCACCTAAAGTCAAAAGCATTCCTACAAGGGGGGGAAGGGGGGGGGGGGGGGGGCGAGCCCTTTTCCTAGGGGCTAGAGAGAGAACACCCACTCACACACACAAGGGAAGCCCCAACTTGAAGAGGCAGCAAGGACACATGTCAGGTCCCTACCCATGTTACCTTCATGAGTTGCTTGAAGCCTATTGGCTAGGCTTCAAAGGGGTCCAATGATAAATTACTTGAATTATCTAATTGATTTTGCATTTATCAAGTCCTCTCTCTCAAAGGGGAAAGGGGGACACTTGTCCCAAGGCTACCCATGTTGCTTGTAATGGCTCTTGCTTGTGATTGGCTAGGCCTGGGAGGGTCCAATGAGCTTCAAGCATGAGCTACAAGGGGGGGTCGACCCAAGCTAGCTAGGGGCTTGCTTGAGGGGTATACTCACCCGCACACACTCACAAGCACTCTCATTGTGTGCTATGCAAAGTGCAAGAGCTCCCTCTCCAAGAAAGTAGAGGTTGAGAGCCTACACCAACACTCTTGGCTATGGAGTGCAAATCCAACCAAGAGCCATGCTTCAATGCTTAAGCTTGCCATCTCCTTCTTCTTCATTACTATGCTATTATGTATGCTAGCAACAAGAGTATGATAAGTGAGGAACTAATTCTTTCTCCTACGAAATGTTTCTTCTTCCTCTTCCCTACCCTCATTCCCTGCTAGCTCTCTCCACCTTCGAAGGTGTTTGAGGTCTTGGGACTGAGGCTTGGGATAGTTAAAGCTTTCTTCAAGTTCATGTTATGCTATGATTGTGATGCATGAAGCTTTCCATCTTCATTGCATCACCTAGGTCACAAGGAACACAAAGAATGTATTGTAACAAGTCTCTCTTAATGGGAGAAATCATAATACAAATTCCTATTGGAGGGGGGATTGGCTCCACATAAATCCGGTCCTCAACTGTTGTCATGTTCTCTAAATTCTCTCTCTTGCAAAAGTATTGTTCATGCCAAGTTAACTAATTGCTATGATTATGTTGCTATCTTCGATTATGTCTACCCGCTATGCTCACAAAGTTATTTCTCGAAAGTATTCTCATTAATTTCCGCTATTCTCAAGTTGAATAGGCTAATTCCATTACATTGGTATTAGAGCATTTGGTTTCTCTTTTCTTGCTTAAGAAGAGAGGTCCTTAAGTAGCCTATAAATGGTTGATGTTGTTAATTATAATAGGGTAAGTGGAACTGGGATCTAATATCGGTTTTGTTAAGCCCACTATGTGAGGGATGGTGCACACCTCGGGAGCTTTGGACTTAATAATGGAGTCTTTTTAGACTTGCCTACGGCTTTACCATTATTGAGCCACAAGAAGTCCGAAAGGAGCTAGCCCTTGGCAACTCTGCTATGTTAGACCTACTCCTCTACTCTCTATAATTAACCACTTTGAGCCGTGGGTGTAGATACTTAAGAGAAAATTTTCAAAGGCTAAGAGGAGTGGCAACTAAGGTTTTGAATTTCCAAAGCATACACTAAGTACATACATAAAATTTTGTTAACATGGCTGACAATAATCAAGAGAGTAGAATGAACATTGATAGCTTTGATTTTGCACATGAAGGTGCTAATGATGATGCTCCCATGTTTGTGAATTATCTTGTGACTAGGTTGCAACAAGCTATGGGTAACCCTACTTTGCAAGCCGAAGTTACTCAACAACTTCGTGCCTATGGAATTTCCCTTCCTCTCCAAGAGGAGAGAGAGCTTAGGAGGCCTCTTGAAGAGACCCCCAAAAGAAGACTCTCTCCCATTCGAGAGGAGGAATCCAAAGAGAAAGAAAGCAATGAAAGTCTAAGTTCTTCTGAAGATGTGGCTCCACGAAGAAGGCGGTCTAGAAGATCGCCTACTCCTTCCAAGAGGAAAAGAGCAACCCATAGTCCTTCTCCTCATCACTCTGAAAGGCACGAGAGGAAACAAAGGAATAAAAGGGCTAGGAAGAGGTCACCCTCTTCTCCTTCTTCTTCACCTTCCTCCTCTTCCGATGAAAGTTATGGCTATTCTCCTAGAGAATACAAGAGGGGAGGACATCGCAAATCATTTCCTGCATGGCGAAGGTCACAAAAGCTAAAGAAGTTCAAGGAGGGAGGAAAGAGTATCTCTTTTCTCACCTACGATGGCACCTTTGGTGCTACCGACAAAGTGTTGGCCTTCATCCAGCAATTTGATGCGGCCTTTGGGGACGAGGGCTTCACAGAGTCCTCCAAGCTACGCCATGTAGCTATTCACTTCCAAAAATCAGCTCGTCAATGGTGGGCTAGCCTTCGTGGCAATGGAGAAGCCCCAAAGACATGGAAAACTCTACAAGTTTCCATCATGAAGCAATTTCTGCCAAGCGATACTAAAGATAAAGTTCTTACCGAATGGCGCGGCTTGAAGCTTCTCTCTCATGAGTCTATCAACAAGTATGTAGACAAGTTTTGGGATTTACATCTCAAAGCTACCGTCTTTCAAAAGATAGACTTTGCCGAGCAAAGACAACAATTCTGTGCGGGATTACCTGAAGAGATGGCCGAATATATCAACTCTCAACGGCCCGGTACTATTACCGAAGTAATCCACCACACCATGGTTGCTTCACGCATCAATTTCCATCAAGGGGCTAGACGTAATGTCAAGCCCATGGAAAACAAGGATAAAAATGATGCAAAGGGGAAATCCAATGCTCAAAATAACTCCCAAGGCACTTCCAACAACAACAACAACAACAACAATCGGTCCAAGGAGAAGGGAGTTTACAAAGGTAAAAACAAACTCTCTCCTGAAGAGCTTGAAGCTTTTCGCAAGGACCATAAGTGTTTCAAGTGTGGAGAGCAAGGACATGGCTATCGTTCTTGCCCCAAGAAGAATACTCGCAATGAGACTCCTAGAGCTTCCACCATCGAAGCTCCAAAAGAGGATGCTCATTGCAAAGGATCATCACTCTCCTATGCTTGGGGAAAGGTACGAGAGCATGATGCCTTCATCTTGTTTGACCCTGGCTCTACTCTCAACTTCATATCAATAGAGTTGGCCACCAAGTTGGGCATTCAAGCTTTTGAGATGGGAGATATAGTAACAGCTGATGCAGCTTTCAAGGGACAACAGGCCTCCGTTACTCCCTTGATTGGGAAGTTGAGGCTTCATGTCCAAAGCTATGTCGACAAAGAAGACTTCTTCATCTCTCCTCTCCAACATCAGGATGTTATCCTAGGGGCACCATGGTTTGATCGCATGGCTGCCCACATGAAGTTTCCTAAAGGAGAATTTACTTCACTTACAGGGGAAAGAACATGTATATAGATGCGAGTGAGCGTGGTCACACTATTCCACTTGTAAATCCTCTTTCTTTTGATAAGTCAATGAAGAGCTCAGTTTCTGCGTACATGATTTTTGTCAAAGAGTCTCCAAAAGATACTAATGTTTCATCAAATGTAAATGATAGGAATCAAGAAGAGTTAGACTTGTCTAATTTTCTAAAAGGATTCCAAGATGTGTTCATCGATGATATCCCTATGGACTTACCTCCAAAACGAGGGGATGATGACCATCGTATTGAGCTCCTTCCTGGAAGCTCACCACCTAACAAGCCTCCTTATCGAGTCTCACAAGCTCAACAAGAGGAGATCATGAGGCAAGTACAAGAGCTGGTAGACAAAGGGATGGTGAGGCCTAGTTCCTCTCCCTTTTGTTCTCCAGTCCTTTTAGTGCAAAAGAAAGATGGTACATACCGTATGTGTGTAGACTATCGAGCACTAAACCATATCACTATCAAAAACAGATTTCCCGTACCTCGGGTAGAAGATCTGTTTGATAAGCTACAAGGCTCTACCTACTTCAGTAGGATTGACCTTAAGAGTGGCTATCATCAAATAAGGATAGTGGATGAAGATATCTTAAAGACCGCGTTTCGCACAACGTTTGGTCTTTATGAATATCTAGTCATGCCTTTTGGCTTGACTAATGCACCAGCTACGTTGAATCGTTTGATGGAGAAAATTTTTAGACCATATCGAAAATTCACTGGAGTGTTCTTTGATGATATCATCATCTACTCCAAGTCTTTGGAGGAACATAAGCAGCATCTCCAAGTGATTTTTCAAGCATTGAGGGAGAACAAGCTTTATCTCAACCAAAAGAAAAGCGAATTCTTCCTTCAAGAGATTCAATATTTAGGTCATATTATCTCTAAAGATGGTATCCAAATGGATCCATCAAAGTTAGAGGTAATAAAAGTATGGCCTAACCCAAGAAATCTACATGAGCTAAGAAGCTTTATTGGTATGTGTGCATACTATAGACGCTTCATAGCAAAATTCTCTCAAGTAGCAGGACCACTTCACGACTTAACAAAGAAGAACGTTAAGTTTGTATGGACTGCTAAGGAGCAAAATGCTTTTGAAAAACTCAAAGAGAAGCTTACTTCCCAACCAGTCCTCGTGCTTCCGGATCTCTCAAAGCCATTTGAGGTCCAATGTGATGCTTGTGGTGATTGCCTTGGAGCGGTTTTGCTTCAAGAAGGGCATGCCATAGCATATGAGAGCCGAAGGCTCAATGGTGATGAACGAGTCTTGGGCATTTATGAGAAAGAGCTTTTAGCTGTTCTACATGCCTTGGACACATGGAAGCACTACCTATTGGGGACTCCATTTATCCTACGAACCGACCACCAAAGTCTCAAGTATTTCATGACGCAAACCAAGCTTTCCGCCAAACAAATGAGGTGGGCAAATTTTCTTTCGCAATTTAATTTCCATATTGCTCACATAGCTGGTAAGCACAATCAAGTTGCCGAAGCACTTTCACGACGACCGAAAGTTAATGCGGTGTCTATAGCTACTCACAATGATCTATTCTCTATGATAGATGAGTATGCTACTGACCCTGACTTTAGAGACATAATGTCAGCCCTTGCTTTGGGGAAGAAAGAGGAACCATTCACCTTGCAGGATGGCTATCTTCTCCACGGCAATAGGCTATGTGTTACCCATTCCCTTCGTGAGAAGGTTATGTATGAATCCCATGCTCCTCCATATGCGGGGCATAGAGGTATTCAATCTACTCTCCGAGGAGTAGAGACGTACTTCTATTGGCCTACCATGAAAGTGGACATACAAGAGTATGTATCAAAATGTGTAGTATGCCAAAAGACCAAGTATGATAGAGGGAAGCAACCTGGATTACTCCAGCCATTGCCTATTCCAAATTCACGATGGGAGAGTATATCCATGGATTTCATCTTTGGATTACCCAAGTCTATCCATGGGAATACAGCAATATGGACAATAGTCGACAGGTTTAGCAAGCAAGCACATTTCATTCCTGTCAAAAAGACTATTAAGGCACACCAAATGGCAACTCTCTTCATATCTCAGATTTTCAAGCACCATGGATTACCCACATCCATCGTGTCAAATAGAGATCCTAGAATGACCAGTAATTTCTGGAAAGGTCTCTTTGAAAATCTAGGAACAAGATTGAATTTCTCTTCGGCCTATCACCCACAAACGGATGGCCAAAGTGAGATAGCCAATCTTACGATACTTGATCTACTCAAGACTTATGTTACCGAAGTAGATCAACGCTCACAATGGGAAAAGTACTTACCTCTTGTAGAGTATGCCTACAATAATACTGTACATACTTCTACGGGAAAAGCACCTTTTGAGATCATTGAGGGAAGACCTAAAAGTCCCTTGCTACTCAAAGTACATGGGAAGATCTTCGCCGCCGATGAGTATAGCCGTGACCTACAAGAATCTTTTCAAAAGATTAGGGAGGCTATATCCATCTCTCAACAAAGGCAAAAAGCTGCTGCTGATAAGCACAGAAGAGCCTTAATGTCCAAAGAAAATGATTGGGTCTTACTCAAGTTTCCTAAGGCTCGATTAAGGCAAACGACGGGCAAAAATCCTACGGGCCATCAAAAGTATTATGCTAAACTAGCAAAAAGATACTATGGTCCTTTCCAAATCTTAAAGCCTATCAATGAGACGGCTTATCAACTCAAGTTGCCCAACCATTGGCTTATACACAATGCCTTTCATGTAAGCTTACTTAAGCCCTACAAAGGAGAGCCACCAATTGAACCAATTATTGAAGACCCTCCCGAAGTCGAAGACCAAGAAGAGGTGCTACAACCCGAAGCTGTCCTTCGGCATGAAGATGAGGTACTACGACATGGTAAGATAATCCGACGGTATCTTATTAAGTTCAAAAATTATCCTTTTGAAGATGCTAAATGGATGCAAGGAGTACAACTTAAGGATAGTATGAACCTTGTCAATGCTTACAATGCTACATTAGAGTAAGCAAATGTACAAATTTCTTTTAAATGACTCATGTTTTTGTCTTATATGACTAGTCATCTTTTTAATTGTGCACAAATTTAACTAGTATGCATGCTTAGAATCATGTTTGTGATGACGACGTCTCTCAAACACCAAGTAGAATTTGTCACTCTACTTTGGGAGAATGAAATGGACTAAAGAGCAGACATGCTTGCGGCAGCTATGTCTCCCAAGCACCAAATGGATTAGTCATCCATCTTGGAAAGATGTCGTAGGGTAAAAAGGGATCCTTTACCCGCTAAGTACGATTGACTAATGACTAAGACTTTATCTCTTCTACCTCATAGTCGAGGACGACTATGATTTCAAGAGAGAGGTAATGTCATAAAATCTAATATCTAACCAACCCAAATGATTTTCTCATATTAAATTGATCACTTAATGTGGGAGAATAAACGGGAAGAAGTGTTAAGATATAGATATGTGCTTATAGATCTATCTCAACACGGGGCCAATGGTAAAGGGGCCCAAAAGGGAGATGGTCTATCAAAGAGCAAGGCTAACCAATGGAGCATAAGACCTTAGGGTTAGCTTCATTAAAGACCTCTAATAAATGTGTGTAAAAGTCCTTTGACCTTAGGTAAGCTAGGGCTGAGCTTGAGATGGGAACCCGGCCCAAGCTCGAGATGCTTGTCCTGCTTGAGGTGCTTGTCGTGCTTGAGGTGTTTGTCATGCTTGAGGTGCTTGATTAAGATGCTTGAGGTGCTTGAATGGCTCCTTGCTTGAGGTGCTTGACTTGCTGCATGATTAAGGTACTTGAGGTGCCTTGAGAAGCTTGCCTGAGATGCTTGTGGGAACACCCCCTAGTTCAAGTGCTTTGTCATGCTTGGTGAGTAAGGTGCTTGATCACCTAAAGTCAAAAGCATTCCTACAAGGGGGGGGAAGGGGGGGGGGGGGGCGAGCCCTTTTCCTAGGGGCTAGAGAGAGAACACCCACTCACACACACAAGGGAAGCCCCAACTTGAAGAGGCAGCAAGGACACATGTCAGGTCCCTACCCATGTTACCTTCATGAGTTGCTTGAAGCCTATTGGCTAGGCTTCAAAGGGGTCCAATGATAAATTACTTGAATTATCTAATTGATTTTGCATTTATCAAGTCCTCTCTCTCAAAGGGGAAAGGGGGACACTTGTCCCAAGGCTACCCATGTTGCTTGTAATGGCTCTTGCTTGTGATTGGCTAGGCCTGGGAGGGTCCAATGAGCTTCAAGCATGAGCTACAAGGGGGGGTCGACCCAAGCTAGCTAGGGGCTTGCTTGAGGGGTATACTCACCCGCACACACTCACAAGCACTCTCATTGTGTGCTATGCAAAGTGCAAGAGCTCCCTCTCCAAGAAAGTAGAGGTTGAGAGCCTACACCAACACTCTTGGCTATGGAGTGCAAATCCAACCAAGAGCCATGCTTCAATGCTTAAGCTTGCCATCTCCTTCTTCTTCATTACTATGCTATTATGTATGCTAGTAACAAGAGTATGATAAGTGAGGAACTAATTCTTTCTCCTACGAAATGTTTCTTCTTCCTCTTCCCTACCCTCATTCCCTGCTAGCTCTCTCCACCTTCGAAGGTGTTTGAGGTCTTGGGACTGAGGCTTGGGATAGTTAAAGCTTTCTTCAAGTTCATGTTATGCTATGATTGTGATGCATGAAGCTTTCCATCTTCATTGCATCACCTAGGTCACAAGGAACACAAAGAATGTATTGTAACAAGTCTCTCTTAATGGGAGAAATCATAATACAAATTCCTATTGGAGGGGGGATTGGCTCCACATAAATCCGGTCCTCAACTGTTGTCATGTTCTCTAAATTCTCTCTCTTGCAAAAGTATTGTTCATGCCAAGTTAACTAATTGCTATGATTATGTTGCTATCTTCGATTATGTCTACCCGCTATGCTCACAAAGTTATTTCTCGAAAGTATTCTCATTAATTTCCGCTATTCTCAAGTTGAATAGGCTAATTCCATTACATTGGTATTAGAGCATTTGGTTTCTCTTTTCTTGCTTAAGAAGAGAGGTCCTTAAGTAGCCTATAAATGGTTGATGTTGTTAATTATAATAGGGTAAGTGGAACTGGGATCTAATATCGGTTTTGTTAAGCCCACTATGTGGGGGATGGTGCACACCTCGGGAGCTTTGGACTTAATAATGGAGTCTTTTTAGACTTGCCTACGGCTTTACCATTATTGAGCCACAAGAAGTCCGAAAGGAGCTAGCCCTTGGCAACTCTGCTATGTTAGACCTACTCCTCTACTCTCTATAATTAACCACTTTGAGCCGTGGGTGTAGATACTTAAGAGAAAATTTTCAAAGGCTAAGAGGAGTGGCAACTAAGGTTTTGAATTTCCAAAGCATACACTAAGTACATACATAAAATTTTGTTAACATGGCTGACAATAATCAAGAGAGTAGAATGAACATTGATAGCTTTGATTTTGCACATGAAGGTGCTAATGATGATGCTCCCATGTTTGTGAATTATCTTGTGACTAGGTTGCAACAAGCTATGGGTAACCCTACTTTGCAAGCCGAAGTTACTCAACAACTTCGTGCCTATGGAATTTCCCTTCCTCTCCAAGAGGAGAGAGAGCTTAGGAGGCCTCTTGAAGAGACCCCCAAAAGAAGACTCTCTCCCATTCGAGAGGAGGAATCCAAAGAGAAAGAAAGCAATGAAAGTCTAAGTTCTTCTGAAGATGTGGCTCCACGAAGAAGGCGGTCTAGAAGATCGCCTACTCCTTCCAAGAGGAAAAGAGCAACCCATAGTCCTTCTCCTCATCACTCTGAAAGGCACGAGAGGAAACAAAGGAATAAAAGGGCTAGGAAGAGGTCACCCTCTTCTCCTTCTTCTTCACCTTCCTCCTCTTCCGATGAAAGTTATGGCTATTCTCCTAGAGAATACAAGAGGGGAGGACATCGCAAATCATTTCCTGCATGGCGAAGGTCACAAAAGCTAAAGAAGTTCAAGGAGGGAGGAAAGAGTATCTCTTTTCTCACCTACGATGGCACCTTTGGTGCTACCGACAAAGTGTTGGCCTTCATCCAGCAATTTGATGCGGCCTTTGGGGACGAGGGCTTCACAGAGTCCTCCAAGCTACGCCATGTAGCTATTCATTTCCAAAAATCAGCTCGTCAATGGTGGGCTAGCCTTCGTGGCAATGGAGAAGCCCCAAAGACATGGAAAACTCTACGAGTTTCCATCATGAAGCAATTTCTGCCAAGCGATACTAAAGATAAAGTTCTTACCGAATGGCGCGGCTTGAAGCTTCTCTCTCATGAGTCTATCAACAAGTATGTAGACAAGTTTTGGGATAGACTTTGCCGAGCAAAGACAACAATTCTGTGCGGGATTACCTGAAGAGATGGCCGAATATATCAACTCTCAACGGCCCGGTACTATTACCGAAGTAATCCACCACACCATGGTTGCTTCACGCATCAATTTCCATCAAGGGGCTAGACGTAATGTCAAGCCCATGGAAAACAAGGATAAAAATGATGCAAAGGGGAAATCCAATGCTCAAAATAACTCCCAAGGCACTTCCAACAACAACAACAACAACAACAATCGGTCCAAGGAGAAGGGAGTTTACAAAGGTAAAAACAAACTCTCTCCTGAAGAGCTTGAAGCTTTTCGCAAGGACCATAAATGTTTCAAGTGTGGAGAGCAAGGACATGGCTATCGTTCTTGCCCCAAGAAGAATACTCGCAATGAGACTCCTAGAGCTTCCACCATCGAAGCTCCAAAAGAGGATGCTCATTGCAAAGGATCATCACTCTCCTATGCTTGGGGAAAGGTAAGAGAGCATGATGCCTTCATCTTGTTTGACCCAGGCTCTACTCTCAACTTCATATCAATAGAGTTGGCCACCAAGTTGGGCATTCAAGCTTTTGAGATGGGAGATATAGTAGTCGCTGATGCAGCTTTCAAGGGACAACAAGCCTCCGTTACTCCCTTGATTGGGAAGTTGAGGCTTCATGTCCAAAGCTATGTCGACAAAGAAGACTTCTTCATCTCTCCTCTCCAACATCAGGATGTTATCCTAGGGGCACCATGGTTTGATCGCATGGCTGCCCACATGAAGTTTCCTAAAGGAGAATTTACTTCACTTACAGGGGAAAGAACATGTATATAGATGCGAGTGAGCGTGGTCACACTATTCCACTTGTAAATCCTCTTTCTTTTGATAAGTCAATGAAGAGCTCAGTTTCTGCGTACATGATTTTTGTCAAAGAGTCTCCAAAAGATACTAATGTTTCATCAAATGTAAATGATAGGAATCAAGAAGAGTTAGACTTGTCTAATTTTCTAAAAGGATTCCAAGATGTGTTCATCGATGATATCCCTATGGACTTACCTCCAAAACGAGGGGATGATGACCATCGTATTGAGCTCCTTCCTGGAAGCTCACCACCTAACAAGCCTCCTTATCTAGTCTCACAAGCTCAACAAGAGGAGATCATGAGGCAAGTACAAGAGCTGGTAGACAAAGGGATGGTGAGGCCTAGTTCCTCTCCCTTTTGTTCTCCAGTACTTTTAGTGCAAAAGAAAGATGGTACATACCGTATGTGTGTGGACTATCGAGCACTAAACCATATCACTATCAAAAACAGATTTCCCGTACCTCGGGTAGAAGATCTGTTTGATAAGCTACAAGGCTCTACCTACTTCAGTAGGATTGACCTTAAGAGTGGCTATCATCAAATAAGGATAGTGGATGAAGATATCTTAAAGACCGCGTTTCGCACAACGTTTGGTCTTTATGAATATCTAGTCATGCCTTTTGGCTTGACTAATGCACCAGCTACGTTGAATCGTTTGATGGAGAAAATTTTTAGACCATATCGAAAATTCACTGGAGTGTTCTTTGATGATATCATCATCTACTCCAAGTCTTTGGAGGAACATAAGCAGCATCTCCAAGTGATTTTTCAAGCATTGAGGGAGAACAAGCTTTATCTCAACCAAAAGAAAAGCGAATTCTTCCTTCAAGAGATTCAATATTTAGGTCATATTATCTCTAAAGATGGTATCCAAATGGATCCATCAAAGTTAGAGGTAATAAAAGTATGGCCTAACCCAAGAAATCTACATGAGCTAAGAAGCTTTATTGGTATGTGTGCATACTATAGACGCTTCATAGCAAAATTCTCTCAAGTAGCAGGACCACTTCACGACTTAACAAAGAAGAACGTGATGCATTAACGTGATTACATAGTGCACCCCGCAGGGGTACACCTCTTTATTTCTCTTTGAAATATCACCCTTAAATGAATGGCCAAAATCTAAAATCTATGTTGATGAGAAGGTAATCAATGGGAGAACTAATTATCTTTGGTAGAGTTTACATACAATAACATGTTTCAAACCTTAGGGAGAAAAAAAGGGAGGGGGAGGTTGAATGCTTGGCAAGATTGGCATGCCTTAAATTGAGATGGGGCTACATGAGAGGGTTGAGCAAGTGTCATTTGAATTGAGACTAGTGTGAACACAAAGAAGAGAAGAAAGTATAATTGCTAGTAGACGTGCATGATTAGGGGCCCCAATAATGTCCATTGTGTTAAGCCTTATTTTGGCACCATCTTTGCCAAACTAGAAATGGCCATAGTGGGTCGAAGGCCTAACCGGTGTAGTTGCGATGACGGGAGCAAAGCGAGACACGGACCTCGACGGCCTCTAAAACGCCGGGAGTCGATGGCACGCCTCGAGCCGGTCACGGTAAAGCGAACAGGGGACACCACCTAGCTTTGAGCGGCTAGGACGTATACAACGGTGATGTGAACGCCGCAAACTTACACACACACACACATACACACACACGCACACACACGCAGAGCATTGACAAATGATGAAAACCCTCGGGGGTGTGAGGGAGAATTATTTCTTGCAGTTATTCCTTCCGGCGAGGTGGCACACCGTGGTGATAGAGAGATAGGGAGAAGAGATAGTGCATCTACTTGGTGCGTTCTCTAAAGACGACTCGATGATATGAAACTTTCTACCAAGAATGTGTATGTGTTTGCGCATCGACCATTGGAGTCGAGAGGTGGACGTAGTTCCCTTCACATGGTGCAATTCCCAAAACAAACCATCATACAAGTCCCCTCCCTGTGATGCCAATGGTGTCAATTTCTCCCACTAAAACTCTACCAAGTGCTGACCTCTCATGAACTGCCCCTCCCCGATAGTGACATCTCAGTGCCCTTTTATAGGTGTTGGCTGCTTGGATTAGGCTAATCCCGGTTTGATTAGGATAAGCTAATCGGGGAGACAAAGCAAGGCGGTGGGCCCGGTGTGGTTGACCCTTGCTTTGTCTTGGGAGTTATTAAAAATGAAAACCTCTAAGTGGGCCTTTGTGACCATCACCTAGAGAGAGGGAAATTACAAATTGGGAATTTACAAGGCTTGGGTGAAAACTAAAAAATGATGATGATAGCCTACGGTTTATTGAAAATGGTGTCGTGGTTGTGTGATGCCGGTGAATGGCAGCTTGCTAGTGCGTCGGTGTAGTGCATACGTCTTTTTGGGGTCGGCCGGGGCATGCCTTCGGCGCCTTTGTTCTTTTTGTTGTCGGTGTCGCGTGATTCGAGTTGTCCTCCTTTGTTGATGTCGTCATAGTCGTAGAATTCTTTGTTTTTTTGTATTTTTTCTGTGTGTGTGCGTTATGCGTGTGTGTGTATGTATAGGTGTGTGGGTGTGTAGGTGTGTGTGTGTGTGTGTGTGTATATATATATGTGTGTGTGTATTGACGTGTGTGGGAACGGGGGGGGTGTATGTATAATATATATATATATATATCTCTTTTTTTGTTTTTTTTTTCGGCGATGTTGTGGGCAACGCAGAGGCGGGGGGGGGGGGGGGGGGGGGGGGAGGGGTGAATGGAGTGAGAGAGAGTGGGTGTGTGTGTGTGTGTGTGTGGGTGTGCGAGAAGTGGAGAAGGGGGGGCGCGATGCGTGCATGCGCACACAGAGTGCGGGGGAGAGAGGGGGTAAGTGTTGGAGAGGGGGTTTGAGAGGATGGGGGGGGGGGGGGGGGAATAGTCAACGAGCGAGAGAGAGAGAGAGAGAGAGAGAGAGAGAGAGAGAGAGAGAGAGAGAGAGAGAGAGAGAGAGAGAGAGAGAGAGGTGGTGGAGAATGAGTTAAGAGAGAGAGAGAGGTCCACCTAAGGCGGGTTCCCACCATGGGAGTAAGAGAGAGGGAGAGCAAGGGATGAGGTGATGAGGGGATAAGGGAGGGAGGGTGTGGCTTCCCCTTAAGGCTCTCGGGGCCGCTCCTGAGAGAGAGAGAGAGAGAGAGAGAGAGAGAGAGAGAGAGAGAGAGAGAGAGAGAGAGAGAGAGAGAGAGAGAGAGAGAGACTTAGAGCTAGGTGAAGGTAGGGGAGGGGTGGAATATGATGTGATTCGCCATGGTTAGGAAGCAACAAGGGGGAGGGGGGGGGGGGGGGGGGGGGGGGGGGGGGGGAGGGGGTATAGTAAGGCCAGTGGAATGTGGACGAGGGGGGGGGGGAATTGGGGATAGGCGGCTCGCCGGGGCTGGGGTGTGGACGAGCAGAGAGAGAGAGAGAGGGAGAATATTTGAAAGAGAGAGAGAGAGAGGGAGAATATACAATATCTGTGGCGGCCCGTCGGAGGGTGTGACAGAGGTATAGGTGTCTCATGCGCCCACCGGGCTGGGTGATGCAGCGGCAGAGTAGGAGAGAGAGAGAATATTGGCGGAGCCGAGCAGTAGGAGAGAGAGTGAGTCCGTCTTCTGGCGATAATGGAGGGTGGGTGGCCAAACAAGTGAATGGTAAAGAGCTCTTTTTGTTTTTTTTTCTTTGGTAATAAGCGTTCCCTTACTTAGGGTGTGGTTCTCACGGTCACGGTTTCGAAAACCGACCATCATTAGCCCTCCCATCTGGCTAGAGGCATTCATGCTTCTAGCCCTTCCTCTGTATCTTTAGATGTGGAATTAGAGGGTTCTCCCTCTTCTGGAATGTCTAGCATGAACTCTGGATCAAACCTAAGAAAATATCTTTTCAGCCTCCATCCATTGACTCTAGTCTTGTGAATTCTCCCATCTGCTTCCATCAGCTGATAGCTGTCGTTGTCATAGCGCCTTTTGACAATGAATGGTCCTTCCCATCTGGGTTGAAATTTCTTGTCCTTCCTGGTGTCAAATCTGTTGTCGTATCTCAACACTAACATACCCTTTTCCAGGCCCTTTTCTTTAAGCCCTTGATTGAAGGTGAGCCGGCGTTGTTCTGCCTGCACTGCATAGTGATTGATTGCTTCTTCCCTATCTATTTGGAGCTTCTTGAGATCCAAGATGTGGTTTTGGAGATTCACAATTGGGCGTTGTATCTGGCTAACCAAGACTCGTAAACTGGCTATCTGTACCTCAATGGGTAGAATTGCCTCCTTCCCATAAACTAGATGGAAAGGGGTGAAACCTAGTGATGTTCGGAACGTTGTTCGGTAGGCCCATAGAGCTGCCATGAGATGTTTATCCCAGTCTCATGTGTGATTGTTCACCTGTTTTGTGATGATTTTGCAAATCATTCCGTTTACTTTTTCTACTAGGCCATTACACTGTGGATAGTATGGTGTGGAATGTCGGCGTGTGATGCCTAACTTTTTCATCAGTTCTCCCACCAGATCGCCTCTGAAACCTGGTCCCCTATATGATATTATCTTTAGAGGAGTGCCAAAACGGCAATAGGTGTGCTAAAAAATGAACTTTTCTACCTGTTGGGCTGTAATGCGGGTGGTGGCTAGTTCTTCTGCCCATCGAGTCATGTAGTCTACACCCACTATAATGTATAGTTTACGTGATTGGGCCCTTGGTAAAGGACCGATTGCATCTATTTCCCATTTCTCAAATGGACCATATGAGATGATAGGAGTTTGTGGCTCATAGGTTAATGTGCGATCACTGGCCACTTGACAAGCCTTGCATGTTTTACACCAATGGTGTACATCCCTGTTCAAGCTAGGCCAAGAGTATCCTGCTTGTAGAATCTTCCTACTGGTGATATCTAGAGTAAAATGACCGCCGCAGACGCCATCATGGCAACTTGAAATTACCTCTGTGATCTCACTAGAGGTTGGCATCGCCTGAGAATCTGATCCTTGCCCTTACAATACAAGTGGTCGTTTACAAGGCGGTATCTGGTAGCCTTCCTTACCAGTCACTGTTTCTGGCCTTTGGTGTATCCTTCCGGACATTCTCCTGTATCTAGAAAGTTAATGATATCAGGCATATCATCACTACCTTGAAAGAGGGGTAGTTTCAGTTTGATTGCTCCTACGGGAACCTCCTGTATTCTTTCTTTGGCTAGAGCATCTGCCTCCTAATTTTCTGCTCTAGGGACATAAAATAGTTTCACTGCATCAATCTTCCTTAGAAGATCCTTAACTTGGCGTAGTTGACCAAGTAAAACCTGATTTTTACAAACCCAAGTGCCGTTTATCTGCCTTATCAAAAGCAAAGCATCGCCAAACACATTTAGACACTGAATTCCTTGTGAAATACATTGTTCCAACCCAAGACTTAGAGCTGCATACTCTGCTTCGTTGTTGGAGTGGGAGTGTAATAACTACCCGATGGAGAATATTCTTTCTTGTTGCTCATTGAAAATGACTATGCCACCTGCAGACTGGTCCACTGTTCTTTTGTATGCTTCGTCAAAGAATAGAGAGTGAGCTCTTTCTAGCTTAGGAATTTCTACCATTGGTGTTTCTTCCTTTGCTTCCGTGTTGACCTTCAGCTTCTTCTCATAATGGCGATGAGTGAGTATTCCCGCTAAGCTAGCCCCGGTGGAGTTTTCTACTTGCATGGTGTAGTCGAACTCTTGTAATCTAACCAGCCATTTAGAGATCCTAAATGAGACATCCATGTGTCGCATTACATATGGGAAAACCTCCTCTATTGTCAGGATTACAAAGGGTCTAGGCAGAAGATAGGAGCGGAACTTTGTGGTAGCAAACATTAGTGCGAGAACCATGTGTTCTACTTCAGTAAATCCCTTTTCTGACGGGGTCACGACACGACTAGAGAAGTAAATAGGACACATGAAAGAAGTTTGGGGGTCCTTTTGCATTAGCACGGCTCCGAGTGTATCACTTCCTACACTAGGGTTCACATAAAATGGCTCGTCCCACTTAGGGGGTGAAATGGTGGCAAGCTTAGCTAGGATTTGCTTCACGTCGGTAAATTGTTGCTCATTTTCTTCACTCCATGAGAAGACATCCCTCTGGGTGATTTGTTGTAGGGGGAGGATCACTTGAGATAGCAAGTGAATGAACCTGCTTAAGTATCTTACCTTCTGAAGGAAAGAAACCAACTGCTTAGCGGTGGTGGGTGATGACAAAGATACCAAAGCTTGAATCTTGCTAGGGTCAACCTCAATCCCTTTTGCTGAAATTACATGGCCAACGAGAGTGACTTTGCTTTCACCAATGTGACACTTATCCACGTTGATCTGGACAACCAAGGTTTGTAGCCTGGTTAAGCCATCATAGAATTTGCTTAAATGGAGGGCTCGTGAACTATAGATGCAAAAATCATCTATGGAAACCCGTATTGACGTTCCAAAGTAGGGTTGGAAAACAAAGGTCACATAGCACTGAAATGTGGCCGGAGCGTTAGTGAGGCCAAAAGGCATCACTCTATAAGCAAAGCATTCCCAAGTTGTGGTGAAGGTTGTCTTCTTCTGATCTTCTTCTGCAATGCTAATTTGGAAGTATCCTGAGTAGCCATCGCACACTGTGTATCTCTCGTGACCCGCCACTTCATTGAAAATTTCATCTTGGAATGGGAGGGGAAAGTGATCCCTCTTCGTGGCTGCATTGAGAGATTTATAGTCCACACAGAATCTCTACTTATCATTCTTCTTTGGTGTGACTACTACTAGGGAGACCCATTCTGAGTCTTCGACAGGGTAGATGAAACCTGCCTGTAGCAAACTTCTCACTTCTTTAAGTAGTGCCTCTTGTTGGATTACTCCAAGTCTTCTGAGCCTTTGCACCACGGGTTTACTGCCTTCCTTGAGTTTTATGTGGTGTTGTACTACTGTGATTCCTGTGATCTTGTCATAGCCATCAATGAACAGTGTAGTGAAATTACTAAGCATGGAGACATATTCCTTCCTTTCTTCATCGGTTAACTCATTTGAGAGCATCCCTTGTAATTTTTCTGCATTCTCTAAGGATTGCGTACTTGATGGTTCCTCTTGGTTTGTCGGGGGTGTTTCAGATTGTGTCAATCTTTTTGGGTCTTTAAGAATGACCCCCATCACTTCAATGCTACTGTCACTCCCGTCAGTGGTGGTTGTCTCTTCTCCTAAGGTAGATGAATAGTCGATGGTGGACTCATCTTCTGAAGCCTCCAAGATCATGTTATGTTGCTTCCTAGTCCTCATATCGTAGAATATGGACTTCCCTTTAGCGTACTTCATTTGAATCATTCCGGTGCTCCAGTCTTGCTTAGCTTCCATAGCCATGAGCCAGGGTCTCCCAAGAATGATAGGGTAGCCCTCCCCTTTGTGTGGCATGACAAAGATGTCTACCTCCACTTCTGTATTGAATGCTTTTACTTTGACCGCATTCACAATGCCCACACATTTCACTCTTACATTGTTTGCCATTTTGGCTCGGTAGGGTGCCGGCCTACTCACCTCTAGACCTAGATGGTGCATCATTTTTTCACTCACGAGGCATATTTGCACGCCACATCTATGTAGACGTTTGAGATTCGTTGCCCCTTGATGTGGGCATCCATAGTGGGTAGGATATCGTCGAGATCCCTTCCAGAGATAGCCCCAGCTATCCTGGGTCTTGATTTCCTGGTACTCACCATTTTTGTCCATTGCCTCCTCATTCTTGGTGCAAGGTGGAGTAATTGGGCCAAGTTATCTTCGGGCCCTGCATCAACACATCTTGAACTAAGTCATAGGGTTTAGCATACTCACCTAGTGAGAAATCCACGATGTCTATCTTCCGTCGCGGTTTAGCTGCTTGCTTGCTAGACTCGGCCTTCCCTTTCATTTTCTCTTCTCTTTGAGAGGCTTTCTCGTGCCTGGCATGCTTCACTCCCATATCATCCACTTCTTCCAGTTTTGCTTTCCCTTTGTGCTTCTCTCAAACTAACTCTTCTACCTTTGCCTTCCCTTTAGCCTCCAAGCTAATAACACACCGCTTGATTTACAGCAGGTGGTGGGGGTAGTGGTGGAATAAGAGGTTGTGGTGGTGGTTGCTGTTGTACGGGTGGTCGAAGGATCTGGACCGATGGGATCGGCCCTGGTTGCCTGGGTGCTGGTGGTCTTGCCCTTGGCGGAGAGATCTGATTCTGTCTCCCCCCTCTATTGAAATTCTGCCTTCTTCGATGTGGGCAGTAGTACATACCATGGCCGTCTTTCCCGCAATTATAGTAGTGGTACTCTTGGTTCTGCCTACGTTGTCCTCTTCCTTGTTCTGGATTTCTGACAGGTGCATGCTCTTGCTGCACCAGATGCACGGATAAACTCTCTAGTTGGGTGGTGATGTGACTCAGCGGGTCTTGCTGCTCCTTTGATGCCTCTTGTGGTTGGGCTCTATGACTGGCTGTTGCAGTCACTGGGGTTGGTCGGACCGAGCTGGTTTTCTATGACTCGTTTACTCTTGCTTGCATGCGCAACTTCTTGTCTTTAAGGCGGTCTACTTCTACTACCAACTCATATGTTGCAGGAAACCTTCCCTTCACCTTCTCTCTAAGCGGCGACCACAGGCCAGTAATGAAACGGTCCTTCTTCAAGAAATTTGGCGCTCCTTTGCCTTCCTCCTGTGAGGCAACCCATCTCTCCCATAAGTCCACAAACTTGGACTCGTAGGTGGTATACTCTAGCAGACCTCCCTGCTTCAATTCCGTCAGTAGCTGCCATAGCTTCTCTGAGGTTGTGCCTCCACCAAACCTCTTCACAAAGGCAGCCCATAACACATCCATGCATTCTTGGTATCTTGAGGCAATGCATTGTACCAGGAATTGGCCTCTACTTTCATCAGTAGAGGAAAAATTCGAAGCCATGAAGCGTCATCATCTTTGTTGGAAATCACACAAACAATGTCGAAATCATCCAAAAAGTCGGTGGTGAGATCTTCTCCCTTCTTTCCACTGAACGTGGGGAAAGAAAGACTTGCCATGGTAGCGACTCAGGAAATTACAAACTTTTTTCCTTCTTTTTATCTTTATACTATACTAACAACAGTAACGGCTTATAACGGCTTTTTATAGAGTTGGATGGATAGATTAGAACAAGATAAATATAGAAACATTAAAGGAATGGTGGTAATCCAATATGGGGAGAATGATAGGGTTTGGGGAATTAAGGATTTCTCCTAGCACCGCCGCACCGAATAGGTACACGATCTTCTATTGGTAGAAGATTTTCCTATCTACATAGATATTCACATGCATATGCTGCACGAATCTGAACGGGAATGCTGTCGGTCCGTTTTCCATCATGCACAGAGAGTGGAGTACTTACTTATACTCTTATCATGCCAGTGTTGATGAGTCGGCACATCCACACAAGGTTGTCACCTTTCATGGGCTCTACCTTTCCTTCGTCGCTCAGCACGTACGGGGTGATGGCGACGCGTCTGACCACTCCCAGCCTTTTGGCTAGCAGCAACTGTAGATAATTACCGTAGTCGGCGTGTTGCTTGAATTCCACTCCATTCAGCTGCAGGCCACTGGGTTTCACCCGTGGTGGAGAGATTCTGCAGGATAAGTTGTTCAGGGAGAGGAGGAAGACTCTCTACCCGTCTTCCAAAATAGCGAGAGCAGTAGCTAAACCACTCTTCCTTAGGACATGGGAACCTTCTTACCACTTCTTCTTCAGGATTGTCGAAGTGGACTGGTAGTACTCGCATGTGTCGTGCGAATTGGTAGGCGACTTTCCGCCGCTTAGCTTCGGATGACTTCCTCTTTGGCAAGCTGGGTACAACCCGGCTCTCTGAGCTTGAAGCACTTGCTTGGCCAGATGCTTCTCCCTTTGGGGTCATGTGTTTCCAGATTGGCTCAACCTTTCCTTACCTTTGGCTCGAGCAGCCCCTTAGGCCATTTTGGAGTAGAGGTTATAACTTTGATTGGAGCTCCCTTAGGGAAGAGAGGCCTCACCGTTTTCTTTCCTCCTTTGATGTGGATGACTTCTTCGCCGATGTAGACGATTTCAGTCCCTTTGCTGCCTTCATTGCTGGCATTCATTGACACTGTGTTTTGGTTGACAACAGTGATAGCACGTCATAGACCTCCCACCTGGTGTTCTCAATTTGTGGTTAGAACGAGCAACACGAGACGGGGTGCTTACCTCTTGAATGCTGACGACACTACAACCTAGCAGTAGTACTTCAATGAAGGCGGTTAGTGCCTCCTTAGTCTCCTCCTCTTCCGTCCTCCAGTTAGAAAATTCCTTCAGCCATTCGTCCATGATTGATGAGGTGCGTTGCTTTTAGCATTGTAAACTGAAGGTTTTTTAGAAGCCCTCCTCAGTGGGGGCACCAAATGACGGGAGCAAAGCGAGACACGGACCCCGACGGTCTCTAAAACGCCGAGAGCCGATGTCACTCCTCGAGCCGATGACGGTAAAGTGAACAGGGGGCACCACCTAGCTTTGAGCGGCTAGGACGCAGACAACGGTGATGTGAACACCGCGAACTTACACACACACACACACACACACACACACACACACACACACACACACACACACACACACACACACACACACACACGGAGAGAGAGAGAGAGAGAGAGAGAGAGAGAGAGAGAGAGAGAGAGAGAGAGAGAGAGAGAGAGAGAGAGAGCATTGACAAATGATGAAAACCCTGGTGGGTGTGAGGGAGAATTATTTCTTGCAGTATTTACAAATGACCTTCCTTCCGGCGAGGTGGCACACCGTGGTGATAGAGAGATAGGGAGAAGAGATAGTGCATCTACTTGGTGTGTTCTCTGAAGACGACTCGATGATATGAAACTTTCTACCAAGAATGTGTATGTGTGTGTGCATCGACCATTGGAGTCGAGAGGTGGACGTAGTTCCCTTCACATGGTGCAATTCCCAAAACAAACCATCACACAAGTCACCTCCCCGTGTGCCAATGGTGTCAATTCCTCCCACTAAAACTCTACCAATTGATGACCTCTCATGAACTGCCCCCCCCCCCCCCCCCGATAGTGACCTCTCAGTGCCCTTTTATAGGTGTTGACTGCTTGGATTAGGGTAAGCTAATCGGGGAGACAAAGCAAGACTGTGGGCCCGGTGTGGTTGACCCTTGCTTTGTCTTGGGAGTTATTAAAAATGAAAACCTCTAGGTGGGCCTTTGTGACCATCACCTAGCGAGAGCGAAATTACAAATTGGGAATTTACAAGGCTTGGGTGAAAACTGAAAAATGATGATGATAACCTACGGTTTACTGAAAATGGTGTCATGGTTGCGTGATGCCGTTGAATGGCAGCTTGCTGGTGCGTCGGTGTAGTGCGTACGTATTTTCGAGGTCGGCCGGGGCATGCCTTCGGCGCCTTTGTTCTTTTTGTTGTCGGTGTCGCGTGATTCCGGTCGTCCTCCTTTGTTGATGTCGTCGTAGTCGTAGAATTCGTCGTTTTTTTGTAATTTTTTTGTGTGTGTGCGTTATGCGTGTGTGTGTGTGTGTGTGTGTGTGTGTGTGTGTATGTATAGGTGCATGGGTGTGTAGGCATGTGTGTGTATATATATATGTGTGCGTATATTGGCGTGCATGGGAATGGGAGGGGGTGTATGTTAATATATATATATATATTTCTTTTTCTGTTTTTTTCCGACGATGCTGTGGGAGATGCAGAGGCGGAGGGGGGGGGGGGGGGGGGGAGAATGGAGTGAGAGAGAGGGGTGCGTGCTCTCGTGTGTGTGTGTGTGTGTGTGTGTGAGTGTGAGTGTGCTGGTGTGCACGGGTGTGCTGAGGAGGGGAGAGCGCGATAGAGAGCGGGGGAGGGGGGGGGGGGGGGGGGGGCTTGCCTGCGGCATGCGCGCACAGAGCGCGGGGGAGAGAGGGGGTAAGTGTTGGAGAGGGGGGAGGGGTTATGAGAGAAAGGGGGGGGTTGGATGGTGTTCACAGCGCCCGCGAGGGTGGGGGATGGAGAGCGCACGACAGAGCGGAGCCGCTGGGAACGGGGGGGGGGGGGGGGGGGGAATAGTCAACGAGAGAGAGAGAGAGAGAGAGAGAGAGAGAGAGAGAGAGAGAGAGAGAGAGAGAGAGAGAGAGAGAGAGAGAGAGAGAGAGAGAGAGAGAGAGAGAGAGAGAGAGAGAGAGAGAGAGAGGTCCACCTAAGGCGGGTTCCCACCATGGGAGTAAGAGAGAGGGAGAGCAAGGGGTGAGGTGGTGAGGGGATAAGGGAGGGAGGGTGTGGCTTCCCCTTAAGGCTCGCGGGGCCGCTCCTAAGGGGGAGAGAGAGAGAGAGAGAGAGAGAAACTTAGAGCTAGGTGAAGGTAGGGGAGGGGTGGAATATGAGGTGGTCCGCCATGGATAGGAAGAAACAAGGGGGGGGGGGGGGGGGGGAATTGGGGATAGGCGGCCCGCCGGGGCTAGCGTGTAGACGAGCATAGAGAGAGAGAGAGAGAGAGAGAGAGAGAGAGAGAGAGAGAGAGAGAGAGAGAGAGAGAGAGAGAGAGAGAGAGAGAGAGAGAGAGAGAATATACAATATCTGTGGCGGCCCACCGGAGGGTGTGACAAAGGCATAAATGTCTCATGCGCCCACCGGGCCGAGTAATGTAGTGGCAGAGTAGGGGAGAGAGAGAGAGAGAGAGAGAGAGAGAGAGAGAGAGAGAGAGAGAGAGAGAGAGAGAGAGAGAGAGAGAATATTGGCGGAGCCGAGCAATAGCAGAGAGAGTGAGTCCGTCTTCTGGCAATAATGGAGGGTGGGTGGCCAAACTGGCGGCGCCCCCCTAGTGGTTAACCTTGGGGGGGGTTATGGTGAATGGTAAAGAGTTTTTTTTGTTTTTTTTTTTTCTTTGGTAATAAGCCTTCCCTTCCTTAGGGTGTGGTTCTCACGGTCACGGTTTCAAAAACCGACCATCAGCGCTATATACGCAAGTTGACTTGGCTTGAATATTATTATTATTTTGGTAACAAATGATTTGGAAGTAATTCATATATATATATATTGCAAAGTTAGCATTATATTAGCTAGGTTTGTTTTAAAAGTCAGAGTTGATGATATCGATGGAAGGAAACCTGTAATTACTAAGGTAAGGCTACTAGAGGTGTTTGTAATGCGTAGCATCCTTAGTTCAGTCAGATAGAGCAACAACCCTTTCCTTTCGAAAAGCGGCCGGTTTAAGGTGAGTATTTTTGACGCTAAAGGGAAAGCCATACTATCCAGGCATTAGGACGGTGTTGGCATAGTGTATAGCCATGACAAATGAAAAGCAAAATGAAGTTTCAAAAAGTAGAGTAATGGGTAGGCGGAGCCCTGACCCATATATTGTAAAAATAAGGGATTAAAGGCATTTTAGATGATCAGGGTGTTTCCAACAATCTCTCGACACAGTCGAAAATACGCTTATGGAGTCTAGTTTCTCCCCCTTTTAATTTAGTTAGGAATCCCAATAAATTTAGCAACTCTTCTGCATTTGACATTAGAGCCCCTAAATGTTCATTTTCTTTAACTATTTCAAGGGCATCTTGCCACGTAAGAATTTGATCTAGGCTAGTTTTACCTTTATTACTTCGACTTTCGATAAATAAAGAATATATTCGAACGATCTGAAGTAATAAAGTTAAATATGGATCCCCCGCAATATCAGCTATTGCGGTAAGAGACATACTTCCTTAACTAATTGATCTGTGAAAGAACGTAAAAAGTGCCCCCAACCTTTCGATAATCGGAAGGTGTCTAAGGCTGCTTTAGATTCTGCGATAGGGGTTAAAACCCCTTTATTGTGCAACAATCTGGTCCGACTGGTTCCCAGATTTGTTGTCATAAAACCAACGATAGATAGAAAACGTTGGTCTTCCATCTCGTTGAACGCGGGATACTGGCTTTTAAAAATAGATAAAGCGTTTACCATAAACTTTTTTAGTTTAATCTTTTTTTTCGTATTGGGTTTTTCATCTTTTGTATTCATAACCTTTTTGGTTTCGTCTTACTTCAAGACCATAGCGAACATACAGCTCAGCACTGAACACTTGGCGCGATGCGGTCGGACCTGCAGGGCTGGCTTTAGTCAATACCCACTGAGTTGCAGAGACATGCATACAACGCGTTTCGGAACGCTAACCAAGGTAAAGCAGCACAAGAAAAGAAAAAACAAGCAGGAATGCAATTAGTATTAAGAGAAAAAGCAAAGCAATTAATCCACAGCTAAACAAAACAAAGGCAGTGCTAAATCTACAACGAAAAGTAAGCTTTAGATGCGATCCGAACAAATTGAAAAGATCTAAAGCCAAGGAATAAACAGCATTTCCGTCGCCCACATGCATACGATTCGCCAATACGTGAATTAGAGGCATGGTTACACGATTCCTCAGTCACGGAGTTTTTGGGTTAACATTTTTGCGTCGACTAATGGATCTAAACCAATTGATAGCTCCACGAATCACAGTAATTAGTCCTTTCAAGACATAACCTGTATTAACTATCCGACCACTATACATGTCTGACCACTAACTTTGCCCACTCTTTATGTGCTCTTTGTCCTTTGCCTCTTGCTTTATTGATATGGGGTTTCACTTTTTTTAACTTTTACATGCCAATATTTTCTTAGTGAATAGACTGCATGCACATACTACTAGAAATAGGGAAAGAATCAAAAGCAGCTCACTTGCTAAGTTCCATAGATAGCTAGCAGTTATACCTGAAGGTCCGCTTCCTGCTTTTAGCTATTCTATACGCTATTGGATATACTTAATCAAAAATGATTTCAGTGGATTTTGAACAGAGAATACGTGCTCAATATAAGCAGGTATTAGATAAATAGACCTCTTCCTTTTTGTTGTTGCCAATCTCTTTTCAAGCTGAGAAGAGGACAGGACCTGTTTTCTTTGCAAGTCAGGATAGTGTACTACCATTTGGCAACGGCAAGTAAAGTTTCCTTAAAAAAAGAGAATTTGTTAGTTCGCAAAGAAAATAAAGGCCAAAGGCTTCATTTAGAGTCTCCAACCAACCTATGTGCTTCTTTAGTTACCCCTCTCCCGAATGGAATGAAGTAAAGGAGCGCTTGTTGTGTCCTACTTTTTTGCATGGCAAGCTCTTTAGGTTAGTTCTTAAGTTGCTCTTCTTACTTGCTTGTGATACAAAGGCTAAAGGGGCACAGAACGCTAGATAGGTACTAAAGGTCCTATGACTTCCGGCCAAGGATCTAGCTTACCATTGGATCTCGCCGATACAGCCTATGGTTTTAGTGTCTTGGAATATCGTTTCGTTAAATGGGGGTTTTGGCTTTCATGCAGCTGTTTCTAGCTCCTCCAATCTAGACCTTGTCGCTGCTAAATTTCGACAGGCAGAGAGCATACCAACGTGCGCTTGCATGTTTCCATCGTGCTTGTGACACGGGCAGGTCAGGTAGCTAGTTAGCTGACTATAACTTCAATTCGCCAGGTGGGCTTATCTTATGTAACACTATAGAGTTTGTGCGGCACCCTTCACTTCCGAGCCTCCAACCGCGCTTTTGTAACATGCTATACTCTCACGCTCCGGCATAAGGCGCCCAGGTAGTTGTGCGCATATGTCGCACGTGTCAATGCAAGGAACTTGCCGATACACCGTGTGCGAGCCACAAATGGCTCCAAGCACACAACAAGCCTAAACTAGTAAGCTCAAAGAAGGCGATGGTGTGTCACTCACCGCTCTACGCTTGCTTCGTGGAGGATTCCTCGCCGCGAAGAAGAAGGAGCCGCCGCTTCGTCGCCGCCGTGCCTTCGTAATGATCGATCGCCCACTCTCTCTCTCTCTCTCTCACACACACACACACACATACACACACACACACACACACACACACAAGGAGGTGAAGAAGAAGAAGATGGAGATGGAGATGGAGCAAGAGCACTCTTCTATTGCACAAATGAGAGAATGAGTGAATTTTAGGTTTAGTTGACTTTTATATGAGCTCGCCCCATTCACACTTGGGCGCCCATGCTTAGCCAACTAATCCCTTGAATGTTCCAGTTAGAGTGCGCCTCTCAGTGGCGATCACTCTTACCCTTTTCCTATTGGACCGACAAGCCCAGTACCTGACTCTACCAAATAAATAATACAATGTCCGCCGTAGGTTACAACGTCCATCGTAGGTGATAGGGTGTCCGTGAGTTGTGAGGGTTAACAGTAGTACTGAGATTCTCCGCAATTTGCCGGTATCCATAGGCCGTCTTACAGACGCTCGAAAAGAAACTACAGTGATCTTAAATAAGAAACCTACAAAAATAAATAAGATTCCCATAAAGATACCACTAGATTAAGCACCAAGCAAAGTGATTTCATATCCAGTGAAGGTCTTGGCCGATTCTTCGAAGTTAGTGATTCCAGTAGACCCATAGATCATAGAACAAATAGGGCAACATAAGCTTCCATTCATGTTCAATTGAATGGTTTCGTGAATGCGAGATGCTAGCAGAACGATCAGCCAGACGTGTTGGGCAGCTAAGGATTTTTCGTTACCGCGTCTTTCCCTGTGTGTTGAGGATCCAAAGCAAGTGCACTGGAGATAAGGGAAACTAGGATTCGATATGGGTATAGCAAATATCTGAAGCGTAACATTACACTCACACAACCTTTGCTGGGCGGGGCAAGAGATAGAAGCATTTAGTGAAACCGGTAAACCACACTTCTAGATAGATGTGTGGGACAAAGGACTCGTAATACCTGCCTACCTTTCGCTTCAAGAACCATGTAAGCATAGGGTGCTGTTAGTGTCGCAGAAGGAAAGGGGCCTAAATCAGTGGGACAGACCAACGCCGCACACTTAAGCAATGCCAGGCAGGGTTTGTGCTGTTGGGGTATAAAGCCCAATGTGGTCGCCCAGGTAAGTGGACGGGCCGCCAGGTATGTACACATATTGTTTTGTAAAAACCTAATAAGAACTCACTATGCTCTACACATTACAGTAGAGCGAGTTCACCATATCGTCGTGCTCTTCTTCTCGCACTCTCTCTCGCGTCGCACTTCTGCTCGTACTCCTTCAACTGGTATCAGAGCTCAGATCGAGGCTCGGGGCAGCACTGCACGAGGCTAGAGTCACCAACTCAGATTGGAGTGAAATTCGACAGGCAAAGACACGGTCCCAAATCTCGTGGTGAACCCAAAGGGCTCGGTGTTGTCAGAAATTCATTCTGAGGTCATCTCGGCCACCGTTCGGCTTCGACAAAGGTCTGCGCAGGCCATTTTCACTACGTGGTCTCAGTGGGTGCAGATCCGACTCTGCAAATTTGGGGTTTTCGGCCTACGACTGCAGGTGCTGAGAATATCGACACTCCCAGAGTGTTGATTTGTGGCTGTCTACACATCGAAGGACGGCTCACAGTTCTTGGAGGCGTGTCACATACGACACGAGTGCATCTACACACAGACTGTAGGCGACATCCACTAGTTCATCATGTAGCTTGTGTTTGCTGCTTGATATTCCAAATTTCATCCTGACATTGCAGGTAATTCCACATGGGATGTATTGTCAGAGATGATGTATGTCTGTTGAGGGTTTGCTGGCTGTGAGTCACGTAGCAAACAACCTCCGTAGCGGTTACAGCATACAGTGGGAAATTTGTGGATGTATGACTTTGTGGGAAGTCTATGTACTGTCAGATTTACTGCAACCTTTGTTGAGGGTTGAGTGAGGTTTTATTGAGCTGGGGGATTCTCGAATGTTGAGATCCTTTTGGTGATACAGGTCTTGGAGCGATCCCTCGAGCACCCTTAGATAGGTAGCTAGGATGTATTGACTGTGAGTTAGACAGTTGGGATTGCATCTTTGCTTTACTGCCGTTGAGGCATTGTCGCAGTCTATGCTTACAGGACAGTGACAGAAGAGTCCGAGACAGTACAGGTGCAGGACAGGTTTACCCACAGCTTACAGTGTCAGAGAGACAGTATTTTTGAGTTGTTTTTTGGTCTGTTTTTGAGTACACCAGAGCCATTTTACAAAGGAGACTCTGTCGAAATTTATGCAGAATCTGAAGCTTTCTTGGTTCATTTGACCGGTTGATATTGGTTCAGAGGTCAGTTTACAGTGGAAACTCTGCCGAACTTTTCCCAGGAAAGTAAACTATTGTGAAGCGTAGCTATGGCTGGATCACAGGACACTGCTCTTTACAATATCAAGAAGCTGGATGGAACCAATTTCCCATTGTGGAAGCAACAGATTTGGCACGTGTTGGTACAAAAGAAGCAGATAAAACCTATAAAGCTCAAGGGGATAAAACCAAAAGATATGGACGAAGATGAATGGAGCGAAATGGATGAATTGGCACTTTCTACCATTATGCTGACTTTGGCAGAAAGCGTTTACTTCAATGTAGCAGACGAGATGTCGGCTTATCAAGCATGGTTAAAGCTGAGTGATCTTTATGAGAAGCAGAGTGCAGCTTCACAGGTATACTGGCTTAAGAAGCTTGTTGACTTGAAGATGAAAGAAGGGACACCTATGTCCAATCATCTAAATGAATTCAACACAATCTACAGTCAGTTGTCAGCTCAAGGTGTCAAGTTTGATGAACCTGTTAGAGCTATGTTCCTGTTGATCACATTTTCGAAAAGTTGGGACACTTTTCGCACAGCTTTGAGTAATTCTGCACCTCCAGATGGTTTGAACATAGCAGGTGTAGAAGGAAGTCTGCTTACTGAAGAAACGAATAGAAAGACAATGGACAAAGGCAAAGGAACAGCCTTAGTTGTCAGGGGAAGGACCAAAGAAAAGTACAAAGGTGGAAAGAGGAATCAGTCTCGTAGCAAGTCCCGCAGTGCTAAAGGCAAGAGTGACATAGAATGCTACCATTGTGGCAAGAAGGGTCACATGAAAAGAGACTGCAGAGAATGGAAAGCAGAAAAAGGCAAAGAGAAAGCTGAAGACCATGGTGAGAAGAAAAAGTCCTCAGTGAAGATTCAAGAAATAAATGTGACAAACACTGTTGCAGAGGATGACAGTCTAGTGTCAGGAGACATCTACTTCTTGAAGAATACAATGGACTCAGCTCTTCTTACAGCATCTGATGGAAATGCACTGAGTGACTGGATTATAGACTCAGGGGCATCACTTCATGTGTCTCCAAACAAGGAGTGGTTTACTTCTTATGTGACCACTAAAGATCATGTTCGGCTAGGCAATGGGCAGACATGTGAGATCTTAGGCGTTGGAGATGTTCAATTGAAGTTTCAGAATGGCTCTTCTTTCACGCTAAAGAATGTGAGACATGTTCCCGCAATTACAAAGAGCTTGATCAGCACAGGTTTACTTGATGATGCTGGCTACATCACCACTTTTGGACAGAACATGTGGAAGATATCCAAGGGTTCTATGACAGTAGCACATGGAGTAAAGTCTAGAGGACTTTACATGATTTATGTATCAAATGTCTCTAAAAATGTAATCAATGTAACCGAGCAGCCGAACGTTTCTTTGTGGCATAGCCGGTTAGGACATATGTCCAAGAAGGGAATGGAAATCTTGTCTCGTTCTGGTTATTTTCCTGGCTTTTCATTTAATGATTTTGAATTCTGTGAACATTGTCTGTATGGTAAGCAAACACAGCAGCCACATAAGCATAGAAGCAGTAGAAGAGATACACAGTTGGCACTTGTTCATAGTGATTTGTGTGGACCTATGCCTAACCTATCTCTAGGGGGAGCTTCTTACTTTATGACATTTATAGATGATTACTCGAGGAAAGTATGGGTTTACTTTCTCAAGCACAAGGATGAAGCGTTTAGTGTTTTCAAAACGTTTGTGACACTTGTGGAGAATCAGAGTGGCAAGAAGCTTAAATACTTACGCACTGACAATGGTGGAGAGTATGTTTCAAAGGCCTTTCAGGACTTTTGTGAGTCAAAAGGTATAAAACGTGAACTTACTGCTCCTTACAATCCTCCTCAAAATGGTGTTGCTGAGAGGATGAATAGGACCATACAAGAGAAGGTCAGAAGTATGTTGTCTAATGCACAACTGCCAAATGGGTTTTGGGCTGAAGCTGTATCAACAGCTGTTCATCTTGTAAATAGATCTCCTAGCAAGGTTTTGCAGAAGGATTCAGTGCCAGAGATGGTATGGTCAGGCAAAATGCCCTCATACAAGCATCTCAGAGTCTTTGGTTGTGAGGCATATACTCACGTTCCAAAGGAATTCAGGAACAAACTTGAGCCAAAGAGTAGAAAGTGCATTTTTCTAGGCTATGGTAATTTTGGTGAGATGGGGTACAAACATTGGGATCCCAAATCCAGAAAGGTTGTCCGTAGCAATGATGTTCACTTTAATGAATCCAAATATCATTCTAAACCAGAGAGGGTTGAGGAGATTAGAAGAGTTGTCTTCCAAGAAGATGGACCTGCACGTGCAAGACAAAATGTCAGGGCTCAAGAGGAGCAAGGACAGGATAGAGTGGAACCACAGGTTGTGGCTGAGCCTGAGCCACCTATTGTGCACAGATCTGGACGTGTCACGTGACCTCCTGATAGGTTTGTTCCATCTATGAATTATGTCATGTTGACTGATTGCAATGAGCCTTCATGTTACAAGGAAGCAGTGCAAATGAAGGACTCCGGGAATTGGCAATTGGCCATGCAGTCAGAGATGACAGCTCTGCATAAAAACCAGACATGGAAGCTAGTTAAATTACCACGGGGCAAAAAGGCTCTACCTTGTAAATGGGTTTACAGGTATAAGATCACCGCTCATGATAGTCAGCCAAAGTACAAAGCAAAGCTTGTTGCCAAGGGCTTTAAGCAAGAACAAGGCATTGACTTTGATGAAGTCTTCTCTCCGGTGGTCAAGATGACTACATTGAGATGCTTTCTTGCATTGGTTGCCATATTAGATTTGGTGTTGCACCAAATGGATGTCAAGACAACGTTCTTGCATGGTGATTTAGATGTGGAAATTTACATGCAGCAGCCAGAAGGGTTTGTTGAGAAAGGCAAGGAAGATTGGGTATGCCAGTTGTTAAAGAGTCTTTATGGCTTAAAACAATCACCGACGGCATGGTACCATAAATTCCACAAGTTTATGCTTTCTCAAGGCTACAAACGTAGTGAGTTCGATCACTGTCTATATACAAAGAAGGCTAAGGATGGCAGTTGGCTGATCCTTATTTTGTATGTGGATGACATGTTGATTGCTGGCAAGCACTTGGAAGAAATTTCAGCTTTGAAGTCAAAGATGGCAAAATCGTTTGATATGAAAGACATGGGTGAGGCAAGTCATATACTTGGTATGCGCATTGAGAGACACAGATCAAAGAAGTTGATTTGGTTATCTCAAACAGAGTATATTGACAAGGGTTTGCAACGTTTCAATATGGAGAAGGAAAGGCACTGAGTGTTCCATTGCCACCATATGTGAAACTTAGCAAACAAGATTGTCCTGTGTCTGAGGAAGAACAGGCTGAAATGGATAAGATTCCATATGCATCTGCAGTGGGTAGTTTGATGTATGCAATGATTGCTACTCGCCCAGACATTGCATTTGCAGTGGGAGTAGTAAGTCGATACATGTCAAACCCAGGCAAGAAACATTGGGAGGCAGTGAAAGGAATATTGAGATACCTGAAAGCTACACAGAGTATGCGTATATGCTATGGGAGTCAGGAGCTAAGTGTAAAGGGTTTTACAGACTCAGATTATGTAGGTGACTTAGACAACCGAAGGTCTACGTCAGGGTATGTCTTTACATTGGCTGGTGGAGCAGTATCATGGCGTTCTAGATTACAAGATTGTGTTACTCAGTCTACTACAGAGGCTGAATATGTTGCAGCATCAGAGGCATGCAAAGAATCAATTTGGCTTAATCGACTAGTAACAGATTTGGGAATCAAAGAAGAGATGCCTGTGTTATATTGTGATAGTCAAAGTGCTATACAATTGGCTCGCAATCTAGTTTATCACTCAAAGACAAAGCATGTGGAGGTGAAGTATCATTTCATCAGGGAAATGCTCAAGGATAAGCAACTTCAGCTTGTCAAAGTTCACACCACAGAAAATCCTGCTGATCTACTTACAAAAGGACTTCCCTCAGAGAGCTTTGCGCATTTTTGCAAGCAGTTAGGTGTAGGGTAGTACATCACTTCTCTACATCTCTTGTATATTAGCTTGTATAGTAGCTTCTCTCACACTTAAAGTACCACATTGGACTTTAAGTGGGAGGTTGTTGGGGTATAAAGCCCAATGTGGTCGCCCAGGTAAGTGGGCGGGCCGCCAGGTATGTACAAATATTCTTTTTTTAAAACCTAATAAGAACTCACTATGCTCTACACATTACAGTAGAGCGAGTTCACCATATCGTCGTGCTCTTCTTCTCGCACTCTCTCTCGCGTCGCACTTCCACTCGTACTCCTTCATGTGCCAGTCAGAACACCCAGATAGGGAATTTGCAATCCCACACCAAAGATGTTGCTAGAATGCACGACTTCCAGGGCTAGGGTCCTTTTGCCTTGGCCACAGCACGACTCGATGCCTTATCCTTGAATTATGTTTGGGAGGTAAAGGAGAAAAGAATCCTTTCCCTATTAAGAAACAAACAAACCCTCGATCCACATGCTTTGTTGACTTTAGAAAAGAAAATAAATAATGGCTCTAGTCGTGAGGTCACCTAATTGCTCATGGATGATAGTTATTTGGCGAGGCAAAAGAAAACCAAACCATGATAACGAATTTTAACCCTTTTCCCTAAGGTAACTTAAGTTGGAGAGCCGTGTGATGGGTAACCATCTTGCACGGTTCGGAGAGCACCTGTGTATGTAACGCAAGTAAACGTATACAATACAGCAGCAACTAGCATCAAGTAACTCTTAACACTATTTACGTTTTCATGATGGCTTAAGAACACGCTTATCCCTTGGCTGTAGAGAGACCTTGTAATTGCGAGGTACCGTTATGAGCTTAATACATATGAGTGTTATTCTGCGAAATAAATTGAATCCCAAATCATTTACTTGCTTTAACTACTTATGCCATGGATGTGGGAGCATTAAATTTGTTTCCGCGGGCTTTTGAAGAGTGAGAAAAACCTTTGGAATTCTATGAAAGGGTCTCGGGAGCTAGGATGTATGCCAATTAAATATGATCAGGTGGAGTGGCATAAGATCTGCCTTTGGGCTTGAGTGGAGACACCTTTTCATTTACATAATAATTTGCTTCTCGTATTGACGAATCAGAGGAAACGCCAACCAACAACCGTATCCGAAAATAATGATTAGTGGATATTGGTACAGTCACTGCATAGTAAGCTTTGGATCGGGGATTCAGTGGTGTAATGTTAAGAGGTCGTACGTTCATAAATATTGGTATGCAAGTGTTTGTGTGCATGTACACACATAGACAACTATATCTCTACACACACACACACACACACACACTTCTGGTTGACTTATGGCCAGACATCACCTCACTAAAAGGATGCACTTCACTTAATGCTATCTCTAGCATGGTTTACCAAGGCGGTTTGGTCCCTCACTTAAACCTGTACCTATTCTAGTTAGAATTTGTTGTGAAAATATTGTCTCTATTGGATTGAGCTTTGCAGGAAGAAACAACTGACTATGATATATTTGGGCTGCTTACTTCTTTGGGTGTTTTTTGGGATTCCTTTTAAATTGAACCGGACTTTGCACATTAAGCTACTTTTTGTGGCCGACCTCTACACTCTTAGTTGGTACTCAGGCTGATATCCTATCTTGGAAGTTAATAGGCTTGCAAGTAGCATCCTTAGGCTTGGAACACTTGGTGGATGTTCTTCTCATTGTGCTTATCTAATGGGAATCGGTTGTTGGTTTTTTAAAGTGTGGTAATTATCTTGGGTTGGGGTTAAGTTGCTCCTTACCTATCGTGTCCACTACCGCCTTGGCATTCGAGCGTGACTGGCTTCCCTCATTGCTATCTTTGACTCATGCTCTGCCTGAGGTATTCTAATGGGTTGGGATGTGCCTATGGATGCGCCGTGTAGCTGTACAAACAATCGCGTGGTCTCATTTTGGAGGTGAGCGGACGTTATGGTGATTATATCTGAGCCGTAGGAGATTTGCTTTCTCATTTAAGATATGTCTTCCATGCTTCTATTGGGATGCACAAATGGTCTACAGGGGGTACATCGGATTCTAATCCATGTGGCTTTCACCTTAATACGAGCAGTGCATGACTCTCCTTGTTTCTTCAAACCCAGTATAAAAAGGTGAGGGTGTTCTACTCCCCTCACTTAAAGTTGGCTTAAGTTTTTGGGAGTGTTCTAAAAGAAAGGGAGTGTGTTCCAAAAGTATTTTTTTTTGGATTGGCTGGAGTAATGGAGCTAGTAGAAAAAACCTCGACATCACAAGTCGTTTGAACTTTCATTTTTTTTAATTTCTTATACTAAGATTTTTGTTTGCCTAAATCACTTAATTGAAATAGCTCGAAGGGTTGTGACTCCTCGCCAAGTTTAGAAAATTGCATTAGGTTCTTTTTAAATCTTACAACGGGGTATATGTGGAGCTTCCGTGGAAGTTTCGGGTTGTTATAAAACCTTGCTGACTGAGGCTTTATGGATTTTTAAAATATACTGTTGACCTATGTTTTGGCTTGATTAAATGCTACTGGTTTCGAACTTATTATTTTACACTACAAGAGGTACTTCACATTAACGAGCTCGCAATGCAACACTCAAAAGTAAAAAGCCACGCCGTCGCTATGAGCGTCGCTATAGGCATCGCTATTCTATTTGTTGCATAGCGACGCCCATAGCAACGCCCATAGTAAAGCTCAGAGCGACGCTAATAGGGGTAAAAAAATAAACCAAGAGCGCCAGAAACTCAGATCTCAGATCTGAGTTTTTGGCGCTCAAGCGAAAGAGGTAACCCATGCTCTCCCTCTCTCTCTCTCTCTCTCTCTCTCTCTCTCTCTTTCTTTCCCCCCCCCCCCCCCACACACACACACACCCACACACATACACGAGGAGAGGAAGGAGAGCCAGGTATGCTCCTTCTCTCTCTCATGTTTCTCTTCCCCTCTTTCTCTCTCTCTCTCTCTCTCTCTCTCTCTCTCTCTCTCTCTCTCTCTCTCACTCACACACACACACACACACACACACACACACACACATTGTGTCTTTGAAAGAAAGAAAGAAAGAGAGAGAGAGAGAGAGAGAGAGAGAGAGAGAGAGAGAGAGAGAGAGAGAGCGCACATGCATAAACAAAAAACACATACACACACACATGCATAAACAAAGAATGCATACACACACATTGAGAGAGAGAGAGAGAGAGAGAGATAAAGTAAAGAGAGAGAATGAGAGAGAGAGAGATATAAAACAAAGAGAGAGGAGAAAACAAAGAGAAAGAGAAAGAGAGAGAGAGAGAGAGGGGGGGGGGGGGGGGGAGAAGACGAAAGAGAGAGGTAAGGGGAGAAAACAAAGAGAGAGAGAGATTAGGTTAAGATTTAAATTAGATTTAAAATTATGTTAGATTACATTTAGATTTATGTTTATGTTGAGTTTAAGATTATGTGAGATTTAGATTTAAATTAGATTAAGATTAAGTTAGATTTAAAATTAGGGCAAGATTTAAGATTAGCTAGCTATGCTAAATTTAAGTTAGATTACATTTAGGTTTATGTTGAGTTGAGATTAAATTAGATTTAGATTTAAGATTAAAACAAGATTTAAGATTAACTAGATTAAATTTATAATTAAGTTAGATTACGTTTAGGTTTATGTTAGATTTAGGATTAGATTAAATTTAGGTTTATTTTGAGTTTAAGATTAGATTAGATCTAGATTTATGTTCGATTTAAGATTAGATTAGATTTAGGTTAGATTTTAGTGCATGTCAATGAAGGCGCGCTTTGCCCAAAGAGCAAACACTAGTTACACAACAATATGTATATTCCCATCAACATCTGACACCTATTAACTCACACACTAACCATATTCAATTAGTCGTGAATCACCACATGTTCAATTAAGTTAGATTTAAGGTTAGATTTTGGATTGAGTTTTTATATTGGAGTCTACCTTCGGGATTATGGTAAAAAAATTAGAGTTAGGCGACCGATGATCCCTCTCCTCGTCTCTACGGATGCTACCTTAAGTTGAAAAGCTTTCAACGGTACGATACTCAGATTGGAGGCCAACATGTAATGTGCTAAGTAATCCTTCGAACAAAGATCTGCTGTGAAGAGATGTTAAGATGTTGTGAATTAGTACAGCTAGAGAAGAGGCAAAGGGGTTTTTTCAAGTACATGCACTATCATGTAGACGTGGGTGTGTAGATTTCTCGTACCCACAAATATAGGCATGACCAATAAAGACGAGATTATAACTCGTTGGTTCTGATCTCCGTGCACCTGTAGACCGAGGTGTGCGGAGATTGGACATGACTAGAGAATGTGAGGTAGTTCACAGTGTGAACAGAGAGAGAGAGAGAGAGAGAGAGAGAGAGAGAGAGAGAGAGAGAGAGAGAGAGAGAGAGATAAAAGACGGAGGATGCCAATAGAAGATTAAATTTATGTCCAGGTTATAAGGTTTTTACCTTCATTATGAGTAATGACGAGGATGTGGGGCCGTACAACCGAAACACCTATCTCTCAACAAGGATCTTATGTCCTTGTAATCAATGCAAGCATGCTGTGTGACGGACAAGACGCGTTTCTTTGCAGCACATTCGCGAATTTGGCTAGTTTGATCCATCTATTATAGATCGATTTTTTGCCAATTATAACTCGTTGGACTCTGACGCTGGCCAATAGGTAGAAATCTTGCAACCCAATAGACATGTTCGCAGGCTTTTTGGGCAGGGAGCCACCAAGGATGTCTGCACAAGCATGGTTAGAGCAGAAGGAGATGTGTGATGACGGTTTGCCCCCAGGGATGAAGAGACTCTCTCTATGGTACGAGTTACTATTGGCCCCGACTCATGATCAATCACTTGATCGATCCAATGCACATATTCAAGAATGTGGGTAATCTGCTATGGGACCATCTGACCGGCAAGAAAGATACTTTGGGAGCCAGGGTTCACCTTAGAAAGTGTGGATCGTATGGAGCAATATTGGCCGCAGACAGCATTCGATGGATCGATAAAACTCGCTAAAGCGCCATGGATTTTGACAGGAGCCCAAGAACGCAAAGTAAAAGAGACCATTCAATCTGTGCGGACCCCCAATGGGGTAATGCACTCGCTCCAAATGTGTTTCACTAAAGAAGGAAAGCTTACTGGTTTGAAGTCACATGACTAGCATAAAATGTGTCAGGTATGTTTGAAGTGGAATATATCATAGTGGGAATTGTGTAACAAATTCGTGTGTGGACTTTAATATCATTGCTAGATGTGTTTTTCAGTTTATTTTACCCGTGGCCATTGAGGGATGTTTGTCTCCTGACGTCCATAACACAATCTACAAACTTGCAAAGTTGGTGCAATGGATCTCACAAAAGGAGATCAATGTAGACTCCATACCATTCGTCAAACTAAACGCTGCGGAGGTTGTGTGCATGTTTGAGAAACACTTTCCTACTACCATGCTAACCATTCAGGTGCATCTTCTTGTTCACATACTTAATGAGGTGGAAATAGCTAGCAAAGTACATTCTAGATGGATGTTCTTTTTATAACATTTCATGAAAACACTTAAGGGATATGTACGTCAGAAGGCACGTCCGGAGGGTAGCATTTCAAAAGGTTGGCTGGTATCAGAGTCCCTAGTTTACATTGGAGAGTGGCTAGATAAATTTGATAAAGCCCGGGACACGCTATGGCAAACCATAGATGATGAGCGCATATCTAGGATTGTCATGTGCAATCTCGGTGTTGAGAAGAAGATGATGGAAGATCTAGAGGCTAAAATCAATCGATTTTGCATGCTTCACAATCCAGTGATACAAAAGTGGATTGCACAATACGAGGATGCAAAGCAAGACCGGCAAAGGGCACGAATCGAGTGGAGACGGGGAAGACGACCACCGATGCATTATCCAGCGGGTCTGGAGAGCCTACCAACATTCATGAGCGTAAGGTAGTTGCACAACCAATTGAAAAGCGCACAAAAGTGCGGTGAAGAAGTGACTGAGGAGGAGTGGGAGTACTCTTGGGGTTGCGCGATCAAGGTAAGTTTGCAATGTACGACTAGTGACTTTCTAGATGTTTGAACGGCCACTCATAATCTTTGTTGGTTGTAGTATAAGTCATACATAGTAGCATGGTGTAAAGTTCAACATTCTAGTATGGAACGGATCGACAAAAAGCGTTTTACTCAAGATTGTGGAATCATGGTAAAATTTGAACAGTCTAGTCGATGACGGTCCTGTGATGCAGATCTTGTGGTGGCAGAACTCACTTACTTTAGCACGCTTCAAGAGATTTTGAGGATCGATTATAGAGGATCACCTCCTTTGCGATTGCAGCCTTAGTCTCCATCCCACTCGGAGCACAGTGCTTTTACAAGATACGTAGAATGCACATGGGAGACAAATTCACAAGAACTTCACAGGAATCTCTCTACATAGGAATCCCTCCCCCTTTATGAGTCCTCTCTCTCTCTCTCTCTCTCTCTCTCTCTCTCTCTCTCTCTACTTGTCCACGTTTTCTTCTCCATTCAATATTAAGATTAAATGTTCGTGTGTTTAATGTAGGTATGGATGATGATGAGTTTCTTTCTTCTTTGTCATCCCAACAGAGACAGTGGTACAAGGATCGTCATCACTCTGGAGCACCATCACATCGTTCTACTCCTTTAGAGTCTCCCTCTATTTCGGAGCATTTGGCGCGCTCCGAAGCTTCGGTGTCGACGAGACGATCTTCACACTCGTCTAGGCACCGACACTCTAGTGGTGGCGGTGGCGGTGGCGGTTGTTGTGGGGATGCCACTGCTAATGCCTCGACAACGCCTCGTGTTCGACGAGGCTCTTTACCTTCCCCTTCTTTGCCCGCCCCCACACCGGCCACGACATCGCCATCTACGCCAGGTTTTGCGCGTCTATCGGCCGTTCCTGGCTACCCACCACTACCTACTCCTCCAGGAGTCTCCCCAATCGACACTCCTCGCTTCGGGGCCCAGACTCCAGTGGAGACACTTGACGTCCGTACCCCCATCAACACGCCGCTAGAGACCCCTGCCGGGACACCCAGGTTCACATATCACAGGTGAGAGGGCTTGCCGTACTCCGTCGACTTCAGTGGTGGCATCATCTTGGATGATGAAGGCAAGAAGGTGATCGCGCATGTGTGGTCTTTGCTCTTAGGTTTTTATACACTACATACTAAACACCTGGAGTAAAGTACCAAGTGAATTAAAGCACATAGTCATCAGCATGCTGCATGACAAGTTTCCCATGTCAACACGGGGATGACTGCTTCAATGAAGACCTTATGAAGTTTCGAATGCGCGAATACTACAAGCACAAGCGTTCTGAAGTGCAAAAAGCAATAAAGCATGGGTGGAATAGACCAGATTGGCTAGCCAAAGAAGATTGGAAGAATGTGAAGCAAGTAGCGCGCGAGAATCCTGACAAGTGGAAACAACAAAAGGAGGCAGCCAAAGCGCGAGTAGAGGCAAGGAGCTCGCACCACTTGGGGAGCAGCGGGTGGTCATCGTTTGAGGTCGATTTTGTAAGTGTTTTCTCATTGCTCTTTAGGTTTGGTAGTTACAGCTATTTGTACTTTTAAATTCTAACATAATGGATTCTTTGTATGTTTTGAACAGTGGTCGATGATAGGACGTGACCCCACACCATACGAGTACGAGTACACAGGCAGAAAGTGCTTAAATGCCTTGATGGACATTCTGAGTTCTCATGGCGGCATGGTTAGTATTAGGGTTTACTCTTTTCTATTTGTTGTATTGTTTTGTAAACTATATGTTTATACTTACAGAAAGCTGTCTTTTTTTTTTTGCAAAATCCGACAGATACGCCGCTTGGACGTGATGAGACGTCTGATTAGACAACGTCAGTCTAGCCGTAGCTAGATAGAATTAGTTTCCTTTTATCATAGCATATGTATAATGAGATGGCGTGTATACGTCTTTTTGTAATGGAAAACCATGTATATTTTCTCAATAATGACAATGGTGTTGTAACTATTATATTTGCAAAGCTTAACAATCAAGTGATTTTGCCTATGATGTGTACAATTGTCATTGATTTACTTTCATCAATTTATTTTTGTCACTTTTGTATCTTTATTCTGCAAACAATACTATGGATGATGGTGTTAATGGGTATGTTGTCTTGCGGGTGACTACTTTGGGTATATTGTCTTGCGGGTGACTACTTTGGGTCTATACCTTGCACTTTCTTTCAAAGGTGAATGTGGGCTTATCTTGGATTCATTTAGGTTTACTCTATTATTGAAATATTCAATACGGTTGATGGGTGGCAGGGCATTCAATGTCCTGCCACCAAAAATTTTTACTCTCGGGTGTCGTTATAAGCGTCGCTATATAAGGCATTGCAACGTCGCTATAAGCGTCGTTATAGGTAGCCTGTAAGCGTCGCTACATGCGTCGCTATATAGCACCGATTATAGCAACACATATAGCAACGGTTTTAGTGATGCTCATAGAGACGTTCCCGTAGTGATGCTATTAGCGACACCGGGGAGTATAAAAATCCAATGTATTTTTGTCGCTAAAAACGTCACAAGTGCACACAACCTCTTGTAGTGTTAGACTATGGCTTTTGATGAATCTTAGCAGACTCTTATGATACTTATTGATCTAGTTGACATTCCTGACTTGCTCAGACTGGCATAAATAGGAATTTTGATTAGGTGAAGTAAGGCAATCTGTCTGTATAGTTCTTTTTGGGTGGCTTGTTAAAAAAATACACACGGGAAGTTATATGTTTGCAACTTAAGAACTTTTATACGAGGTCTACGAAGGGGTCGGGTTCGTATAAAGTGGTCTTTGAATTAAAAAATTGTGTTGATCTTTCTCAAAAAGTGATGAATACATTATTTAGGTCTTGTACTTTTTGGTACTTGAATTCGGGTCTAGTGTTGATGGCATACTGAGGCTTTCTTTTATAAACACTAGCTGATGGTGTTTTAGAGCTCACTGGGTGTATGACTTGAGCTAACGAGGCTTGACTATTTGGTTATGGGTTTCAAGATACTGGGAGTAGTCTAGGATGCCTGCATTTCCTGGGAGTCTCGACTGACTCTTTGGCATAAAGACCAGGTCAAGATTGAGATGGGTTTGACATTATGATATTTTTTGTTCTATACTGAATGTTGAAGATATTATGCTAATTGTCCTCCCTTTATCTTTTCATGGCTAGAAAAACTAGGCATATGATCTAGCTTTGTTTGTCTGATGCTCTGGCTTTCTACTTTGCCGTAATAAGAGACTTGCCCCAAGGTCACATCCACATAATGAGGTTTTGATGATCTTTGCTCTGCTTACTTAAACATAATTAATATAGATTGCCCCTGTAAACCGCAATGAAGCATGTTTTCCAAATTCATGTTTTTTTTGGGAGAGTTGTCCTTACCTGACTACTGGCTAGTTTTATTTCTGGATTATATTTTCATGTCTCTTATGCTTTGTTGATATGGGTTACCTTCTTGATAAGGAGATGTTGTATGGTGATCCAATTTCTAGTCTATTTGTTGGTGTTTTCTTGTTATGCAGATTTTAACCAAATATAATGATCAGTAACACATCAGTAAATAGTTTGTTCATACACGGGATTACATCTATTAAATTGTCTAAAAACTTTGGGGATTCTTGATAAGGTCCTGCTGTTTATGTTGAGTAGAAATGTATTAAAAAATGGAATAACTTGTTCTATGGTTATAAACTAATGGATATATGCCTTTGGCTGTCTAAAATTAACCTTTTAAAAAAGCCTCCACTAGCAATGAACTTTTTGGAAGTATCTTAAGTCAAACTTACTTAAAGTTTTTTTTTGCATATAAGGAAACTTTAAACTAGGGAGTCTTTTGGGACTTACATAATGGATAGTTGGCTACTCTATTTCAAGTGTGTCATGGATAACAACTGATAGCTTCATTGACACCGGCCATTCGTAGCCAAGTCTAACATATGTTGTCTTTTCTACATGGATGCAGGTGAGAATGCTATCCTCGCTTAAAGTGGCTTAGGGTAGCTACTGTCCAACTTTGATGATTACGGGGGACTCTAATCGTTTCTTACACTGATACCCTTGCATTATTTCACTAGATGATGTCTGCATCCTTACTATATTGTACAAAGATGAATCTAATACCGAGTCATTTTTTGTGCAAATCACCTTCCAGATGTCTAGGGTCAGTTGTCCTTTGAACTTGTAGTTCTTTTGTGTATATGTATTTATCTTGATACAACAACACACACATCCTAAACACAAGGACCACCCGTTGATGCGGGTTGTCCGGGATGTTGGCCTTAGTACTACTTATGTCTTTTGGCATAGTTAGGCCCACTTTTGATAATTCCTTGAGGGGTTGAAAGGTGTTAGGCACAACATCTATGACTATCAACTGGGTTCTTGCACGCGGATATTATGGTCTAGTGGCTTAGCCGGTTCTAGGTTGCAAAGTTAATCCTAATCTATTTTCCCTTAATATACATACTTTGCTAAAGATGTGTTTTGCTTACAGGATTATGCTACTTTTAAACGGACTGCTCGAATGAGAGTTATACACGACCCTGAGAAACATGATTGGGTCAAAAATCTTGCTACCATTGACAAAGATCCTGAGGATGTTTGTACAATGATCTCTAAGTTTATCTCTCAACTATCGGTTTTGACCCTACAATATAATCAAGAATTGGCCCATTTTTCTTCTTTGGGTGCTGAGCTTGCTAATTTTTTGAAGAAACTTTTGCGGTCTAAACCAAGCCTTTGTCTCTACCCCTGCTACCCCCATTGTCCCGTAGACTGGTGGCCTATTTTGTTGTGATGAAGCTACTTTGGAATCTTAAAAGGAATTCCAAAACAATCTCTGTACCCTTAGTGAATCCACAACTTTAGAAATGGTCCCTAAAGTTTCTAAGGTGTTTCCATTCCTCCCTGTGAGACAAATTGAAGTAGAGTCCTTTGGAGTGAATCACCAATTTTGGATCTTGCTCAATAAAGCATTTTCTGCACCTATCCTAAGTGAGACCTGGGTCTACCTTGCTAACCTTTCGGCTGCTACTATTGAAGACCGACGCCTCAAAATCTTAAAAGGAGGACAGTTCTTGGATAAAGGTGAACTCATCAAGGCGCCCTTTAACCTCAATTTCTTTGATCACAATAAATGCTCTTCTAATGTTGGGCTCTATATTTTTACAAAATGAGTCATGGAGTTTAACAAAAGTAACCCAGATTACTACACTAAATCCATTTGGAATGTTTACAGACTTTACTTAAAGTGTGCTTGTAAATTTTTGGATCCAAAGGCAACATGTGAGTCTAGTATCATGTGGTTTGACCATGCTATTTGGTTTATTCTAAACCATCTCGAACTCTTGTTTCCTGAAAAACCTTTGGATTTACATCTATCCCTAATCTGCTCTTGGCGTGGTGGGTAGGTCCGATCGCTTGTTATTGCTCAAATTGCCTTCAATGCTTTCATAACATGATGCTTGACATCCTCAAAGAATTAAAATCTGAAGAACTTGGCTCATATCTCACTACCTATGCCAATTATAAAGGGGTTAAACTTGCAACTGGTTTTCTTAAACCTTGCATTGAAGATGATAACACCCCCTCTTTGAAAAGGCCAAACTCTCTCACTACACCTAATAGTTTGTTCACTTCATTCCTTACCCTTAGTTCTACTTCTTGAAATTATAGAGGAAAATCAAGAAGTTTTACCAGAGGGGAGGGAGAGGGAGGATTACCCCTATCAAACATCTCCTTGATATGTAATGTTAATATGGTTGCATGTGCTTTTTGGACCTTGTGGAAGGAAATCTATTTCCAAGGTTACATCTGAGAATGATTTGATCTACATTCATTGTCTTTACCACAATGAACTTTTGGAATGGTTCTCTCCTAAATCTATCTTCTATGAGTGATTTGATACCTTGTTTGATCACCATAATATGTTTCACAATGTTTTAATTGGTTGGACCTTTCACCAACCTATTAAAAATTTAATTTACAACATAAATTTTTTGAGGAATGAATCTTGCCCAGATTGCTTTTTCTCTCAATATGATAAATACTGTAGGACCTTTGATGATTTGGGAAAACATGTTTGCACCTGTAACTTGAAGATTATTGGAAATATCAAGTACCAAAGGACTGAATTACATTCCTGTTTTTCTATAAAACCCTTATTTAGCTCTATCAACTTTACTTAGCTACTTGATTGATTTGGTCAATACACTCTGACTGGAGTTGATAGCCCAATTGTACTTAGAAATCTGGTAAAAGATTGCTTTTTACATAGAGTTGCTACACTACCATAGAACTGGCTTTCTTCTTTATATTCATGGATAACCCCTGAAATTGGAAGCTGTTTACAAACTCTTTTGCATAACTGGTTTATTGTTGGTCTTGATAAAGCCAACAATAGCCCTACTATTATGTGCAAAAAATTAGCTTGGGCGGCTGCTCATACTTGCCTAACAAGATCTAAATTTGTTCCTTGTTCTTTTCCACATGATGATATCACTAAGTCCTGTATCATTACCACACTATTGGCTACCTAGATGAATTGAGCAAACTTCCTGTTCTTTTTCCTACATACAAAATTCAAAGACACAAGTTTAGATGGATTTCGGATGCCTCCAATAGTATTTATACAAATATTACTAAAGACATTACATCTTGTCTTAACATTATCCTACTTGAGTTTGAGCTTCTTTGTGCAAAAAAACAAAAAGTTTGCTAAAAATTCCTTAAAACTCGATACAACCCCTTTTGACTTATAAAAAAACTTCACTGAAGTTACTCTAAATCTACCTGAACATATCTTTTTTGTGTTCTTTGCCGATATCACTCCGTGTTATGAAAATATTCCTCTCCTTGGAGAGTTTGGGCTTACTAATCTTTTACACGAAGTGATTAAGATGGCATTTGATAATGCTTTAGAACAAGGCTATTGAAAAAAAATCTTGCTTTTTCATAAACCTAAATGGGTTTAAAAATCAAATAAAAAACCACTGGTTCATTTTGATAGACATGAACTTTGTAAGTATATCTCCTATGTGCTTATGAATTGTTTGTACAATTTGGTGGACATTGCTTTAGACAATGTCAAGGTATCCCAATGGGATTCTCCTATTATGTGTAATGTTTACCTTGCTTTTTTTGAATATAGATGGTTTCAAAAAATTGTAGCAGACAAAGATTATCTTTACAAACGAAAATAATTTTCACAAACCTACAAATATATGGATGATCTCCTTAGTATTAACAACAGATTATTTTCGATGGAAATTTCATCGATGTACCCTAATTGTCTAAAGATTGACTCTATGCTGGGCTCAGTTTTGAAACTACCTCTGGAATTTTTTTTACCACTATACAATTTTTCAACATAGCCATCTCCTTGCGTAGTCCCTTGACTGGTAATTTTGACTATGGATTTGTCCGGAAAAGAGACAACTTGATGATTACCCTGCTGAGTTTATAAAAAAAAAAGCAATAGGCCTACTAAGGTGGCTATTAACTCTTGTTTAAGAATATTATATTTAATTTTTTACTCTTCATCTAATATCTTTGTTGCTTTTGAAGATATCAATCGTCTTATCAACAATTTTTGCCTTAATGGCTTTAACAGAAAAGAACTTACGAGTACTATCTCCCAAGCCATTCTGCACAAAGATTGGCATGGACTTAAGATAAAGCACACTATGCTCATTGAATTGATGAGGCAGTATGCCCATACTCAATGGGTTTACTTCCTTAACATTGAGTATGGTGCTTGGGTTTGGGTGGGTGCGTGCGTGCGCACGGACGCGCGCGCACACACACACACACACATATTGCTAGGGATAGTGTGTTAACTTCACTATAAAAATATTGGTGCTCCTTGTGTACTGGTACTAGTACTGTTACTGGTACCAGTGCTATAGGTGTACCGGTACTGGTACTATATTATATTGAACGGATACTGGTGCTACATACACACACACATTACTAGGGATAGTGTGTTAATTTCTCTATACTGACACTGGTGCTATTTGTGGATTGGTATTGATACTGGTACTATATTACACTAGATTGATACTGGTACGATATTATACTAAGACTGATACTGGTGCTACATATGTGTTGGTGTTGATGATATGTGTGTATTGCTCCTATACTTTACTGATATTGATATTATATCGTTTTGAACTGGTACTGCTACTACTTGTGTGACATACTGGTACTGTAACTGGTTATATTACACTAGATTGATATTGGTACGATATTATACTAAGATTGATACTGGTGCTACATATGTACTGGTGCTGATGATACGTGTGTACTGGTACTATACTGTACTGATATTGATGTTATATCTTACTGAACTGTTACTATTGCTACTTGTGTGACAAACTGGTACTGTAACTGGTTATATTACACTAGATTGATACTGATACGATATTATACTAAGACTGATACCGGTGCTACATATGTATTGGTGCTGATGATATGTGTGTATTGGTACTATATTGTACTGATACTGATATTATAACGTACTAAACTGATACTACTGCTACTTGTGTGATATATTGGTACTAACCGTTTGTGTACAGTACTATACTGGGCTGATATTAGTGCTACTTGTGAAACTGGTACTGGTACTTCTTGTGTACTGACTCTGAACTGGTACTAGTACTAGTACTGTTTGTGTACAATACTATACTAGACTGGTGCTACTTGTGTACTGGTAATGGTGCTACTTGTGGAATGGTACTATATTGATATGATACTAGTGACATTGGAACTGGTGAAAAAATAGCTTGACCCTTTTCTCGGCTAGGATAGGGTAAGGATAGTATGGGCATTATGAACTGGTACTATACTGTATTGGTATTGGTATTGTATTATACTGAACTAGGACTGTTGCTACTTATGTGTTATACACGTACTAAAATTGGTATTGTTTGTGTACAATACTATATCGGAATGATACGAGTGCTACTTGTGATACTGGTACTAGTACTATACTGGTATCGGTACTAGTACAATTTGTATACTTTAATATATTGGATTGGTGCTACTTATGTACTGGTACTGGTGCTACTTTTGTACTAATACTGTACAGGTACTGGTACTGGGATACTAGGACTGGTGATTTCAGAACTGGTGTAAATATTGTGGACCTTTTTCTCGGCTAGGATACTGGGGCTAATTGACCTAGGGAGTTGTGGGTGAAATATAGTAGGTAATTCAGTAGGTGAGTTTTTGGAGGTGCCTTAAATGACACTTAATTAACGCCTTAAATGCCACCACACACACATACATATGTTCATTTGGCGGGTTTCCTAACTCTGCTTAACTTCACGGTGGCTCCAACTTGACAGGTCCGCGCTACAGCACCATCTAGGTGCTATCTCATTCTCTCTCCTTGTCTCTCTCTTTCTCTCCCCCCCTCTCTATCCCTCCTTTCTCTTCCCCTGTCTTTGTACTAGGCGGCGTTGTTGTATTCCTCGGACCTCTTGATGATGGGCCTGCCATACTGCGCTGGAGGAATGTGGCCACTTGCTCCAAACACTACAAAAGGTGATCTTCCATGCTCACTTAGCATTGGTATTGTATGCTTATTTGGGGTGTATGTGTGTACTTAAGAGTTGTTATCTGTACATTGGGACTGTGAGGGTGTTACCCGCAATGGTGTTGTGTCAAAGATTGTCGACTCTATGGCAAAAGGCAAGGATAAGCAAGCTATTGTGGAGCCGGCTGCTCCGACTCAATCTCAGGTGACTTATGGAATTACTATGGATTACTATCCATATGATATATGTGATTCACTTGATATTATGGTACCTTCTAAAAATACTGTCATATTACTTCTACTGTGCCAAGTATGGCTATGGCATGGTTCGTTTAGTTATTTTTATAAAAAGCTTTCAATTTATTGATGATACATAAGGATATGCAGCCGTTTGTTGCTACGGCTTGTGTTTAGGGTTTCCTTTCAAAAATAGGGTTTCATTGTTGCTGCATATATATGGTCTTACCAAAGGCTTGGTTTGTTAAAACAGGATGAATGGTGCCATAAAAGCTTAAAAGTATGATTGAAGGTCTTCTTACTAATCGGTGAAGGCCCCTACATGGTCAAGTTGGCCTACTTGTTGCAAGAAAAACTATGGCCTTGCATTGGAAAAAACCTTTCTTACTATTTATCTTTGAAAGCAATTAAGTTGGGTGACATCTATAACATGTGGGCCCATGCATCACCTGCATATACGATACCAATACTAACTAAAAGTTGTGTTGTTTCCATGGGTGCAGGTGAGGGTTACCTTCTCAAGTATGGCTTTCAAAGTTCTTTGGCTTGAAGACGATGGACTATTATATCTTTGGGCTCTTGATTTCAGCACTTGTGTATAACAACTATTATGTACTATGAATGGAATTATACCACCTTTTCATTGACATAGTTTCTAGTGTCTTTTTGTAATATGAAAGGATTTATTGGTGTATATGTTATATCGTTATTAAAACAAACACACACACACACTTACTCCTAGTTGACTTATGGCCAGATATAACCTCACTAAAAGGATGCACTTCACTTAATGCTATCCTTAGCATGGTTTACCAAGGCGGTTTGGTCCCTCACTTAAACTTGTACCTATTGTAGTTAGAATTTTTTGTGAAAAATATTATGTCTATTGGATTGATCTTTGCAGGAGGAAACAACTGACTATGATAGTATTTGGGCTGCTTACTTCTTTGGGTGTTTTTTGGGATACCTTTTAAATTGGACTGGCCTTTGCACATTAAGCTACTTTTTGTGGCCGGCCTCTACACTCTTAGTTGGTACTCAGGCTGATATCCTATCTTGGAAGTTAATAGGCTTGCAGATAGCATCCTTAGGCTTGGAACACTTGGTGGACCTTCTTCTCATTGTGCTTATCTAATGGGAATCGGCTCTTGGTTTTTTAATGTGTCGTAATTATCTTGGGTTGGGGTTGAGGAGCTCCTTACCTACCCGCCTGTAAATGATCGTGTCCATGACCGCCTCTGGCATTCGAGCGTGACCGGCTTCCCTCATTGCTATCTCTGACTCCTGCTCTGCCCACGGCATTCTAATGCGCTGAGATGTGCCTATGGATGCGCTGTGTAGCTATACAAACAATCACGTGGTCTCATTTGGGAGGTGAGAGGATGTTATGGTGATTATATCCGAGCCGTAAGATATTTTCTTCCTCATTTAAGGTTTGTATTCCATGCTTCTATTGGGATGCACAACTGGTCTGCAGGGGGTACATCGGATTCGAATCCTCGTAAACTGCAATGAAGCATGTTTTGCAAATTTATGTTCTTTCTGGGAGAGTTGTTCTTACTTGGTTGGTTGGCTAGTTTTATTTATGGATGATATTTTCATATGGCTCTTATGCTTTTCTGATCCGGGGTTAGCTTCTTGATAAGGGGATGTCGTATGGTGATCCAGTTTTTGGTCTATTTGCTGGTGTTTTCCTGTTATGCAGATTTTAATCAAATATAATGATCAGCAACACATAAGTAGATAGTTTGTTCATACAGGGGATTACATCTATGAAATTGTCTAAAAACTTTGGGGATTCTTGATAAGGTCCTGCTATTTATTTTGAGTAGAAATGTATACAAAACATGGAATAACATGTCTGATGATTATAAATTGATGGATATATGCCTTTGGCTGTCTAAAATTAACCTTTTGACAAAAACCTCCACTAGTAATGAACTTTTTGGAAGTATCTTAAGTCAAACTTACTTAAAGTTTTTTTAGCATATAAGGAAACTTTAAACTAGGGAGTATTTTCAGTACTTACATAATGGAAAGTTGACTACTCTAATTCTATTTTAAGTGTGACATGGATAACAATGGATAGCTTCGTTGACACCTACCGTTCATAGCCAAGTCTAGCATATGTTGTCTTTTCTACATGGATGTAGGTGAGAATGCTATCCTCGCATAAAGTGGCTTAGGTTAGTTGCTGTCCAATCTTGATGATTACGGGGGACTCTA